>NC_085141.1:333201039-333843539 GCF_024139115.2 Armigeres subalbatus
ATTCAAAGGCTTGTTTTTCGAGTTTCGCACATTATTATTTATTTGTGTTTAACCTAATTTTCATTGTTGATTTTTTTATTACTTTTATCCATAATCGTTTCTTTCGAGTTGCGCATTTTTACACCGCATATGAAATACCAAAAACACCTGATAAAATTTTATTCTAGAATCTTCCTTTTGTTAAAACATAGCGTATTCTTCAGAGGTTTATTGTCGAATCAATATGTTCATAGAAGTATTGCTAGGCTTTATTAAATTTAATTGTAATTCCTGAAAATAGTTCTCCACTCATTTTCATCAAAATGATCATTCAAAATATATAATTTTAGCTTGACATACCATCTTTAAATGACAGTAATTTTATTTTTATGTGCTCAGAAGATGATACATGTTTTTAAGTTACTATAAACGAATATCATACATTCATTTTTATATTGGAAACCGTTACGTTACGTTGTAAAGTAGGGAGGGGTATGGAATTGCCAAAATTTACGTTAAACGTTATTTGTGAACGTTTGTTTTTCTTATTGAAGTCAACTAGTAACCCAAGTAACTCTAATAACGCCCAAGACCACCTTTAGACGAGATACTTCAATATTTTTTTTTTTTTGTTATTTTGAATTGGTCAGATTCCAAAATTGATTTTTTCAAACTGTTTTCATTCATCCTTCTGTTATTTTTTCACTCTTTTCCTTCGACCTGTTGTCATTTCGACCTTTTGTCCTTTCAATTTTTTGACTTTCGACCTTTATTCCTTTCAATTTTTTAACTTCGGCCGTTTGACCTTCAACCTTTTGTCTTTTCGATCTTTTGTACTTTCGATCTTATGTCCTTTCGACCTTATGTCATTTCGACCTTTTGTCCTTTCGGTATTTTGTCCTTTCGACCTTTTGTCCTCTCGACATCTTGTCCTTCTGACCTTTTGTCCTTTCCACTTTTTTTTTTCAACCTTCCTTCTGACACAGAATCCATTTAATCATTTATTCATTTATTTATTTATCCATTTATTCATTTATTCATTTATTCATTTATTCATTTATTCATTTATTCATTTATTCATTTATTCATTTATTCATTTATTCATTTATTCATTTATTCATTTATTCATTTATTCATTTATTCATTTATTCATTTATTCATTTATTCATTTATTCATTTATTCATTTATTCATTTATTCATTTATTCATTTATTCATTTATTCATTTATTCATTTATTCATTTATTCATTTATTCATTTATTCATTTATTCATTTATTCATTTATTCATTTATTCATTTATTCATATTTTCATCGCTTACTTCCAACTTCTCACTCTTCATTTTAGACTGTCGACTGACTTTTGTGCATTACATAATGCAAAAAATCGGGATTTTGAACCGCCTCTCCACTCATGTAACAACAAGTAACGCGTGGCCAGACTCCCCCTTCTTTAATTACGTAACGGTTACTGAGACAATTCCCCTCCCTATTGCCCAATTGTGATTAAAACATCACAAAAAACGTCTATTGTTTTTTTCTTCTACTTCATCCTCATTTCAAGCTGAACATTGTATTTTTTTTAAATCGCAATTCGCGATTTTTTTTTTTTTAATTTGATTTGTTTGTTGCGTAACGATTCATAACGATTCCCCCTCCCCTCTCAAGCGTTACGTAATTAAAGCCATCTTCTTATTTATTATGCAAAGTGAGTAGTTAACTTTTCTTCTATTTTTAATATTTTTCGATTTTTATAAAAGATTTTAAAATAAATTCAATATTGTTTTTGGCTAATTTCTTGGCTAGACTTATAGCCTAGTCAGACTACAAGGTTTAAGTTTTGAGACATTTCGTCAAATGACGTTTGGTCTAAAGTTAGTTTCAATATAATGAACCGTGGTTCATCTAGTCGAAAAAAGGCATTTGATCGAAAGGACATTTTAGTTAAATGGTCATTAATTCGAATGAACGTTTAGTCGAAAGTAAGCCATCCAGTTTCCTATATCTATTTTTTCTCTTTATTTAGGTTTCTTTTTAAAGTATCCCATATCGATTAATCCAAAAAAAGCCTAGTTGAATTTTTTTCGCGTGACAGAAAGTTTTCAAGCTATAATATGTTTATATAGCCAAAAGCTGATCCACACACTTGGCTTAAACACCGAACAAAACATTCGCAGTGTATTTATTTTCGCGGTATATTTTTGACTAGGATCCTAGATTTTTAAGAGTTTCTCATATTGAATGCTCGCTTAACTTTTCAAAAGGACCTTAGGTTGAACTTAGGTTACTTATTTTTTTCACGAATTTATTTGAATACTGCAGTCAATAGCTTTCTTGTTGTTCTGTTGATTGCGCTATTAAAATTAATTCATGAAAAAAATGTAACTTAGGTCCTTTTGAAAAGTTAAGCGAAAATGCAAGAAGTATTATGAATGACACATTAAAAACAAGTGTTGCTATGGAAGTTTGGGTAAAAAACAATTTTTATCCTTTTTCAAAGCAATCTAAAAAAGTTGTCAAACAATTATCATTCTATTGCTATATGGGCATCTCAATCATATGGACAGGACAGAATGCACTATGGTCCAGGATACAGATTTACGCGGAAAGATGAATTTTACGCCAAAACTATATTTTTCAGAAAAAAAACTGTTGTACTTTTTATAAGTTTAATCATAATAATCGTATTGCAAGATTTACGAGAAAAGATGAATTTTCGGTCTGAAGCATACTTTTAAGAAACAACAATTGTTCTACAAAGTTGTTCTGGATACTTGGGCCCTTATTAAAGAGTTATCAAAAAATAGGGTGGGCCATTTTATAAAAATGGTAATTTTTTTTTATTTTGCGGAATATTGACATAAAATGTTCTACAAAGTTGTAGCGCTACTTTTTCTAATCAACTTTGCTATATAAATTTTTTATGTAGCTCTCAAGCTCACTTGTTTAGACTAATTTTACTTACCAGGATTAGGGTGTCCCTCAAAAAACAATATTTATGATCTGCTCATTTCATTTTTTATTTTTCACGAATGTCATTTTCTGAAGACTTTTGAGGCTTTCAAAACGCGTGTTTTGCTACAAGAATATCGTCTGTATCTTCTTCCGTTTTCGAGTTATATTAATTTATTTGAAAAAACATGTTTTTAGTGAAATTGGTGAAACTTGAAATAAAAAAATAACATATCCCCAATTTTTTGGCATAATAAAGAATACAAATTTTTCTATCGGATGCCGTGTAAATATATTTTTTTGGTCTGCTCTAACCGGAGATATCAACTTATGAAAAAAATGTAATTTTGACAGAAAAACGATTATAACTTTTGATCGGAAAAAGATATTGAGCATATTTACCCATCAAAAGCTGCATTTGAGCTCTAAAAGTCACCTGAAGACGACTTTTTCGAGAAATTTAAAACAAAAAAAGTAGATCAAAAATACTGTTTTTTTGAGGTACACCCTAATCCAATTAGGTAAAATTGCTCTAAATCAGCTAATTTAAAAGCTACAGAAAAAGTTTTTTTTAGCAAAATTTATTGGAATAAGCTACGCTACAACTTTGTAGAACATAACATGTCAATATTCCGAGAGATGAAAAAAATATTTTCTATTTTTTTTTATATGATGGGCCACTCTATTTTTTGGTAGAACCATAATGATGGCCTGACTATTTCGAACAATTTTGTAGAACATCAGTTTTTTTTCTAAAAAATATAGTTTTGGCGTAAAATGCATCTTTCCGCGTAAATCTGTATCCTGGACCATAGTGGAATGGAGCACGTTTAGGAGTGGAGTAATACGGAAAATACAATGATATGAATTGCATGGAGGTCCTTCAAAGGTAATATCTTGTCTGGAATATTTGCATTTTTCCTATTCTTTATTTTTCCATAAACCTATTATTATTTAGTCAACATTAAATGCAAAAAAAATACTTTTCTCTATGAATTTTCACATTTATTACGAATTATTCATTACATTATTTTATTTACTATATTTACTAAGAATTATTCCCATTCAAACTATAGAAACACCCAACCGGTGATTGTTATATTTTCTAACAAGCCACCCCTACACAAGTACAATCGTTGGAGAATCCAGTGACAATTGTTTGAATGCTGTGCGACGTTACGTGGAAGGTGGGAACCCTAGGGTTCCCACCAGAGGCGAGTATTTTGATTTAAATGTTTCCCCACTACCCGCATTCAAAAATTGCCCATTACAGCGACCTACCGATCTCGACACCAGCATCATGACGTATTATCAAAATGTGAGAGGTTTGCGGACGAAAATAGACGACTTGTTTCTAGCTTCGGTTGAATGCGAATCCGATGTAATTATCCTGACTGAGACCGGACTTGATGACTGTATCACCTCGCTTCAATTGTTTGGAACAGCATACAACGTTTTCCGCTGCGATCGTAGCAGTCAAAATAGTTGCAAGTCACGATTTGGCGGAGTCCTGATTGCCGTTGCCCGTCGTTATTGCAGCAACCTCATCCGCACGACTAACGTTGTTAACGAGCATATTGCTTCGGTAGCGGAATTGTGCAACCACTGTTCATGTGATGACGTGGTTCTTGTGTGTGGTGATTATAACCAGTCACGCATGCATTGGACTAATAGCGACAATGGTATTGTATGCGATTGTTCACAATTGCCGCCGGCTAGCCATACACTCCTTGACGGCATGGACTTTCTGGGATTGGGGCAAAGAAATGTTGTTTATAATCTGCTTGGACGTACTCTTGATCTTATCTTTTGTCCATTTGAATGTGAAGCATTAGTCGAACTATGGCCTACTCCAATGCTACCTATCGATACCCATCACCCGCCTCTGCTAATTTCATTGCAAGCTAATAACATCAATATACAACCACAACCGATCGTGAGCAATACTAGGAATTTTTGCCCATTGAATTACCGTTTGATCGATTTTTCAATTCTTCTCGACTATTTGAACAATATTGACTGGGTTTCAATGTTCGCATCCCGTGAAGTTGACGATATGGCGGAAAGATTTTGCTGTGAAATTAATCGCAGGCTTGAGCTGAATGTACCCCGAATCAGGCCACCTGTTTCCCCTCCATGGAGCACGCCCCGGCTACGTCATTTGAAAAGAGAGCGAAATACTCATCAACGTAAACTTCGCCTCCGACGGACTGTTATTAACTCTTGTAATTTTCATCGAGCTGTTGATGCGTATCGTCGTCTGAATGCCAGTTTGTACAAAGATTACGTGCTCCGTGTACAAACCAATCTTCGAGTTAATCCACGAGGATTCTGGCGATTTGTGAACACAAAACGGAAGAACTCGTCAGTACCAACAAATGTATATTCTGGTGATGCCATTGCTTCGTCGACTTCGGAAGCCTGCGAGCTGTTTGCTAAGCATTTTGCTGGAGTATTTTCGACTCATTCTACATCACGACAAGAGGCTGAAAATGCTGCTTCAGATGTCCCCAGTGGTGTGGTAGATTTGAGAACTTTCAATATCACACCAGAGATGGTTGTAAAATCGATTAAGAAACTGAAGTGTTCCTATTCCCCCGGACCGGATGACTTACCCGCAGTTGTATTATGTCGCTGTATCGATGCTTTGGCCAGTCCGTTAAGTGAGATTTTCAACCAATCCTTCGAGCAAGCTAAGTTCCCTGACATTTGGAAGTAGTCGTACATGTGCCCAATTTTTAAGGATGGAGATCGCCGAAATGTTTCAAATTATCGTGGGATCACAAGCCTGTCTGCATCATCGAAGCTTTTTGAGATCATTGTGAGTGGCGCTATACTAGATTGTGCCAAAAATTATATATCTTTTGATCAACATGGTTTCATGCCTGGCAGATCTGTGACATCGAATCTGCTCATTTTTACTTCTAAATGTATTGCCAGCATGGAGATCAAAGCACAAATGGATGTTATCTACACGGCTTTGAAAGCAGCGTTTGACAAAATTGATCATGTTATTCTTCTCTGCAAGTTATCTCGCCTCGGTATCTCTCCACAACTAGTTTCATGGCTAAACTCATACCTTTCTGGAAGATCTCTACGAGTGAAGTTAGAAAACAACGTGTCATCGGAGTTCTCAAACAAATCTGGAGTTCCCCAAGGAAGTACTTTAGGACCTCTGTTGTTTACAATATTTTTCAACGACATAGCACTTCTGTTGGGAACAGGTTTCAAGTTGGTTTACGCAGATGACTTGAAACTGTACCTTCTTATAAGATCCATCGAATATTGTTTTTGCTTACAAAGCCGCCTTCAACAGTTTGTAGAGTGGTGCCAGAATAACAAACTTGTCATCAACGTTGCGAAATGCCAAGTCATCACGTTTCATAGAATTTCGAATCCTATTCGGTTTGATTATAACATTGGCGGCGAAACTCTAGCAAGGGTTACACAAGTGCATGACTTAGGCGTACTTTTGGATTCGAAGCTGGAGTTCAATCTACAACGCACAAAAATAATTTCGAAAGCCACCAGGCAACTTGGTTTTGTCATAAAAATAGCCAAAGACTTCAATGACCCACATTGTCTTAAAGCGCTGTATTGTTCACTCGTTCGTCCTATTCTCGAGAATGCATCAGTGGTTTGGTTTCCTCATCAAATTGCGTGGTGCCTTAGAATCGAACGTATTCAGAAGCGGTTTATTCGTGCAGCTCTGCGGAGTTTACCTTGGCGGGACCCAGCCAACTTACCTCCATATCCTGAGAGGTGCCGGTTACTAGGGTTGGACACGTTAGAACGCAGGAGAAAAATTCAGCAAGCATTGCTGGTTGCTAAGTTGATCAATGGAGAGATAGATGCCCCCGAACTGCTTTCAATGATAGCTTTCCGGATACCTAATAGAACATTGCGAAGTACTACCCTGCTCGTGCAAAGATTCCATAGAAACCTGTTTGGATTCAACGAACCGATATCCGCATGTGTTAGGACCTTCTCGTTAGTTGAGGACCTCTTTGAATTCGACGAGTCATCTAGCCGTTTCTCCGAAAGAATAAAAAGATCGAGCATACTTTAAGTTTTATGTAGTAGCCTCTAAGATATTTTTCTGTTTGAATTATGTTTTTTGTATGAATATTGTATAGTTTTAAAGTGATTATTGTTTACCCCACCCTTTCTGTCCATGTAGACTAGACTGGCCCAGGATACAAAAAGTCGTCGGATTCTATGGGGCACCCCCCAGGATTTTGCCTTTGGGTAAGAAAATCATTCTCTGAAAATTTCAGCCTGATCGGTTATTGCATAAGCTGGCGCAATTGATTTGAAGTTAATATGGGGGTTTCAGCCGAAATATATGGGAAAATACACCTTTGTTACTATTTCGTACAGGAAATTGGATGGAAGAGCCCGATTGAGCCCAGATTTGCAGGAAATGAAGTTAACATGCCAATGAACAATTCCACATAAAATTCTACTATGATTAAATAAACTTTAAATTAGTTTTTGGCTGATTTATTTGGAGTTTGGTTAAGCACTTTGAAATTCATTAATTGCCTTGAAAACAAGCGCATGTAATCGAAGGTAGCTGCGATATGTGTTGTGGCGCGCGTGCAGTTACTTATATTTCAGTGCGCGCGAAATCACACATCGCAGGCACCTTTGATTGCATGCGTATGTTTTCATGGCAATTCATGAATTTCAAAGTGCTCAACCCAACTCCAAATAAATCAGCTAAAAACTAAGTTTATTTAGTAATAGTAGAATTTTATGTCGAATTGTTCATGGGCATGTTAACTTCATTTCCTGCAAATCTGGGCTCAATCGGGCTCTTCCATCCAATTTCCTGTACGAAATAGTAACAAAGGTGTATTTTCCCATATATTCCGGCTGAAACCCCCATATTAACTTCAAATCAATTGCGCCAGCTTATGCAATTACCGATCAGACTGAAATTTTCAGAGAATGATTTTCTTACCTAAAGGCAAAATCCTGGAGGGTGCCCCGTATAATCCGACGACTTTTTTTTCTCCCCATACTAGGCTGGGCCACTCTAATGTAGACTTTAAGATCCGATGGACATTATGCATAAATAGGGGGAAAGGCGGCTTTGGCAGGTTTTGTTCTATTATTGGCAGGTGGGTTTTTGTCGACCAAATTCTATGAAATTTGGCCACAATATTCTTTGATATGCAAAGAATGTTTAGGCCAAATTTGAGCCTAGTCAGTCATAAAAAAACCCCTGCCAATAATAGAACAAAACCTGCCAAAGCCGTCATTCCCCCTAAATAAATAAATAAATAAATACACAGGATTTTGTTTTTACACGATTTTTTTTCGCTCGTGTTTTTGATCGTGTGACTTCAATTTACCACCAAACTCTTCGCAACATGTTTCAAAAAATCCAGGATAAATCAAAGAAAAATCACATGATAATTGTTATGCGTTAAACATTTAGGATGAGTGCAAAATTGAGAAAATATAAATCGTGTAAAAACAAAATCCAGTGTAAATAAATAAATGTGTAAGTTCCTACCAAAACCTGTATAAGAACTAATCATAAGCGAATTGCAGAATTGTTAGAAAATCTAACAGTCGCTGGTTGGGTGAACGTATTGCCGCAAAATTCTAAAACCAAAGCATTGCTCACTGTAGTCAAATCAATTTATAGTCACTTACAGCCCTTTGCTTCTAACCCCCTTATTTGTATTTAGTTGGGGCTGTGTATTAAGATTTGGATTTGAATGTGTGTAATATTGGATTTTTGTGGGTGTGGATTTTTCATTCTTGAATAAATATATGACAGGTTTTCAAATTCAACAAAATAATGCCATTCCAAGTGTATGAAAGCTTTTGAATGTCGAGAGATACAAAATATACATCATTTCTCAACCCTCATCCGGATCCCTTTCCTGGAAGCCGTCTCAATCAATGACAGTCCGACAGATTTTTCTAGGGATGCATTAGGAAGAAGGTAGAGCTAGCTTTCAAAGGAAGACGATAAGTGCACAAGCTCGGAAATCAAACAGTCAATCCCATCAGTGCACATACACACCCACAATACAACCTGGAGTGATTCATCTGAAGTTAGGACTGAACTCTCCCCTTGGGTGCTCCCGAAAGCACGCCAGCAGCTAGCGGAATTCACGTCTACCTCTGGCAACTGTCAGACAACAATCGAGACGGCTGAACTGCTGTTGCTGCTTTTGATTTCTCCATTTGCAAAACGCAATGAAAATATTTGCTCATCCAGTGCTTCTCGCATCGTCAGGAAAAAGTGAGGAAGGAAGCTATCTCCCCCGGTTTTGTTACATGCCTACGCGCTACATTAAAGCACAGCGTGTATCGTTTTGTCGGTTGTTCCGGCATGTTAATCCGCCCAAGAGCCTAGGCGAAGCGCTGTAATGTGGATCCTCGGTTCGGTTCCAGCCCGTTAGGCAGGCTGGATTTGCAGTTTGTAACAAATCTCACTAATGCACTACCGGCTTAAACGCCTTTGTAGTCGGGACCGCTGTCGACTTATCAGAGGTGTCGGTTGGTAATATATGCCCTGATTAATAAATGTGATAAAAAAAAACCTAAATTCTCAATACAGAATTCATAATTCATGCTTTCCGAATTGCTCCAAATTCTGATTGTTTTTCCTGAATTTTGAATTCTGAATTCTATTCGGTTCGGTTCAACTCAAAATTAGAGAAATCGGAATTTCAAACTTTGAATAAGCACCTACTGGAGTTGAAAATAAGAAATTTGGATTTCGTTCCGAGTTCAAAGTCGAGTTCTGAATTATACTTTCTAATCCTTCTATCTGAAAACGCCTATGCCCTCGCTCGTCTTACGTAAGGCGGCAATCCGACAATCGGAACGAAAGTTGTGCTTCGGTGGAATCTTCTCATTGTTGGCGCTTTTGCGATCCACAGCCCGCTGAAGTTACAACCAATCGAACCGTATCCATTATTATCATTGAGTGCCAACACATCGGGTATAGCGTGCTCGTTCGCCGGATAAAGCTCGCAAAAGAAGCCCAAATCAGTCGGTGCACCGGAAATTCGTCTCAATAAATATTTCATGATAGGTTTTTCGATTTTTCACTCGCTTCCGTTCCCGAGGAGTAACGACCGTTTAGCCACCCGCCCCGCGCAGGATGAGCATATTTTCTGAGGCAGAACACGGATGCCATCCCCGGCGAACCGAAACTCAGGAAATCGATGTAAAGATGCTGCTATTTGCCGGTTGCCACAAAAGCAGGAGCACATATTTCTGCCGAATTCGAAACCTACCAGGAACTGGGTAAGCGATGGGTAAGTGCATTGCACTCCCATTCGGCGCAAGGCACGTCATTTGCCAAACATTGCGAAACGTGACGCAAAACGAGTTTGCTGACACATGCTGCTTTTGCCATGTAAAGGTTCTGGTGGGCAAGTATGTGCTGTGTGGTAGGCCCGCTACGATAAACATGTTACGTCGTCGTGTGGTATTTTATTTGTTTGTATACACATACGAAGCTTAGAGATTCATTGAGGTGGTTTCCCCTTCTGTACTGATAACCGTAAATTTGTTTTGTTTGCGTTACAATGCTGGAATAATCTTACGATTGTCGTGACTCATGTGGTTCGGTAAAATGGAAATATTTATATTAAACCATTTTTATGGTCACATTTGAAATAAAACCATGCAGCTTTGGGTGAAACTCTAGAGATGACATCACAATAATGAAACGAATTTGATGAAAGTTATGATCAAATGGAAACTATCTAATTGTAGAAAGTTTGTAATTACTATGAACAAATTGATGACCTGGGGGGTCCCGTTGCGTAGTTGGCTACACGTTCGCCTTACAAGCGGATGGTAATGGGTTCGAATCCCAGCCCCTCCACCAAAACCCTCGTCAGTCGCCGGATGCGCGCAGCCCATACGTCGGTGTTTGGAGTACGCGCTTTACCGTCATGGCTGCCTGATGACGACTGACAACTTGTTCTCTCGGAGGCATTCCTTCAATGATACCCGGATAAATAGCAACCGAACAATGCAACGATCATTGGATTCTCACGACACGGACAAATGGACACAATGGATTCACGGTGAAATGGACTAGCAACGACAACAATAATGAATAATGGAAAATCTAAAAATAGATTCTGTGTGGTTTCTGGCAGCAGAATACCACAGTAAATCTCGGCATAGTAGCGGTTAAGTAACACAGAGTGCGTACACGGAAGAAAAAAAGTACCCAAAATTGAGTATTTTTAAACTTACTTTTGAGTTATTTTTTCTCTTCTCTTTCATCCACTCTTTCTTTTGTTGTCAAAAACAAAAGAGCCAAACAATCCAACGACGCCAGATCAATACGGGAAGCCAATTTTGAGCTTTATTACCTGAGGTCGAAATTGAGTGAATTAAACTTACATTTGGGTAAATAAATTTTCCGTTGGGTACTTTTTTAACATAGGAGTAAAGGCAAATTACTTCGACCCTACTTACTCAATTTTGGCTTCCCGTGCGGATGTTCGAGGTTGGGTGAAATAAACTCACTATTGGGTAATTTATTTCTTCCATGTACCAAGGGGCAACTAACTCTAAACTTTCGACAGTATCCAAAAATACTAACAAATACTAGAGAAAAACTACACAGTTAAAAATTCTGAAAATTACACGCTATGGAAATATTTGAACCCATATTTTTGTATTCAAAAGCCTCTAATTTTACATCCAACTTTTTCTTGTACGCAATATTGAATGCAAGCTCCATAGTAACGACGACCTGTAATTTTAAAAAGTGATGGAAAAATGAGTCGAATCGAACGGAGCCTTTTTGTTACATCATATATGCTGTAACATTTTTATACCTACCGTGATACGTCGTATCTACGGTAAGTTGATCGAAGAGCCCTGGTTGGAAAAGCATGAAACACAACGCCACCCAGTCGATACAGTTCACTCAGTTTTAGGCAACACATGATTTCAGTCTCCTTTAAACTCTTAAAAAGTCTTTGCACAACTATTTCTATTATTATTACTTTTTGAACAATCTTTAGGGCATACGCTTTGGGTTGATGCCATTCGTAATATAAAATGCGGTTTGAAAGTTTTCTAAAATCTGTTGATGGTAGAAATCAGGTGTTTCCAATACGGGGGAGCACTGTTTTTCATCAAGTAACTAACAAACGCCATAACAACCGAACTAGCAACCGATTCTTTGTTTGATGGAAATCGTGGATACTAGACAATGAGTAATATTCTCGCAAAGTTTAAAGTTACTTGGCCCTTGGTGCGTACTGTGAGGGTGAGATATATTAGGAGTTGGGCAATCAACTTTTAGAGTGCATTGATGACAGATATGCAAATATCGTATAACGGTTTGGTTGCCAACACCAACTAGTAAACAGCAGGCCATGACTTTGCCTCTTTCCTCGTGGGACAACAAACGGAGTCACACGCGCGATTAGACAGCACACCCCGTAATAGCTCGTTCGGCAGAAAAAAGGCCGCACATTTAGCGATCCTGCCAAGTTGTTCCTGATTGGAAATAATTGTTTTGTAAGTATCCTGTGGACGTGATTGGGGCATTTTTTCATCGGTTTCGACTTGTAGTGTCGAAAACGCTCTGGAAGAGCATCGGATTAAATTATTTGCACATCGGTTTCGACTTCCAATGTCGAAGACGCTCTGGAAAAGCACCGGATTGAAAGACTTGTGTTCTCATCGGTTTCGACTTGTAATGTCGAAGTTGCTACACTCTAACTTTCATCTACTCAGTGACTGAGTAAAATTGTATTGCCCTCTCCTTTTTTCCCACGGAAATTTTACTCAGTTTCCGTCAAAAGCAGGATTACTCATAGTTTTGAGTTATCCTGCTTTTGACGGAAATTGAGTAAAATTTCCGTGGGATAGAAAGAGAGAGCAATACAATTTTACTCAGTCACTGAGTAGGTGAAAGTTAGCGTGTATGGAAGAGCGTCGGATTGATAAATTTGCTCATCGGTTTCGACTTGTAGTGTCGAAGACGCTCTGTAAAAGCGGCGGATTGAATGTTTTGTCTATCGGATTCGACTTGTGATGCTCATCGGTTTAGACTTGTAGTGTCGAAGACACTCTGGAAGAGCGTCGGATAAAATGATTTGCACATCGGTTTCGATTTCTTATGTCGAAGACGCTGGATTGACAAATGTGTTGTTTCTCAAAAAAGTTGAAGGCGCTCTGTAAGACCGCCAGCATAAATGATTTGTTTTCCCATCGGTTTCGACATGTGATGTCGAAGACGCTGTCGTAGAGCACTGGATTGAATGTTTTGGCTTGTGACGTCGCATACGCCAAAATAAAAAATTTTATTTGTTTTCTCATTGGTTTGGCTTAAACGAGTCATCGGTTTCCACTTGTAATATCGAAGGTGCCAGATTGTATGATTTGTTGTTCTTATCGGTTTCGACTAAACATGATTTTTTTTTCGGAATAAATAATTTGTTTTCCCATCGGTGTTCTTCTTGTGTTGTCGAAGGTGCTCTGGAAGAGTATCGGATTGTTGCAGCTTTTGATGAGGAAGGTTGTGTAAAAGAGGGACGGATTGTTCGCGTCGAAGCAACGTTAATGCGGATCAGCAGAACACAACTATTCAAATTTGAATTTCGAAGGTGTTGTGTGAGAGTACCGGACTTATTGGCTTGAACTTGAAGGGCATAGTATGTTTGTCGAACCAAAGATATTATTTTGATTTTCCCCTTGGAAGGCCATCAAATTGTGTTGGATATGGACTGCCGGATCGAATTCTATTGGTTTTGCATTGCAATGCTGGAAATATTTGCAAAAATATAAGAAGGAATACAGCTGGAGGATCATGAATCTGAAATAGGTGTCATTTTCAGAATGTTAAAAAAGGCTGGATCAATTTGCTTAGTCAATATATATTTGCGTATTTGTATGTGGACTTTGAATTGAAATATTGAACTTGAATTGTTTTTGATATTGGTTTTCAATGAAACATTTGATTTTTGATAATGGGTGAGGTAACATGATTATTAGATTTATTAGATTTAGTTGTGAAAATTGGATGGACAAAATACATAACCATGCAATGGCAGGCATAAATAAAACTTAGGACACTGGACTGTAAAATTAAAAAAAAATGCGGTGTGAATAGTTGTTTATGAAAATCCTAAGTCAATGGTTTTTTTTTTCTCTTTTTTAGTGAGAGAAGAAGGGGAATGTGAGGGTGAGATATATTAGGAGTTGGACAATCCACTTTTAGAGTGCATTGATGACAGATATGCAAATATCGTATAACGGTTTGGTTGCCAACACCAACTAGTAAATAGCAGGCCATGACTTTGCCTCTTTCCTCGTGGGACAACAAACGGAGTCACACGCGCGATTAGACAGCACACCCCGTGATAGCTCGTTCGGCAGAACAAGGCCGCACACGTACCAAATAAAGAAAGGAATAAAAAAAAACAATAAAATTGATGACCTGTGATTTCATTTTTTTGCTACCTATGTTACACCCAACCGGCGGTTGTTAGATTTTCCAACAATTCTGTATAAGAATCTACCCAAACCTGTATAAGAACTGGGCATATGCGAAATTGCTAGATTCTTGTACAAATATTGTATAAGAATCTAACAATTCTGTAAGCTTTTCTTACTTTTTTGTATGAAATTCTAACAATTTCGCATATGCCCAGTTCTTATACAGGTTTTGGCAGATTCTTATACAGAATTGTTAGAAAATCTAACAACCGCCGGTTGGGTGTATAATATCCTGTTCGGGATCGAAGTGTGATGTACTGACAACCAAACGTATTTATTTTAGCTCTGATTTTTGCTTCCGTCAATCTATATATATATAAAAATAAATTTACATTCCCTTGAGGCAATATAATTCACGAACGCGTGGACCGATTTTCAAGATTTCCTCACTAAGCGATTCGTCTTAGGATCATCAGTTTTTATATAATATAGATAGAACATGTCGCTAGGAAAGTTGAACAATTGCAAAAATACTAGGTTTCCATAAGTTCAGAAGAAAACCATTAGGCTCGAACCGAAATCGATCTAGAGTGCGACGCTGCAATCGACTGTGATTGACAGGTCGAAAAAACAACCCGAGCAAGATCGGAAAGGTTAGTTGATTCAAAAGTATAAGATTACTAATTTCGTTCCTGTTTGCTTGACTAACATCTGGGTTATTGCGACCTGGCAGCCAAAGTACCGGTACTACAAGTGTCAAACTGATGTTAGTGATAAAACGAAACATGCATTACAACATGATGCATAAATTATGGCCAATTGAAGCTTGTTAAAGCATAATTCAAGCTCTATCTGGAATAAGGGAGAATATCGCAAGAGAGGATTCTCTTCGCCGACTTCCACTCTTTTGAATAAAAGTGACAAGCAGTGGATTTCTTTGTGGTTTATCACCTCAGCACGATAGAAAACAATGCGAACTTGCATTCTGAGGTGATAAACTGCAAAGAAATCCTCTGTTTGTCACTTTTATTTAAAAGAGAATTCTCTCTTGCGACATTCGCCCTTTTACCAGATAGAGCTTGAATTATGCTTAATTTTATTGGCAAAATAATTTCAACGGCTACAGCGCCACTAGCGTTCTAGTACTTATGCTTCTACTGGAAGGTTCGTCTAGCTTTTTTGAGCTTATTCTGCGTCTCGAATGAAGTGAGAATTATCGATACCTCCCATTAATATTACACGGTCGCCTCACGTGAGACGTGTCGAAATCGACAATTCTCGAATCATTCGAGGCGCAGAATAAGCACATTTATAAAATACTAGTCGAGCTGGCAGACGTTGCCCTACATAGTAGGCAAAAATGCGCGTTCTGAGCTGTCCATGCGAAATTTCCATACACTGAAAATAATCCAAACGCTTATTCAATGTTCTTTTCCACGTAGATTCAACGTGTTTCAATTCTCGTTATTTTCACTTATGATCCACGTTAGTTCCAATGATTTTTATCACGTGCATCTAACGTGTTTCGATATTTTTCATTTTTCTATTTTCATAAACGGAGCAGTTTCACGTTCTACCAAAACGATTCCTACTGTTATAACCTTCCACTCAATCCCAAAACCTCCCGTGACACCTATGAGACGTCGTAGAGTTCTCTGCATCTTTCTTAGGTAGGTGTCCAACTAACCATCCTTCCCCTTCCTCAGCAGTCGCAAGGACGTGGCCAGGACAGATCTCGACTATTGGAGAGTGCAATGCTTCCATCTAAGAGATAGTGATCATTCCCAAATCAATATCTGAGGTAACGGATGAAAGTAATGCTACTCTGAATTTGTGCGAATTGCTCAATGCTAATGCTAATGGTAAATTGTTTTTCAAATATCAGAAAAGTGTTTCATTATTCTATTAAATTGTTATTATTCTGGAATTCTTGAGAAAACCCAAGATACCCATACTGACGTCTCCCATCGATAGAATTCCATTACGATCTAACGTGTTTTTCATTTTAATTTTTTATGTAGTTCAAATGCATCGAACGTTTCGGTTTTTGATGTTTGGTACTGGAATTACACGTTATTTTGGAATGCTACTCAACTAGTGAAAATTCAAGTGTAGAACCTGTAGCATGGGCGTGTATAATGTTTTCAGTGTATGAATCTTTATTTTTGTGTTTCACAATTCTTTTTCTGTTTTTAAACTAATTTTATTTGCTATTTATCTAATACATGCATTAAACTCTTAGACTGGGTGTTTCGTGTTTTCTTAACACTATCATCCTTATTTGCTATTGCATTTTTAGTTATTATTAATACATTTCAATTGCCACTGGAAGTTAGGATTTTTCCTCTGGTTGAATTGAACCATGTAGGAATTACAATGTTTTCAACTTGAACTAAACTTAACCTTATTTATACTAAGGGCACAAGGAGCTAATCGTTGCAATAGAAAATAGAAATTTTCCCTTTTTGCAAGTAAGTGGAGAAAATATCCAAACTTTTTTGCAATCTACTACAAATGACACGAAGGCTTCGCCCTTTGGCTGAAAGGCGCGTGTCATTTGCAAACAAAGATTTTTGACACCCTGGTGGTAAAACAGGTAAGTCAGAAGTTAAAATGTTATACAATATGGGCCCCAGTATGCTGCCTTGGGGAACACCAGCTCTTACAGGTAATCTACCAGATTTAGAATTCTGATAGTTTACCTGCAGTAAGCGATCTGATAAATAATGTTGGATCAGTTTAATGATGTACAGAGGAAAATTTAAATTCATCAATTTTACAATCAAACCTTCATGCCTAACACTGTCAAATGCTTTCTCTATATAAAGAAGAGCAACTCCAGTCGATTTTCCTTCAGATTTGTTGAGCCGAATTAAATTCGTAGCACTCAATAACTGATGAGTGGTTGAATGCCCGTGGCGAAAACCAAATTGTAAGGATAATTGAAGAAGCTTTCATATCGCCCTAATGAAAATCGTGATATCATGAAGGAAAAAAATTAAAAAATCACAATACGGAGAAAACACTGAAAATTAGATGTATTTTTAATTTAAAAAGTCAGCCACTTTTATCCCCGCATTTCTTGAAAATCTTGCGCCATTTTGAGAAAACGAGATTTAGAAAAACGCTTGTGCTCCAAAACTTGTCTGTTTTTCCTAAGTGTGCATCATTGCAACACAAATTTCAATATTCTATTATAATAAACGTTCTTCCCTATTTGTGCTTGATATTTTGTGAATAAAAATTCGTTTGGTAATTTATAAACATTATTGATGAAAGAGTCAAAATATTAAGCCCTATTCAAAAGTTAGTTGCGAAATGACTGAAATTGATACTTAACAACATTTTCCTGTTATGACAATATTAAAAACATGTTAAAAGCTCGAAAAAAGGAAGAAAATATTTTTGTCTGCCAGTTTGTATGGGGAGACATACAAACTGGCAGACAAAATAGTGCATAGTGCACTGGTGAAGTTGCCCTTACTGGATGATTTTTTAAGGAAAGATCCTGTAGGACTTCGTGGAGAATTAGGCTATTTATTATTTCTTTATAAACTTTTGGGGATTACCTGGAAAAATTTTTAAGGAAATTTCGGCAGTAATTTCTGGAGATGGGTAATAATTTTCCATATAAGAGTTAATGACTGAAGTTGTACTTTTAAGATTGGAGTCTTTCGGCGATAGCAGTCTTAAAGAGTATTAAATATATGTTTTGCTTCGAGCGAAAACGCTACTTATTAAGACTGCTATCGCCAAATGAATTCAATCGTTTCTGGAGAAGTTCCGTGGGAATTATCGGGAATATTTCATTAAATAATTTGAAGAGAAATTTCCGGGTGGATTCTCAGAAGAACATCTTCTGATAGTTTTTATAGAAATTTCCAGAAGAACTTCTGAAAGAACTCTTATAGGAATTTGCAGAATAAATCCTGAAGAAACTTCTTAATCATTTCTAAACTAATTTCGAGTACAGTCCTTGGAAAAAAAATGGGGGAAATACCTGGAGGAATTTCTAGTAGAATTCTCGAGAGCTGGATGGGATATAGATTTAAAGGAATTCCATGTGAATTGCAAAAAGAATTCAAAGGAAATATCAGAAGAGTTCTCGGAATAATTTCTTAAAAGTTCTTTTATCTGTGGAATAATCTAATTTGATTATCTAGTGAATTTCTGTATAAGCTCCTAGTAGAATTCCTGGCGGAGCTTCTGAAAGATTTCCCGGAGGATATTCTGGAGCAATTACTGGATGAACTTCCGGAATAATTCGGAGATAAACTTTCGGAAAAATCATGGAATAAATTCCGGAGGAATTCCTTAAGAAACTTCCGTAGGAATTCGTGGAAAAACTTTCAGATAAATTCTGTGGATGAACTTCCGGAGGAAGTCCTGAAGGTACTTTCGGAGCACAAAAAAATCGCGTTTTGGTTACACAACCAAAAATAAATACTCTGGTAAATGGCAGAGATATCACTGTTTTTCTTCAAAAAAAATCCGCCGTTTTTAAACGCCTGTATTTTTGAATGGGGAAAAGGGGAACCCATTTCTCCCTGGGTTGAATGGACGAAAGGCTGAAGATTGCTCTGCATATTTTGGAACTGGGGAAATTGAGGTCTTTTCATCATTTCAAAAATAGCCTTTTGTTCGAGAAAATCAAAAGAACCAGTTCTAGAAGTATTATAAAACCAAAAGTTCTGCCCAACAGCGCCCAATTCGTCAAAAACAAAGTAGTGAGCAGACGTACACTTTACTAACTCAGGAATATAGACGTGCCGTCGCTAAGAACTTCGCATGAAAAAAAAAAAGATTTTTCCAGTTGAGGTGGTTATTGACTGGAATTGGCTCGATATAGTGTTTATCAGCTTTGCGGAGCCTCTAAAACGCTATATTTATACTGATCCGAAGTTTCGGTACATTTTCAAATGATTGAAATGATGCAACGTTCTATTGGCTAGCACCCTTCGGTGGTTCAGTTCAGACATTTTTATATCCTGAATATCAGCCTATTCGGTATCTGTTATTTGCGATTAACTGTAAATTCAAATCACTGGATCATTATCATAACAAATTTTAACGGGAAACCTTTCTGCAATTCAACGAGAAATTGTTCCAAATTTCCGCTGGAATTTCAATTTGTGGAGTGACAAATGTTGGTCATCGGCACACGACGCTATTGCAAAAATATCGGCAGCGGCGCAAAACTCTATTCCTGAGTTAGTTTGGTGCACGCCTCCTGATTACTATAAACAGTTTGTTTTTGACGAATTGAACAGAATTTTCAGTTTTGTATCACTTCTAGAAATTCCTTTTGGTTTCCTCGTACAAATACCTCTTTTACTAAATGATTAAAAAAAACCTCAAATTACCCAATTTCGCCATGAGCCCCTGGGTTCGCCTCTGCTGCGATGTCCTGTTGGATTCCAGCCCAGCGCTTGCTTGCAGATTTCGTCTCCGCTCTTTCGAAATGTGTGGCCGACCCACCTCCATTTACGCTCTCGAATTTCTGTCGATATCTGTTTTTAGGATGTTTGTGTTTACATCCAACGATTTGGTCTTGTTGACGCTGATGATGAGTTGAGAAGCGTTCGGCCTGGTTTTTCATCTTACTCTGCATATCAGAGCGCCTTTGCACTAGTAGAGCAATATCATCAGCCAAATCGAAGTCGTTACGATGAGGAGCAGTAGCGGAGATAGAATACATCCTTGCCTCACTCCAGCGACCTTCCGCATGGGGCAGACAAAGCTCCGTTATGCAGGACTCTGCACGTAAAAGCTTTGTACTGCGTTTCGATGAGACCGACGATTTTATCCGGAACTCCCTTGCGTCTAAGTTGATGCAGCATTTGCGCAAATAGTACGGGGTGAGCTTTGAGCATCTCTGCTGAAATACGATCAACCCCGGGAGCTTTGTTGGATTTCATGCTTCGGATGGTTGCTTCAATCTCCTGCAATGATGAAGGTTTGGAGTTGACGCGGGTAATGCGTCGCACTCTTGGCAGGTCATGCCGAGATGTTGATGGTTGGTCGGGCGTCGAGTCTTGAATAAGTTGTTCGAAATGCTCGAACCAACGTTTCAGCTGATCAGTTGGGTCGGTGAGTAACTGACCTGTCGCGTCTTTCACCGGCATGCTCCACTCAGGCGTCGTGAGATATCGTAAGGGAGGCAAATATCGTCAGTTCTTGCAGCTTTTTCCCCTTCATCGGCCAGGGAGTCCACCCACGCTCGCTTGTCCCGTCTGCAGCAGCTTTTAACTTCCTTCTCTAGAGCCAAATACCGCGCAGCTCACCCGGGTTGGTCTTGCTCGTTTCGATAAAGATATTCTTGATGATCGTCCTCTGATCTTCTACGCTGACACCTTCCGGAACATCTACTGCCCTAGTTCCACGTACTTCAACGAACGATATCTTCACTGCTGGATCTTTTAGTCGGCGCAATTGTTGAATCGCCGTCCGAGTCTTGCATCCTGCCGCTGAATCCGAGAAATGCGTAATCAGATCTCCCCAATTAGAAGGTGATATTCAGACGTGATGTCAGCGCTGCGTTGACCCTGCCAAATGACCGAATGCCCCGTTCGGCGAAATGTCCCTTTCGACCAAATGACCCTTTCGGCCCAAATGACTTTTTCGGCCAAACGACCCTTTCGGTCAAACGACCCTTTCGGTCAAACGACCATTTCGGCCAAATGACCTTTTCGGCCAAATGACCCGTTCGGCTTAGTTGCATTCAGCCAAATGGCTTTCAGCCGGATGGGTTTCGGCCAATCGACCCTTCCCCATTTGGCTGAAAGGGTCATTTGGCCGAAAGGGTTGTTTGGCCGAAAGGGTAGTTTGGCCAAAAGAGTCATATGGCCGATAGGTTTATTTTGCCGAAATGGTTATTAGGCCGAAAGGGTCATTTGGCCGAAATGGTCATAAGGCCGAAATAGTCATTAAGCCGAACTTTGCAATACTCACTTCTCGCTGTCAAAAAAGAGAAGCGTGAAGTGAGTAATGAGACGTCGCACTACTCAATTCGCGCTTTATATTTTTTACAGTGAGAAGTTAGAAATGAGGAGTGAGAAGTGAAACGTCTCACTTCTCACTCTTCATCTCTCTCTTCTCACTGTGAAAAGTGAGTATTGCAAAGTGGGTAGAGAGACGTGTCACTACTCATTTCGCGCTTCTCACTTTTTACAGTGAGAAGAGAAAAATAAAGAGTGAAAATGAGACGTCTCTCTTCTCATTCCTAATTTCTCACTTTTCAAATAAACTATACGGCTAAACGACCCTTTCGGCCAAATGACCTATTCGGCCAATCGACCCACTCGGCCAATCGACCCTTTCGGCCAAATGACCCTTTCGACTAAATGACCCTTTCAGCCAAATGAACCTTTCGGTCAAATGACCCTTTCGGCCAAATGAATTTCGGCCAGATGGGCTTCGGCCTAATGGTTTGTTCAGCCTAGCGGCATTCGGCCAAATTGCTTTCAGCCGAAAGGGTTTCGGCTAAACGACCCTTCCCCTAATTCAGAGTGTATTATACTGCTACAAAACCTTTTATTGTATCAGGTTGATTGTGGAAAAATACTTAACTACAAATATTCCATCCCTCTAAAATAACACAGACGAAAGCACTAAAAATAAATTTACCAATTTTTGGCTTGAGCATAAGTCGAATTTTGACATTTAGTTTTAATCCACTCTCAAAAATACTCTAAATAATTATCATATGAATAAATATTGTCTCAGTCAATTCTTTACTATATGTTAGGCCAGATTTACCAAAGAACCCATTTTGTGAAGCCTCTAAGTATTTACAAATTGGTGTGATGTTGGTTCAGAATAGGGCATTAGGGCATTATATTAGGAACTCTTTAATTTTTTTTATTTAATTTTTTAAAATGGTTAGATTTAAAAACAAAAATGTACAGGGAATCAATTTTTCTGGAATGCGCATGCAAAACAAGCGACAAAAGAGAACCAACGACAAAGTTTTGTTTTTGTCGGACAAAGTAATGACAAAGATCCGACAAATTTGGTCAGCAACAAAAAAAACCACAATCTTGTTGCCAACTTTTCAACCCGAGACAAGCGATACTCAGTTTGCCTGGAGGAACTTCCGGAGGAATTTTTGCAGGAACTTTCCAAGAAATTCTTGAAGGAACTTTCGGAGGAATTCTTGTAGGAACTTTTGGAGGAACTACCGGAGAAATTCCTGGAGGAACTTTCGGACGATTTGCTGGAGGAACTTCTGGATGATTTGCTAGAGGAACTTCCGGAGAAACTCCTGGAGAACTGCCGGATAAATTCCTGGAAGGAGCTTGAGGAGGAAATCCTAGAGGAACTTCCGGAGGAATTCCTGAAATAACGTACAGAGGAATTCCTGGAGGAACTTCTGGAGGAATTCCTAAAGGAACTCCGGAAGAGATGCAGGAGGATCTTTCGAAGGAGTTCCTGGAGGATCTACCGGAGGGGTTCCTGGAAGAATTTTCGTGGAGGAACTTCCGGAGAAATTTCTTTGAGAAACTTTCGGAGAAATTCATGTAGGAACTACTGGAATAACTGGAGGAACTACTAGAGAAATTCCTTGAGGAACTTTCGGAAGAATTCTTGGAGGAACTTCAGGAGGAAATTCTCCAGGAATTCCTGAAGGAACTTCCGGAGAAATTCTTGTGGAGGAACTTCCGAAGGAATTCCTGTGGAGGAATCTCCGGAGGAATTCCTGTGGAGGAGTTTCCGGAAAAATTCCTGTGGAGGAACTTCTGGAAGAATTCCTGGAGAAACTCCTGGAAGAACTTCCAGAAGAATTGCTGAAGGATCTTCGGGAGGAATTGCTGATCGAACTTCCGGAGGAATTCCTGAGGAGGACCTTCCTGAGGAGCTCCTGTGGAGGAACTTTCCGGAAGAACTCCTAATGAGAAACTTCCGGAGGGATTTCTGTGGAAGAAATTCTGGCTGAATTCCTGGAGCAACTTCCAGAGTAATTCCTGGAAGAACTTCCAGAAGAATGCCTTGAGCAACTTCGAGGCAATTCCTATAGTAACTTCTGGAGGAATTTCCGTGAGAATTGCTGGAGGAACTTTAGCGTTATATCTGGAAGAAATTCCTAAGGAACTCTTGGAGGAATTTCCAGAGAAACTCTTGGAGGAACTTTCGCAGGAATTCTTAGTAGTAAGTTCTTACGGGGGAACTGCTGGAAGCTTCCAAATAAAACCGCAGATTTTTTATGCATAAAATTAGCTCACGCCCACCAACGCCGCAGATCACCAACGCCGAAACGCCACCACACCGCCGCCGCTGGCTGAAAATAATCTATCACGCCACCGCCGATAAAATTTCAATCGTCGCACATGTCGCCAAATCACTTTTGTTCTAGCATTTTTCTCAAAGATGATTCCTTTCTATTGAAATTTTTGAAAAAAATCGCGGCCGGGAAAGGGTTAAAGTAACTACTTGTCCAGACAAGTGCAATGGTGGATGTAATTCATCCATTGAAAGAATGCGTTTGTATGGAATAAGGCAATGGTGGAAACAATTTCCAAACAGAGAATTGCCTAGACTGGCACCAAGAATCGAACCCAGCCACTCTCAGTATGATCTTGTTTTATTGCCGCACATCTTACCGCTAGGCTAAGGAGGGTCTCATATGCCAAATAGTGTTATGTCAAATTAAATAGACCCTAAGCAATAATTCGATTCAACCGACGAAAGGCAACTCTTCTATGCTCAATATCGAAAATACCAGTGAGAGATAAACTTTTAAAATAAGTTTCAAGGTTGCCGCTATTTACATCGAGTTATACAGCATTGAATTAGAGAGCGTTCATTGTAAATCATGCAATTTTCCATCTACTTGATTTCTTATGAAAACCGATAAGTTTGAGGCGCCTCTGCAGCGAATACCATCCAGCTACTCCATTCGACAACTAAATAGTTTAGCTCGTAGGGCTTTTGACTCGGACTCGGATAGGTACTCAACCCGGTGAATATCCGTATCAATCTCCTATCGTTGCTGCCGGTTTGCGCTCGCTGTTGACCGTAATTTATTATTTTACAAAACACAATTTAAATTGCCGAGGTTTTGCTTTCCTTCCCACGGGAAATTGGCGCTCTTCTTCCACCATCGATGTACCTTGCCGCCCCAGGATCAACTTTCTCCGGTTTTGTATAGAGAGCACAAAAGCTTCTACGCCACGATCCGGACGTTTGCTTGCTTCCTCATCTCGAGCCGTTATTAAACCGAGCGCAGGTATGAGAAGGCACCTGCCTAGAAAAAGGCTCCTCCATTCGGTTCGTTCGTTGTTGCAAATGACACAATAGCCGAGGAGGAAACAAGCACCATCGTTTTCCGTCGATGCTATTATTTGCCATTGGCCACTTGAGATTGGTTTGTTCGATGTTGGGGAAAATGGAAAAAATGCGATACGGAAAATTGCGCGTGACGAAGCTCGAGTGGGAATTCACCTGGGCCAAGGTTGTCAGATGTGGTATAATATAAATCATTTATGTGTATCATTGAATCTTCTGCGTAAGCCACAACCCATATCTCCTGACGTCATCAATGAAATTATGAAAATTAAATTATTTGAATTTCTCGAATATCCGTAGGAAGACTGCATGGTTGGCAACACTACCCTCAGTGAAACAGGTGATGACTATGATGAAGATGAGAAAAAAATAAAATGAGCAGCATCAGTTGAATCGCAACGACAGCGCTCAATTGCCTCGGGCGGTTTCAATAAATGGAAATCGACAGAACGGAGTTAAACAATTGTGGAAGATAGTAACCAACCACCGCTTAGGGATTCCGTGAAAGACCCATCAGCGTGATAACTGATAGCTCGATTGTGATCTATTCCAGCAAAATTCTAGAAACTATAATAATGAAAATCCGGAAACCGGGTATGCAAAAACGCAATCCGACCGAGTCACCGACCACTGGAATATGCCCAAATCCCTGCAACCGTGCTGCAACTAATTGAATTCCATATTCAATTATGGAATATTACCCTTCGCCTGAAACCTCTAATTACCCGAACATCAGCAATATTTTTGCCGTTGTGTACCCGGCGAACAGTGGCAACATTGGCGTGTATCGGAGACCTCACTGGAGGAGATTACAAATACGGGATGCATAACTTTCCGACGTCTGGGAATTCGTTCCGCATCTCGTTCAGGCGCTAACAGTAATCCCCTGAAGCAACGCCAGCTCCTTTTCACACCGATGACCGACCATCCAACCGGCAATCCGATCTCGCCTCAGACTGGACTCGGGCTGGACAAAACAATTTGCTCGCTGCATTAATTTTCCCATTTCGACGAGGAATGTAGCGTGGCAACTAGCCAGCATTTCGCCACTGCCGTTGTCGTTCCTCAACCGCCCGAATCTGGGTCAACCACCCACCACGTTCCTACGATGAACGGTGGCGAGTCACCGAATCGAACCTTTGCAAAATAAGTGGAGCTGTTTTATCGAATTAGCTCTGGTATAATCTTGGATCGCTCACTCTGAAGTGAGAACAAAAATCGACGGAATTATGTAATTGTTTTTGAAACCTTCAGATCGAACAATCAATCTAAAAACATATCAAATTTAGTAGCAAAAAAATTAAATATTTTCCGGTTTCCGGCCACTGTGCACCACCCGGAGTGCTAGTACAAATATGTAGAATTTACTTTATAGCAAAACGACAGTGCCACGGCGCGGCGGTCGGTTGGTCTGTCGGTGGTCGCGACGACTACGACGTTCAACGTTCCACACTTCTGCCGCTTCTTTTACTGCCACCATCCAGTAGCAAAAACATGCATTCGTTTTCAACACCCACAGAAGATCGCGTCGCTGCTGTCGAGGAATATCCAGTCCGGTCGGTGGCGATATTTACAATCCTGTTACTTCCAGTTATTCTGGCTATGTCCGGACGACGACAGCGGCAATGAAAGGCTTGTAATTTGCCTGACTAGACACTTTCTAGCGCTGTCTTTTTGCATCCGGAGCGTTGTTGATGATGATGGTAGCAAATTGTCCAAGACTGATAAATGAGGTTCTTGAAAGCAATTTCAAAACTAAATTGTTTCTGTTCTTTGAATACGCTCCTTACTGTTTTGTTTGTATTAATCTTTTCATTAGCATTGCTCAAGATTATTCGCACTTTTATTAACATTGTTCAAGATTAATCGCAGACATCCGGAACTCTAGTCTAATTAGCAGGATATAATATCACAGAATTGAACAAAGCATGATTCCCTACCGGCTGATCACTCAAGTTTGCTCCAATTGCCAAAATAAAGGCAGCTCAAAAATAAATAAAATGAAAAGAAATATTTTGTACAAAAAATCGAAAATTACAATTTGGATTTGAATTTGGATTGGATTTGGATTGGATTTGGATTGGATTTGGATTGGATTTGGATTGGATTTGGATTGGATTTGATTGATTTGGATTGATTTGATTGATTGATTGATTGATTGGATTGGATTGACCTGGACTGATCTGACCGATTGACTGACCTGGATCTGGACTGATCTGGACTGACCTGGACTGACCTGGACTGATTTGACTGGATCTGACTGGATCTTGGACTGGATCTGACCGGACTGGACTGGACTTGGACTGACTGGACCTGACTGACTGACCTGGACTGGATTTGACTGATCTGGACTGACCTGGACTGGATCTGGACTGACCTGACTGACTGACTCTGGACTGACCTGGACTGGATCTGGACTGGATCTGGACTGACCTGGACTGACCTGACTGACCTGGACTGACCTGGACTGGATCTGACTGGATCTGGACTGGATCTGGACTGATCTGACTGGATCTGGACTGACCTGGACTGGATCTGGACTGGATCTGACTGGATCTGGACTGATCTGGACTGGATCTTGGACTGATCTGGACTGACCTGGACTGGATCTGGACTGACCTGACTGGATCTGGACTGACCTGACTGACTGATCTGACTGGATCTGGACTGATTTGGATCGACTTGGACTGACTGACTGGATCTGGACTGATCTGGACTGGATTTGGACTGGATCTGACTGACTGGACTGGACTGACCTGGACTGGATCTGACCTGACCGACTGGATCGACTGGATCTGACCTGGATCTGGACTGGATCGATCTTGACTGACCTGGATCTGGACTGACCTGGACTGACTGGACTGGATCTGACTGGATCGACTGACCTGACTGGACCTGGACTGGATCTGGACTGACTTGGACTGGACCTGACTGACCTGACTGATCTGACTGACCTGACTGATCTGACTGATCTTGACTGACCTGGACTGGATCTGGACTGACTGGACTGGACTGATCGGACTGGACCTGGACTGACCTGGACTGACTTGGACTGGACTTGACCTGACCGATCTTGGACTGACCTGGACTGATCTGGACTGACTCTGACTGACCTGACTGGATGACCTGGACTGACTCTGACTGGATCTGGACTGACCTGACCGACCTGACTGGATCTGGACTGGACCTGGACTGGATCTGGACTGGATCTGGACTGGATCTGACTGACCTGGACTGGATCTGGACTGGACTGGACTGACTGGACTGGACTGACCTGGATTGATGGACTGGATCTGGACTGACTTGATTGACTGGATCTGGACTGATCTGGACTGGATCTGACTGGATCTGGATCGACCTGGACTGGATCTGGACTGGACCTGGACTGATCTGACCGATCTGGACTGACCTGGACTGGATCTGGACTGACCTGGACTGGATCTGGACTGGATCTGGACTGACCTGGACTGGATCTGGACTGATCTGGACTGACCTGGACTGATCTGGACTGGACTTGACTGGATCTGACTGGATCTGGACTGGATCTGGACTGACTTGGACTGATCGATTTGACTGGATCTGGACTGATCTGGACTGGATCTGGACTGGATCTGACTGACCTGGACTGGACTGGACTGGATCTGGACTGGACCTGACCGACTTGGACCGACCTGGACTTGACCTGGACTGACCTGGACTGGATCTGGACCGATCGGACTGGATCTGGACTGGATCTTGGACTGATCTGGACTGACTGACTGATCTTGATCTGACTTGGACTGACTGATCTTGGACTGACCTGGACTGGACTGACTGACCTGGACTGGACCTGGACTGACTGGATCTGGACTGGACTTGGACTGGATTGACCTGACTGGATCTGACCTGGACTGATCTGACCGACTGGACTGATTTGACTGATTTGACTGGATTGGACTGATTTGGACTGACCTGGACTGGATCTGGACTGACCTGGACTGGACCTGGACTGGATCTGGACTGACCTGACTGATCTGGACTGGATCTGACCTGGATCTGACTGACCTGGACTGGATCTGACCGACTGGACTGACTTGATCTTGACTGACCTGGACTGGATCTGGACTGATCTGGACTGACCTGACTGGATCTGGACTGGATCTGACTGATCTGGACTGACCTGGATTGACCTGACTGGACTTGGACTGATCTGGACTGGATCTGGACCGATCTGACTGACCTGGACTGATCTGACTGGATCTGGACTGGATCTGACTGGATCTGGACTGGATCTGGACTGACCTGGACTGACCTGACTGGATCTGGACTGATCTGACTGACTGACCTGGACTGGATCTGATCTGGACCTGGACTTGGACTGGACTGACTGACTGGACTGACCTGGACTGGATCTGGACTGACCTGGATCTGGACTGACTGGACTGACCTGACTGGATCTGGACTGGATCTTGACCTGACTGGATCTGACTGGATCTGGACTGGATCTGACTGGATCTGGACTGACTGGACTGGATCTGGACTGACCTGGACTGGATCTGGACTGATCTGGACTGACCTGGACTGACTGGACTGATCTGGACTGGATCTGACCTGGACTGACTGGATCTGGACTGACCTGGACTGGATCGACTGGACTGGATCTGGACTGGACCTGACTGACCTGGACTGGATCTGACCGATCTGGACTGGATCTGGACTGGATCTGGACTGACTTGACTGATCTGGATCTGACCTGGATCTGGACTGACCTGGACTGACCTGGACCGATCTGGACTGACCTGACTGGATCTGGACTGATCTGGACTGGATCTGGACTGGATCTGACTGGATCTGACTGGACTGACCTGGACTGACCTGGACTGATCTGGACTGGATCTGGACTGGATCTGGACTGACTCTGGACTCGGATCTGGACTGACTGAAGGATCTGGACCGATCTGGACTGGATCTGGACTGGATCTGGACTGGATCTGGACTGACCTGGACTGATCTGACTGGATCTGGACTGGACTGACTGACTGGATCTGACTGGACTGACTGGATCTGGACTGACCTGGACTGACTTGACTGATCTGGACTGGATCTGACTGACCTGACTGGATCTGGACTGGATCTGGACTGGATCTGACTGACTGGACTGACTGGATCGGATCTGGACTGACTGGACTGGATCGACTTGACTGGATCTGGACTGACCTGACTGACCTGACTGGATCTGGACTGACCTGACTGATCTGGACTGGATCTGGACTGGATCTGGACTGGATCTGGACTGATCTGATCTGGACTGACTGGACTGATCTGGACTGGACTTGGACTGACCTGGACTGGATCTGGACTGACCTGGACTGGATCTGACTGACCTGGACTTGACTGGATCTGGATCGACTGACTGGATCTGACTGATCTGGACTGACTGGATCTGACTGGATCTGACTGACTTGGACTGATCTGGACTGACCTGACTGGATCTGGACTGATCTTGGACTGGATCTGGACTGATCTGACTGGATCTGGACTGGATCTGGACTGGATTTGACCGACTGACCTGACTGGATCTGACTGACCTGGACTGGATCTGGACCGACCTGGACTGGATCTGGACTGGATCTGACTGGATCTGGACTGACCTGACTGGATCTGACCTGGATCTGGACTGATCTGGACTGACCTGGACCTGACCTGACTGACCTGGACTGGATCTGACTGACCTGGACTGATCTGACCGATCTGACTGGACCTGACTGATCTGACCTGGATCTGACCTGATCTGACTGACTGGACTGATCTGACTGACCTGGACTGACCTGACCGACCTGGACTGACCTGACTGGACTGACTGACCTGGACTGATCTTGACCTGACCTGACTGACCTGGACTGGACCTGACTGGACCTTGACTGGACTGGACTGATCTGGACTGGATCTGACCTGACTGGATCTGACTGGACCTGGACTGGATTTGACTGGATCTGGACCGGATCTGGACTGGATCTGACCGACTTGACCGGATCTGGACTGGACCTGGACTGGATCTGGACCGACCTGACTGATCTGGACTGGACTGACCGACTGACCTGACTGGACTGACCTGGACTGACCTGGACTGGATCGGACTGGACTGGACCTGGACTGGACTGACCTGGATCTGGACTGGACTGACCTGGACTGGATCGACTGACTTGACTGACCTGGACTGATCTGGACTGGATCTGGACTGGATCTGATCTGGACCTGACTGACCTGGACTGGATCTGACCGACTGACTTGACTGGATCTGGACTGGATCTGACTGACCTGGACTGGATCTGGACTGACCTGGACTGATCTGGACTGGATCTGGACTGGATCTGACTGATCTGGACTGATCTGACTGATCTGACTGGATCTGACTGGACCTGGACTGGATCTGGACTGGATCTGGACTGACCTGGACTGACCTGGACTGGATCTGGACTGGATCTGACTGGATCTTGGACTGGACTGGACTGGATCTGACCGATCTTGGACTGACCTGGACTGACCTGGACTGGATCTGACTGGATCTGGACTGGATCTGGACTGATCTGACTGGATCTGGACTGACCTGACTGGATCGATCTGGACTGACCTGGACTGGACCTGACCTGACTGGATCTGACCTGACTGATCTGGACTGACTGGACTGGATCTGACTGGACCTGACCGACTTGGACTGACCTGACTGACCTGGACTGGATCTGGACTGGATCTGGACTGACCTGGACTGACCTGGACTGGACCTGACTGACTTGGACTGACTGGACTGGACCTGACTGATCTGGACTGGATCTGGACTGGATCTGGACTGATCTGGACTGGATCTGGACTGATCTGACCGACTGACTGGATCTGGACCTGGACTGACCTGGACTGACCTGATCTGACTGGATCTGGACTGACCGACCTGACTGACCTGGACTGACTGGACCTGACTGGACTGGACTGACTGACTGGACTGACCGATCTGGACTGGATCTGGACTGATCTGGACTGACTGGACTGACCTGACTGGATCTGGATCTGATCTGACCTGACTGGATCTGGACTGACCTGGACTGGATCTGACTGGATCTGGACTGGATCTGGACTGACCTGACTGATCTGGACTGGATCTGGACTGGATCTGGACTGGATCTGGACTGACCTGACTGGATCTGGACTGACCTGACTGGATCTGGACTGACCTGGACTGACCTGACTGGATCTGACCTGGACTGACCTGACCTGGACTGGATCTGGACCGATCTGGACTGGATCTGGACTGACCTGGATCTGGATCTTGACCTGACTCTGACTGACCTGGACTGGATCTGGACCGATCTGGACTGGATCTGACTGGACTGATCTGACTGACCTGGACTGACCTGGACTGGATCTGGACTGGACCTGGACTGACCTGATCTGACTGGACTGGACTGGATCGGACTGATCTGACCTGACTGATCTGGACTGATCTGGACTGGATCTGACCGACCTGGACTGACCTGGACCGACTGACTGATCTGGACTGGATCTGACTGACCTGGACTGGATCTGGACTGGATCTGGACTGAGATCTGGACTGGACTCTGACTGGATCTGGACTGATCTGACTGACTGGACTGGATCTGACTGGATCTGGACTGGATCTGGATCTGACTGACCTGACTGACCTGGACTGGATCTGGACTGGATCTGACTGGATCTGGACTGGATCTGGACTGACCTGGACCGATCTGGACTGACTGGACTGGACCTGGACTGGATCTGGACTGATCTGACTGGATCTGGACCGATCTGACTGGATCTGGACTGACTTGGACTGGACCTGGACTGACCTGGACTGGATCTGACCTGGATCTGGACTGGACCTGGACTGACCTGGACTGGACCTGGACTGATCTGGACTGACCTGGATCGACCTGGACTGGATCTGGACTGATCTGGACTGATCCTGACTGGATCTGGACTGGATCTTGGACTGGATCTGGACTGACCTGGACTGACCTGGACTGGACCTGGACTGACTTGACTGACTCTGACTGGATCTGACTGGATCTGGACTGATCTGGACTGGACCTGACTGGATCTGGACTGGACCTGGACTGGATCTGGACTGATCTGACTGGATCTGGACTGGATCTGGACTGACCTGACTGACCTGGACTGGATCTGGACTGGATCTGACTGACCTGGACTGACCTTGGACTGACCTGACTGACTGGACTGACCGATCTGACCGATCGACCTGACCTGACTTGGATCTGGACTGACCTGACTGGACCTGGACTGGATCTGACTGATCTGGACCGACTGGATCTGGACCGACTGGACTGACTGGACCTGGACCTGACTGACCTGGACTGATCTGGACTGATCTGACTGACCTGGACTGACCTGGACCTGACTGACCTGACTGGATCTGACTGGATCTGGACTGGACCTGGACTGATCTGACTGACCGATCTGGACTGACCTGGACTGGATCGACTGACCGACTGGACTGATCTGGACTGGATCTGGACTGGATCTGGACTGGATCTGGACTGATCTGGACTGACCTGGACTGGACCTGGACTGACCTGACCGATCTGACTGACCTGGACTGGATCTGGACTGGATCTGGACTGACCTGGACTGACCTGATCTGGACTGACTTGACTGACCTGGACTGGATCTGGACTGGATCTGGACTGACCTGGACTGGATCTGACTGGACTGATTGGACTGGACCTGACTGACCTGACTGACTGGACTGACCTGGATCTGGACTGGATCTGGACTGATCGATCTGGACTGGACCTGGACTGGATCTGGACTGACCTGACTGATCTGGACTGGATCTGGACTGGACCTGGACTGGATCTGACTGACCTGGACTGGATCTGGACTGGATCTGACTGATCTGACCTGGATCTGGACTGGATCTGGACTGGATCTGGACTGACCTGGACTGGACCTGGACTGATCTGACTGGATCTGACCGGATCTGGACTGGATCTTGACTGACTTGGACCTGACCGACCTGGACTGGATCTGACTGACCTGGACTGGATCTGACTGACCTGACCGACCTGGACTGACCTGGACTGGATCTGACTGGACCTGACTGACTGGACTGACCTGACTGGATCTGGACTGATCTGACTGGATCGGACTGATCTGGACTGGACCTGGACTGACCTGGACTGGATCTGGACTGATCTGACTGGATCTGACTGACCTGACTGGATCTGGACTGATCTGGACTGACCTGACCTGATCTGGACTGGATCTGGACTGACCTGGATCTGGACTTGACCTGACTGGATCTGACCGATCTGGACTGGATCTTGGACTGGATCTGGACTGACCTGGACTGGATCTGACTGACCTGGACTGATCTGGACTGACCTGGACTGGATCTGACCGATCTGGACTGGATCTGGACTGGATCTGGACTGATCTGGACTGGATCTGACTGGATCTGGACTGGATCTGACTGACCTGGACTGACTTTGACTGGATCTGACTGACCTGGACTGGATTTGACTGACTGGACTGGATCTGACTGACTTTGGACTGATTGACTGGATTTGACTGGATTTGGATTGATTTGGATTGATTTGATTGATTTGATTGATTTGGATTGATTTGGATTGGATTTGGATTGATTGATTGGATTGATTTGATTGATTTGGATTGATTTGATTGATTTGGATTGATTTGATTGATTTGATTGATTGATGATTGATTGATTTGGATTGATTTGGATTGGATTTGGATTGATTTGGATTGATTTGGATTGATTTGATTGATTTGGATTGGATTTGGATTTGATTTGGATTTGGATTTGATTTGGATTTGGACTAGGATTTGGATTAGATTGGGATTGGATTTGGATTGGATTTGGATTGGATTTGGATTGGATTTGGATTGGATTTGGATTGAATTTGGATTTGGATTGGATTTGGATTGAGTTTTGATTTGATTTTTATTACGATTCTAATCTGTTCTCGTCTAACTTTTAAAAAGGACTTAGGTATTTTTTTTTTTCTTGATTTAATTTAAATATTGCAATCAACAAATCAATATGAAAGCTTATGATTGCAGTACTCAAATTAATTCATGAAAAAAAAAATGTGGCTTAGGTCCTTTCGAAAATTTAAGCTAGATTTTTATCTTTGCTTTTCTCATTCCATAGCATCTGCGAAAATCTTCGACAGGACTTGGAATGAATGTCGTAACTTCCGGATGACTAACTGTGATCACGGTTCAACTCCAACTTTTTTCTCGGTTCATTGTCTACTTTTTCTCATCGATTTGGTGCTTCAAATTTTTACTTCCACTTTCTACTTGATCATTTCAAATGAACGACTCGTCCGTGTATAATAAATTTCCCGAAGATCAAGAGAGCTGCCTCTAAAAATGTATCTCTTATTCTGTCTACCTCTAAACAAAATCTTTATATCTTGAATTGAAACAAAAAACGTCGCTTTGAAAACGGAATCACAGCAAGAATTTATCGTTTCTCTGCACAGCAATGTCGAATGCCAATCTCTGCAAGATAAATCAATCTTCGCCGGCCGACTAAGCTTGCAATGTGCCAGCCCGCTAATGTATATGCAGCATCAACAAACGCTTAAAAGCTATGAAGCAGGGCGACAAAAAGAACCACCCAAGCTTTGTCATGTCGCCACCCGAGAGCGAACGGGACAGCAGAATGCCGTAGATATATAAAATAATATGGGAAAACAGCATTTAATTTTAATTTAAAATGCCAATCTGCATGCAGAACATCGCCGCATGCCACATCAGACCGGAGGGCTGCACCGCCCGACCGACAAAGACGACTACGGAGAACGAGTTCTTTGGATGCCAAAGTGTTTCGCTGCCTGCCCCCTTTCACCATTCACAATTCGTTTCACTTCCTGAGTGGGGTGGCGGTAAAATGCTACATGACTTAGTTGCCCGGAACCGGATTTGCGATGGGACCGGGAGACGGAAAGCTGGACCAACGCGCAGAAATCATCGCAATAACCAGGCCATGAAAGGACGCCCGTGAGGAAAAACGACAGAACATGATACTAACATTCATTTATCCTATAAAACATCGGAACAACCCGGAGCCAGCAGAAAAAGCACCTTTTAGGCAGGCAGCCTCGGAATCAAACCAGCCAGCGAGGCGCCGCCACTTCGGAGGGAACGAGAATTCCGTTGGGGTTAGATTTGGGGGGAATGATCCGCCTCTCTGCATCCACTGGTGATGCTGATGCGACAAGCAAGCTATGCCGTCATCATCGAAAGCTGCTAGCCAAGTCGTCTTTCCATCGCCACAGTGCCGGGTATTCATAAATAAGTTGGACAAAACATTGCAAAATATTCGTTGGCAACACAAAGCGTCACAAACTCACAAAATTTAATTGTGAATGAGATATCATCTGGGGTGACCGTCGAAATAAATAAGATTCGTTCGTTTCCCCGCAACTGCGTGACGCTTCGTAGCTGGCGACGGAATAAGACGACGACGAGTTACGGTGCTGACATTGAGGTGAACCCCCCTATTGCTCAATCACACACACACAATCCCAAGGCAGCAGGATGGGGCGTGAGATGAGGCGCAAGAGCTTTCGGTTTTAGTGAAGTTGTGTTTTCGGCGTCACGGTGGCTGTTCCGTTTGTCAGTCTCAGCCAGATGCCAGCCAGATGGATGGGTTTCGTGGTCCTACCCGGAGGAAGATCTTCGATTGTTCAGAAAGTGCTGCTGCTGCACACAGCAAGCAGCAGCATGTGGATGGAGGTGGGAACCAATAGCAATGGAGTGGCATAATGGAAGTCTGAGTGGGTTCAACCATTGATGGAAACCATCATTCTTCACGGGCTCATCGCCGGGAACGGGCTATTGTTTTCGGGTTTGGGAGGATAATTCGCTTGATTTGACTGATGCATTCCGGTTACAAACGAGGGGTTTTCGGTGATTCATCGATCGGAAAATGACTTTACAGATGGATGCTTCAGAAGTACAACATGTAAGGGCTGATAATTTGTTTAATATGAGTCGAATTATTCTGCCACACAATGTACAGGCCTTTTTTAGTTCAGTCGCTATAAGTCTGTTTCTATTACAGTCGACTCTCTATATCTCGATGTTCTATATCTCGATATCTCTCCCAATGTCGATGGTTTTCTCGGTCCCTTCAATCTACATACATTTGGGCTTTCTACATTTCGATAACCTCCCTATCTAGATATCTCTATATCTCGATGTGTTCTGACATTTGTTTTATTGTCGTTTTTCATACAACGAGTTTTCCCTCATGAATTCCTAAACATTGGGGGGTTGTGTATTGATCAATGAAGGGTCTCGAAAGACTAATTTTGATTCATACTTTTAACCTTATTTTGTACCACAAATCTCTTCAAGGAATTAGATATGGATTTACGGAATTAATTGGTGACTACAGAACAGCCAATTTTACGAAGTCATTGGCTTTTTCTCGATATCCGAAAAAGATGGAGTTTCCAATCTTGAACAGAGGCAGACACTCAGAATTGAATGAAATTTGCAGGGATTTTTGCAAATTCAATGGAGTCCAATACTATCACAATCTAACTCAAACCCAATGCAAATCTTATCCAGCTACAATTAAAAACAATCCAATCAAAATACATATCAATCATAATTCAAATCCATTCCAAATTCATTTCAAATTACATCTTAATCCAATCCAAAAAATATCCAAAACCCATCCAAATCTGATCCAACTACAATCCAAATAAATCTAATTCAAATTCAATCCAATTCGGAATCCAAATCGAATCCAAATAAAACCCCAATCCAATTAATATCAAATACAAATCGAATGTAAATACAATCCAAATATAATCCAAATCCAATCCATATTCAATCCAAATCTAATCTTAATTCAATTCAAATATAATCCAAATCCAATCCAAAACTGATCTACAACCCAAGTAAATCCATATTGTTTATTCATCATGCATGTTTATTCATCCATCCTCAGTTTTACCCTGAAAATTGAATAAATCCAATTCAAAATTCAATCTCAATACAATCCAAATTCAATCTAAATCCAATCCAAATTCAATTCAAATCCAAACTCAATCCAATCCAAATAATATCTAAAACCAATCCAAATCTGATCCAACAACAATGTAAATAAATCCAATTAAAATTCAATCCAAATCGAAATCCAAATCGAATGTAATTCGAATCCAAATACAACCCAAATCCAATTGAAATCAAATCCAAATGCAAATCAAATGTCAATCCAATACAAATCTGATCCAAATCCAAACCATATTCAACCTAAATCCAATTGTAATTCATTTCAAATCCAATCTCATTCCAAATCCAATCCAAATCTGATCTACAACCCAAATAAATCCAATCCAAATTCAACCAAAATCCAATCTCATTACAATCCAAATCCAATATAAATTCAATCCAAATCTAATTCATATCCATTCCAAACAGAATTCAATTCGAAATCAAATCCAATCTACATCCAATCCAAATCCAATCCACATTTAATCCACATCCAATCCAAATCTAATCCATATCCATTTAAATACAATAAAAAACCAATTCAAATCCAAATCAAATTCAAATTCAATACAATTCCAAATCGAGTGTAAATCTTATCCAGATCCAACTTTGATCCATTCCAAATCCAATCTTAATCCAATTCAAATCCATTCCAAATCCGAATCCAATCCAAATCCAACCCAAATCTAATCCAAATTCAATTCAAAAATGAAATCTGATCTAAATCCAATCAAAACCCATACCAAATGCAATCCAAACCCAAATGGAATCCATATCTATTCCAAATCCAATCCAAATCCATTCCAAATTCAATCCAAATCTAATTCAAATGTTATCCAATTCCAATTAAAATCTAATCCAAATCCAATACAAATCCAATCAAAATACAATTCAAATTCAATTCAAATCGGAATCCAAACCGATTGTTAATCGAACTCAAATCCAGCCCAATGTAAATCAAATCCAAATCGAATGTAAATTCTTCTTCTTCTTCTTCTTGGCATTACATCCCCACACTGGGACATAACCGCCTCGCAGCTTAGTGTTCGCTAAGCACTTCCACAGTTATTAACTGCGAGGTTTCTAAGCCAGGTTACCATTTTTGCATTCGTATATCATGAGGCTAGCACGACGATACTTTTATGCCCAGGGAAGTCGAGACAATTTCCAATCCGAAAATTGCCTAGACCGGCACCGGGAATCGAACCCAGCCCAGCGAATGTAAATTCAATTCAAATCTAATCCAAATCCATTCCAAATTCAATCCCACCCAAATCCAATCTTAATCCAATCCAAATCTAATCCAAAACCAATCCAATTAATCTTAATTTAAGCCAAATGCAATTCAAACTAGTTCCAAAACCAAATCCAATTCGAATTCAAATCGAATCCAAATCCAAATCCAATAAAATATTGCTGATATTTTGGCAAATATGTACAATGCAGGAGTATAAATCAATTTCTTTCCATAATTTCAGCAGTCTAACGCAAATGTATTTTTATCCACTTTCTAAAAAAAAGGCATTTGGTTCCTGGTGTTTCGCTAGCAATATTGGATTCTACTAGGTGGGTGGTGCCAAAGTCTACCCAGACTGAGGTTCAAGTATTTGCGGGCAAATCGGGGGTGACTGCTCCAACGGAACAGACACAAAAACGGGGGAGACAGTCTCCAGGGGATGATCTCCCTGGAGGCCGCTCGAAAACGCGGAGGGTTACTACCCCGACCAAGGGTAGTGGGGCTGAAGCTGGAAGCTGAACCCCGGCCAAGTACCTCCAAAACCGGGGGAGGAAGGACCTGGAAAGGTCCGTCCACCCAGGAAAGACGGGGGTACGGGGTTACGGCAGGCTGAGAGCTCTCAGCCGCCCCAGACCAGGGAAATCAAGACGGACTGCGGTGGGCGTCTCCACTTCACACTGTCGCCGCAGTGCCGTGACGAGCTCTTCGACTTCGGTGATCTCGTCCAGGTCTTTAACTCTTAGATTCACCTCCGTCGTGAGTGCCCTCACTTTGACCGTCTCACCCAGGACCTCCTCCGCCAACTTCTTGTAGGCGCCCTTTTGCGAGACGCCCCGCTTAAGCTCGAGGATCATCTCGTCCATCCGGGTACGTCTTATTCGACGTACGTCGGCGCCGTGTTCACCGAGCTTGACGTCACTCCTCATCGCCTTCAAGACGTCCGAGTACCTAGCCTCGTCCGTCTTGATGACTAGGGCATCGCCCCTGGAGCGATTGACGCCTACCCTAGACTTCTTGCTACCCTCATTCGCCTGGGCCTTCTTTTCGGCCCTTGACGTCTTCGGTTTCCTCTTGTTCTTGACCAGGGTCCAGGAGGCGTCATCCCCATCTATTTCCCTGGTCTGGGGCGGCTGAGAGTTCTCAGCCTGCCGTAACCCCTTACCACCGTCTTTCCTGGGTGGACGGACCTTTCCAGGTCCTTCCTCCCCCGGTTTGGGAGGTACCTGGCCGGGGTTCAGCTTCCCAGCCCCACTACCCTTGTTCGGAGTAGTAACCCTCCGCGTTTTGGAGCGGCCCCCAGGGAGCTCATCCCCTGGAGACTGTCTCCCCCGTTTTTGTGTCTGGAGACTGTCACCCCCGACGTGCCCGCGAATACTTGAGCCTCAGTCTGGGTAGACCTCGACTCCACGGATTTCACGGGTTTAGACTTGACCGTCCCGACCGCCCTCTCCAGCTTGGCGTCCAACATCGACTTTCCAAGAATCAACAAGCTCCTCTTGAGGTCCTTACTGATATTATGCTTCGATGACACAAAGTCGATGATGGCGTCCAGCTGTTCCGTCGCCACCTCGAAGGCCGAAAGCCCATCGCGTTTGCGGTTCATCGGTTCACAAGCCATGAGCCGTCTATAACCTCTACCGGCGTTTTTTCAGCCGAGAGAAAGGTTAAATGACCCACGCTGGCGCTGCGCACTGAGCTGCCGACTATTGCCTCTGGCCTCCTAGGCGGAGACCTGAACAACCCACCTCTTGCGAAGGGGTTGTCGCCTACACTACTACCACTAATTGAAGAATTTACTTGTTTTTCCATTTTGGTCCCACGAGTTGCTCGGGAAAAGAGGTCCACCACGCCAGAGCCCAGCATGACGCGGTAACGGACAATTACTGTGGAGGGTGCCCAGGTACCCCACAGGCTCCGTTTAAGGCCTAGCTCATTGTTTCACCCCCCTGGTCATGCATATCCTCGGCACGGGTCGCTTAACGCCTTGGGATTAGGGGTTAGGGACGATGGCCCCCTTAGTCGCACCAACTTACTCTAGCTGATGTCAGAAGGACAACAGTGCACATTGGGCCACGCCGGGGATTAGGAGAAAAAAATTATCTTCACCATAATGATAATATTCTAGGATCAAATTGTCTTCAACAAAGTCAAAGCTTATTATTTAAGCTTTATTTTGAAGTTTGTTGCAATAGGGTGGCCCCACTATATTTTGAGATAAATTTTTTAACTTCTTTATTTCTAATTTTAGCATTGTACGAAGTTCTAGAAAGTTGTTCCTTATTTAATTTTGAGGCACTTTGCTGAAGAAACCATTGTTGTACGTCGTTTGTATCATTTGTTATGATAATTTTAAATAATTATGTTAGGGTGACTCTAAAAAATCAATATTTTGATTGTAACTTTTTAGTTTCAATTTTTATCGAAGTGACGTCCTCTACAAAATTTTAGAGCATAAAAAATGCACGTTTTGGTTACATAACCGAGTGAATCCATTGGTGGTTTGCAGAGATATCACTGTTTTTCTTGAAAAAATCCGTTGTTTTCAAATCCCTGTATTTTTGAATGGGGAAAAAGGGGGATCCATTTCTCCCTGGATTAGACAGAGGAAGGGCTGAGGATTGCTCTGCATATTTTGGTATTGGGGAATTTAAAGGAATTTGAGATTTTCCCATCATTAAAAAAAAATATATTTTTGTACTTGGAAATCACTTTGCTGAAGACACTTTGATCCTAAAATATTATCATTATGATGAACAAATTTTTTTCCTCCTAGTTTCACGACGTGGCCAATTGTGCAGTGCCCAGGCTGCACTATCAGCTAAGTATAAAACCCTTAGCTGGCGGTCGATTGTCATCGGAAGACCCGTGGAAGCGTGAGATTGGAACTTGTGAGGACCAGAGCTGTGTAGGTCGCTCCTTCCCAGATGTCAACTCACCATTTCGCAGCCCAGAGTTAGTGAGTGTGAGTGAGTGAGAGTGAGCGAGTAAGTGAGAATGATTTGCAGCGAGTGAGTAAGTAAGCGAGTAAATGAGAGAGAGAAAGAGAGTAAGTGAGAAAGAGAGTGGGTGAGAAAGAATGCTCACTTTTATGCTCACTTTTCACTCCTAACTTCTTACAACTCATTTCTCGCTTTACTCTTCTTAATTCTCATTCTCGATTCCTACTGCTCACTTCTCACTATTCATTTCTTTACTTTTCACTTCTCACTTTTCACTTCTCGCGTCTCATTCTCACTACTCACTACACTACTCATTTCTCACTTCGCACCACTCAACTCACACTTCGCACTTCTAATTTGCGTAATTCTCGCTGAGACCGGGCCACTATTTGCACGAGGTTCTTAAAAATACCTAAATTTATATTCATTCGAAAGCTTTCGGCGAGTATATTCAAGATCCGAGTTAAAATCTTCAGAAAGATGAACATTTCGTTAGTTATACACGAAATCTTTATAATGGATCCCTCGATTTTTGTCAATTCTTGACTCACCAAAACTGATAAAACTCAAACATTTCTCAAACGATTATAGAGATCAGCATATCATTGGAAAGAGGAAGAATGTATCCTCAATTTTAAATAATAAAAATAGAGGCAGCCATACTGTATTTGGCCGCCATCTTGCATTTCTTTTTGAAATCTATTTTTCCGCCAGGTTTCCAACCAATGATTTTGAATATTAATACATAAATGGAAAACTTAGCTTATAGCCCTTCAAAAAGAAATCCAAGATAGCGACCAAATTGAATATGGCTGCCTCTATTTTCATTATTTAAAATTGAGGATACATTCTTCCTCATTGCAAAGATATGCTGATCTCTATGATCGGTTGAGAAATGTTGGAGTTATGACAGTTTTGGTGAGTCAAGAATTGACAAAAATCGAGTGGTCCGTTAAAATGATTTCGTGTACAACTAACGAAAGGTTCATCTTTCTAAAGATTTTAACTTGGATCTCTAATATACTCGCCAAAAGCTTTCGAATGAATATAAATTTAGGAATTTTTAAGAACCTCGTGCAAATAGTGACCCGGTCTCAGCGAGAATTACTCATTTACACTTCTTATTTCTTATTCTAACTGCTCACTTCCCACTACTCATTTCTTACTGCTCACTTCTCATTTTTAATTTCTCGCTGCTCTATACTCAGTTTTCTCTTCACACTTCTCACATTTCTCACTTTTCACTATCCACTTCACTAGATTCTTTCCATAATAAATTTCCGACAGAGATTACGCATTTCCAGCGCAGAATAAATTCAAGCCGAATTGCTTCCCCTTAGGATTTGCATGTGTAGAGATGGGAGTTATAACCGTACACTTTTCCCGCGATTGGGTTTACAGTTTACAGAAATTATTTTTTCGTGTAGACTTCTTCTTCTTTCACGGGAAACGCAAATCCCTCTCCCATTTAAATTACATGGGAAACCAAATCCCTGGACACGTTTTCCGAAGCCTTTAGTCACGATTAGTCGATAACTAAGAAGTTTTTTCCAATTGCATTTTTTTTTCTTTTCGTCTATCTAAGCGATATGTATTGATGTGAGCGTGTATGTGTGTACAAAAAATGGTGTTCCATACAGCCGAACACCTTTGCAAGCTCTTAAACTTGCTCCTACAGATACGGATTCGCACATGGGTCTCAATTGTGCACTGATAGTTACTATCAAATCCGTCAAAGCTATCGTTGTGTGCTCCCGCAGGTACAAATTTGCTATAGGTACCAGCACACATATTGTGTCTAAAATCAAAATAACATTTTCACATCACATGAAAAAATATTTTATTTTGGGATATGTAGTTACTTGGATCAATGAATACTTCAGATTCGGACTACTCTCAACAGTGGTGCAATTCAAGATAAAAAAAATTATAAAAAGATATGAGATTGGTTAGTGAGATTTGGCAAAAAATAATTATCAATTATCACCGATCTACCTATAATGTAAAAAAAATATTGTTGTGCTAAGAATCTGAAAATATTTTTTAAATACACATTTACGCTGCCACTGAATCAATTTCAGCGTAATGGGTTGGGTAGAGGGATGTGATGTGAGTAAACACACCCATTAACAGCAATATATGGTTGGAGCTGCTATAGCAATGATTTATTGAGAAAATGTTTCTAGAACAGAGGAATTAATTAATTCTTGAAAATTAATGGCCTTCAAGAAATATCGTAACTACGGATAATAGCTTCTACTTTTAAATTTCAAATCATTATGAAGTATGTTTGTTCACAAATGCTGATGTTGATGCTTGTAACTAGCATTCTTCTTCAAAAGAAAAACAGTTTTTGAGCTTGTTTATTGGAATGTCGTCACTTGTCCTCGACATAATTTAGGTGTAATCCAACACGTTTTTCAATTTTGAAACAGGAGACTAAAACGACGTTAATTTGGAAGTAGAGATACAAATACAGGCATACCTCGATAGTACGTACCCTCGATAGTGCGTACCCTCGATAGTACGTACCCTCGATTGTACATACATTTTACCTCGATAGTACGTACACAAAAAAAATTTTTTTTTCGTTCAATTTTCTGTACTATTTTAGTTAAAATTAGAATATGCGTTGATCATGGCACATGCGGGGGTCCTTCATATGTTACGTAATAATTTCACAACTGCTTTTTACACCATCGTGAGCTTATAACGAATTTAGTAGCAAAACTTTGAAAAAGCAGCGTGTCATAAATGTTTGCCAGTCTTACATAACACATATTATACTATCATTTTAAACAGTTGAAGGAACATCTGAAACAGCTGAGCGATGTGGAGCGCGTCCAAGCCCTCATAAAGCAGAATATCAGCAAGAGGAATTCTTTTGTCTTGGACGCATTCGCACACGCACTCGCGTGAGTATGTCATCGGCATAAGAGTATTACCAACAATAATTGAAATTTTATGGGTATGATTTTCTTAGAAAGCAGATTAGCTATCCACTTAATTGAACATTTATATGTTTATGAATTATGTTATGTATCAAGGTAATTAGTTCCAGTTCTAGAACCCTTCCCCATGCATTAGTTCACCTGATAGACTAGAAAATATTTCACCGAGGAATAAATTAATTCCATCATGGGAATGGTGATTCATAAAATTGAATTTTAGGCAAGATATTTTACTGTTCAATTAAGTTTACATTAAGTTTAGTTCCACATTCCACAGTTCCATCCAACAAATTGGCAGCGTTACTAAAATGAGGAAAAATTTTGGTCGAAAATTTCCTCTGAAACGTCTTACTGAGATTTCCGAAGAAGTTTATCTTGGAACAGTAGTTTCTCCCAAGGGTTCTTCCTGGGATACTTTGGTAGTGGTCGAAAATTCCATACATGATTTAACTTGATATTCTATCTAGACCTGAGCACCGATTGAAATTTTATCGACGGTGAGGCGTGATAGATCATTTTAACCCAGTGGCTGCGGCGTGGTGGTGATTAGCGGCGACGTGAGTCAGCGTGAATCAATTTCGTGTATTACAAGTTTTCCGGAATTTATCTGGATGTTCCTCCAGGAAGTCCTCCGAAAGTTTTTCCGGGAATTCCTACGGGAGTTTTTCCAGATATTTCTCTGAAAGTTCCTCCAGGAATTTCTCTGGAAGTTCCTTCAGAAATTCTCTGGAAGTTCGTCTAGGAATTTCTCGGCGAATTTTTACGAAATTCCACCAAACATCCATCTTAAATTATAGCCAAATATTTCTCCGTTAATCCTTCCAAATATACCTCTAAATTCCATTATTTTCTCGGTAATTTCTTCAGCAATCCACTAAGGAATTCTCTTAGAAATTTCCACAATCCCTTTCCCAGAACTTCCACCAGAAAATCATTCAGAAATTCCCATGTTCTTTCTGGAGTTACTCCAGAAATTTCATCAAAATCTCTCCGTTAATTACTTCGAGGTTTTTCCAGAAATTCTCATTGAATTTCTTCAGAAACTAAAGTGGAAGCCTTTGAAACTCACGCACTGGGAATTCTTCCGGAAAATCCTGCAAGAACTCGTTCCTGCAAGGAAATTCGTCTGCAAATTCATCTGGCTACAAAAATTAAATTTCGTCAAAACCTGTGCTGGAAATACTTGCTTCACGAGTAAGAAAAGAGTGTAATTTACCAGAAATGCCATACTCGCGCGAATCTACTGCCTGCATTTTTTCTAGCACTTGCTTTGTTCGCGAGTACGGGCAGACCAAAGACAAAAAGTATTTTTTTTCGCTAGTTAAAATCACGATCGCGAGTATTTGTGGTTACTTCGAATAAAATGGATAAATTTCACTTAACGTAAACACAAAAACAATGAACAAATGTGTTCTTACTCGAACATCCGTGAGAATCATTTTCCAAGGTTGGTTTATGACATTTTGCAAATTAACCCGAATGACTCGCGAAGCTCCACGAACATTTTTCGGGGTTCGCTTTTCTGTTTTTTCTGCGAGTAGTTACTGTAGGTAGGCACGAAAAGGCAAAACAAGTGTTCGCGAGTATACTTCTTGTTTTGTGAACAAGGTTCACAGATTTCCACAACTGGTAAAACTCTTTCGGAATTACCTACAAAAATTCCCCTTGAAATTATTTAAGGGATTCTCCCGGAGTATCCTGCAGCCATTCTAAATATTTCTATGGTACCTACTTCGCTTAAAATTTCTATAAAAAATCAACCCTTGCAAAATGCCAAAAATGCCCTTCAGTATTTTCCGAGAGTTTTTTTCCAGGGATTCGCAGCAATATCTTAAAACAATAATCCCATAAAATTCTTCGAGAAACTCTCTCACTTTTTATTCCAGAAATTCCTCCATGTATTCTCCCAAAAAAACCGCCAATAATTTCCCCGGAAATTACTTCAAGAACTTCTTCAGAAATCACTTTTTAAGTTCCCCCGAAAATTTCTTCAAGAATTATCCGGGAATTCGTTTTGGAATTCCCACAGAATTTTCAAGAACTGTTCCGGGAAGTTCCTTTTTCAGGAAGAATAGGAGTTTCCGAAAGGATTTCCTGAAGAATTTCCTAACTTTTGAATGTTGAAATTTATGAATTTATGAATGTCAACAAATTTCAAATACAGTTTTGAAATAATTTCAAACTAAAATACGAAAAAAATCCTAGTAGAATTTCAGAGGGTGTTCTTTAAGTAATTCCTTAGTTTCCTGAAGAACAAACCCACATTTTCAGAAAAAAGTATCTTTATATTTGGCCGAGTTGCCAAAAACTATCCCACGTCGCATTTTTTGGCCAGAGATCCACGCTAGTTGCAGTTTGTGAGTAGATCAACATCCAATGATTTACATTTAAATACTTTATCGACAGACACCAGTGATACCTCAAAGCATCAAGCATCATAAACGATTCTACAGACGAGAAAATTAAAATAACTTAGAAAGTTAGACTAAATAAATGAAATGAAATAAATGAAGAATGCTAGAAATCAGTTTTTTTGTTATCTTTTTACTCATCTTAGTGTAATGTACTTATGTATATAGTTACGAATCATAATGAAGGTTCCTCCAAATCAACGCTATGCGTTTGTTGCTATAGCTGACAGTGTGTCGCTTTGGTAAGGAAGCGTCAATGGGGCCAATAGAATCGCAACGACAGTGACAGTTCAGGACAACCACAAAGCTTTTCATTTACATAAAATATATAGGTGGAATCCATAAAATACGTCACGTAAAGATGTTGTGATCCACCCCCAATCGTCACTTTTTGTAGTAACATGCATAATTATGCATGATGTGTAACATAACTTTAAAAAGTCACGAATATCACGTAATTTATGGATGTTCCGAAGCATTAACATACAATATTTCATAAAAACAATAGCCCCACATTTACAAGGACGATAATTTTGCGCAATGCTACATGTAGGCACCATTTCAAGAAAAATCTGAGTCATGCTGATCCGTTGTGTACTCTATCAAATATAAATTTGCTTAGAATACAGAGCCTTCTATCGAAATGTTGGCTTCCGAGCGGTTTTATAAAAATTACATCACTCCCAAAAAAATAGAAAGGCAAAAAAAATTTTTTTGTTCGGTATTTTTTTGCTTCGATAGTACGTACGCTTCGATAGTACGTACACTAAAATTACGGAGGTGTACGTACTATCGAGGTATGCCTGTATGTATAATAACAATCAAATAGTCAAATTAAATAGAATAAAACATTCTCATTTTATATACAGATACATTTCCTGCAGGATTAGCTGCATTGGGCAAATACCAAATAGCCACCGCTTCCCAAAATGAGAAATATTTAAATTGCTGCGGTCAATCAATATTACTTTAACTCATTGCCCGGTCAGAAGTGACGACATGGATAACACAGTTGGTATGAACTTGGTGTGCATAAGAAATAAATTAACAAAAAATAATTTATTTCATTTTTTGGTATTTTATCTCTTATGCACACCAAGTTCATAACAGTGTACGATATCAATAACAAAATTGGATATTACTGAGTTGTTTTCTTCTGTTCGGGTAACGCTCGGAGTGAAGGCAAAGCTAGCTGAACGTTTACAAGGGCTGTCCTAAATATAGAACGCTGGGATGATTCAAGTTAAATCTCTCGGAATCATAAAACACCATTTTCGGGTTCTTACTGATTTCTGAAATCTAATCAGCTAATACTGCTGACGTAATTTTTTTAGTGCGACTTGCTGCTCTTCTTTGGTAAAAGCTAGGGTGGATCAGTTTATCTAAATGGGCTGTGCAGTAGTCAGTATAACCAAACCTTTCAAAACACATATGTTGGAAAACGTTTTCTTCGGAAAAACGGCTGCTTCTTCCAAAATATTGGGCGATGCACTCGCAGTCAGTGAATAGGTTTCATCGGAATTATTCTGTCACGAATATCCACCACAAGAGCCTGAATAGTTAGGCTCTCGAAAATTTCCATTTTTATGGAAACCAATAACTCAAGCTCGAGTTTTACCCAACACCAAAAATGGCGTCACTATCATCGCTTGAGCAGCCTCCTCATAACATCTCATGGTTGCCACTAGAAAAAGAACACCGCTTTAGATCAAAAGATAAACAACCGATCTACCCCAAAAAAGAACACCCCAGCTCTAGCACATAGTCTCCGATGAAGAAACATGATAAACGAGGCCTTGCCCAAACCCCAGCCGAATGAGGCTGCCAACTTTCCATCTTGGCTGGATCTATTCTGGGCCTCCAACGTTGGCTGCCGTATAGATGTGACGCAGCAGACAGTCTGGCGCCGCACTATTCTTCCGCTGACCTGGAAAAGCTCACCACGCCGAACCGCCAGCTGCCAAAACAGGGGGCGCCACCGAGTCTCCACACGGCGCGCGCGAAACCGCCCGATTTTGCAGTCATCGTCGCTCGTAAGTCAGCTTCGAAACCACTTTCTTTCACTGCCATCATCGTTACCGTTTCGGTGGTGGTTGTTGGCAGGATGCCGGCTTCATCTTCCGAAGATGATAGCTCCGGGAGACGCCACCAGGACGCGTTGAATCTGGGGCAGTAGTGGTATTAAAATTTCATCCTTCCATCACACGGTCTTTCGTTCGCCACCGCGCTCGGAGGTCGGCGGCGTGAGGCGCGTATAGTTCGTGGTTTTGGTCGGCAACCAGATCTCATTTCACACCGAAAGTTCTCCGTTTTATTTCTTCTGTCGTTATAGGCAGACTTTCCCGGTGGCGGCAGCAGAATCAGCAACAACAGTGTCGATAAAGACCGAAGCGAAGTGGAACTTTTTTTTATTGAAGCGAGCAAAAGCGCGCCCGTCAGTCTGCCGGCTGTTTTCGATGCTGAGCTCACTGACTGTTTCGGTTCATTTGTTTTTTCGTTGGCAGCGATCTGGATTTGACTGTAGGATAGGCTCCACGTGGTGACCTCCGGTGCAGTGCGTCGAATAAATTGGCACACGCTGCTGGTTCGCTGAATATGGTAAATGAAATGTTCGAGTGTTATTGAGGTATTTAGGGAAATATTTAGTAGCATTATGCTTTGTGGTGCTTGAGGTATTTCCTTTCAGAGTTTAATCGCATCAGAGGCTTGAAATAAACTGAATCCATTATTGGATCACTCCAACATCGAGGTATCAGAACGTAGGCTTAATCTGTCATTGAGGGTGACAATAAGCCAGGGGGTGAGATTGGTCAAGCTCTTGTGAATAGCCTGTAGGTTAAAAGTCAAAATCGGTCAAATAGATACATTGAACCTCACCCGATATTATCTTCATAGAGTTAAAGAGGAGAAATTACGTAGCTTGTCTGACGAAACTGATCACATTTAACAGTCGTTCGGGCCACATGACATGAAGCATAGATGGAATTTTGGCTTCTAAGCCTCAGTTAACCTTTCAGCTCGCGTACTGAAACACTCATTCTGACCCGCTCGTTTTTAGTTAGAGTTGTAAAAAATATAACAGCGCAGCGTGCGTCCTCTTGAGAAGTTCAATTAACTTCAAATGCCTTGGACAAATCATATTGTTCTCCATTAATATTGCGTCTGCCCTCATTAAAATCAGACAAGAGCTCAAATCATTACGGCCGATCTGGTTGCAGCAACTCTAATGTGACTGTATATGATGGTACAAGTTACATAAACTCTTCTATGACAAGTGTGTTACTCAATTGTGTAAAAATTGATAGGACTCGAATGCTCAATCTACTATGAACGCATTGGAGCAATTCTCGCGCTTAGTTTCATAGGGGCGTAGCTGTATAGATCGATTTCTCTTCATCGATGTTTATTTTTTTATTATTGTACCAAATTGCGCTAGTTTGTTGATGATTTAATGGTTTGGTGTGATAAAGGATGATTGTATCTTGCACCAGAATCAATAATCACGGTTGTAGCTTTTGAAACAATTGAGTTTATTAACAAAATATAAAATCGATTAAGAGAAATCGATCAATACAGTTACGCCCCTATGAAATTAAGCGTGAGAATTGTATTTTACTCAAATCGATACTGCGTTCGTTCCCATGAGATTCAGATGAAGTGCATTATCCAATAAGATCGCCTAACAGCAATCATTTTGTACTTCAATTCATGCGTCTACCATCATGGGCTCAGATGATTCCTAAGAGTCATTCTCATTTCCTAAAATTTCCCAGTTTTAGTACAAAATTATTGCTATGAGGTGATCTTATTGGATAATGCACTCCATCTGAGTTTCATGGGAACAGACGCAGTATCGATTTGAGTAAAATACAATTGCTATGAGGCGTTCATAGTAGATTGAGCACTCGTCTGAGTCCTATCAATTTTTATACAATTGAGTAACACTTTTGTCATAGAAGAGTTCATGTAACTTGTGTACCATCATATACAGTCACATTAGAGTTGCTGCAACCAGATCGGGCCGAGTTGTTCTGCAAGGGAAATTTGAGTATAATATTCCATAATGAATTGAGCTCTTGTCTGATTTCGATGAGGGCGGACGCAATATCAATTGAGAACAATATGATTGCTCTAAGGCATTTGAAGTTAATTGACCTTCTCAAGAGGGCAGACGCAGCACATCTTTAAATTCTATTTTTCTTCTCTTCAAAGGAAGTAAACACCTCAATAGCAGACCTGGTCAGGTATGTTTAGTTTCAGAGTTGTATTGATTCAATATCCAATAAATTCAGCAGATTCGGTGAATAGGCAAAAATTTGACTAAATCAGCAAACCGTTAAATTCAGTGATCTGAGAAGTATCTGTGTCAAAAGGTCGGAGGTCAGAAGGTCGAAGGTCAAAAGGTCGAAGGACAAAAGGTCGAAAGGACAAAAGGTCAAAGGGACAAAAGGTCTAATGTACAGAAGGCCGAAAGGACAAAAGGTAGAAAGTACAAAAATTCGAAAGGACGAAATGTTGCAAGGACGAAAGCGAAAGGACACATGGTCGAATGGACAAAAGATCGAAATGTAAAAAGGTCGATAGAAACGAAGGTCAAAAAAATGACAAAAGCTGAAGGAAAGACGGTTGAAAAAATAACTGGGTCAAAAGGTCGAAAGGACGAAAGATCGAAGAGACAAAAGGTCGACAGAAAAAAAAGTCGAATAGACAGATATTGGAGGTTTCGTTCTATTAATCATAGGCTGTTCTTACGAGTTAACTCAAACACCCAAATTTTAGTTTTCGCTCAAAATCACTATTTTGCTTTCTAAAACCGATCTGAACATATTTTAGACAAAAAAAATTCGCAGATTTATAAAAGTTCACAAATTACGTAACGCAAATTTAGACACCTCCATATCCTGCTCTGCTTCACAGCATAACGTAACGGTTTCTAATAATAAAAATATAATTTAAAAAAATATATTTACTTCAAAACAAATTACTTCCGTTAAAATGTGTTATCTTTTACCTTCGGGGACTCACGCCGTTGTAAAAAGTAAAACACCTTCGAAAAAAGCACGCTTCTCGTTCACAACAGAAGCGGGACTGCGTGAGCGGTCCAGGACCAAGCGAGTTAAGCACATAAAAATAAAATTATTTTCATCAGATGATAATTGATCAAAGGGAAAATTGTAGAATGAAATATTAACAGCTGAAATACCAATAATTATAAATATGCGAAATTCAAGGCATACAAAACAAAATATAATCAGGTAAAACACAAATACAAATATGCGAAACTCGAAACTTGACCATTCGACATTTTGTCCTTCGAACTTTTGATCTTCAACCTTTTATCCTTCGACCTTTTAACTTTCGACCTTTCATCCTTTTAAATAAAATGTTTTATTCGACTCTTTTTTCTTCAAACCTTTTGACCATTCGGTATTTTATCCTTCAACCTTCTGACTAAAATTTTTTGTTTCGGCCTTTTGACCCTTCGACCTTTTGTACTTTCGACCTTTTGCCCTTCGACCTTTTGTCCTACAACCATCTGAGAAAAAAGGTCCTTCTACTTGTCTCACATCGTTTCCCAATACTGGATGACGCTACATTTATACACGAACGCTGCTCGGTTATATTTTTTACAAATCTAATTAAAAACGAGCAGGTCAGAATAAGTGTTTCAGTGCACGAGCTGAAAGGTGAACTCCTCCGGAAGTTCCTCCAGGAATACCTCCGGAAGTACCTCCAGCAACTTCCTCCAGGAATACCTCCGGAAGTACCTCCAGCAACTTCCTCCGAAAGTTCCTCCAGGAACTCTCACGTAAGTTTCTCTAGGAACTCCTCCGGAAATTCCTCTAGCAACTTCTACGGAAATTCGTCCAGGAACTCCTCCGGAAGTTCCTCCTGAAACTCCCCCGGAAGTTCTTCCAGGAACTCCTCCGGAAGTACCTCCTGGAACTCCTCCGGAAGTTTCTCCTGGAACTCCTCTGGAAGGTCCTCCAGTAAGGGAAGATCCATAAAGTACGTCCCGCAAAAAAATGGCGATTTTCAACCTCGCCTCCCCGCTTCGTCACGCTTTTTGTAACAAACCTCTAAAATTGTTGTATGGATCGTCACGCTGCTCCGGATGTTCCTTCAGCAACTTATCCAGAAGTTTCTTCAGGAACTCCTTCAAAGTTCCTACAGAAACTCCTGCGGAAGCTCCTCCAGGAGCTCCTATGAAAACACCTTCATGAACTTTTTAGGAAACTCCTCCAGCGAATCTGTACCATTTCGTCGAATGACATTTAGTCGAATGACATTTAGTCGAATGACATTTGGTCGAAGGGAAATTTAGTCGAAAATGAATTTTAATCCACTAGAGGCGTAGGACATTTGGTCGAATGACGTTTGGTCGAAAGGACACTACGTCGAACGAACATTTGGTCGAATGGACATTTAGTCGAAATCAGATTTTAGAAAGAAGAATCTTCGTACATTTGGTCATATGAATTTTGGTTGTAAGACAATTGGTAGAAACCGGATTTTCGAATTTATAATCTTGGTACATTTAGTCTTTAGTACGTTCCGTCGAATTGATATTTGAAAGAAAAGAACTGTAGCCAATAACGATTAAAAAATAAATTATTTATTCCGGTGTTTCTAAAAGTCATGTAACTATTGCTCCAATATTGTCCAAAGAATGATGGATTCATAAAAACAAAATAATACGAAACGGTGAATATTCCGAGATTTTTCCAGACTGGATATTGACTTCTCGAACCCCTCTAACCGACTACATTGAATCTATACCACCTGGTCAAATGAAATGTAGTCGAATGATCCTTCGTATAGTCGAATATACATTACTGCCGTTATAAGCATAACTGTCCCATGTACATTGGAAATCCCAGCAAACATGGGACAAATATGCGTATGACAGCAGATAAGGTCATGTGACCATTGGGTCGAAATTAAATTTTCGGCCAATAATTAACGAATTATGAGAAAAATATATTTAGCTCTTTTAGTGGAATGTGGAATGGTTGAAAGACAATTTTATACGGAACTAATTATTGTATAAATATTGAATGGAAAAAAGAGTATCAATGAAAAGAATAAATAAGCCATTTTCATTCGACCAAATGTCAATCAATGAAATGTTCCAAAGCCGACTGTGATGAAGTATTGGTAAAATAACATTGATATCATTGATTTTTGACCATGGGCCGAAAAATAGGGCCACCAGGGTCTCTAGAAGTTTCTATTAGCAACTGAGTGAACTTCCTCACGTCCACTGAATTCCTCTAATCAGTTTATTTATGTATCTTGTGGATTATACATTTATTAAAATTTATTTAAAAAATCTTTCGACTAAATGTCTATTCGACCAAATGTCCATTCGACTAAATTTCCATTCGACTAAATGTCCATTCGACTAAATGTCCTTTCGACTAAATGTCTATTCGACCAAATGTCCATTCGACTAAATGTGCATTTGACTAAATTTCCATTCGACTAAATGTCCCTTCGACCAAATGTCCTTTCGACTAAATGTCATTCGACTAAACGTAATTCGACGAAATGTCATTCGATGAACTGTCCCAAGACCCCTTCAGCAATCCCTTTGGAAGTTCCCCCAGGAACCCCATTGGAAGTTCTTACAGGAACACCTTCGGAAATTTCTCCAGCAACACCTCCAGAAGTTACTCCAGAAACTCCTCCGGACGTTCCTCCAAGAACTCCTCCGAAAGTTCCTCTAGGAACTCCTCCGGGAACTCCTCCGGAAGTTCCTCCGGGAACTCCTCCGGAAGTTCCTCCGGGAACTCCTCCGCAAGTTCCTCCGGGAACTCCTCCACAAGTTCCTCCAGAAACTCCTCCGAAAGTTCCTCCGGAAACTCCTCCGGAAGTTCCTCCGGGAACTCCTCCGGAAGTTCCTCCGGGAACTCCTCCGGAAGTTCCTCCGGGAACTCCTCCGGAAGTTCCTCCGGGAACTCCTCCGAAAGTTTCTCCGGGAACTCCTCCGGAAGTTCCTCCGGGAACTCCTTTGGAAGTTCTTACAGGAACGCCTTCGGAGGTTTCTCCAGCAACTCCTCCGGAAGTTCCTCTAGAAACTCCTCCGAACGGACCATTCAACATTTTGTCTTCAACCTTTCGACTAAGATTTTTTTTTTCGACTAGTTCCTCCAGGAACTCCTCCGGAAGTTCCTCCGGGAACTTCTCCGGAAATTCCTCCGGGAACTGCTCCGGAAGTTCCTCTAGAAACTCCTCCGAACGGACCATTCAACATTTTGTCTTCAACCTTTCGACTAAGATTTTTTGTTTCGACTAGTTCCTCCAGGAACTCCTCCGGAAGTTCATCCAAAAACTCCTCTGGAAGTTGCTCCAGATTACTTCAAAAAGTCTCTTCAGGAACTTCAGAAGCTTTTCCGGAAGTTCCTCCATGATTTTTTTTTCGGAGGATCATCCAGGAACTCCACAATCCTCCACAATCATCTTTGGAAGTTCCTCCACGAGCTTCTGGGGAAGTTCCTTTAGGAACTTTCCAGGATGTTCCTTCAGGAACTCATTTGGAAGTTCCTTCATGAAGTCCTCCGGAAGCTCCTACAGGAACTCCTTCGGAAGCTCCTTCAGGAACCCCATTGGAAGTTCCTCCAGGAATTTCTTTGGAAGATTCTCCAGGAACTCCTTCGGAAGTTCCTACAAGAACTCCTTCGGAAATTCCTACAGGAACTCCTTCGGAAATTCCTACAGGAACTCCTTTGGAAGTTCCTACAGGAACTCCTTCGGAAGTTCCTCCAGGAACTCCTTCGTAAGTTCCTCTAGGAACTCCTTCGGAAGTGCCTCCAGGAACTCCTTCAGAAACTCCAGGAATTTTTCCGGAAGATCATCCAGGAATTTTTCTGAAATTTCCTCCTAGAGCTTTTTTGGAAGTTCCTCTCACAATCATCTTCGGAAGTTCCTCCACGGAAGATCCTTCAGGAACCCTTTTGGAAGTCCCTCCAGGAACTTCTTTGAAAGATCCTCCAGGAACTCCTTCAGAAGTGTCTCCAGGAACTCCTTCAGAAGTGTCTCCAGAAACTCCTTCGGAAGTTCCTCCAGGAACTCCTTCGGAAGTTCCTCCAGGAATTCCTCCAAAAGCTACTTCAGGAACTCTAGGAACTTTTCCGGAAGTTTCTCCAAGAGGTTCTTTGGAAGTTCCTCCACAAGCTTCATCGGAAGCTCCTCCACGAGGTTCGTTGGAAGTTCCTGCAGGAACTCCTTCGGATGTTCCTTCAGGAACACATCCAGAAGTTCCTTCAGGAACTCCTTCGGAAGCCCCTCCAGAAACTCCTACGGAAGCTCCTTAAGGAACTTTTTCGGAAGCTCCTCCAGCAACCCTTTTGAAAGTTCCTCCAGGAACCTGTTTGGAAGTTCTTCCAGGAACTCATTCGAAAGCTCCTCCAGGAACTCCTACGGAAGCTCCTTAAGGAACTTTTTCGGAAGCTACTCCAGCAACCCCTTTGAAAATTCCTCCAGGAATCCCCTAGGAAGTTCTTCCAGGAACTCCTCCGGAAGTTCCTCCAGTAAGGGAAGATCCATAAAGTACGTCTAGTAAAAATTTGCTATTTTCAACCTCTAAAATTGTTGTATGGATCATCACGCTGCTCAGAGCCCCCTCCCCTCCCCTCTCCTTCCCCTATAAGCGTTACGTACTTTGTGGACAGTCCCTAACACCTCCGGAAGTCCCTCCAGGAACTACTCAGGAATTTCTTCCAGGAACTTCTGAAGAAGTTGTGTGTATGTGCGCAAAAGTCTCGCCAATTTTTTTTATACTTACCATTAACTGATTTGCTCGCAATAAATGCATTCGACGGGGAATCCTATCCCAATATTTCTTATTGAAAATCGGTCTGATCGGACTATGGGATCAGTATTCATTCATTTCATTTATTTAGTCTACATCTATACAGATAACACTGAATCAACAATTTGACGCCACAATACACGGTTCGAGGCCGCATCTCTCCATCCTCGAATACGCCCCACGCTCGCCAAGTCGTTCTGCACCTGGTCTGCCCATCTCGCTCGCTGCGCTCCACGTCGTCTCGTACCTGCCGGATCGGAAGCGAACACCATCTTTGCAGGGTTGCTGTCCGGCATTCTTGCAACATGCCCTGCCCATCGTACCCTTCCGGCTTTAGCTACCTTCTGGATACTGGGTTCGCCGTAGAGCTGGGCGAGCTCATGGTTCATTCTTCGCCGCCACACACCGTCTTCTTGTACACCGCCAAAGATGGTCCTAAGCACCCGTCTCTCGAATACTCCGAGTGCTTGCAAGTCCTCCTCGAGCATTGTCCATGTTTCATGTCCGTAGAGGACAACCGGTCTTATAAGCGTCTTGTACATGACACATTTGGTGCGGTGGCGAATCTTTTCGACCGCAGTTTCTTCTGGAGCCCGTAGTAGGCCCGACTTCCACAGATGATGCGCCTTCGTATTTCACGACTAACGTTGTTGTCAGCCGTTAGCAAGGATCCGAGGTAGACGAATTCCTCGACCACCTCGAAGGTATCCCCGTCTATCGTAACACTGCTTCCCAGGCGGACCCTGTCGCGCTCGGTTCCACCCACAAGCATGTACTTTGTCTTTGACGCATTCACCACCAGTCCAACTTTTGTTGCTTCACGTTTCAGGCGGGTGTACAGTTCTGCCACCTTTGCAAATGTTCGGCCGACAATGTCCATGTCATCCGCGAAGCAAATAAATTGACTGGATCTGTTGAAAATCGTTCCCCGGCTGTTACACCCGGCTCTCCGCATGACACCTTCTAGCGCAATGTTGAACAACAGGCACGAAAGTCCATCATCTTGTCTTAGTCCCCGGCGCGATTCGAACGAACTGGAGTGTTCGCCCGAGATCTTCACACAGTTTTGCACACCATCCACCGTTGCTTTGATCAGTCTGGTAAGCTTTCCAGGGAAGCTGTTCTCGTCCATAATTTTCCATAGCTCTACGCGGTCTATACTGTCGTATGCCGCCTTGAAATCAACGAACAGATGGTGCGTTGGGACCTGGTATTCACGGCATTTTTGAAGGATTTGCCGTACAGTAAAGATCTGGTCCGTTGTCGAGCGGCCGTCAACGAAGCCGGCTTGATAACTTCCCACGAACTCGTTCACTAATGGTGACAGACGACGGAAGATGATCTGGGATATCACTTTGTAGGCGGCATTAAGGATGGTGATCGCTCGAAAGTTCTCACACTCCAGTTTGTCGCCTTTCTTGTAGATGGGGCATATAACCCCTTCCTTCCACTCCTCCGGTAGCTGTTCGTTTTCCCAGATTCTGACTATCAGTTTGTGCAGGCAAGTGGCCAGCTTTTCCGGGCCCATCTTGATGAGCTCAGCTCCGATACCATCCTTACCAGCTGCTTTATTGGTCTTTAGCTGTTGAATGGCATCCTTAACTTCCCTCAAGGTGGGGGCTGGTTGGCTTCCATCGTCCGCTGAACTGACGTAGTCATCTCCTCCGCTGCCTTGACTTTCATTGCCTGTACTCTCAGCGCCATTCAGATGATCCGGTCCGTACTCTCTTGTTGATTGTTCGTTGCTTATGATTTTTTAAAGGCTGGCTTGCAGGGCCTGACACCAAACCCCCTAAATTTCCGGAGGACCATTCCTCCTTATTTCCGGTGGACCATGGTGCACAGTTTCACTTAGAGTCCCTCGCTGGCACTCGGACGATGATCAGCCGCCCCTAACATGGAGAACAGACGCTGTTGTGAGCCGATCCTGACATGGAGAACAGACGCTCAATAAGATTGCAGGAGCAAACCCCCCTTCCCTGTCAGCATACGACCATAGTTCCCACCGGGGTTGGTTACCCGATCTTCCCTAAGGTTGCTCGTATCCCGGCCAGCACCGCGGGGAGGTAGGGATAGGAGTTGCTGGGTAAGAGGCTAAGGACCGCGAGATGGGGTCTATTTTATTCCTTCAGGTACGCGAAGTACCAATGGTACGCTTTACCCAGCATTTGCCGTGGGATCAGTAGTTATGGCCGAAAAACTGTATTTTACGCAAAAAGATAAAAAAAAAGTACCGTCAACTGGGGGGAAGATGATCATTGAGGTGAAGATGATCATTTGATATGTCAGTCAAAAGTGCAAAATTTTTTTATGAAACGGTAGTCAACAATATTCTCCGTTCAAGTAATGTTACCGCTAGGTAGAAATCCGAGTTTTTCGATTATAATCATGAAAATGTATTTTGTGGAAGAAAGAGAGAGATAGTCATAAATTACGCTATTTTCGTTTCAAATATTGACTTCTTAGCCTTCTTTACGTAGTAAATTCAACATTCATACAAATAACCTAGTGTATTTTGACTACTAGGTCATAATGATTTTAGTAGAGCTGTCTTGATCAACTTCACCCCAAACCAGATTACTCAAAAAATGTGTGATAATTTAATTTATTTTAAAAAATGCGAACGCATTTCAGAAAACTAAAGTTGTTGATTATTGCAACGTATAGCAGTACATGTTTTGAAAATATTTGTTTCGATTTAAAATGTAAACACACATTGTTATTGCATGTTTTGTCTTAAAAATGATCATCTTCCCCCCAGTTGACGGTATCGCCAATTTATAAGTCACTTACTCTAAACCGATTTACTCGCAACAAGTTGCAATCGATGAGGAATTTTTATCCTATTATTTCCTATTGAAAATTGGGCTGATTGGACTATGGGATCCGAAGCAATGGTTGAAATACTTTTTTTTAACGAAAAAAATGCGTCACAAAGTCTAACCAATTGCTATATTGAAAAAAGCCTCATCAATTTTTAAGTCACTTACTCTAAACTGATTTACTTGCAACAATTTGCAAGTTCACTGATTTACTCCTCTGGAAGTTCCTCGGGAAGTGTTTGTATGTGTGTAAATGTGTGTGTATGTGCGCAAAAAATTCTCGTCAATTTTTTTCTATTTTTACCATTACCCGATTTGCTCGCAACAAATGCATGCGATCAGGACTGATCAGACTATGGGATCAGAAATGATGACCAAAATACATTTTTTTTTACCCAAAAATAAGCGTAAAAAGTTTTGTCAAGTTTTCAAGCACTTACCCGAAACCGATTTGCTGGCAATAAAATGCATTCGACGCAGAGTCATGACCCATTGTTTCCTATTGAAAAATGGGCTGATCGGACTATGGGATCAAAAGTTATGGTCAAAATACATGGTTGTTTCAAAGGGCATTTGGTCCCATTGTTCTATTGAAACTGTCTATTGAAAGGTCTATTGAAAACTGGGCAGATCGGATTATGGGATCAAAAGTAATGGTCAAAATTTATTCTCTATGCAAAAAAGGCGAAAAAAATCTCGGTAATTTTTAAGCACTTATCCAGACCCGTGTTGCTAGCAACAAGTTATGTTCGAACAACTTGTTTGAAGAAACCCTAACGTGCAAATTTACGACAAATGTTCAGCTTCTGATTTTTCAGAATTCAACGATAAATCACACATTGCCAATTATATTACTCAAATGTCCAGAGAAAAAGAAGAATAATATTATAATGAACAAGCAATGATTTGTAATAAATTTAAGAATTTTGTAAAACAACGAAATCACTTTAACATGGTCAAAACGTGAACATAGCAAATCGCAATGTTCACAAGATTTGTAGAGCACACCAAAAGCTTCCGTTTAGAGGTGATTACGACGATTTCCGGCGTTTATATATCTTATTAGATTTTTTTTTCAAAATTGAAAATAGCTGAAAAATACTACCTAAATCAACTGGAGCAACTTCGAATTTTTTTCCGAATCAGCTGAAAATTTGACAGAAAGCTTATTTGAGTATATTTTTTTTCTTCTGGGCTGATCAGTTGAATATTTAATACCCACTTTTTGAAAACATGAAGATGTCTAATATGTAATGATGTCCCATGCTACGCATATTTGTCCCATGTTTGCTGGGATTCCTATGTAAATGTGACAATTATGCGTATAACGGCAGCATGTAGCTACAGCAACTTACCTTCTTCTTATTGGCATTACATCCCACACTGGGACATTGCCACCACGCAGCTTAATGTTTTAAGTGATGAACTTCGATTTGAGAAACATCACTAGGGTAAAATTTCATATCGTTTTAGCAAGTCCAAATGTTGCGGTAGAATTGAAATAATGGATGTAATAGCATAAAACATAATAGTGGATCCGCTAAAACTCTTCGAATCAGCAACTAGAACACCTTTTGTTTGACAAAATTCTGTTCAATATGAAGAAAAATCTACATTTTTGATTTTAATAAATTGCGTCATTTAAGCCTATTAATGCGGTAGTGCAAACGTCCTATTGATGTGGTATCGCCCTCCATAAGAAATACAGGCTACAATAGTACTGACCGATAAATGAAATACTGAAATACATACCGCAACAATAGTACTGACCCATAAAAATTATGGCAATGATAAGCAACTGCGTCCGATTATTGGGTAGTTTGCAGTTAACATAAGTTTTGAACAATTATCCTAATATTTATGAAACTAGAGTAAATGAGCATCCAATTCGACTACTGCAATGTTCATTTTTAAAGATTTTTCGGAATCTTTTTTTTACGCGTTGCTTACCTCCATAATAGGTCGTTTTACCCTATAATAAAGCTTAAAAAAGATTACTGTTCATTAAACACATCCACGGTTGTTAACTGCAAGTTTCTAGACCAAGTTACCATTTTTGCATTCGAATATCATGAGGCTAACACGATGATACTTTTATACCCAGAGAAGTTGAGAAAATTTCCAACCCAAAAATTTCCTAGACCTTCCTACTGGGAATCGAACCCAGCCACCCGCAGCATGGTCTTGCTTTGAAGCCGCGCATCTTACTGCACGGCTACGGACGGCCCCACAACAACTTGTAAACTCCTAAACCAAATATTGGCACCTAGCATGTTTCGCTGGTTTTGATCCCCACATCTATGAGCAAAGAAAAACTGAAACAATGTTTCAAGTCATCTTGTGGTTCACGATCCGCGTTCCGCATGCAGTTTCCACCTAGAAACAAAATATCAAACAAAATAGATGGAAGCACATTGCATCATCGCCGTGTCTGTTGGCCGTCAACATTCTTATGCTGCAGCTTAATCGGAGTTTTATTTCTTCGTCTTTTAGCTTTTAGACGGTATTTATTTTCGAGATGTGAATCCGAATTTCTCCAAAAAAAACTATGTTCTGTTGCATGCCGTGCTTCAAAATATGTTTTCCACGAATATCAGTCGAACGCAGTTCAGAATTTCTTCCGCTAGCCGGAGAAGCTCAGCTGGTTTCCTGCCTTTTGCCTTTGTGTTCAAAGTAATAGCAGCTTGATTTTTTTTCTGTACGAGGTGTATTTCTTCCGCTTCAAACTAGCTGCGATTTAAAAAGTTTTTTTTCCCTTTGGAATAAAATCTTTTCCAGTTTCCTGCATTTTTTGCCTAGTTCGCCTCCTCGAACATATTTGCCACACAAACATTCGCGGCGGGGGCGGTTCAGGAATAAATACTGAAACAGAGGCAACGTAGAACAACTTTTCCGACCAAGTTGCCGTAGCTTGCGGACCGGGGTAAAAACCAAACGCATATGTGCCTTCGTCATTCGGGAGAAGAAGTCTCAAAATGACCCTGTAGGATACAATTCATTTTCGGATACCTTGCCTTTTGATTTAATACACTTTTTTGCCAATCATGTTTAGTCCGCCCTACCCCACTATTTTTCTCATTTCCTTGTATGTACATATATTTTCCCATAATAAAGAGTTCCCCCTTTTATTGACAATATTTCCCTTCATCCCCAGCTCCCACTAGAATGTAGTTTTGCCGCCTGCCCGAGTCTGAATGTGTGTTTTCCCAACCCCGTTCGTGTGTTTCTTCGAAAGTCGAGCAAATTATTTCCACACCATGGGGCCAAATGGTAAACTTCTCCGTGCAGAAGTCACCGAAGACGGAGTACGGAACGATGACTACCCACCGTCTATGGAGGACGGCGATGAATGCATCTCGGCAAACGTTTTCATAAGCCGATCTCGTGGCACCTAAGCTTCGCCTGTGCTTCAAATGCGAGAAAAAGTTTCAACAGCCCCACACTAAGACGACGACGATAGGTAGGTAATTGGAAATTTGGGAACTTTCGACTCTTGGTTGAGTTGTTGCAAGCCTTTGAAGGGATGGAAAGTTAGCCCAAGTTTGTTTCATTTCGACTTGGCGCTGAACGTGAACTAGTTGAGGCGCACCGGAAAATTACTGGCGTATTGTGTCGGATATTATTGTTTCAGCAATCAAGCGTTCGGGATGTGGGGCACACACGCAGAGAAGTGACATACAATCAAAACTTCACAACTTAAGACACACAGTTGAAAGCGGCTTGACATGACCTGCAGTCTACAACGTGAACAGTGTTGCAACGAGCTAGCAAACGTGAGAATCACTTCTATGGAACTTTTAGCATTCTTAAAGCCAATCCTGCTCATTGGGTCGTATGAATAAAAAGTAGCAAAACTCAACGATTGTAGTATCTACTCAAAATAAAGTCCACAGAGAAAACTACATGTTTGATATGAATAAAAATATTTTCGAACTTATGGCATATGCTACATTCGAACATAGCCTTTACTACAGTTTACTACCATTTACTACACGGAGAAACGTCAAAACAAAATAGACCCCATGATGACGATGATGATTTCATCATTTTTTTGCGGCTAATCAACAAAAAACATGTCTGTTTTGTTTCTTTTCCCTAAATTGGACTTCTATTTTCAAAAACAAAGCCGATTCGCTTCGATTCTGATGAATAATCTGCATTTGAAACATGAGTAGCAACGTCTTGAGCAGACTACAAGAAATCAGTAGTAAACTCTTGTTTTATTCATACCGAATCAGTTGTTTGTAGTATGTTCGAAATGTGTAGTGTAGTAAAGTCTCTTTTATTCATACGAACATGTTCCACAAGTGACGTTTACTACTGAAAATGTAGTAAAGTTGAACTTACTACTTTTTATTCATACGACCCATTGTATCGTTACTATCTTGGCGGATCACAGGAAAAAATCTAAAACTGTTACTAATTGAAATTGATATCAAACTATCAACATCGATAAAAAATTTGATTCTGGTACATATTTAAAATTCAAGATTTTACGGCTGCAGATAATTTAACAGTTTAGATCACGGCAATATTTTCGACAAAATTTAAGTAAAAATGTTGCCAAGAAGATCTCCGATAAAATCAATTTTTTGCTAAATTTGGTTGAAATATTGACAGAACTTAAGCATAAAAGTATAAAATTTGGATTTTTTTTATTGCCGCATGTGAAGACCCCTTGGTCGGCGCGCCTCACTTACTAGCACAATAGGATGTGCCTTGCAACACGCCTATACATCAATAGACGTCAATGTCAACGCCAACGGACATGCGAGGTGAAGAAGGCTGTCAGATGTGCAATGAAATGTAAAACGGAATTGCATAATTACTAAGAAGTTCATTATTACTTAAATTACGATATAATACCCTAAATTGTGCTAATTTGATGCTCATGAAATTTATTAAGTTCAGTTGTTTCAGTGAACTATAAGCATAGGTAACTTAAGAAGAAATTGAACCTATATTTCGTCTCTAATGAATTCTCTCGCAAATAAGTTAACTTCACACGATTGTTTCTATCTAATTCTTAATCCCCTCCTGTAACCAAACAACGGTCGGTCCGGTAAATTTGCGAGCCATGTTTCAGACAAAATAACAGCTTAAGCTTAATTATAGAACCAGGCGGTAATCGATTCATGAAAAAAGAACTCGTCACCGATACTTTAACGTAAGAATTTCCTGGAAATAAAACCTGAAAGAACTAAATGTAAGTAAAACAAGTATGTACAACTATTGCAGCTATAACTCCATATACTTTAAGGAAGTTTTTATCGGTCGATTAAACGATTAAAAACTCGGAAATCCCTTCTTTAATTGAGCGCCTACACCGCATCTGCCAGATTCTCCGGAAAAAATCTGTTGCGGTTCTAGTTTTCTGCTCGTAATTGATATTAATTGCGAGATTTCGTAGGATGTCCCTCGGGACAATCTTTCCACTATTCCGCTCAGGACTACTAGGGACCACTCAGGGGGTGCTTACCATCACGACCATGAATGCATCTCCCAAGGGGAGAAGAGGAGAGCATGCATCTGCCAAGGACTCGTAACAATCTCTATCAAGACGAAACAGCCACATTTAAGACGAATGGCTGTCATTTGTCAAGATTGTAACCATGCAATAAATAACTAATCATGTTAGCCACTTTTTAATTGTTTACGTAACAGTTGTACTGAAAAACGTACATTAAGGACTATTTTAAGTTGATTCAAAATAATAGTGGAACACGGCGGAACTAAACAAAACATTGTGCATTCGGTAGCTTAAAACCAAATCTTTCAGATGGTGGCTGTTTGGCTTGCCGCTTCTTGCCGCTTTTCATGGTGTGTTGATGTGAAAATTGACTATTTTTTCTAAAGATTCCTCAATAACTTTGACAGTTTAGAAAATTATTTTGAGCTTTTTAGTGGAATGCCTTCACTTGTCGTAATACGACAATCCCATTTAATTCCACCACTTAATTGTATCCTGACAGATACGTATTTCGACCTCAACAGTAAGGTCGTCTTCAGTGTCTCGTACTTGACTCGACTTAGTCGAATACGTATCTGTCAAAATACAATTAAGAGGTGGAATAAAATGAAATTGTACAAACTCGTCTTACGAACTTTGACAGGTTTCAAGATAGATCAAAGTAGTCTTCTAGACAAACATGTTTTTTTTTATCATAATAAACAACATTAAAAACAAACCATACTGCTAAAATCATTTTCGAAAAAGTTATGCTCAAAATATGATTTTTGGGGGTCATTCATACAAAACGTGCTCTAACTCGTTACAAAACCGTTATTCCAATATTGTATCTTCAGAATAGATGTACATCTGTACATCTGCGTATTTTATTTATTCCAAACCGCCCTTCAAGGTGGATAGATCATTGATGTTTTCTTATCAAAATAAAGCCTAAGAAATATCGTTCAACTCTTCTGAAGACACCATGACTCTAAAATGTAGTTTTCAAGTCGAAAACTAAAAAACGCACGTTTTGGGGGCTTTTGAACCAGTGTGCTTTGGTACTTCGGGTACCTGAAGGAATACAATAGACTCCATCTCGCGGTCCTTAGTCTCTGAAACAGCAACTCCTATCCCTAGCTCCTCGTAGCGCTGGCCGGGATACGAGCAACTTTAGGGAAGATCGGGTAGCCAATTCCGGTGGGAATTATGGTCGTATGCTGACAGGGAAGAGGGGTTTGCTCCTCTCCGGAGGTGCAAATCATTCTGAGCGTCTGTTCTCCATGTCAGGATCGGCTGATCATCGTCCGAGTGCCAGCGAGGGACTCTATGTAAAACTGTGCACCATGGGAATAAAAAGGAAAGGTCCTCCGGAAATTTAGGGGGTTTGGTATCAGGCCCTGCAAGCCAGCCAAAAAAAAAACTCACGCACCGAACAATCAACAAAAGAGTACGGACCGTAACCATCGGCGAAGACCACTGCGACGAAAAGGGACTAGTGATTGGAAACTCGATTCGTGGAACTGAAAATCTCTCAACTTCATCGGGAGCATACGCATGCTCGCCGATGTACTCAAGGAGCATGGATTCGGCATCGTAGCGCTGCAGGAGGTTTGTTGGAAGATATCAATGGTGCGATCGTTTAGAGGTAATCATACCATCTACCAGAGCTGCGACAACACACACGAGCTGGGAACAGCTTTCATAGTGATGGGCGATATGCAAAGGCGCGTGATCGGGTGGTGGCCGATCAATGAAAGAATGTGCAGGTTGAGGATCAAAGGCATGTTTTTCAACTTCAGCATAATCAACGTACATACCCCACGCTCCGGAAGCACTGATGATGATTAGGACGCATTCTTTGCGCAGCTGGAACGTGAGTACGACAGCTGCCCAAGCCACGACGTTAAAACCATCATAGGAGATTTGAACGCTCAGGTTGGCCAAGAGGAGGAGTTTAGACCGACTATTGGGAAGTTCAGCGCACACCGGCCGACGAACGAAAACGGCCTACGACTAATTGATTTCGCTGCCTCCAAAAATATGGCCATTCGCAGCACCTACTTCCAACACAGCCTCCCGTATCGGTACACCTGGAGATCACCACTGCAGACAGAATCACAAATCGACCACGTTCTGATTGATGGACGGAACTTCTCCAACATTATCGACGTCAGGACCAGGGTTGTTAATCGTTAATTTATCGTTATCGCCGATAAAGTTAATTGTGTTCAACGTTATCGGTTGCTACGATAAAGATGCATCAACTCAGTAATTATCGGAGTTCGATAATTCAACGTTAATTTAACGTAAGTTAACTCGATAAGTTTGCAACAATGTGGTTACTAGATTACGAGAAAAAAGTTATGTATAATTTTGACAGAAGCCGAGAATTATGTAAACTGATCTTTTCCAAAATTTCTCAATGATGACCCTCATTGTAGCAGGTTGACCAGAGATGATTTTGATTGAAACGGGAACGGCACGGAACGAATAAAAACCAAGTGTTCTGTCATTGGCTTGATGGACTATCAAGCACTACATAAGTGTTTGGAATATATGGCACTGGCTACAAATACAACGCGGATATTTGTGCTAGCCAGACAGACTTGCTTTGAGATGGAGACATATCTATTGAGAACGCATGATGATTTTTTCTTAGACAATCTTCATCGGATAATCAAGAAGATGTAGCTGGAATCGGAATACTTCGGGATTTAGAATTGGGTTTCAACTGCTAAAGAATAATACAGCGACTTGTAGTATTTCATGTCAGGCATAGGTACCAAGTGAAAATACCCTCCGTGATGAATTGAGCACGATTCGGTTAATCTACTCTCTGAGTCATAAAATAACTATAATTATGTTATACATGTAGGCTCTCCGGATCTCCAAAATAGATGTTTTGTGATTCAAACATAACAAATACGATTCTTTATTATGGAGAACCGCGACTATCTGTGAGATTGAATGAATGATCATAAGAATGTGTTTGATCAATTTGAACCCCAACTTAATTGCAAGATTTAAATGAGTTACCTAATATTTCAGGGCAATGCTAGAAAAGTATATTGCAAAATCAACTTGTAAATATTATACTTTTTACCTGCAGGACATATTACAGTTAACTCGATAATTATCGATAAATCAACGAAGACTCGATAACGATAACGATAAATCAACGCTCACTTTATCGTCAACGAAGCATCATCGTACATTCGTTATCGTTATCGAAGATGGCGTTAAATTAACGATAATAATTTATCGATTAACAACCCTGGTCAGGACATATCGTGATCCTAACATCGACTCTGACCACTAAAACTATCCGTCATCAACAATCCGTCAAAACTATCCGTCATCAACAATGTTCGGTACCGAGGTGCGACCTAGAGCGACTGAAGCGACCTGATGTCGCCACTGCATACGCGCAGCATCTCAAGGCAGCGTTGCCGGAAGAGGATGAGCTCGATGAAGCCCCTCTTGAAGACTGCTGGAATACAGTCAAAGCAGCCATTTACGACGCAGCGGAGAACAACGTCGGGTATGTGGGACAACGTCTACGGAACGATTTGTTCGACGAAGAGTGCAGACAGATTCTGGAGGAGAAGGACGCAGCGCGGGCTGTCGCGCTACAGCAGAACGTGGAACGTTATAGATGGAAGTGGCGACAGAAGACCCGCCTTCTTCAGGAAAAGAAACTCCGCCTGGAAGAAGCGTAGTGTGAGGAAATGGAACAGCTGTGCCGTTCTCAAGAAACACGCAAGTTCTATCAGAAGCTCAACGCATCCCGCAAAGGCTTCGTGCCGCGAACTCAAACGTGCAGGGATAAGGATGGGAGCATCTTGACGGACGAACGTGTGGTGATCGAAAGGTGGAAGCAACACTACGAGGAACATTTGAATGGCGCTGAGAGTACAGGTAGTGAAAATCAAGGCAGCGGAGAAGATGACTACATCAGTTCAGAGCACGATGGAAGCCAACCAGTCCCACCTTGAGGGAAGTTAACGATGCCATTCAACAGCTAAAGACCAATAAAGGAGCTGGTAAGTATGGTATCGGAGCTGAGCTCATCAAGATGGGCCCGGAAAAGCTAGCAACTTGCCTGCACAAACTGATAGAATCTGGGAAACTGAACAGCTACCAGAGAAGTGGAAGAAAGGGTATTTATGCCCCATCTACAAGAAAGGCGACAAGCTGGAGTGTGAGAGCTTCTGAGCGATCACCATCCTTTATGCTCCCTACAAAGTGATATCCCAGATCATCTTCCGTCGTCTGTCACCATTAGTGAATGAGTTCGTGGGAAGTTATCAATCCGGCTTCGTTGACGGCCGCTCGACAACGGACCAGATCTTTACTGTACGGCAAATCCTTCATAAAATGCCGTGAATACCAGGTCCTAACGCATCATCTGTTCGTTGATTTCAAGGCGGCATACGACAGTATAGACCGCGTAGAGCTATGGAAAATTATGGACAAGAACAGCTTACCTGGGAAGCTTACCGAACTGATCAAAGCAACGGTGGATGGTGTGCAAAACTGTTTGAAGATTTCAGGCGAACACTCCAGTTCGTTCATATCGCGCCGGAGACTAAGATAAGGTGATAAGCTTTCGTGCCCGTTGTTCAACATTGCACTAGAAGGTGTCATGCGGAGAGCCGGGGTACGATTTTCAACAGATCCAGTCAATTTATTTGTTTCGCGGATAGCATGGACATTGTCGGCCGAACATTTGCAAAGGTGGCAGAACTGTAAATCCGCCTGAAACGTGAAGCAACAAAAGTTGGACTGCGTCAAAGAAAAAGTACATGCTTGTGGGCGGAACAGAGCGCGACAGGGCGAAGCAGTGTTACGATAGACGGGGATACCTTCGAGGAGGTTGAGGAATTCGTCTACATTGGATCCTTGTTAACAATGTTAGTCGTGAAATACGAAGGCGCATCATCTTTGGAATTCCACAGACTTAAGTCGGGCCTACTATGGGCTCCAGAAGATACTGCGGTCAAAAAAGATTCGCCACCGTACCAAATGTGTTATGTACAAGACGCTAATAAGATCGGTTGTCCTCTACGGACACGAAACATAGACAATGCTCGAGGAGGACTTGCAAGCACTCGGAGTATTCGAGAGACGGGTGCTTATGACCAACTTTGGCGGTGTGCAAGAAGACGGTGTGTGGCTGCAAAGAATGAACCACGAGATCGTCCAGCTCTACGGCGAATCCCGGTATCCAGACCCGAACAGCAGGGCATATTGCAAGGATGCCGGACTGCAACCTTGCGAAGATGGTGTTCGCTTCCGATCCGGCGGGTATAATAAGGCGTGAAGCGCAGCAAGCGAGGTGGGCAGACCAGGTACAAAGCGACTAGACTAGCGTGGGGCGCATTCGAGGATGGAGAGATGCGCCTCGAACCATGTATTGTGGCGTCAAATTGTTGATTCGGTGTTATCTGTTTAGATGTAAACTAAAAAAAAGAAATGAATGAGTTTCTATCTGTGTATGGTATTGAATGATTCTAACCTCTAAGTATTTGGAAGCTTTTCACTCCTGCTCTGGTTGCATCCATTTTTACGAACGTTCCGGTTTTTATGGAAGGCCGTCGGACAGCCCCTTTGGGGTCATAGAAATTTTAAAAACTGTGAAGAACTCGTATTCATATTCATAAACGATTTAGAAAACAATACGCTCCACTTGAATAAACATCACCAGAATTGATTTAAAAAATCGCGCTGCATCGGGACAAACTAGAAAGTCTTCTAAATTTCCACTAAAAGTATTTTATAAATTTAACGAAAAGTTCTTAAGTTTTCACAATTAATTCTTATGAGTTGTCGGGAGAAATCATTCTGTCTTTTTTAGGTAGATTTTCTTCGAGCCCCATTACTGTTTTCATTTTCATTTTTAAAACCCGAAACTTTTAACCAGCGTTGCAAAATTTCATTAACTGATTTGAATAATTTGGCTTTAACTGTTATTATAAGCTTGATATTTTCAAAATAATCTACAAATGCATAATTCTTGAATTGGCCTATATTATGCTGTGTGAAACGATATTAGTTTTAAAGAAATACATTTATAAGGTACCCCGGGGCAAGTGGGACCTAAAAAGACGCTAGTTCGGCAAAATTAGAAAACAGGGTATTTCACAACATTACCCAGGGATACATCATTATATGCTTCCATTGTTGAAGTGCAGAGGTGTTGGAAGTCATTTATTCAATTACAAAAATAATAGTAGTGCAAGAAATAAATTTTCCTACAGGACCCACTTACCCCTTCAAACGGGGCAAGTGGGACCTATTCTGTTTTATACTGTCGAACGCAACTAATTTGAGGAATGTTGACATACTGTTCATATTATTTCTGATATTAGTATTTTTAGATCATGGATGGAGATGGTTGCATGTCGGACTTTATTTTTGCAATAAAAAAGGGAACATAGCAGATATGAAAAGAAGCCAACAGCCGATTTACTATTTATTTGGCTGTAGTCTTGTTTTCCATTAGCTTATTTTTGTACCAAATGTTTTAGGTGGAAAGGATATGCAAATATTTATTCACTTTTCGTATGAATAAATATTTCTCTTTTATGAACACAAATTTTTACATAAATCAATACTTCAAGAGACGTTTTTATTCAAGCTATGCGCAGTGTTTTTAATTTGTAACAGAACAAAATAGCCAATTTATGTGTTAGGCACTTTATTTATCTGAAAATCTGAAGCGAAGTTTGAAAATAACAAAATACAAAACAAATCCTGTTGACCTATCGTAGAATGAATAGATTATTTGCACTGTAAACGGACGATTATAGCCATTGCTCTTCTTCATGCGGGAGATAATTTTCAGAATGTAAATACGCATTTGGTAAATAACTGTACAATGCTTTTTAACAACGAAAACAAACTGCATCTGATTCAGATCCATATGATATATGAGTGACAAAATTATTTTTCACTAGACAACCATCTAAAACAATTAAAATAGCTTTATAGAAAATGTTGTCCAAATATGTCACACTTACCTCACGTATGTAAAAACTCAAAGGCAAATGAAAATGGCAGATTTTGGCTTTAAATAAAAATTTTAAATCGTTCTCGATGTCACACAATTATTTAATTGCTCAAAATATTCACTTTCCACATCAATGATAAATTTAGAAACGACTATTTAGTTGGAAATCCATTGAATTAAAATTAAAGTAATAGATTTTCCCAGTAGTTTAAAGTCATGGTCAAGCAATAGAATTAGTATGGTGCCTCAAATGGTTTTGATTTCAAATATTTTTGTATCGGGTGAATTCGTTTATAGTTCTGCTTCATCTTCCTAGAACATTGTTACCATTAAAAACGTTCATCGATTCATCTGCAGTCATAGTACCCACTTACCCCGTATTTTCACTTGCCCCGGGGTACCTTATCATGATTTTTACTATTGTGTTCAATATTTACGCTGATATTAATTGACAAAAGAAATGCGTTCAAGATAGCCTTCCATGAAAAAAATAACCTGTAAAGGGAGAAATTATTTAGCATTTCATTCAAATCATTTAATTTTGTCGCGAATAGTTCTAATTATGAGCCAAATAATAAAATCATGTGGATAGAATGCGGCTGCATAATAGAGGTCAAGGCCAAGCGTCGGAATGCCATCGAAATAGTTCACCTTCCTAAAATTAACTCATCCAATAAAATCGTTTCCCACACAGCAGTACTCCCCATATGCAGTTTAATTTATTTCCATCGCGACACTAAATTGGATTTTCGCTACAAAACATTTCACTAATTCCAATAGAAATAATTCATTCCCCGGCCTTAATGCCAAACCGCCATACCATTCATCACCAGCACATGGGATTTAAATTTGAGGTTTTTCGGCTTTTCTCCCGGTAGTGGGGTGGATAAGTGGAGTGGGTTTTGATCTGTGCAGAGAATTAACACACCAATGCAAATTTAACTACAAAAGTATCCAAGTCGGAAAAATATTGAGATGGAACAATTTTTTTATTCTAGTTCTTGGAATTCATATCAATTTACGGTAAATTTCGACCTCAACTACAATGTTTGGACTTAAACAATTTTCAGCCATTCTTTCAAAATTTAATAATTTGGTAGAAAACATCAACAAACAAAAAATACAACATATAAAATTAAATGATATTTCGTAGTTTCATTTACATTTCGAATAATTATTTCAGATCGTTTCAATAACTGAGTTAAGCTTAGACAAATCCATGTGTATTTTCAAACAATAAAATCCAATTTAATGTACCCCAGTTATTTATCAGTGTAGCTTTATCAGAATGATGACTAAATCGCGCCTAATTAATTTCATCCCCTCTCATGGACGCGTCGTCGTCGCTGCTGCAGTGTCCCAGTGCAATGAATGGCCTTTGAGTGCCATTGAAAACCACAAATCTATAAATCCACCGAGCGAAAAGTAAAAATCTCTTTTTCTCTCGAGTGGCACCCGAGCTTGCTACTGCACTCGAGAAGGGAGGAAAAACAAACAGAGTTACATTTTCCGTTGCATGAAGCCAGCAGCTATAGCCGAGAGTGCACTTGAAACAATTTTTCAAATCACTTGTCCACTGGCGAACGGAGCGGCACCGCGCCGGGGCGTGACGGTGCGGATCGAAATGAGACACATAACAGTATTCAGTTTTCCGAGGGATCGTTCAATAATTATTTCAGGATGGGTTTTAGAATATCATCCGAGAGGTAACTTCCACTGGAATGCACTCGATGGGGGTAAACAACAAATGATAATGCTTTTATTCTTATTAGGTCACCGACATATCGCGGCTGGTATCCGAACACTTAACTTCGCACCATGCAACGCTGAACATAAAAGAGCTTAATTATTTGCATCGGAAAATAGCTTTCGCTACCAGCCATTAGATTTAATGAAACACCACTCAGGCAAAAACAATGGACATTGGAAGCCATCCAATTGCATCCAATTCTCTCTCCGCGAGTGATTTTCATTTAATCCAACAAGATTATTTATTGGGTTACTGCTTCTGGATTCATCTCATAGCTTCTATGTTCATCATGTTCGCTATGTTCAAAAACACCACAATGAAAAGGAATTTGATTTGTTGCACTAAGCATGCATGTTAGCACAAAGTAGCTTTCTCCCTTTCACGATGAGATAAATATATGTTCTGTGTGATGGAAATGGTATCTAGTCTTTGATTTTAACTACAATGGACAGATGGACGTGAGAGCTGAATTTAATTATAATTGGTTTAAATCCTAAACATTTCCCTCCAACCAAGAAAATAAAAATAAATTATGTTTATTCCTAAGGTGGCTTTGAAATACGATGAGCAGCCAATTTTAAATAAGATACAATGAGACCAGATTTACCGAAGAATGCAACTTTTTGCTACTAAATCGGTTGAAAATAAGTGCATAAAAATGAATGAGTTTTCCACACACACACATACGGACATCACCTCAGTTCGTGGAGATGATTCGATTAGTATTTAATACTATAGATCTCCCTGGATATAAAAGGTTATTTTTATAGTGAATATTTACCTTTTACGTTCACTTAGTGTACAAGAAAGGAACGAACCTACGTATTTTTCGAATGGCCTCGTACAGATAAGTGCATTACAGTGGCGTAGATCGTCATCTGGTGAATGCTACAGTCCATCGAAATAACGCCCAACAATGCAAACACCCCCCTGGGACCGGGCAGGGTTGCTCGCATAATTCATGCCTCGCTCAATATCTCTATCTTGTGCTGATTATATCAAACGTCAAATTATTCATAGGATTTTTTTTTTGTTTTGTTTCGATTTTTCACCCCCTATATATTTTGATGCGTTTTATTTACCGTTGTTGTTTGTTTTGGCATCGAGTTTTCCTCTGCTGGCAGTCACAGTCAGTCCGTCAGTCAGTGATTGCCCCAAGCCCAAGGCCCAGGGGGATGACATTTCACTTCCCATGCCGGAACCGCGAATGATAGGATGCAGAACCGCCGTCACACCCGCTATTCGGCCAAGTTAGTCATTCAATCAAAAAAAAAATCATTCATACATACATCACTGATATGGATTTGAGTGATGGCAGTTGGTGACCTGTTGGTTTGCACGAAAATATGCATCAATTTTGCAAGCAATAACAACAAAAAAAGATAGATTGAGCACGGAAACGATTGACGTGTGAATAGTCAGATGCAGTCAGACGCTATTGTGCCAACTGATGGGCTCGGTTCTGATACGTATTGCTTTAATCAAATTCAAATATTTTAAATTTTTTTAGTGCCAATCTATGTCTGCAGTTTGGATGCTGAACTTGCGGGTGGAGGAAAGTGCGAGAAAACGCAGGAAACAAAGAGAATGGACGTTTGATGTTGATGATTTCCGACAAAAGCATTTTTCGGTATATTAGGGTGGTCCTTTAGATTTTGCTGCGCTTTTTGTTAGATTTATTATAAACTTGTCGTTCCAAAGAGTGCCTGAGAGTCCCAGCATATTCACCATCCGAAATATAATCATAACGCTACGAGTCGCTTGAAAATAATAATATTCCAATAAAAGTACAAAGTTGAACGTGGGATCCAAATATTTCGAATATTTTGAATATTTTGAATATTTTGAATATTTTGAACATTTTGAATATTTTAAATATTTTAAGTATTTTAAATATTTTTAATATTTTTTTCAAATTTTTAAATCGACTAAAATTTTTAAAATTTTTTAAATAAAAAAAAATAATTTCTAAATTATTTTAAATTCTTAAAAAATATTAAAAAATAGTAGTTTGTGCAACTAGTTGCAAAAAGATGATTTTTTCAGCACGAGTTGTACGTTTATCCAACGAGGCTTGCCGAGTTGGATAAATACTACGAGTGCTGAAAAAATAGAGTTTTGCAACGAGTTGCACACGCTATTTTTGCAATGACGAAAAATGGGCTTTAATATGATAAATCTATACCAAAATTGTACAATCGAGTTTACTCCACATGATCATTCATGTCAATAAATTATGTTGCGGCAGAGAACAATAAGATTCCATCTTATGATGCCAAATTGCATAGCTTGAAAAGCTATGAAGCGATGGATGCAATTGCCTTTGGAAAATTGTGATGTTATGTCCAACAAACCATTTCATTTATTACGAGACGCTTATAGTGTACTCTAACCTAAGTAAACACTCACCCAAACTAATTCAGCTAAATGTAGTCAAATAACTACTGTCCCAATGTAGGTTTTTCATTATAGCACCCAAATGAGTGCTATAATGAATATTATGCAACCCATTTGAGTTGCATAATGGTCATTAAAGCACCCATTCTGTTGGTATGGAAAAGTAGGCCGTTTATCACTAAAATGACAACTGTAAACCAGGTATTATGATCAGGAATTGCAAAAAAATATTTTTTAAATTTTTTAAACTTAAAATTTAAAAAAAATATTAAATTTTAGAATCGAAAAAAAAATTTAATTTTTAAATTTTTTTTTAATTTTAAAAATTTTTGGAATTTAAAAAAATTATAATTTTTAAAATTTTTAAAGTTTTTAAAGTTATGAATATTTTAATTTTTTTGAATATTTTGAATATTAAGAATTTTTTTTTTTAATTTTTAAAATTCTTAAAAAAATTTAAATTTCTAAAAAAAATCTAAAATTTTTTAAATTTTTCAAAAATATTAAGATTTTTAAAATTCTTAAATTATTTCAAATTTTTAAAACCAATAAAATTTTTAAAAATTTTAAAATTTTAGATTTTTGGTAATTTTGAATATTTTGAATATTTTTTAAATATTCTTTATATTCCTAATATTTTGAATATTTCAAATATTTTAAGATTTTTAAAACTTTCAAAATTTTCATAATTTCCAAAATTCTAAAAATTTTAAAAGTTTTTGAAATTTAAAATAATTTAAAAATTTTAAAAAATTACTAAAAAAATTAAAAATTTAAATTTTAAATTAATTTTTTTTAATTTTTCTTTTTTTTTGTATATTTTAAATATTTTGAATATTTTGAATATTTTATATATTTTAAATATTTTAAATATTTTAAATGTTTTAAATATTTTAAATATTTATTTAGAATATCTATATAATAAAAATGAGTTGAGATTTCCTTCCTGACGATTTAACTAACGAACGGGTTGCCCGATTTGCAATTTTTTTACCTAATCGTTTTGTTTTTGAATGCGCAAGGTTTGTATATTGTATTTATTATTGTATTTGTATATTTGTATAATCATTAGAATACAAGTTTAGGTCACCTGTTGAGGAAAACAAAACAAACGCACGGAAATTGATCTGAAGTGCGGTGCTGCAAATAGTTTATTGTGACATTTGCAACACCCGGGCAAAGCTGGGTTTTTCGCTAGTTTTAAATATTTCAAATATTTTAAATATTTTGAAAATTTTGAATATTTTGAATATTTTAAATATTTTAAATATTTTAAATATTTTAAATATTTTAAATATTTTAAATATTTTGAATATTTTGAATATTTTGAATATTTTGAACATTTTGAATATTTTGAATATTTTGAATATTTTGAATATTTTGAATATTTTGAATATTTTGAATATTTTGAATATTTTGAATATTGAATATTTTGAATATTTTGAATATTTTGAACATTTTGAGTATTTTGAATATTTTGAACATTTTGAACATTTTGAATATTTTGAATATTTTGAAATTTTGAATATTTTGAATATTTTGAATATTTTGAATATTTTGAATATTTTGAATATTTTGAATATTTTGTATATTTTGAATATTTTGAATATTTTGAATATTTTGAATATTTTGAATATTTTGAATATTTTGAATATTTTGAATATTTTGAATATTTTGAATATTTTGAATATTTTGAATATTTTGAATATTTTGAATATTTTGAATATTTTGAATATTTTGAATATTTTGAATATTTTGAATATTTTGAATTTGGAATTTGGAATTTGGAACTTGGAACTTGGAACTTGGAACTTGGAACTTGGAACTTGGAACTTGGAATTTGGAATTTGGAATTTGGAATTTGGAATTTGAAATTCTCAATTTGAAATTTTGATTTGAAATTACGAATTTGGAATTTTGAATTTTGAGTTTTGGATTTGGAATTGTGAATTGTAAATTATGAATCTTGAATCTTTAATAAAAAAATTGGAATTTAGAATTTGGAATTTGGAATTTGGAATTTGGAATTTGGAACTTGGAATTTGGAATTTGGAATTTGGAATTTGGAATTTGGAATTTGGAATTTGGAATTTGGAATTTGGAATTTGGAATTTGGAATTTGGAATTTGGAATTTGGAATTTGGAATTTGGAATTTGGAATTTGGAATTTGAAATTTGGAATTTGGAATTTGGAATTTGAAATAAAATTTGGAATTTGGAATTTGAAATCTGGAATTTGGAATTAAAATTTGAAATTTGAAATTTGGAATTTGGAATTTGGAATTTGAAGTTGAATTTGAATTTGGAATTTGAATTTGAATTTGAATTTGAATTTGAATTTGGAATTTGAATTTGAATTTGAATTTGAATTTGAATTTGGAATTTGAATTTGGAATTTGAATTTGAATTTGAATTTGGAATTTGAATTTGAATTTGAATTTGAATTTGAATTTGAATTTGAATTTGAATTTGAATTTGGAATTTGGAATTTGAATTTGAATTTGAATTTGGAATTTGAATTTGGAATTTGAATTTGAATTGGAATTTGGAATCAATTTGAATTTGGAATTTGGAATTTGGAATTTGAATTGAATTTGAATTTGAATTTGAATTTGAATTTGAATTTGAATTTGAATTTGAATTTGACTTTGGAATTTTGAATTTGAATTTGGAATTTGAATTTGAATTTGAATTTGGAATTTGAATTTGAATTTGAATTTGAATTTGGAATTTGAATTTGGAATTTGAATTTGAATTTGAATTTGGAATTTGACTTTGAATTTTGAATTTGGAATTTGGAATTTGGAATTTGAATTTGAATTTGGAATTTGAATTTGAATTTGAATTTGAATTGAATTCGAATTGAATTTGAATTTGGAATTTGGAATTTGGAATTTGGATTTGGATTTGAAATTGTGAATTATGAATCTTGATTCTTGAATCTTGAATCTTGAATTTGGAATTTGGGATTTGGGATTTGGAATTTGGAATTTGGAATTTGGAATTTGGAATTTGGAATTTGGAATTTGGAATTTGGAATTTGGAATTTGGAATTTGGAATTTGGAATTTTGAATTTGGAATTTGGAATTTGGAATTTGGAATTTGAATTTGAATTTGAATTTGAATTTGAATTTGAATTTGAATTTTGAATTTTGAATTTGGAACTTGAATTTTGAATTTTGAAATTTTGAATTTGGAGTTTGGAATTTGGAATTTTGAATTGGAATTTGGAATTTGAATTGGAATTTGGAAATTGGAATTTGGAATTTGGATTATGGAATTTGGATTTTGGAATTTGGAATTTGGAACTTGAATTTTGAATTTTGAATTTTGAATTTTGAATTTTGAATTTGAAATTTGAAATTTGGAATTTGGAATTTGGAATTTGGAATTTGGAATTTGGAATTTGGAATTTGGAATTTGGAATTTGGAATTTGGAATTTGGAATTTGGAATTTGGAATTCGGAATTCGGAATTCGGAATTTGGAATTCGGAATTTGGAATTTTGAAATTGGAATTTTGAAATTGGAATTTGGAATTAAAAATTTGGAATTTGGAATTTGGAATTTGGAATTTGGAATTTGGAATTTGGAATTTGGATTAGGATTTGAAATTGTGAATTATGAATCTTGATTCTTGAATCTTGAATCTCGAATTTGGAATTTGGGATTTGGGATTTGGAATTTGGAATTTGGAATTTTGAATTTGGAATTTGGGATTTGGAATTTGGAATTTGATATTTGGAATTTGGACTTTGGAATTTTGAATTTGGAATTTGGAATTTGGAATTTGGAATTTTGAATTTGGAATTTGGAATTGGAATTTGGAATTTGGAATTTGGAACTTGGAATTTGGAATTTGGAATTTGGAACTTGGAATTTGGAATTTGGAATTTGGAATTTGTAATTTGGAATTTGGAATTTGGAATTTGGAATTTGGAATTTGGAATTTGGAATAAAATTTGGAATTTGGAACTTGGAACTTAGAATTTTGAATTTAGATTTGAGAACTTGGAATTTGGAATTTGGAATTTTGAATTTTGAATTTTGATTTTTGAATTTGGAATTTGGAATTTGGAATTTGAATTTGGAATTTGAATTTGAATTTGGAATTTGAATTTGAATTTGAATTTGAATTTGAATTTGGAATTTGAATTTGAATTTGGAATTTGAATTTGAATTTGGAATTTGAATTTGAATTTGGAATTTGGAATTTGGAATTTGAATTTGAATTTGGAATTTGAATTTGGAATTTGGAATTTGGAATTGGAATTTGAATTTGGAATTTGAATTGGAATTTGAATTTGAATTTGAATTTGAATTTGGAATTTGAATTTGGAATTGGAATTTGAATTTGAATTTGGAATTTGAATTTGAATTTGAATTTGGAATTTGAATTTGGAATTTGAATCTGAATTTGAATTTGAATTTGGAATTTGAATTTGAATTTGAATTTGGAATTTGAATTTGGAATTTGAATTTGGAATCTGAATTTGAATTTGAATTTGGAATTTGAATTTGGAATTTGGAATTTGGAATTTGAATCTGAATTTGGAATTTGGAATTTGGAATTTGAATTTGGAATTTGGAATTTGAATTTGGAATTTGGAATTTGGAATTTGAATCTGAATTTGGAATTTGAATTTGAATTTGGAATTTGAATTTGGAATTTGAATTGAATTTGAATTTGGAATTTGGAATTTGGAATTTGGAATTTGAATTTGAATTTGAATTGAATTTGGAATTTGAATTTGAATTTGAATTTGAATTTGGAATTTGAATTTGGAATTGAATTTGGAATTTGAATTTGGAATTTGAATTTGAATTTGAATTTGGAATTTGGAATTGGAATTTGGAATTTGGAATTTGGAATTTGAAATTTGAAATTTGAAATTTGGAATTTGGAATTTGGAATTTGGGATTTGGAATTTGGAATTTGGAATTTGGAATTTGGAATTTGGAATTTGGAATTTGGAATTTGGAATTTGGAATTTGGAATTTGGAATTTGGAATTTAGAATTTGGAATTTGGAATTTGGAATTTGGAATTTTGAATTTTGAATTTGGAATTTGGAATTTGGAATTTGGAATTTAGAATTTGAAATTTGGAATTTGGAATATGGAATTTGGGATTTGGGATTTGGGATTTGGAATTTAGAATTTGGAATTTGGAATTTGGAATTTGGAATTTGGAATTTGGGATTTGGAATTTGGAATTTAGAATTTGGAATTTGGAATTTGGAATTTGGAATATGGAATTCTGGATTTGAAATTTGTAATTTGAAATGGAATTTGGAATTTTGAGTTTTGAGTTTTGGATTTGGATTTGAAGTTGTGAATTGTGAATTATTAATCTTGAATCTTGAATCTTGAATTTGGAACTTGGAATTTGGAACTTGGAATTTGGAATCTGGAATTTGGAATTTGGAATTTGGAGTTTTGAATTTTGAAATCTCAAAATCCACATAAACCGACGTGAAAAAAATCGCGATCCAGAAAAAAAACCTCATATTCCAAAATTTGCGTAAAAATCTTCACAATTTGTCTAGTGTCATTATTCATTATTCATTATTCATTACTGATTCATGTTTGTAAAATAAATTAAAAAATTTAAAATATGTTTTTTTTTTTTCGATTTTGTTACATGTCCCATTTTATCACCCCAAAATTCACCATAGGGTGATAAAATCGGGATATTACTGTATTCATTATTCATTATTCATCATTATAATTAGTCAAGTTCTTGTTATTGTTTATTTTTCACTGTTCAGTGGTCATGTTCATCTAAACCGAATAAGATTTATTGGCCGTACGAGGCGACATTACAGGCGCTCCATCATTCACCCTCAATCGAACTCGACGGTGGTTTGATCGAGTATTGATGGTAATATCCTTAGGATAAATACTGCTGGATCGTGGCAGCTCGTTCGGTGACGTGATTGTAATAAACTGACCTCATACGTTTTGATTTTGATTTCATGTGTTCGCTATACAGAGCTTCTCTGTAGAAAGATCTCAAAAAACTGTCTTATTTAACATGTTTTTCTTTCTGAATATTCTATAAAACCAATTTGCACTATTTCTTGTATTATCCTAGAACCACTCCACCTACAGAACATTTCACTTCCATCAGCGAAAACTCTCAACTTCTGAGCTCAGCTCCGCATCAGCATCACCAACAGTGAAAGCCAAAGCCGCCCAAGTTATGCCGTCCCGGCTCGGTTCTCGGTTGCAATGTGCACTTTTTTGTGGTATGCTTCTGCATCACCGACTCACCTCCGACCCTCAACTTTTTCGAACAGATTTTCCAACCCCCCCTCCTAAAATTTGTTTCGACCCGACCGTGAAGTGGAAGGTCGAAATCGGCTTTCTTTGTCGAATGTGTGTGCAATGTGCGTTGTATCGAAGCAAAAACCGGAACCGATGCTTGCTGGTGGCCGCCCGGTGGCTTTTGGCCGAGCACAATAGGATGAAAAATGAATATTTTCCTTCCTGGCAACAATAACAACGGGAACCGCAACCGAACAAGATCCAGCCCCATGCAACAACAACGCCACCGTGTGCAACACGAACGAACGAAAGTGGAATGCAAAAAATCCCGAAACAGAAGGCACTCTTATTTCGCCGCCCGCCTTGTCTGTCATACCAGCCGGTCAAAGCGGAAGCTGCTGATGAGGGGGATTGATGGAGGCATTACTTCACCGTCCATCTATCCATCCATCCATCCGTGGCTGTTGTTGCTGTTGATGTGGGCAGCATTTTCGTGGAAAGTGATTTTTCCTGCTTTTGAGTGAAAAAGGATATGACCGAAATCATATTTTCTGGTAGATCCGATCGGCTAGAGTTCGTCAGGTCGCCTAAGGCTTATCACAGGAGCACACAGGGCTCAACGGCATGTGAATCGGAACTAGATTACTTACAATTTGCTGGGAGTTGGATGAAAGATGTGATCACTTTAATTATTACATATTGTAAAGTTTGTAATCCTAGATTAAATTTAAGAATCATAAAAAGTTACCAAATCGAAAAATTTCTTCCACCTCCACAAAATAAAAATTTGATTCTCGGAGCCTTAAAGCCAAAACCATGTCATTAAATTTAGTTGGCATTCTGGCACTGCGTTTTGGTCTAGATGAACACGCTTCGTTTAGTGGTTGCTGCAATTTTTCTGGATCGGTGTTTGTATTTGTTCCTATTGAAAGGATAGTATATCAGTTCAGAAACAGTTAATGATTAATTATTTACCAATCTTACTTATTGTGCGATCCAGGGTGCAATCATTGGTATCCATAGTTTTCTTCACCGGCTCGTTTAGCATCAGCGATATCTCGTGAAAACATAACACCGCGTTCACTTCTCACGACAATTTTTGCCCCGTCCTTTGCCAGAATTGTGTACTTTTCAATACCAGAAGTCGGATCGGATTTAAGGACATAGTTGGAAGAGTACCACGATGGCAGTCAATATGGCACCGGACCTTCCACGGGTCAACCCCACACCTCCCGCACTCCTCTCCCATCAACATTCGAATGCATCGAACAGCATCGAACAAAAGTTTAATATTCAGATTACTAACCTGTTAACAGTATATTTATGTACTTCCCGTGATAATTAACATGTTTTTTCGAAAAGTCCTATGCATTTCGGCTCGAAATAAAACATAAACCAGCAGTTTCGAGCCAATATAACTGCCGTCCGGGGTTTTTTTTGGTTTATCGCAGCACTCCACTTCTTCTCGAAGGGCATTGAAAAAATCATTTTTTTACACACTTCTCCGCACATGAGCACCCCGAAATGTTGATGGAATGCAAATGAAACATCACTTTATGAAATCAGTCACTTGTTTGACGCGAAAACTTAATATAAACTGCTATTTTTGTTCGAAAAAAACGACTAAAAACTGATCGCGGAGCGAATGTAAACACCGGTACCGATAGCAGCAAACTAATAAACAGGGTGGCTCAAAACTGATTTTGCTCCGCCGCGCTCAGTCGGTTATGTTTCATATTTTGGGTGTCGTTCGCTGGTTTCGGTTGGTTTGAATAGGGGCTTACCGTGCTCAGGTGGTTTCAGGTTTGTATGGCAGTTGATATGGCGAGGTTGAATTTTACATTATTCTGATTGTGGCACTCCGTGATTGGGCGCTGCTGGCGAGGGGGAGACCATATGACTGGATGAAATATTTAAGAGCTTTAACTCCTTAGACAATGCATATTAAATGGACGTACCAATAGTTGGGAGTCGATTTTAATCGAGGTTGCAAATCTTTAGCATAATAATAAAGCCCCAAATACAATGTCGGCAGAACAGAAACGGAAACGGCAAATTTGACAGTTGGCCCATATATTTTCCGTCAAATTTGCCGTTTCCGTTCCATTGACATTGACAAAACTCATATGTGAATATGTACGTTATGTGGAAGATATTGATTTGGAAAATGTATTGGAGGTAACCACTTTCCCTTCGATGGGACTCGAACCCATGACCCTACAGTAGGGTAGGTATAGGTATATGAGTAGGTATATGAGTTTTAATAACAAAATAGCCAGATTTTTTCTGTGATACATATCTATCTCACCAGGAGCAGATACATACAAAAAGTGTGACATGGGGGTGAGCGGAGTATAAAATGCTATTTCAACGGATCTTTCCTAAGGTGCGTTGAGTCTCTGGAATGTTGCTTTCAGCTATGTGGGTTCTCTTTTCGCCAGCGTTTGGAGGGGAGGAGCTGTAGCCAGTGTAATGAATGGTTTAGTTTTCCATAATAGTTTTCATACAAACTTGAATCGGCTTGTTCTCAATCAGTTTTTGTTCAAATCGGCTTTTGGAGGACACTCGGAGCATGGGACAGAATCAAGTGCGCGTGGTGGAGCTGGGTCGTATTTTGAACCACCCTACTAATTTTCTTTGTTTTTTCATAAATACGACACCAATACTACTACAATATATGACAGTTTGTATTGTACCAATACTTTCAAAGCTTTGTTTTGGTACTCTACCCACCTTCACCTTAAGCCGCTTTTGTTGAACAAGAACAACTCTATCACCTACCACTAGGTTCGATTCCTTAGCTCCTCGTCTCGCAACCGTGTACCGTTTGCTTTCCTGCTTTGAGAAGGCGTCCTTTTCACGCACCGCTTCGAGATCGATTCCTTTGTTAGATTTGGTTTCCCACAGACAAGGAAACGTGCCACGCCACTTCCACCCTACCAATAACTCAAAAGGCGTAACACCGAGACGTGAGAGTGGTCGCACTTTGTTGTGGTTGTGAATGTAACTATCAAGTGCCGTTCGCCAGTTGATGTTATCTAACTTTGATCCTGCTAAAACCTTCTTAATACCTTGGTTCTGTCTTTCTATGGCCCCATTTGATTGGGGACTTAGTGGTATTGATTTTCGAACAACTATGCCCCTATTTTGCCAGGTGTTAATAAACAGCTTACTTTGGAATGGGGGCCCGTTATCACTTTGCATGATTAAAGGGTATCCCCACATTACAAATATTTTATTCAACGCTTCGATGGTAGATTCAGCATTGATGTTCCTCATTTCTACTACATGTAAGTATCGGGAATAGGTATCAACTACCACGAGAAACTCACCGTATCCAAATTCTTTATCTGTATAAAAATCAATTTGGAGAATTTCCCATGGGCCATGAGGAAGTTCCCTGCTTGTCAAAGGTGTAGGAGGATTTCTCTTGGACAATAACAGGCAAGTTTCACAGGACTTCACATATGCCTCTATGTCACTGCTCATCCCTGGCCACCAAAAGTATTCTCACATTATTCTCTTCGTGGATGAAAACCCCATGTGACTTTGATGGGCTGACAGTATTGCTTTTTTTTGCGTAATAGTACTGGCAAAATTACTTGGTCGTTTTTGTTTATCATAGCTTCCTTGACACTCAATAGCTCTTCATCTTTCTCGGATATTGATCCAATTTCGTCCCACGTTAGCTCCATTGCGCCCAAGTCCAGGAAGTACAGTCTCCATCCTGAGCGTTGCCCGGCTATCGCTTTAACCTGTTGCCAGGTTAGATTTCGGTCGACTTCTTTTATTTCTTTATTGAGGCTTCGCCGCCATGAGCCTCTGGGTCTGCTTCTGCTGCGATGTCCCGCTGGGTTCCAGTCTAATGCTTGTTTACAGATTTCGTTTCCGCCCCTACGTAGAGTATGGCCGACCCAGCCCCACTTCTGATCCCGAATTTCTGTTGCTATCGGCCTCTGGTGACAATAACCATGGTGCTCAGATTGGTGTCAAAGTGACCCAGATTCGGCAAAACCGTGGTTACTCTAATATGGGTAAGGGTACTTGACTCAAATCTGGGTAACCGTACAAGCGAAAAAATCTGGGTAACCGGTACCCAGCTCTTTTCGCTCCAGAAAATTATTATTATGTAAAAAATATTAAATAAAACAAAATCCCCAACGCATATCACTTGCCGGCTGTGCTCCGCCATGATAACTTCAACAATTCTTACCTGTTTCTTGCTGCATTCTACGTAAAAAATGCCATCATTTATTCTGGCATGCGACTTCGACGCCGGTCGACGCCATGTTGATACATCCGAAAATGTTTAAGTCCCCGGTTACCCAGATTTCGGGTTCGTCTGACTCAGATCCATTTTGTTGACATACCCGGATTTTGACAACTGCTAATATCAGAAAAAATCCGGGTACAAACCATCCCCGTGAAACAAACACTAGTTCTTGAAGCCACCGTTTGTTGGTGTGGCGCTAGTCCCGTTCTTGAAATTTAAAGCTCCGTTCATATTGTACCGTACATTTCGCGCGGGCATTTAATTATGTATCGCAAAATGATTTTCGACCTGAAAATTTTGAATTTCAATAACTTAAGTTATATTGTTCTGTTTTCGTCATTTATCCAGCATTTTACATGCGGTAATAGCTGCCACAATATAATTATCATCAAAATAAGCCGAAATTCTCACCGAAAAAACAATAAATTAATTTCGATCGCCGCCACAATCAGAAATGCCAGATTGGAAGACATGTCTTCAATTTGAATCTCTGTGAAGACATTTATTTCGTGAAGACATTTTGAAGACTTTTCAAAATATTTGAAGACACTTGAAGACAATCAATAAGCCAGCGAATAGAAAATACAATTTCATTACTTATAAGCTTATAAATTCCGCGACCGTTATGTATACTAGGTATATAAATATTACAAAACTTATAATAGTCTTTGTCTCGAGCTTAGAATCTCAAACATAAAATACATTCACACTAGCCGGTTGATAACTGCAACGCATTTAAGACCTCATACACACTTAACTTTGAGCTTTCGTTTGTATTTTTCTTGGCGGCGTCTTTAAAAAGGTATTTCGATCATTTCGGAACGCAATGACCTATCTAATTTGCGGCAAACATAGACTAAATTCTTCTATGACTAGATTTAATCTATTCAACCTTTGAGCTAGAACCAGTTTTTTCTAATTTCATTCTGAATGGCATATGCATACCATCATTCCACATTCCGGATATTTAATCCGCCGGGAAACTCTTTGAATTTCTCGTGGATTTTTGAAAGACTTTTCAGTGAAAAATTAAAAGAATTTTTCGTCAATTTTATAAGGAGAATTTTCGATGAGGAATTGAAATTGAAAATTCAGTTAAAATTATCGTGGAAATTTATAATAATTTCCGTTAAAAAGAAATAAAGGAAATACTCCAAATATTAAACGAGAAATTCTTCTTAATTTCCACAAGTTTATCTGAGCTCCCACAAAAAATCCCTTTTGATTTCCACAAGAAATTTGCCTCAATTAATTCTCATAGAAAATTCTTACGAATGTCGATAAGAAATTGAAATTGTTTTGGCATTCCACTAAAAAAGTTCAAAATAATTTTCTTAACAATTGTTTTGGTGTTAAATAGATATTTCTCAGATCTTCCATGGTAAATTACTACAGGAAAATTACTACAGGAAACTTATTACACACCTTCGCTAAATTATTCCTTGAATTCCTTTGGTAATTCTTCAAGAAATATCTTTGGACATTCTTTCAGTATTTTATCTGAGAATTCCTTTATAAATTTCTCCAAAAAATCGTTCTAGTGTTGTTTCTGAAATTCCCCCTTCCCTACACGAATTTGTCCAGAAGTTTCAGGAATTTCTCCGAAAAATCCTCCAGGAATACCTTTGGAATTTCTTCTAGGAGCTGTAAGGTCGTCCGAGAATTCCAGTGAAAGAACATCCAAGAATTCCTTCGGAAGATCCTCCTTAACTACTCCGGTAGTTCCTCCACGAATTCCTCCAGCAGTTCTTTCAGGAATTCCTCCGGAAGTTCTTCCAGAAATTCTTCCGAAAGTTCCCCCAGAATTTTCAAAAATTCCCGCTTAACCTCCTCCACTGATCCCTCCGGAAGTTTCCCCAGAAATTCCTTTGGAAGTTTCTCCAGGAATTCGTCTGGAAGATTCTCCAAGAGTGATGCCGAAAGATTCTATATATGTAGTATACTACGGAATTTCTCTGGTATTTCCTCCAGGGTTTCTTTCGGAAGTTTCTGCAGCTATTTCTCAAGAAGCTCCTCCAAGAATTCATCCATAACTACTTCCAAGAATTCCTCCGGATGTTTCTAGAAATTTCTTCAGGAATTCCATCGGATATTCCTTCAGTAATTCCTCAGGAATATCCTTCAGGAATTCCCCAAGAAAACCCCCCCAGAATTCCTTCTTAAGTTTCTCCAAGAATTCCTTCTGAAAATCCTCAAGCAATTCCTCCGGAAGTTCCTTCAAAAATTTCCAGAAGTTTCTTCAGTAAATCTTCTGGGTGTTCCAACAGGATCTCTTCGGGAAATTTCGTCTGGATGTTTTTCAGGTATTTCACGGTAAATTTTGAAACCTTACAGGGTATTCTTTAAAAATAAATTTGGGAGAATTCCACATGGAAGTTCAGTTAAAAAATCCGGTGGAATTTTAACCAGACTCAGTAGAAAATTCAGGGGAAACTCGTTAAACACTATCTCGTGAAAATTTTATAGAATATTCCCATGAATTCTATCAATTTGAATGTTTAAAAAAATAAACATTATTCCACATCTTTAAAACAAGGACATGATTGAATTTGCAAACCTATTGGATTTTGAAATTTCTCGCTAATAATCATAATTTTTATATTGAAGACATATTTAAACGACTGTGAAGACATTTGAAAATATTCACTGGCATCCCTGGCCACAATGTTCTGGTAAGGTGCAATCTATTTGACGTTTGTCTTGTGTGATCATCATCATCCTCATGAATTTATCATTATTGGCGAATAAAGGTTGCACGAAGAAGAAGAAGTCGAAGGATAATATTTGAAAATAATTGCGCGGGGAAACATACGGGAAGTTTTTTAAAACTCTTCTCAAAAATTTAGAAGCAATTTAATTGAAAACGGCTAGCAGTACGGGGCTAGACTTTCCTTCTACTGCATAATAAACGCAATTTTTTGTTTTCAAATTTTATTTTGTGATATCACACTAGATACACAGAATGAGAAAAGTCCAACCCCGTACCGTTTTTTAATCAAATTGCTTCTAGACATTCCCATAACAGAGCTTAAAATAAGCGGCCGTTAGCGCTAGTAAGATGCTGTACATAACCAAATCAACTGGGTTAAGAAAATTTCGAGAGAATTTAAATAAATATATTGTAACTCTGTCAATTATCATCCGATTTTGACAATTTAGGGATGCCTGAACCGGAAATTTCATATTGTTTCACATTATGTTTACAAGGCCGGCTAAGGTCCTTCGAGAAATGAGTTTATCAGAAGTCGAATGAAAACAAACATCAAGGTCCATCTCATTTACCGAAAAATGAGGGTAACCAACTTGATTTGGACCCCTACATATTTTGGACCCTCCTGTCAACATTTTCTTTATATCTATTTTAGTTCAGATATCAAGAAAATGTTGCTGTTCCGCTTCTGAATCCCGCATGGTCTTTATGCTAATAAAATTGCTGCGAATGTGTTTTGAAATTTGAATGAAATGTTCATGAAATCAATATTTTCAAGAAGGCAAGCATTACAATGCATTACGCTTCAAGCTTACGTCATTGAATATCTCAGAACGAACACAATCAGTTCATGTTGACATTGTAAATTTAAATCGCTGTAATCTTCACATTGATCCATATCAATCGAAAGGTAAGACTTTGCTTTAGCTCAAATGGCCTGTGCTAATTAAAAATTCATTTTTTGGGTTTCCAAAATGTGTACATTTGGGGGTCCAAAATATGTTGCACTGTCAAAAGCGAAGAATATTTTCATTTCAGATAGTTGAAAATCTTAGCGATTTATAAACATCCGATGCCCCTTTCAAACTTCCTTCCCATAAATAAGACTTTCATATATGCAATTATGTGATTTTGGCTTGTATCACACGTCTCATTTGAAAGATATAAGCGGATATTGGATAAAATTTTGCTTTAAGCTGACGAGAAACCTAACCATACTGCTCATGTCGTAAATGTGTAACATTTAAATTTTTATTGATTAATAGTTAATCTCAAGAATCCTTATATCGACCTAAGAATTAAATCATCTGATTTAATTCTTAGGTCGATTCTTAAGGATTCTTGAGATTAACTATTAAGTAGTGATTCAAATTGTTCTGCTGCATTAAATTTTAGTATAAATTTGAAACATGCATTCTCCCAGCAGCTGACCTAGATTGATTTAGGTTAAGATTCAAAAGCTCAAAACTGTTATACAGCTTTGTTCTATTTGCTGCAGATTGAATCGCGAGATTCAAATGTTGTTGTATGTTTTGGCGATTGAACGCGTTATTTTAACTACTGAATTCGGATCAATGTTCTTTGAAATTACGCCGCATTTCTGAGCAACAAAATAAATATTTTTTTTATTCAAACAAAATTCAAACATGAACAGAGCTTGGCTGGAGATACCAGCGTTTCTGTTTCTTCAGATCCCAACGAGAATAGTGTTCTAAAATTTGGAGGAAAAATAAATCACTGCTGATCAATCAGTCCTAATTGTTTTGCAGTCTTATTTTTTGCTACTTTAAAAAAATTGTTTTTTTTTTAACAGAACGATGCATTACATATTAAAGGCCACTCTTTACCACAATGCTAACTATTTGTCAAATTCCTTTAGACTTCTATCAAACTGTTTAGATATCGACATGGGTGTGAGAAACCGAAAGTTTCCGGAAAGGAACCACCTATCAAAGTGTCACGCGTCCTACCTGTCCGCCAGTGTGTAGTTGAAAGCGACAGATTGCCTTGCTACCAGGGTGAGCCTGCTGCGATGGCAGTCGAGGTGAGTGCCGAGCACACAGTAGTGAGTAGCGGATGTTAAGGCTCTTTCACACCCACACATCCACTTCCCACTACAAAAAAAGGATACGTTTCGAATAAAATTTGAATTCATTTAGAGGTTTTCGTCAATCGTAATCAAGATCTAGGTTTCTTAAAAAATGTAGTACTGAGAGGAAGCTAGCTCACTAAATATTTGGCCACTTTTATTTTATTTTCATTTTTTTTCTCCTTCTTCTTATAAATATAAATGTTGCGTTAATCTCCGAAAGGTTGAGCTTTTATCAATTCTTCACTTATCGAAATTACCAAGGCCGGGAGCAAAAACTTGTATATTATTTTTACTAATGTACTGATAAAATGTGTTAACCAACTACAGTGTTTCGGACATAAGGCGAGTGCTAGTAGTAAACGAGCCTTTCAAAAGATTTTTTTCCTGCTATCTTATAATAACCGTAAGTTCATGTGCCTTTTGTTTCAATTTTGTTTAATATTGGTGCTGTTGTTTTTCCTGGTAAATAACTGGCACAAATGGTGAGATACAGGAAAATATATCAAATGTAGACAGTTGTAGGAAATACGTGTTCTCATATTCTAACCGATATTGAAGTTTTCTTCTGTAAAGGGGTCTGCATTAGCTGTTGATAATTTTGAAGGCACTCCGGAGACGAGCCAGCCTCGGGCTGAAAGTCTCCTTAATAAAGACACAAAAAAAAAAAAAATTTAGAAGGCCCGGAAGGGTGAAGAATTTATTTTTTCACTGTAGTGATACTTCTTCCCAAGCAGCAGAAGATAGCAGATTTATATCATATAGTGATTCCGAGTTTCACAGATTTCATAACAAAGGCAGTTATATTGGGATTTAATTTAAAGTCAGTAATACAAAACAGATGGGCATCATAGAACAAACTGCAAGTTTCAAAGTAGGATCTTTGGGTATCAACAATCGACGAACGGCACTCCCGTATATCCAAGGCAAAAAAACGAGGCAGCAAAGCATGCGATACTGCTCTATCTTATGCGCGTTGTTCAGTAAAGCTTGACTTCCACCGCTAGGTTTGCTAGCGTTTCAAATCATGGAATGACAACATTCCATGGCAAATATGGCTATATGTTAAATGTCAGTAAGGTAATCGATCATTGATCATCTGAACATTTCGGCCATTCTTCAGCACTACAACCCATAAAATGCACAGCAATATGCACTAACCTCTCGGATAACACAACTGCTCTTATTGCTCTCACGATCAACAATTCGAATTTGCGCTAAAATTGCAAAAGATCTTCATTTGTTGCTGACTGCTTCTCGAGGTAAACAGGAAGTTGTCTGAGAAACTACACGAAACTATAAGACACGCAGATTAAGGTGTATCCCTTTGGAAGTTGGAAGATTGAAGTAACTCAAATCCTTTCCAAACGACCATCATCTTTTCATTCTCGATAATTTGCCGTAGATCGAGAATCATCGGAAACGCCAGGTGATGTGGACAGCTTGGAACAACGTCAAAATATAGTTGAGGTAATATATGCAGCAAAACATAAATTCAACCTGCCTCTCTTTATGCAAAACTTCTTAGATATGATCCGGCGATAAAACACGCAAGCTCTCATTGCCAACACCATCCCGAAACGGAGAGGCATAGCGTTCCACTAAAGCTACAAAGCCCTTAACATAAGAAGAGTACATCGGATAAATACCTTTTTTAGTCTGGTTGCAATACATGACTATGCAGACGATTATAAAAACCTAATACCAGCAAGATTCTCAAATTACGATCGAAAGCTAAGAGTTACTGCTTTCTGACGTAGGTGTATCCAATATGTTCAGTGAAACTTACCAATCAATGACTTGTCTGGTCTTACAGCAAAATATTGTAGAAGAGTAGAAGCAACTCGAGAAGAGAAACCACGTCGCACCAAAATCCGCCACCACCGATTTCACCCATTTATCTCAAAGGATGAGCTAATGCGTATAGGAGGTTGCCTCACAAATGCGTCTCAGCCGTGTGACAACAAGCATCAAACTGAGGTTTCCGCTTCACATTCTCTCCAAGTATAACTAGTACGTTCACAATATGAGATTCATGTGCATGCAGTACCACAGCTATTGTTGACCATCCTACGATTAACATACTTGATCATTGGGTTAGGAATCTTGCTTAAACTCATTTTTCAGAATTGTGTTATATGCTGGGTTACAGCACGACCGTAACTTCTTGAGCAATTTATGATGAAGTCCCCTGCGTTGGGCATGACAGCTACTCGTCATTCCTCTATTAGTGCATTATTATTGGGATATAATTTTTCTACAACGAATGCATTGCCGAGCTGCATCACTCAAAGCGTTCATCGCAGTGTTTGTGTGTCACTCTCGTCGTTTTGTTTCTTGCCGGGGGCTGTATAGCGATATCTACAGCGAGCTGCCAACGAGTATTAGAAACTGTAGTAAGCAACATCATCGAGAATTCATTCATGAATGCACCAACAATGACATCCGTTAGCGTTTCAGCCCATCAAAAGCATCTAGCTTCGGTGGAATCTAGAAAGCTCCAATACGTTCTGCCCAGAAGCATTTTGTTCGAGTGCTTGGTATCCATTGATATTGAATGCTGCATAAATTTTCGTTCCGTAGTTGAACTCAACGATGAACCTATTTCTATTTTTAACCCCTAACGCGTGGACAGTTTCTTGTCTGGTCCACAATGAAGACTGTTCCAGACAAACATTTCCACAATTCCATCCAACCGATTGCCACAATGGGGGGAACGGACAGAAGATCCCTAATTTATCTGGGAACGATGGCAATCGAAATATTTATCAACACTTTAATCTCATTGTACAACCCTTTGGTTGCTATTCAAACAAATTAGCTGACTCTAGTCAAGGACGACAGTCATCCTGCAATATCCAGGTCTGGCCGACTGCTGGAATAGTAAATCCGGGTTCCGACAAACGGTCGCTTTTCTCGTCCGGTCAACAAACTTTGCTTGTTATCGGTTTCGCCCTCGCAAGAAGAATCAGAGGACAAAGGCGAAACGGTAAAGGCTTTCCCAAACAAGTGCAACATTTGGATTTGGTTCTAAATGTGATGTGATAATTCTTTACCTACTTTTCGTCATAGCGATGCACGGCTTCATCCACATATATCATTAAATCTAATCTAAGCTTCGATCCGCTTTTATAGTACCGCCTTGTTAATACCCGTTTATGACATGCGCGACGTTTCGTCCGCTTCGCTGCACAAATGCACGCATTTTTTGTAAGCTTTCGGCTCTATTGTCCATCTCTTGCATGCGGAACCTGTGATTTATCTCAAACGCACGACTTTTGCGTCCACCTTTCATATGCGCGACATTTGCTCCCACCATTCGAATGCGTGGTCTCAATGTCCGCTGCTGAAATGCATGACCCTCGTGTCCGCTTCATAAATGCGCGACTGTCCGCTTACATCATGCGCGGCTTGCATGCCCGCTCCTGAAATGCGCGACTTTTCGTCCGCTATCAACTTGCGCGATATACTTTTATCCGCTTTAAACTAGCGCGATACCTGCTATCCGCTTTTTCAAGAGCGCGGTCTTTTACCCGCTTCTAATGCGCGACAACCGTGGTCCGCTCAGTGCGCGATCTTGATGATCCGCATTTTTAGTACATTTTTTCTTTATTATTTTCACACCGTTAATAGGTAGTTCCTTTCTTTATTTAGGTTCTTACTATGAATATGTACTTCAAATCCCGGCAGGATCGCCATTGTGAGAAATCGAAAGTTTCCGGAAAGGAACCACCTATCAAAGTGTCACGCGTCTTACCTGTCCGCCAGTGTGTAGTTGAAAGTGACAGATTGCCTTGCTGCCAGGGTGAGCCTGCTGCGATGGCAGTCGAGGTGAGTGCCGAGCACACAGTAGTGAGTAGCGGATGTTAAGCTCGCTGTACACCAGAATGTAAGGGCTCTTTCACACCCACACAATGGGTATCAGACAGACTTGACAAATTTGTTATTATTAATAATTTGGTATTTGTTATTTATTGTGACAAATACAGTGCTGATAACTTTTGCGCTATAGCGAAACATGTGTATCTGAAATGTACGATACAGCTATAGAGATAATTGTAATAAATTTATGAAACATATGTTAGATGGTGCGCTTTTTCTTTTAACAACAGCCTAAAATCTAGCCTAAAATTAAAAAAATACTGTTTATTTATTTTTTATTCGAATTAAATCTCTCCTCGAGCGATATTGTCGCATGCGTCACTGTGTTCCGTGCTTAAAGCCACAGCTTGACAGCTAGCACCAAGTTTAGCACCAAGTTTTCGGCTTCAATCATATTGTATGCAGATGACAGCCGTTTCAGGGGGCTGGTACAAACTATAGATAGTAGAATCTATAGATGAGCGAAAGCATGGCTGAGTCGATTTTTTTGCCCGTGCATACGCGGATACACGTCACAGCCCTTAACGTTTCCATTGAAATCGTGACGTCATGCTCGTTTGGAGACACGTTTGACAGTTCGTTTGGAGACAGAGGATTTATCTTTGCTCATCTATATATTCCACTATCTATAGTACAAACGACCCAGCGACTGAGTTGTTTCAGGTTAGCGTGTACCACAGACTTCACAAGTCGGAACCGTTGAAAAAAAAAAACAATCCAGCATTTTTATGCATCTTCAGCATCAAGAGCCGTAACTGAAATAAACTCCACTTACCGTACAAATCTGGAACAAATTGATACAATCAGGCTTTGTTTCACCTTATTATTCCGTACAAGGAACAATTTGGCAGGATCGCCAAATGTGCGGCCTCGTTTGGCCGTGGATAGCTCCATGCATTGGTGGGGTGCTTGCTCGCGTCCGCACCTGCTGGTTGTCCGATGAGGAAGGAGGGCCAGTCATGGCCTGCTGTTGGCTGATCGAACATCATGAAATCTTTCGTTATACGGGTGAAGCTTGCATCTGTCAACTAAACACACACAGCAGTCGAACTGCCCATTTTGCAACATATATTTTACCCTCACAGCACCAACCTGGGGCTAAAGGTCCTGGCAGCGTTGCGTTGTTTTACTTCCAGCGGAATATCGCTCTGCGCTGGTCGCTTTTTATGGCTCCTTCCCGAAAAGTACACTGCCAATGGTCTCCACCGCACTAGGATGCACTAATTGCTACACACGCTTTAGTCGACGCTGGTCTGCACGAGAAAAGTATTTTTTTTCATCCGATCGTCGCCAACTTGTAATGTCCAGTTCGTGATAAAGAAAGGGTTTCGGAGCTACTATTTAAGCGAGGAGATAGTTTGATAGCCGAATAACGAATGTCGGCAAACAGCGATATTTATTGTTAGAAAACCTTTTATCGAGACAGCAATAGGTGTCAGAAGATATAAACTACTGTTTCTTTTCGAAACGTCATTTGACGTATATCTCAAACTGAAGCAATTATGATTCCGTAAAATGTGATTATTCGAATCCCTTTTTTTTAATTGTGTGTTTATGTATATAAGTTTCAAATCTCTTACATTTCTAGATCAACCATTTAATGGTTGCAAAAACATTTATATTGCATCAATTCAAAGCAAAGTCTATTAGTGTCCAGCTTGTGTCAATTAAAAAGAATTTTGAAAATGAAGTATGAAAATTGATAATCAATAATTTACTCAGGTTTTTCAGATTTTTGTACCTCGATATCAGCTTCTCGCTCGTCGTCAGGAGATTCAATAGCTGCTATTTTCCGTGGTACACTATGCGGTTCGGCGTCAGCAGGGCGTTTCCAGGCTCTGTTTTGTACTTGCTTGTTTGAAGAACACACACGAGCGATATGGCCAACTCGTCCACAAGTATGACACACTTTGTCGGCATTTGGGCATGTAAATGGTTGATGAAAAATACTTCCACATCTCCACCAGCTGGTGCTACGTTGATTCCACAAGGATTCGCGGTTGAATCCTCGCCCGCCTCTTGTACCTCGGAAACCACGGCCGCCACATGTAAACTCTTTACGTCAATTGCCGGAAAACTGTCCTTGATTACGTCCTTGGAAATCTTGAGGGTTCTCAGACACCAGAGCGACTGTGGCTGTATCACTACGATTATGGATCCTTTGGAATTCTTCTTCGTCCAGCTCGCGGTCACGCACCAGGTCAATGAGATCTTTCATTGTGCCTTGTCGTACCCAATTCCTGTGGGCCAAAATTCGAATTCGGCTGTCATGTGCACTCTTGGTAATTACCCTGACAACTGCTTCCATTTCTTCGTCGACTCCGTAGTTGCACAATTTCGCCACGGTGGCCACCCTACGGACGAATTCGATACTGGTTTCACTTTGTAGTTGACACATATTCATTAATTTTCCTCTTTGTGACAGAATGTAGGTCCTCGATCCAAAATAGTCATCTAGACGTGCTACGGCGTTAGAGAAAGGAGCCAAACGCCATCATCAGGCATTTGATTGGTCGACACCATGGTATTAAATATTTCACGTAGTTTTGCACCTGCCTTGATCTTAAAAACGCCGAACTTCGCTTGCTCGTCTGCTGTGTTGACCAATTGCAAGGAAGCGACCAACGTCTCTTTCCAAAACTTGTACTCTCTTTTGTCGATTTCGGTGTCTCCATCGACAGGCACGCATTCCGGTATGTTGAGTGTTCCTAGTGTCCAGTTACTCATGGTTGAGAGCAGCATTGACTCACCTCTCGATTCAGAAGAGTCGTTCCTCATCGTTGCCGAACGAGCCGGACGATCGATTTAATCCAGCGGTAGTTCGGTGGTAAGTTTCGTTACCTGTTCCCGGAGAAAATTGTTTTTCTCAACTGCTTCCTTAAGTTCTTTCAACAGCTTTTTTTTGGAAATTTTCCTGTAATAAAAATATGTACCATTCTTAATGTACACTCATTTTTTTTGCAAATTTTTTTTTGCCTAATTTTTTTTGGCTATCTCATTTCTTTTTGCGTGCAATTCTGGACACATTTTCATTTTTCTGGACAAACAATCATTTTTTTTTTGCTAACTTTTTTTTGCCTATTTTTTTGGCTATCTCATTTCTTTTTGCGTGCAATTCTGGACACCGTCTATCTTCACCGGAGTCCTTGCCAGCTCATTTTTTTTGCTTTGACCTCTGTCTATTTCCACCGGAGTCTTTTAAGGCATTTTACGAAATCCGTCTATTTCCATCGGATTCGTCCTTTCTATTCATTTTTTTTGCCGTCCGTTTGACGCTAACATTTTCTTCTCTTTTTTTGTTTTAATACTTACTTTTTGGAAGCACCGGTAGTGCTACCGGCTGCACCACTGTCGTAACCCGATGTTGCAGACAATTCGCCAGAAGGATTTCCAGCTTCATCCGCCGAATAGTTGGCACTTTGCTCCATTGAGCGTCGGTGACCAGCCGAAAGTACGAAGGCACCGGCCAAATCATCACCGGGAGAATGTGGTTCTTGTTCCATGCTCGCACGTCCGTTGCTGTTAACAGTATTCGTAAGACTGCCAACTCAATTTTCAATTTCCTTGGTCTTTCAAAATCAGCCTACTGTGATTGAATCACACCAATCACCTCAGAAAACAGACTACTTGATGTTATTTTAAATTTTAATCAACACGTGGTGTATTCGAACTGCAGATAAATCTTGTCCATGATAATTTCTGCTGTTATACGCACAACTGTCCCCAGTGCATATGAATTTCTGCAATTATTGGACAAATATGCTTATGACGGCCGAATACCCAATATTGGAATGTCTTTCGAATTAAGTTTTGTCTGTTTTAGATAAGTAACGTATTCAATAAACTTCTAAATTGAATCGTTTTGATATTTACATTTTGTATCTCCTACACTATTTTTTATGTAAAGCACGTTAAATTACTAATAATTAACCTGATATACTGGAATGAGAGAAAGAGATCAAATTGCCACAATAATTTCTATGATTCGTGGAAATAGTTAACAGAACATTTGAAATGGCAATCAAATTTATTACCTCTCAGTACGCAGTCTATATACGCTGATGGACATACTTTTTCTATTAAATGGCACCCATCTCAAATTTGTCACATTCACGGGCTCGTATCCGCTTAAAATTTTGTTCGAAATTTCCTTGCTCATACCTTCGCCTTCTTCACCAGCGTAAATTCATCAACTTCATGAGAACTGAATCGAAACGTTTATCATCATTACGAACTGACGCGACCGACTGTGTCTTTTCCTTCACCCGTTCCCTGGCGGGAAAATAACAATAACCAGGCATCCGTGGAAAAATATATTTATTTCAAAAAGTTATTTCTTCAAAGGCGCGCGATGTTATCGCCCGTCTGCAGTGAAAGGATGGTACGAAATGATGCCACCACGGTGGCCACGGCAGTGTCGTCGGTGGCGGCGGTAGCAGAGAGTAATAGTCAGTGTCGATATATCAGCATCACGCAACACTTTCTCGGACCGAAACAGCCACCTCCACTCAGCCAGAGGCAGCTGGATAAACGTCCAGATATTGTTCATTAAACTTTTCTGCATTGGCAAAAACCGGCAAAAACGAAAAACGAGGAATTTTGCAATATCTTTTAACATGTTATAGTGAGGAAAACATTTAAAGAACATACTAAACCAACTGAAATAATTCAAGGAAATGGACAAAAGTTCTAAGATGGTAAGACCAATTAAAAGTTGATTTTGTGGCTGTTTGATTAACGTCATCTAGGCGCATATTCCGGACTGTGTGTTATGTAATGTCCTGTTCGTTGTCTAGCGTTGCATGTTGGGTATACGTCCTTTGATCAAAGACCTGTAATATGTTAAATTAATATTTTGTTTTCTATTATAAACTTTGACGGTAATGATGGAAAAATTCAAGATAAATCCACAGTATTATGAAACGAATAATTTCAAGTCGCCTCTAAACGGCACGTTCGTAAGCACCAGACGGAAAAGTCCTCAAGGCAAACAGCGAGGGCGTCAGTCACATTCGCACAAGATCTTTGGAGCTTGTGTCGCTGTATGTAGCTGCCGGGGCGGGCCACCACCAACTAAGCTGGCCCTTGATGGGACGGGAAACGAACATTTATGTGATGTGTTTAACCTTTACGATACCAGCAGACGAAAACGACTAAAAATTATTTTTCAATTTGCTCTCATTTCGTCAATGATCACCCGATTGTAACGAAACAGGCATGGTTGGATCGAAAATTTAATATTTTTTCAGGAAATGGCTTGAGGACGTGAATTTTCGTAATGGTTCCGGATTGAGGCCAAAACCCCGTGGGGTACCTATGGTAACCCAGAATGTAATTTTTCCAAGAAACTCACGAAAAAGTGAATTTGTTCGTGAAAAATCTATGTATGGTGAATCTAAATGCAATCATATGTTATATTTGAGATTTCAAGGACCCAGCAATTGGTTCCGGGTACATGGCTGCTTGATATCGGTTCCGGTAGGGACCTAAAGTGGACACTTCCGAAATGGATATATTGGAACCGTTTAAATACCCAAATGACTTGAATTCACTCACAAAAGCAGAAGGAGCTCATCCATTATACTTTAAAATGTGTTTGACCACCTTCAGGTGGCCAACCTGGAGCCGGTTCCGGTGGGAACCCAATGAGGACATTTACGGATTTGATCATATTGGTGTCGTTCGACGGCTTAAAATTCGGGATTTTACTCAAACAAGCGACTAGAACTCATGCCGAGTACTTCCAGGGGAGTTTGGTAACCTTCAGGTGGCCAACCTGGAGCCGGTTCCGGTGGGAACCCAAAGAGGACATTTACGGATTTGATCATATTGGTGTCGTTCGACGGCTTAAAATTCGGGATTTTACTCGAATAAGCGATTTGAACTCATGCCGAATATTTCCAAGTGAATTTGGTCACACTCAGATGGCCAACCTGGAGCCGGTTCCGGTGGGAACCCAATGAGGACAATTACGTATTTGATCATATTGGTGCCGTTCGACGGCTTAAAATTCGGGATTTTACTCAAACAAGCGACTAGAACTCATGCCGAGTACTTCCAGGGGAGTTTGGTAACCTTCAGGTGGCCAACCTGGAGCCGGTTCCGGTGGGAACCCAATGAGGACATTTACGGATTTGATCATATTGGTGTCGTTCGACGGCTTAAAATTCGGGATTTTACTCGAATAAGCGATTGGAACTCATGCCGAATATTTCCAAGTGAGTTTGGTCACCCTCAGATGGCCAACCTGGAGCCGGTTCCGGTGGGAACCCAATGAGGACATTTACGGATTGGATCATATTGGTGCCGTTCAACGGCTTATAATTCGTGTTTTTTTCACGAATAAGCGAATGGTGAGTACTTCAAAGTGAGTTTGGTCACAATCAGTTGGCCAACTTGGAGCCGGTTCCGGTGGGAACCTAAGAGGAAATTTACGGAATTGAACATATTGGTGCCGTTCGTCAGCTTAAAATTCATGATTTCTCATGAATAAGGGATTGGAACTTATTCAGTGTGTTTGCTTTTCATGACCTAGAATCTTGAATCGTTCAAGTTGATGACCCAATGAGGACATTTTAAAAATCGAGCTTATGGGTGCTAGAGCTGTGCGCATATTGAAATGTTATCGGCGGCGACGTGATAGACCATTTTCAATCAGCAACGGCGGCGTGGCGAAGTTCTTCAAGGAAATTCTCCGGAAGTTCCTCAAGGAATTCCTCCGGAAGTTCCTTAAGGAATTACTCTGGAAGTTCCTCAAGGAATTCCTCCGGAAGTTCATCCAGGAATTCCTCCGGAAGTTCCTCCAAGAATTCCTCCGGAAGTTCCTCCAGGAATTCCTCCAGAAGTTCCTCCAGAAGTTCCTCCAGGAACTCCTCCACAAGTTCCTCCTGAAACTCCTCCAGAAGTTCCTCCAGAAACTCCTCCAGAAGTTCCTCCAGAAACTCCTCCAGAAGTTCCTCCAGAAACTCCTCCAGAAGTTCCTCCAGAAACTCCACCAGAAGTTCCTTCAGGAACTCCTCCGGAAAGTGCTCCAGGAACTCCTCCAGAAGTTCCTCCACGAACTCATCCAGAAGTTCCTCCAGGAACTCCTCCAGAAGTTCCTCCAGGAACTTCTCCAGAAGTTCGTCCAGGAATTCCTCCGGAAGTTCCTCCAGGAATTTCTTCGGAAGTTCCTCCAGGAATTCCACCGGAAGTTCCTCCAGGAATTCCTCCAGAAGTTCCTCCAGGAACTCTTCCAGAACTTCCTCCAGGAACTCCTCCAGAACTTCCTCCAGGAACTCGTTCAGATCTTCCTCCACGAACTCCTCCAGAAGTTCCTCCAGTAACTTCTCCAGAACTTCCTTCAGGAACTCCTCTTTTCGGAAGTTCCTCCAGGAATTCCTCCTGAACTTCCTCCAGGAATTCTTCCTGGTGTTCCTCCAGGAATTCCTCCGGAAGTTCCTCCAGGAATTCCTCCGGAAACTCATCCAGGAATTCCTCAACAAGTTCCTCCAGGAATTCCTCCGGGAGTTTCTCCAGGAATTCCTCCGGAAGTTCGACCAGGAACTCCTGCTGAAGTTCCTCCAGGAACTCCTCCGGAAGTTCCTACAGGAATTCCTCCGGAAGTTCCTCCAGGAAGAACTTCTGGAGGAGTTCCTGGAGGAACTTCTGGAGGAACTTCCGGAGGAATTCCTGGAGGAACTTCCGGAAGAATTCCTGTAGGAACTTCCGGAGGAATTCCTGTAGGAACTTCCGAAGGAATTCCTGGAGGAACTTCCGGAGGAATTCCTGGAGAAACTTCCGGAGGAATTCCTGGAGGAACTTCTTGAGGAATTCCTGGATGATTTTCCGGAGGAACTCCTGGAGGAAATTCCGGAGGAATTCCTGGAGGAACACCAGGAAGAATTCCTGGAGGAAGTTCTGGAGGAATTTCTGGAGGAACTTCCGAAAGAATTCCTTGAGGAACTTCCGGAGGAACTCCTGGATGAACTTCCGGAGGAATTCCTGGAAGAACTTCCGAAGGAATTCCTGGAGGAACTTCCGGAGGAATTCCTGGAGGAACTTCCGGAGGAATTCCTGGAGGAACTTCCGGAGGAATTCCTGGAGGAACTTCCGGAGGAATTCCTGGAGGAACTTCCGGAGGAATTCCTGGAGGAACTTCCGGAGGAATTCCTGGAGGAACTTCTGGAGAAACTCCTGGAGGAACTTCTGGAGAAACTCCTGGAGGAACTTCCGGAGGATTCCTGGAGGAACTTCCGGAGGAATTCCTGGAGGAACTTACGGAGCAATTCCTGGAGGAACTTACGGAGGAATTCCTGGAGGAACTTACGGAGGAATTCCTGGAGGAACTTACGGAGGAATTCCTGGAGGGACTTCCGGAGGAATTCCTAGAGGAACTTCCGGAGGAATTCCTGGAGGAACTTCCGGAGGAATTCCTGGAGGAACTTCCGGAGGAATTCCTGGAGGAACTTCCGGAGGAATTCCTGGAGGAACTTCCGGAGGAATTCCTGGAGGAACTTCCGGAGGAATTCCTGGAGGAACTTCCGGAGGAATTCCTGGAGGAACTCCCGGAGGAATTCCTGGAGGAACTTCCGGAGGAATTCCTGGAGGAACTTCTGGAGGAATTCCTGGAGGAACTTCTGGAGGAATTCCTGGAGGAACTTCCGGAGGAATTCCTGGAGGAATTTCTGGAGGAGTTTCTGGAGGAACTTACGGAGGAATTCCTGGAGGTACTTACGGAGGAATTCCTGGAGGTACTTTCGGAGGAATTCTTGGAGGAACTTCCGAAGAAATCCCTGGAAGTACTTCCGAAGTAATTCCTGGCGGAACTTCCAGAGAAATTCCTTGAAGAACTTCCGGAGAAATTCCTTGAGGAACTTCCCGTGGAATTCCTTGATGAACTTCCGGAGAAATTCCTTGAGAACCTTCCGGAGGAATTCCTTGAGGAACTTCTGGAGGAATTCCTTGAGGAACTTCCGGAGGAACTCCTTGAGGAACTTCCGGAGGAACTCCTTGAGGAACTTCCGGAGGAATTCCTTGAGGAACTTCCGGAGGAATTCCTTGAGGAACTTCCGGAGGAATTCCTTGAGGAACTTCCGGAGGAATTCCTTGAGGATCTTCCGGAGGAATTCCTTGAGGAAGTTCCGGAGGAATTCCTTGAGGAACTTCCGGAGGAATTCCTTGAGGAACTTCCGGAAGAATTCCTTGATGAACTTCCGGAGGAATTCCTTGAGGAACTTCCGGAGGAACTCCTTGAGGAACTTACGGAAAAATTCCTTGAGGAACTTCCGGAGGAATTACTTAAAAATTTCCGAATGAATTCCTTGAGGAACTTACGAAGGAATTCCTTGAGGAACTTCCGGAGGAATTCCTTGAGGAACTTCCGGAGGAATTCCTTGAGGAACTTCCGGAGGAATTCCTTGAGGAACTTCCGGAGGAATTCCTTGAGGAACTTCCGGAGGAATTCCTTGAGGAACTTCCGGAGGAATTCCTTGAGGAACTTCCGGAGGAATTCCTTGAGGAACTTCCGGAGGAATTCGTCAGGAACTTCCGGGGAATTCCTTGAGGAACTTTCGGGGGAATTCCTTGAGGAACTTTCGGAGGAATTCCTTGAGGAACTTTCGGAGGAATTCCTGGAGGAACTTTCGGAGGAATTCCTTGAGGAACTTCCGGAAGGAATTCCTTGAGGAACTTCCGGAGGAATTTCTTGAGGAACTTCCGGAGGAATTCCTGGAGGAAGTTTCGAGGAATTCCTGGAAGGAATTCTCGAGGAACTTCCGGAGGAATTCCTTGAGGAACTTCCGGAGGAATTCCTTGAGGAACTTCCGGAGGAATTCCTTGAGGAACTTCCGGAGGAATTCCTTGAGGAACTTCCGGAGGAATTCCTTGAGGAACTTCCGGAGGAATTCCTTGAGGATCTTCCGGAGGAATTCCTTGAGGAACTTCCGGAGGAATTCCTTGAGGAACTTCCGGAGGAATTCCTTGAGGAACTTCCGGAGGAATTCCTTGAGGAACTTCCGGAGGAATTCCTTGAGGAACTTCCGGAGGAATTTCTTGGGGAACTTTCGGAGGAATTCCTTGGGGAACTTCCGGAGGAATTCTTCGGGGAACTTCCGGAGGAATTTCTGGAGGAACTTCCGGAGGAATTCCTGGAGGAACTTCGCCACGCCGCCGTCGCTGACTGAAAATGGTCTATGACGTCGCCGCCGATAACATTTCAATATCCGCACAGCTCTAGCACCCATAAGCTCAATTTTTAAAATGTCCTCATTGGGTCATCAACTGGAACGATTCAAGGTTCCAGGTCATGAAAAACAAACACACTGAATAAGTTCCAATCCCTTATTCATAAGAAATCACGAATTTTAAGCCGACGAACGGCACCAATATGTTTAATTCCGTAAATTTCCTCTTAGGTTCCTACCGGAACCGGCTCCAAGTTGGCCAACTGATTGTGACCAAACTCACTTTGAAGTACTCACCATTCGCTTATTCGTGAAAAAAACATGGCACCAATATGATCAAATCCGTAAATGTCCTCATTGGGTTCCCACTGGATCCGGCTCCAGGTTGGCCACCTGAAGGTGATCAAACCCTATTTGGAATTATTCGGCATGAGTTCCAATCGCTTATTCGAGGGAAATCCCAAATTTCAAACCGTCGAACGGCACCAATATTTTCAATTCCGTAAATGTCCTCTATGGGTTCCCACCGGAACCTACTCCAGGTTGGCCACCTGAAGGTGACCAAAATAACTTGGAAGTACTCAGCATGAGTTCCATTTGCTTATGTGTGGAAAATCCCAAATTTCAAGCCGTAGAACTGCACCAATATGCCCAATTCGGAATGTCCTCTTTGGGTTCCCATCGGAACCGGCTCCAGGTTGGCCACCTAAAGGTTATCAAACTCCCCTGGAAGTACTCGGCATGAGTTCTAGTCGCTTGTTTGAGTAAAATCCCGAATTTTAAGCCGTCGAACGGCACCAATATGATCAAATACGTAATTGTCCTCATTGGGTTCCCACCGGAACCGGCTCCAGGTTGGCCATCTGAGTGTGACCAAATTCACTTGGAAATATTCGGCATGAGTTCAAATCGCTTATTCGAGTAAAATCCCGAATTTTTAGCCGTCGAACGACACCAATATGATCAAATCCGTAAATGTTTTTATGGGTTCCCACCGGAACCTACTCCAGGTTGGCCACCTGAAGGTGACGAAAATAACTTGGAAGTACTCAGCATGAGTTCCATTTGCTTATGTGTGGAAAATCCCAAATTTCAAGCCGTAGAACTGCACCAATATGCCCAATTCGGAATGTCCTCTTTGAGTTCCCACCGGAACCGGCTCCAGGTTGGCCACCTGAAGGTTACCAAACTCCCCTGGAAGTACTCGGCATGAGTTCTAGTCGCTTGTTTGAGTAAAATCCCGAATTTTAAGCCGTCGAACGACACCAATATGATCAAATCCGTAAATGTCCTCATTGGGTCATCAACTTGAACGATTCAAGGTTCCAGGTCATGAAAAGCAAAGACACTGAATAAGTTCCAATCCCTTATTCATGAGAAATCACAAATTTTAAGCTGACGAACGGCACCAATATGTTCAATTCCGTAAATTTCCTCTTAGGTTCCTACCGGAACCGGCTCCAAGTTGGCCAACTGATTGTGACCAAACTCACTTTGAAGTACTCACTATTCGGTTATTCGTGAAAAAAAAACACGAATTATAAGCCGTTGAACGGCACCAATATGATCCAATCCGTAAATGTCCTCATTGGGTTCCCACCGGAACCGGCTCCAGGTTGGCCATCTGAGGGTGACCAAACTCACTTGGAAATATTCGGCATGAGTTCCAATCGCTTATTCGAGTAAAATCCCGAATTTTAAGCCGTCGAACGACACCAATATGATCAAATCCGTAAATGTCCTCATTGGGTTCCCACCGGAACTGGCTCCAGGTTGGCCACCTGAAGGTTACCAAACTCCCCTGGAAGTACTAGGCATGAGTTCTAGTCGCTTGTTTGAGTAAAATCCCGAATTTTAAGCCGTCGAACGGCACCAATATGATCAAATACGTAATTGTCCTCATTGGGTTCCCACCGGAACCGGCTCCAGGTTGGCCATCTGAGTGTGACCAAATTCACTTGGAAATATTCGGCATGAGTTCAAATCGCTTATTCGAGTAAAATCCCGAATTTTAAGCCGTCGAACGACACCAATATGATCAAATCCGTAAATGTCCTCTTTGGGTTCCCACCGGAACCGGCTCCAGGTTGGCCACCTGAAGGTTACCAAACTCCCCTGGAAGTACTCGGCATGAGTTCTAGTCGCTTGTTTGAGTAAAATCCCGAATTTTAAGCCGTCGAACGACACCAATATGATCAAATCCGTAAATGTCCTCATTGGGTTCCCACCGGAACCGGCTCCAGGTTGGCCACCTGAAGGTGGTCAAACACACTTTAAAGTATAATGCATGAGCTCCTTCCGCTTTTGTGAGTGAATTCAAGTCATTTGGGTATTTGAACGGTTCCAATATATCCATTTCGGGAGTGTCCACTTTAGGTCCCTACCGGAACCGATATCAAGCAGCCATGTACCCGGAACCAATTGCTGGGTCCTTGAAATCTCAAATATAACATATGATTGCATTTAGATTCACCATACATAGATTTTTCATGAACAAAATCACTTTTTCGTGAGTTTCTTGGAAAAATCACATTCTGGGTTACCATAGGTACCCCACGGGGTTTTGGCCTCAATCCGGAACCATTACGAAAATTCACGTCCTCAAGCCATTTCCTGAAAATATATTAAATTTTCGATCCAACCATGCCTGTTTCGTTACAATCGGGTGATCATTGACGAAATGAGAGCAAATTCAAAAATAATTTTTAGTCGTTTTCGTCTGCTGGTATCGTAAAGGTTAAAGGAAGGTGGCAAAAGCAATTTAACTTGTTATCATATCAATCAGGGTGACTGTATGTGTCATGTTCGTAGGTGCTTTCCGTTCTCGGAAGCGAGCAGGAATGCTATGTAGTTGGATCGGATGGATGCCGCACACGCATCACAACTCTCAGATCACAACACAACAGACGAACATTGAGCAGAAGAGTCACGCGTCGGAGCCATTATTCCTAGTCTAGTATTTAGGAACTGCCATCATGTGGATTCCCTCGTTGTCAGATGAGGAGAAAATCTAGCTTGGTTATGTGGATTCGTCCTGGTTGACAACGATGAGACACACGTGTCTGATATTTGAAGCTCCGCTCCAGCATTTCGGTAGGGAGGGTCGTTTCATTTTACTGTCTCGTTCTGTGCTATGTGACCCTGTACCGGCTGTCTGTTTCGCAATAATTTCAATTATGGTTATACATAGGTGAGAAGATAAATCTCGATAACGACGATTACAACACGTTTGACCTATAGGTTCCCGCATAATAAAAACAATTTTATTTTTATTAAAAGTATACTTACAATGGCAAAAACATGGGGAAATTGCCTATTCGCAGGGTTAGAGGTTGCCTACCGAAGTGTTATGATTCTTGACATTTCCAACATGGCTAATACAAAAAGTGTTACAATGTTGATGGGGATTAAAAGATAATGATTCGTTCCTTTAAGTTATTTGCGGAAGAACTAAGATGCAATGTTTGATATTTAAAATAACTTATTTAGCAACTCAAATTTTTTTCTATCTTTATTAAAGAGATTTTCAGTCCTAGGCTGGCTCATCTCTAAAGCAACTCAAATTAATTTACATTCATTTTTGCTGCATTCAAAAAACGAATTAATACGTGAGCGTGTTATCGTTATGGGGGCAGCAAGGACTATGTCCAAGGGCTTGACGATCCCTCCCGAATCGATGGAAGGTGTCGTTATCACATTGCTGAACCTACAAGGTACTCACCCAAATTTAATGCAGCCGACTAACACCAATCACAAGAGAGTTCGTGGGGCAGTACCAAGCGGGATTTATGGGTGACTGCTCTACCACAGACCAGGTGTTCGCCGTACGTCAGTTATTGAAGAAATGCGGCGAATACAGCGAGCCCACACATCATATATTCATCGACTTCATAGCCGCATATGGTACAATCGATCGGGACCAGCTATGACAGCTAATGCACGAAACGCTTTGGAAGGGGTAATACGAAGGAAAGGGATCGACACGAGTGGTCCAGGCTTCCGAGCCTCTTGAAAGGAGGCTTCCGAGCCTCTTGAAAGGAGGCTTCCGAGCCTCTTGAAAGGGGGCTTCCGAGCCTCTTGAAAGGGGGCATCCGAGCCTCTTGAAAGGGGCATCTGAGCTCTTGAAAGGAGGCATCTGAGCTCTTGAAAGGAGGCATCTGAGCTTCTTGAAAGGAGGCATCTGAGCCTCTTGAAAGGAGGCATCTGAGCCTCTTGAAAGGAGGCATCTGAGCCTCTTGAAAGGAGGCATCTGAGCTCTTGAAAGGAGGCATCTGAGCCTCTTGAAAGGAGGCATCTGAGCTCTTGAAAGGAGGCATCTGAGCTCTTGAAAGGAGGCATCCAGCCTCTTGAAAGGAGGCATCTGGAGCCTCTTGAAAGGAGGCATCCGAGCCTCTTGAAAGGGGGCATCCGAGCCTCTTGAAAGGAGGCATCCGAGCCTCTTGAAAGGAGGCATCCGAGCCTCTTGAAAGGGGGCATCCGAGCCTCTTGAAAGGGGGCATCCGAGCCTCTTTAAAGGGGGCATCCGAGCCTCTTGAAAGGAGGCATCCGAGCCTCTTGAAAGGAGGCATCCGAGCCTCTTGAAAGGAGGCATCCGAGCCTCTTGAAAGGGGGCATCCGAGCCTCTTGAAAGGGGGCATCCGAGCCTCTTGAAAGGAGGCATCCGAGCCTCTTGAAAGGAGGCTTCCGAGCCTCTTTAAAGGGGGGGTACTCACCCAAATTTAATGTAGCCGACTAACACCAATCGCAAGAGAGTTCGTGGGGCAGTACCAAGCGGGATTTATGGGTGACTGCTCTACCACAGACCAGGTGTTCGCCGTACGTCAGTTATTGAAGAAATGCGGCGAATACAGCGAGCCCACACATCATATATTCATCGACTTCAAAGCCGCATATGATACAATCGATCGGGACCAGCTATGACAGCTAATGCACGAAACGCTTTGGAAGGGGTAATACGAAGGGCAGGGATCGACACGAGTGGTACGATTTTCACGAGCCTCTTGAAAGGAGGCTTCCGAGCCTCTTGAAAGGGGGCATCCGAGCCTCTTGAAAGGGGGCATCCGAGCCTCTTGAAAGGGGGCATCCGAGCCTCTTGAAAGGGGGCATCCGAGCCTCTTGAAAGGGGGCATCCGAGCCTCTTGAAAGGGGGCATCCGAGCCTCTTGAAAGGAGGCATCCGAGCCTCTTGAAAGGAGGCATCCGAGCCTCTTGAAAGGAGGCATCCAAGCCTCTTGAAAGGAGGCATCCGAGCCTCTTGAAAGGAGGCATCTGAGCTCTTGAAAGGAGGCATCTGAGCCTCTTGAAAGGAGGCATCTGAGTTTTCTTGAAAGGAGGCATCTGAGCCTCTTGAAAGGAGGCATCTGAGCTCTTGGAAAGGAGGCATCTGAGCCTCTTGAAAGGGGGGGCATCTGAGCCTCTTGAAAGGGGCATCTGAGAAAGGAGGCATCTGAGCTCTTGAAAGGAGGCATCTGAGCTCTTGAAAGGGGCATCTGAGCTCTTGAAAGGGGGCATCTGAGCTCTCTTGAAAGGGGGCATCTGAGCCTCTTGAAAGGAGGCATCTGAGCTCTTGAAAGGAGGCATCTGAGCCTCTTGAAAGGAGGCATCCAGCCTCTTGAAAGGGGGCATCCTGAGCCTCTTGAAAGGGGCATCTGAGCCTCTTGAAAGGAGGCATCTGAGCCTCTTGAAAGGGGGCATCTGAGCCTCTTTAAAGGAGGCATCTGAGCCTCTTGAAAGGGGGCATCTGAGCTCTTGAAAGGAGGCATCTGAGCCTCTTGAAAGGGGGCATCTGAGCCTTTAAAGGAGGCATCTGAGCCTCTTGAAAGGGGGGGGCATCTGAGCTCTCTTGAAAGGGGGCATCTGAGCCTCTTTAAAGGGGGCATCTGAGCTCTTGAAAGGAGGCATCTGAGCTCTTGAAAGGAGGCATCTGAGCCTTCTTGAAAGGAGGCATCTGAGCTCTCTTGAAAGGAGGCATCTGAGCCTCTTGAAAGGGGGCATCTGAGCCTCTTGAAAGGGGGCATCTGAGCCTCTTGAAAGGGGGCATCTGAGCCTCTTGAAAGGGGGGCATCTGAGCCTCTTGAAAGGGGGGGCATCCTGGAGCTCTTTAAAGGGGAGGCATCCTGAGCCTCTTGAAAGGGGGGCATCTGAGCCTTCTTGAAAGGAGGCATCTGAGCCTCTTGAAAGGGGGCATCTGAGCCTCTTTTAAAGGAGGCATCTGAGCCTCTTGAAAGGGGGCATCTGAGCCTCTTGAAAGGGGGCATCTGAGCCTCTTTAAAGGGGGGCATCTGAGCTCTTGAAAGGGAGGCATCTGAGCCTCTTGAAAGGAGGCATCTGAGCCTCTTGAAAGGAGGCATCTGAGCCTCTTGAAAGGGGGCATCTGAGCCTCTTGAAAGGGGGGCATCTGAGCCTCTTGAAAGGGGGCATCTGAGCCTCTTGAAAGGGGGCATCTGGAGCCTCTTGAAAGGGGCATCTGAGCCTCTTGAAAGGGGGGCATCTGAGCCTCTTGAAAGGAGGCATCTGAGCCTCTTGAAAGGGGCATCTGAGCCTCTTGAAAGGGAGGCATCTGAGCTCTTTAAAGGAGGCATCTGAGCCTCTTGAAAGGGGGCATCTGAGCCTCTTGAAAGGGGGCATCTGGAGCCTCTTGAAAGGAGGCATCTGAGCCTCTTGAAAGGAGGCATCTGAGCTTTCTTGAAAGGAGGCATCTGAGCCTCTTGAAAGGAGGCATCTGAGCTCTTCTTGAAAGGAGGCATCTGAGCCTCTTGAAAGGAGGCATCTGAGCCTCTTGAAAGGAGGCATCTGAGCTCTCTTGAAAGGAGGCATCTGAGCTTTCTTGAAAGGAGGCATCTGAGCCTCTTGAAAGGAGGCATCTGAGCCTCTTGAAAGGAGGCATCTGAGCCTCTTGAAAGGAGGCATCTGAGCCTTTCTTGAAAGGAGGCATCTGAGCTCTTGAAAGGAGGCATCTGAGTTCTTGAAAGGAGGCATCTGAGCTTTGAAAGGAGGCATCTGAGCCTCTTGAAAGGGGGGCATCTGAGCTCTTGGAAAGGAGGCATCTGAGCTTTCTTGAAAGGAGGCATCTGAGCTCTTGAAAGGGGGCATCTGAGCTTGAAAGGGGGCATCTGAGCCTCTTTAAAGGGGGCATCTGAGCTCTCTTGAAAGGAGGCATCTGAGCCTCTTGAAAGGAGGCATCTGAGCTCTTGAAAGGAGGCATCTGAGCCTCTTGAAAGGGGGGCATCTGAGCCTCTTGAAAGGGGGCATCTGAGTCTTGAAAGGAGGCATCTGAGCCTCTTGAAAGGAGGCATCTGAGCTCTTGAAAGGAGGCATCTGAGCCTCTTGAAAGGAGGCATCTGAGCTCTTGAAAGGAGGCATCTGGAGTTTCTTGAAAGGGAGGCATCTGAGCTCTTGAAAGGAGGCATCTGAGTTTCTTGAAAGGAGGCATCTGAGCTCTTGAAAGGAGGCATCTGAGCTCTCTGAAAGGGGGGCATCTGAGCCTCTTGAAAGGAGGCATCTGAGCCTCTTGAAAGGGGCATCTGAGCTCTTGAAAGGGGGCATCTGGAGCTCTTTGAAAGGGGGCATCTGAGCCTCTTGAAAGGGAGGCATCTGAGCCTCTTGAAAGGAGGCATCTGAGCCTCTTGAAAGGAGGCATCTGAGCTTTCTTGAAAGGAGGCATCTGAGCCTCTTGAAAGGGGGCATCTGAGCTCTTGAAAGGGAGGCATCTGAGCCTCTTGAAAGAAAGGGGCATCCGAGCCTCTTTAAAGGGGGCATCCGAGCCTCTTGAAAGGGGGCATCCGAGCCTCTTGAAAGGAGGCATCCGAGCCTCTTGAAAGGGGGCATCCGAGCCTCTTTAAAGGAGGCATCCGAGCCTCTTGAAAGGAGGCATCCGAGCCTCTTGAAAGGGGGCATCCGAGCCTCTTGAAAGGGGGCATCCGAGCCTCTTGAAAGGAGGCATCCGAGCCTCTTGAAAGGAGGCATCCGAGCCTCTTGAAAGGAGGCATCCGAGCCTCTTGAAAGGAGGCATCCGAGCCTCTTGAAAGGGGGCATCCGAGCCTCTTGAAAGGGGGCATCCGAGCCTCTTGAAAGGGGGCATCCGAGCCTCTTGAAAGGAGGCATCTGAGCTCTTGAAAGGAGGCATCTGAGCCTCTTGAAAGGGGGCATCTGAGCCTCTTTGAAAGGGGGCATCTGAGCCTCTTGAAAGGAGGCATCTGAGCCTCTTGAAAGGAGGCATCTGAGCCTCTTGAAAGGGGGCATCTGAGCCTCTTTAAAGGAGGCATCTGAGCCTCTTGAAAGGAGGCATCTGAGCTCTTGAAAGGGGGCATCTGAGCTCTTTAAAGGGGGGCATCTGAGCTCTTGAAAGGAGGCATCTGAGCTCTTCTTGAAAGGGGGCATCCGAGCCTCTTGAAAGGGGGCATCCGAGCCTCTTGAAAGGGGGCATCCGAGCCTCTTGAAAGGGGGCATCCGAGCCTCTTGAAAGGGGGCATCCGAGCCTCTTGAAAGGGGGCATCCGAGCCTCTTGAAAGGGGGCATCCGAGCCTCTTGAAAGGAGGCATCCGAGCCTCTTGAAAGGGGGCATCCGAGCCTCTTGAAAGGGGAGGCATCTGAGCTCTTTAAAGGAGGCATCTGAGCTCTCTTGAAAGGGGGCATCTGAGCCTCTTGAAAGGGGGGCATCTGAGCCTCTTTAAAGGGGGCATCTGAGTTTCTTGAAAGGAGGCATCTGAGCTCTTGAAAGGAGGCATCTGAGCTCTCTTGAAAGGAGGCATCTGAGCTCTCTTGAAAGGAGGCATCTGAGCTCTTGAAAGGAGGCATCTGAGCCTCTTGAAAGGAGGCATCTGAGCTTTCTTGAAAGGAGGCATCTGAGCTCTTGAAAGGAGGCATCTGAGCTTCTTGAAAGGAGGCATCTGAGCTCTTGAAAGGAGGCATCTGAGCTCTCTTGAAAGGGAGGCATCTGAGCTCTTTTGAAAGGAGGCATCTGAGTTTCTTGAAAGGAGGCATCTGAGCTCTTTGAAAGGAGGCATCTGAGCCTCTTGAAAGGGGGCATCTGAGCTCTTGAAAGGAGGCATCTGAGCTCTCTTTGAAAGGGAGGCATCTGAGCCTCTTGAAAGGGGGCATCTGAGCTCTTGAAAGGGGGCATCTGAGCTCTTGAAAGGAGGCATCTGAGCCTCTTGAAAGGGGGCATCTGAGCCTCTTTTAAAGGAGGCATCTGAGCCTCTTGAAAGGGGGCATCTGAGCCTCTTGAAAGGGGGCATCTGAGCCTCTTTAAAGGGGGCATCTGAGCTCTTGAAAGGAGGCATCTGAGCCTCTTGAAAGGAGGCATCTGAGCTCTCTTGAAAGGAGGCATCTGAGCCTCTTGAAAGGAGGCATCCGAGCCCCTTGAAAGGGGGCATCTGAGCCTCTGGAAAGGGGGCATCTGAGCCTCTTGAAAGGAGGCATCTGAGCCTCTTGAAAGGAGGCATCTGAGCTCTTGAAAGGAGGCATCTGAGCCTCTTGAAAGGAGGCATCTGAGCTCTTGAAAGGAGGCATCTGAGCCTCTTGAAAGGGAGGCATCTGAGCCTCTTGAAAGGAGGCATCTGAGCCTCTTGAAAGGAGGCTTCCTGAGCCTCTTGAAAGGAGGCTTCTGAGCTCTTGGAAAGGAGGCTTCTGAGCCTCTTGAAAGGAGGCTTCTGAGCCTCTTGAAAGGAGGCTTCTGAGCTCTCTTGAAAGGAGGCTTCCTGAGCCTCTTGAAAGGAGGCTTCTGAGCCTCTTGAAAGGAGGCTTCTGAGCCTCTTGAAAGGAGGCTCTGAGCCTCTTGAAAGGAGGCTTCTGAGCTCTTGAAAGGAGGCTCTGAGCCTCTTGAAAGGAGGCTTCTGAGTTTCTTGAAAGGAGGCTTCTGAGCCTCTTGAAAGGAGGCTTCCTGAGCCTCTTGAAAGGAGGCTTCCTGAGCCTCTTGAAAGGAGGCTTGAGCCTCTTGAAAGGAGGCTTCTGAGCCTCTTGAAAGGAGGCTTCTGAGCTCTTGAAAGGAGGCTTCTGAGCTCTTGAAAGGAGGCTTCCTGAGCTCTTGAAAGGAGGCTTCTGAGCTCTTGAAAGGAGGCTTCTGAGCTCTTGAAAGGAGGCTCTGAGCTCTCTTGAAAGGAGGCTTCCGAGCCTCTTGAAAGGAGGCTTCGAGCCTCTTGAAAGGAGGCTTCTGAGCCTTCTTGAAAGGAGGCTTCTGAGCCTCTTGAAAGGAGGCATCTGAGCTCTTGAAAGGAGGCATCTGAGCCTCTTGAAAGGAGGCATCTGAGCCTCTTGAAAGGAGGCATCTGAGCCTCTTGAAAGGAGGCATCTGCGCCTCTTGAAAGGAGGCATCTGCGCCTCTTGAAAGGAGGCATCTGAGCTTTCTTGAAAGGAGGCATCTGAGCTCTCTTGAAAGGAGGCATCTGAGCCTCTTGAAAGGAGGCATCTGAGCCTCTTGAAAGGAGGCATCTGAGCCTCTTGAAAGGAGGCATCTGAGCCTTCTTGAAAGGAGGCATCTGAGCTCTCTTGAAAGGGGAGGCATCTGAGCCTCTTGAAAGGAGGCATCTGAGCTCTTGAAAGGGAGGCATCTGAGCTCTCTTGAAAGGGGGCATCTGAGCTCTCTTGAAAGGAGGCATCTGAGCCTCTTGAAAGGAGGCATCTGAGCTCTCTTGAAAGGAGGCATCTGAGCCTCTTGAAAGGAGGCATCTGAGCCTCTTGAAAGGGGGCATCTGAGCCTCTTGAAAGGAGGCATCTGAGCTCTCTTGAAAGGGGGCATCTGAGCCTCTTGAAAGGAGGCATCTGAGCTCTTGAAAGGGAGGCATCTGAGCCTCTTGAAAGGAGGCATCTGAGCTCTTGAAAGGAGGCATCTGAGCCTCTTGAAAGGAGGCATCTGAGCCTCTTGAAAGGAGGCATCTGAGCTCTTGAAAGGGAGGCATCTGAGCCTCTTGAAAGGAGGCATCTGGAGCCTCTTGAAAGGAGGCATCTGAGCCTCTTGAAAGGAGGCATCTGAGCTCTTGAAAGGAGGCATCTGAGCCTCTTGAAAGGAGGCATCTGAGCCTCTTGAAAGGAGGCATCTGAGCCTCTTGAAAGGAGGCATCTGAGCCTCTTGAAAGGAGGCATCTGAGCTCTTGAAAGGAGGCATCTGAGCCTCTTGAAAGGAGGCTTCCTGAGCCTCTTGAAAGGAGGCTTCTGAGCCTTGAAAGGAGGCTTGAGCTCTCTTGAAAGGAGGCTCTGAGCCTCTTCTTGAAAGGAGGCTTCCTGAGCCTCTTGAAAGGAGGCTTCTGAGCTCTTGAAAGGAGGCTTCTGAGCCTCTTGAAAGGAGGCTTCTGAGCCTTCTTGAAAGGAGGCTTCTGAGCTCTTGAAAGGAGGCTTCTGAGCCTCTTGAAAGGAGGCTTCTGAGCCTTCTTGAAAGGAGGCATCTGAGCTCTCTTGAAAGGAGGCATCTGGAGCCTCTTGAAAGGAGGCATCTGAGCCTCTTGAAAGGAGGCATCTGAGCCTCTTGAAAGGAGGCATCTGAGCCTCTTGAAAGGGAGGCATCTGAGCCTCTTGAAAGGAGGCATCTGAGCTCTTGAAAGGAGGCATCTGAGCTCTCTTGAAAGGAGGCATCTGAGCCTCTTGAAAGGAGGCATCTGAGCCTCTTGAAAGGAGGCATCTGAGCTCTTGAAAGGAGGCATCTGAGCTCTTGAAAGGAAGCTTCCGAGCATCTTGAAAGAAGGAATCTGAGCCTCTTGAAAGGAGGCATCTGAGCCTCTTGAAAGAAGGCATCTGAGCCTCTTGAAAGGAGGCCTGAGCCTCTTGAAAGGAGGCATCTGAGCCTCTTGAAAGGAGGCATCTGAGCCTCTTGAAAGGAGGCTCTGAGCCTCTTGAAAGGGAGGCATCTGAGCTCTTGAAAGGAGGCATCTGAGCCTCTTGAAAGGAGGCATCTGAGCCTCTTGAAAGGGAGGCATCTGAGCCTCTTGAAAGGAGGCTTCTGAGCCTCTTGAAAGGAGGCATCTGAGCCTCTTGAAAGGAGGCTTCTGAGCCTCTTGAAAGGAGGCTCTGAGCCTCTTGAAAGGAGGCATCTGAGCCTCTTGAAAGGAGGCTTCTGAGCTCTCTTGAAAGGAGGCATCTGAGCCTCTTGAAAGGAGGCATCTGAGCTCTTGAAAGGGAGGCATCTGAGCCTCTTGAAAGGAGGCCTGAGTTTCTTGAAAGGAGGCTTCTGAGCCTCTTGAAAGGAGGCTTCTGAGTTTCTTGAAAGGAGGCATCTGAGCCTCTAGAAAGGAGGCTCTGAGCCTCTTGAAAGGAGGCTTCTGAGCCTCTTGAAAGGAGGCTTCTGAGCCTCTTGAAAGGAGGCTTCTGAGCTCTTGAAAGGAGGCTCTGAGCCTCTTGAAAGGAGGCTTCTGAGCCTTCTTGAAAGGAGGCCTGAGCTCTTGAAAGGAGGCTTCTGAGCCTCTTGAAAGGAGGCTCTGAGCCTCTTGAAAGGAGGCATCTGAGCCTCTTGAAAGGAGGCATCTGAGCCTCTTGAAAGGAGGCTTGAGCTCTTGAAAGGAGGCATCTGAGCCTCTTGAAAGGAGGCTTCTGAGCCTCTTGAAAGGAGGCTTCTGAGCCTCTTGAAAGGAGGCTCTGAGCTCTTGAAAGGAGGCCTGAGCCTCTTGAAAGGAGGCATCTGAGCCTCTTGAAAGGAGGCATCTGAGCCTCTTGAAAGGAGGCTTCTGAGCCTCTTGAAAGGAGGCTTCTGAGCTCTTGAAAGGAGGCATCTGAGCCTCTTGAAAGGAGGCTCTGAGCCTCTTGAAAGGAGGCTTCTGAGCCTCTTGAAAGGAGGCTTCTGAGCCTCTTGAAAGGAGGCTTCCTGAGCCTCTTGAAAGGAGGCTTCTGAGCCTCTTGAAAGGAGGCTCTGAGCCTCTTGAAAGGAGGCTTCTGAGCCTCTTGAAAGGAGGCTTCTGAGCCTCTTGAAAGGAGGCTTCTGAGCCTCTTGAAAGGAGGCTTCTGGAGCCTCTTGAAAGGAGGCTTCTGAGCCTCTTGAAAGGAGGCTTCTGAGCCTCTTGAAAGGAGGCTTCTGAGCCTCTTGAAAGGAGGCTTCTGGAGCTCTTGAAAGGAGGCTTCTGAGCCTCTTGAAAGGAGGCCTGAGCCTCTTGAAAGGAGGCTTCCTGAGCCTCTTGAAAGGAGGCTCTGAGCCTCTTGAAAGGAGGCTTCTGAGCCTCTTGAAAGGAGGCTTCTGAGCCTCTTGAAAGGAGGCATCTGAGCTCTTGAAAGGAGGCTTCTGAGCCTCTTGAAAGGAGGCTTCTGAGCTCTCTTGAAAGGAGGCATCTGAGCCTCTTGAAAGGAGGCTTCTGAGCCTCTTGAAAGGAGGCTTCTGAGCCTCTTGAAAGGAGGCTTCCTGAGCCTCTTGAAAGGAGGCTCTGAGCCTCTTGAAAGGAGGCTTCTGAGCCTTCTTGAAAGGAGGCTCTGAGCCTCTTGAAAGGAGGCTTCTGAGCTCTCTTGAAAGGAGGCTTCTGAGCCTCTCTTGAAAGGAGGCTCTGAGCCTCTTGAAAGGAGGCTTGAGCCTCTTGAAAGGAGGCTCTGAGCTCTTGAAAGGAGGCTTCTGAGCCTCTTGAAAGGAGGCTCTGAGCCTCTTGAAAGGAGGCCTGAGCCTCTTGAAAGGAGGCATCTGAGCCTCTTGAAAGGAGGCTTCTGAGCTCTTGAAAGGAGGCTTCTGAGCCTCTTGAAAGGAGGCTTCTGAGCCTCTTGAAAGGAGGCTTCTGAGCCTCTTGAAAGGAGGCTTCTGAGCCTCTTGAAAGGGAGGCTTGAGCCTCTTGAAAGGAGGCTTCTGAGCCTCTTGAAAGGAGGCTGGAGCCTCTTGAAAGGAGGCTTCCTGAGCCTCTTGAAAGGAGGCTCTGAGCCTCTTGAAAGGAGGCTGAGCCTCTTGAAAGGAGGCCTGAGCCTCTTGAAAGGAGGCTTCCTGAGCCTCTTGAAAGGAGGCTTCTGAGCCTCTTGAAAGGAGGCTTCTGAGCCTCTTGAAAGGAGGCTTCCTGAGCCTCTTGAAAGGAGGCTCTGAGCCTCTTGAAAGGAGGCTTCCTGAGCTCTTGAAAGGAGGCTTCCTGAGCTCTTGAAAGGAGGCTTCTGAGCCTCTTGAAAGGAGGCTTCCGAGCCTCTTGAAAGGAGGCTTCTGAGCCTCTTGAAAGGAGGCTTGAGCCTCTTGAAAGGAGGCTTCTGAGCCTCTTGAAAGGAGGCTTCTGAGCCTCTTGAAAGGAGGCTTCCTGAGCTCTTGGAAAGGAGGCTCTGGAGCCTCTTGAAAGGAGGCTCTGAGCCTCTTGAAAGGAGGCTTCCTGAGCCTCTTGAAAGGAGGCTCTGGAGCCTCTTGAAAGGAGGCTTCCTGAGCTCTTGAAAGGAGGCTTCCTGAGCCTCTTGAAAGGAGGCTCTGAGCCTCTTGAAAGGAGGCTTCTGAGCCTCTTGAAAGGAGGCTCTGAGCTCTTGAAAGGAGGCTTCTGAGCCTCTTGAAAGGAGGCTTCTGAGCTCTTGAAAGGAGGCTCTGAGCCTCTTGAAAGGAGGCTTCTGAGCCTCTTGAAAGGAGGCTTCTGAGCCTCTTGAAAGGAGGCTTCTGAGCCTCTTGAAAGGAGGCTTCTGAGCCTCTTGAAAGGAGGCTTCCTGAGCCTCTTGAAAGGAGGCTTCTGAGCCTCTTGAAAGGAGGCTTCCTGAGCCTCTTGAAAGGAGGCTCTGAGCCTCTTGAAAGGAGGCTTCCTGAGCCTCTTGAAAGGAGGCTTCCGAGCCTCTTGAAAGGAGGCTTCTGAGCCTCTTGAAAGGAGGCTGGAGCCTCTTGAAAGGAGGCTTCCTGAGCCTCTTGAAAGGAGGCTTCTGAGCCTCTTGAAAGGAGGCTTCCTGAGCCTCTTGAAAGGAGGCTTCCTGAGCCTCTTGAAAGGAGGCTTCTGAGCCTCTTGGAAAGGAGGCTTCTGAGCCTCTTGAAAGGAGGCTCTGAGCCTCTTGAAAGGAGGCTTCTGAGCCTCTTGAAAGGAGGCTCTGAGCTCTCTTGAAAGGAGGCTTCCGAGCCTCTTGAAAGGAGGCTTCTGAGCCTCTTGAAAGGAGGCTCTGAGCTCTTGAAAGGAGGCTTGAGCCTCTTGAAAGGAGGCTTCCTGAGCTCTTGAAAGGAGGCTTCTGAGCCTCTTGAAAGGAGGCTTCTGAGCCTCTTGAAAGGAGGCTTCTGAGCCTCTTGAAAGGAGGCTTCTGAGCCTCTTGAAAGGAGGCTTCCTGAGCCTCTTGAAAGGAGGCTTCCTGAGCCTCTTGAAAGGAGGCTTCTGAGCCTCTTGAAAGGAGGCTTCCTGAGCCTCTTGAAAGGAGGCTTCTGAGCCTCTTGAAAGGAGGCTTCTGAGCCTCTTGAAAGGAGGCTTGAGCCTCTTGAAAGGAGGCTTCTGAGCCTCTTGAAAGGAGGCTTCTGAGCTCTTGAAAGGAGGCTTCTGAGCCTCTTGAAAGGAGGCTTCTGAGCCTCTTGAAAGGAGGCTTCTGAGCCTCTTGAAAGGAGGCTTCTGAGCCTCTTGAAAGGAGGCTTCTGAGCCTCTTGAAAGGAGGCTTCTGAGCCTCTTGAAAGGAGGCTTCCTGAGCCTCTTGAAAGGAGGCTTCTGAGCCTCTTGAAAGGAGGCTTCTGAGGCCTCTTGAAAGGAGGCTTCTGAGCCTCTTGAAAGGAGGCTTCTGAGCTCTTGAAAGGAGGCTTCCTGAGCCTCTTGAAAGGAGGCTTCTGAGCCTCTTGAAAGGAGGCTTCTGAGCCTCTTGAAAGGAGGCTCTGAGCCTCTTGAAAGGAGGCTTCCTGAGCCTCTTGAAAGGAGGCCTGAGCCTCTTGAAAGGAGGCTTCTGAGCCTCTTGAAAGGAGGCTTCTGAGCCTCTTGAAAGGAGGCTTCTGAGCCTCTTGAAAGGAGGCTTCCTGAGCCTCTTGAAAGGAGGCTTCCTGAGCCTCTTGAAAGGAGGCTTCCTGAGCCTCTTGAAAGGAGGCTCTGAGCCTCTTGAAAGGAGGCTTCTGAGCCTCTTGAAAGGAGGCTTCTGAGCCTCTTGAAAGGAGGCTTCCTGAGCCTCTTGAAAGGAGGCTTCTGAGCCTCTTGAAAGGAGGCTTCTGAGCCTCTTGAAAGGAGGCTTCTGAGCCTCTTGGAAAGGAGGCTCTGAGCTCTTGAAAGGAGGCTTCCTGAGCTCTTGAAAGGAGGCTTCTGAGCCTCTTGAAAGGAGGCTTCTGAGCCTCTTGAAAGGAGGCTTCTGAGCCTCTTGAAAGGAGGCTTCTGAGCCTCTTGAAAGGAGGCTTCCTGAGCCTCTTGAAAGGAGGCTTCTGAGCCTCTTGAAAGGAGGCTTCTGAGCTCTCTTGAAACGAGGCTTCTGAGCATCTTGAAAGGAGGCTTCTGAGCCTCTAGAAAGGAGGCTTACGAGCCTCTTGAAAGGAGGCTCACGAGCCTCTTGAAAGGAGGCTTCCGAGCCTCTTGAAAGGAGGCTTCCGAGCCTCTTGAAAGGAGGCTTCCGAGCCTCTTGAAAGGAGGCTTCCGAGCCTCTTGAAAGGAGGCTTCCGAGCCTCTTGAAAGGAGGCTTCCGTGCCTTTTGACAGGATGTTTTCGAGGATGCTTTGAAAGGAGGCTTACAAGCTGCTCTGAAAAGGCTTCAGAGAGGCTTGGAAGAAGGCTTTTGCTACGAAGCTACTTGGCTTTTTATAGGCTTTGATCAACTAATCGCCATGTATATTATGTACAATACAAGGTAACGGAATCAGAAATATCACAATAATCAAAACTCATAATAAGTTTTTATTGGAATTGTAATACATGCACCATTTAGGCTGACCATACGTACCGTATTTAACGGGACAGTCCCGTTTTTTAGACCTTTTTGTAATGTCCCGTCGTAATCTGAAAAATGCTCAATTTGTCCCGTTTTTTCATTAATTCTACGTTGGTCATCCATAGAAAGTTTTTTTTCGTCCTTATTAGATTTACAGCCATCGGCTGGCTCATCTCTCAACAAAAAAAGTGGACGAAACCCATTAAAAAAATTGTGAGATGTTATGTTATTAGTGTTGTTTTGCCAATCTGTATTTTCCATAGATCGATTTTTCTTAAGGCTTTTTACAGTTTTTGACAACAGGTGCTTCTCCGAGAGATTTTTAACACAATCAATGATTTTTTCTCCTTATTCCGGGGGCATTAAAATTTGGTCAATTTCATCAGTGGATTTAACGGAATTAGTAACTTGGTGAACAAGTATTTTCTTAAAATCAGGTCACGCCTCAACGTCAATAAAATGAAGCGCAGGACAGACATTCTTATTTTCAGATTAAGTTGTTTTTACTTCTGTTTTGAAACTTCCGAAGTAGGTACTGTTGATCAATCATTTGATTCTTTTTTAATCATTCAAAGCCTTTCTGAATAATTCTGATTATTTCGAAATCATCCACTGTAGAAAACGATGGCATGAAAAAAATAATTTATAATAAATCAACTGAGCAAAATCTAGTTTAGGGCAGTTTCAAACCAAGAGAAAATTTGGTCGGCTTAAAGGGTAGATCTAATGTCCCCACGTACTTTAAAACTGGTTCACAAATCAGGAACTTGTCTGCAAATTTCGTTCCCATGTGTGTGGACTAGATTTATGGGGTTCCGTTATGAAAAAATAGAAATTCGGCTCGATTTAAAATACAATCCGGCGGAAATCTCCGAGAGTCGAGGCCGGTTCGAGGCCGCATCTCTCCATCCTCGAATGCGCCTCACGCTCGCCAAGTCGTTTTGCACCTGGTCTGTCCACCTCGCTCGCTGCGCTCCACGCCGTTTCGTTCCTGCTGGGTCGGAGGCGAACACCATCTTTGCAGGGTTGCTGTCCGGCATTCTTGCAACATGCCCTGCCCATCGTTCCCTTCCGGCTTTAGATTATGCTTTATACATAATGCATGTCTAAGAGTAGATTGAATTAAATTTCAAAATTTCCCACTTTTTTTCATATTGAAAGATGCGTAATTTTCTATTCCTTCGTGTTTTTGTCTGCTTCCCATTGAAGAGTAAAATATTTGTAGTTTAGCATTTTTCAACAACTAACTTAATATAATAGAAAGTTATGGTGGTGACACTCTAAAATATTTTTAATTTCTTACAAGGAAAATGAAAATTAAGCCATTTTGAAATTTCCACAGCTCTTGAATTTTATCACAAGGTTTTTTGACATGTCCCGTTTTGCAAGCGCGTTTGTCCCGTTTTTTCTCCTTAATGATCTGGTCAGCCTATGTGCATTTTTGTCCAAGAACGAACAGGATGGGAGAAACTTCGAGCTACTTCAACCTGCTCTTTAGACACTAATTTAGGTACCTACTAATTAAGGCACATTAGGCACTAATATAATCAAGGATAATTATGTTTTTTTGTTGCCGAATGTTTCGTTAATAAATACAATTATTAATATTTTTTCAAGCGCAATAACCATTCTCAGACCAATCATATGAGTGAATCTACATGAAGAAGAAAACTGAGTAAGTCAATGTTTTGAATAATAATGCGACATTTGTAAAAATGCGGGCGGCCCGATGAAAATCTTTTCGAGAAAACGCCACTGCGTTGAGGTCGCTGGATATGAAGGAAAATTAGTCGAATAATTCCAGTTTTGGCCGCCAGCTTGCCTGTGGGCTAATCTCTGTGCTGCCGTAATCTAAAAAAGTGACGTATGCGCCATTTCACAACATACATGATTTCCATTTTTCTGTTAAAGAGTACGATGAATACTACTCGTTAACACCATTTTTGGAAAACGGCGTATACGTCACTTTGCCAGATTACGGCAGTGTGGAGGTCAACTGCACCCACAGTTTCGAGCTTTTTAATCAATGTGGTAAAAAGGAAGGTGCTAATGAAGTAGATTCACGCCTTCTTATTTACAACAATGTTCAAAATGCTGGATGCAGTTGACCTACACGAACGTCAAATCAGAGACTGGCCCACAGGCAAGTTGGCGGCCATTACCGCTCGCGGAACAAAATTGAGACAGATTTTTGTGAAATCCGGCGTAAAATGTTTATATTCATGCACTGAAATATCGCAGCCTGTGACAAGCGCGGTGTCATCATCATCAATAGACATAGCCCGCTGTTATCATTGAAAATCGGCAACACCTCATCGATAATATAAAGTTCGTGGCGTAAGCATTTCCGATCTAGGAATAGCTTCAAATCTAGAATTTCACTTCTCAGAATATTTTATTCAAATCAAACATCAAAGGGTAACAATAAACCTTGTCACCACGGCACGGGTTCAGGTAACCAACATGTCCAAGAATTGTAAATCAGTAATACCGGGAGTATTACTTTATTTTAATAAGCCGGGAATCAAAAGCTTCATTTGCTTGATTTGTATGCCAACCGACGGTATACCGAACGAGTTTCACACCTGAGTATTTGGCCATGCGACCTATAACTGATGATGACGATGACGACAGAGTGCTTCCGGGAGATTTTCCATTCACATCCTCTGAATGCCATCCACAAGGAAAGTACATGTAGGTTCGTGCCGCCTTAATGCCGTGCAGATGGTTCTTCCATTGAGTGGGGGATTTGTGTCGTACATGTGCTGCTTTCAGGCTTCAATCACTTTTCCGTCTCCTCATGCAATATCTAATGGAGGCTGCAAGTGGTAGCAGCGGAATGCCTTTCTTCGACACAGCTCCGTATAACAAGTCACTGATTGTGTGTCCATTCCATTCCGTCTTTGTATGAGCTCACCTGTCACGTGCGGATTCGAGTATCAGCAGCGTGTTGGAAGGAATGTGCCATTTAGGGCTCATCGAGTGTATCGAAATGAACTCATAATCGGTAAATGGTGACGATGACAAATGAGTTCGTTGAGAGGGTGGATTTCCCGGAAAGCATCCGGTAGGCTCACGTGTGTTTCTTTTGCGAATGTGATGTAGATTTGGCGTCTTCATATTTGAATCATTTTTCACTTTCTACATACCAATTAAAATTGACTTCAATTATGATATATTATGCTACTTTTTGATTTTATTTTGTGTTATTGAAACTTAAATTAAACATTTAAACATCAGGCTTGAATCTCACCACTACACACCGATCCTAAGCATCAACTGTTCAATACTAATCCAATTATAAATTGCTCTTGATACAATCCATCCATGGATTTTCAGTCAAATAAATATGCTTGGCTATATGACGATGAAGTATTTGTTCGAGTAGCAGATTCATTTGTGAGTCCTTTCTATATATTGTATACGAACTGTACTGCGAGGCAAAGAGCAACTTATTATCTGGCACTAGGAAGTATGCTCCCAGAATAAAACATTAGATTCTATTCATCTCCAGGAATCCCAATCTCCTAAGCCACTGTGTACGGAAGATTCCATTTCATCCAAATTTCATCAAATCAGTTCACTTTGAACAATCAATCACCGAACGCAATATATCAAACAAAACCAGAATAATCAATAACAGAACTCTTCAAAATATTCGATCCTGACCGATATTTACTACCTCGTAAAATTCATGCAATCTGTGTGCGTCCTCCTCCTGCGGAAAATCAGCACCTCCAAAAACAACAAAAGCATACCACTCTACTAACAACAATGCGAAGGAAAGCAATCGGAATTCGCCATTAAAATCATTCGTCTGCCGGTCGTCATACTCTGGCCGTTTATTATCTCAACTCCAGGCAAACAAATTCGCTGCAATCCAATTGAAGCGAATAGCTTCAAATGTTCTACCAGTGGCGTAGGTAGTAAGTCGGGGTCAACTTTGATTTTTACCATGAATATTAGATTAAAAATCTTTTTATCGAAAGCCATGTGTTGATAACGGTGATGGCATCTACGCGAGAAGTTAAAAGCAATTTTATATAATATTTAAACAAACATTGTAAGGGTAGGTTTCCTAGGCTTTGAGACAGTTCGTCGAATGACATTTCGTCGAATGACGTTTAGTCGAATGACATTTAGTCGAAAGTACATTTGGTCGAAGCGACATTTAGTCGAATGGATATTTAGTCGATTTGAAATTTAGTCAAATTGACATTTAGTCGAATGGACATTTGGTCGAATGGACATTTAGTCGAAAGGACATGCAATCGAAAGGACATTTAGTCGAAAGGACATTTTATCGAATGGAAATTTAGCCGAATGTTGAAAGTGTTTAGTCGGTAATAGGTAATTAGTTAAATGGATAATTCGTCAATAGATGTTTGGTTAAACATGAATAAATAATCCACAAGATACATTGATAAACTGATTAGAGGAATTCAGTGGACCTAAGGAAGTTCAATCAGCAGCGGAAGAAACGAATACGGATGCCAATGAGGATTTTTCACCTTAGCCAATAGAAACTTCTGGAAGATTATAAAAAAATTGGAAACCTACAGAAATAGCAAAATATTAGGTACTGATGGTGAACTACCCTCTAATCTATTTTTCGGCACATGGTCAAAAACCAATGATATCAATGTTATTTTGCCAATACTTCATCGTAGTCGGCTTTGGAACATTTAGTCTAATGACATTTCGTCAAATGACATTTCATCGAAAGGACGTTTAGTCGAATGGCAATGGTTTTCTTATTTTTTGACTAAAGTTCTTTTTTTGAAATAGTCATTCAACGGACCGTCATTAAACTAAAGGTATCAATTTTTTGGTTTAAATCCGCTATTGAAAAAACGTCATTCGACCAAATGTCCATTCGACGTAGTGTCCTTTCGACCAAATGTCCTGCGCATCTAGTGGATTAAAAAATCATTTGTCCTTTGTCCTTTCGACCAAATGTCATTCGACTTATTGTCATTAGATGAAATGTCTTTCGACGAAATGGTATAGATTCGGTTTTCTAGCCAGGGTTTTCGTTCTCGTCTCAAGCTCTAAAGCTGAAATATCGATTTGCACAATAACGAAGTGTCGAAATTCACAAAACCCGCAGTAGTTTTTTATCCCTTTATTCCCAATCGAGAGTGCCACTGTGACCAACTATTAGATCTGTTATAACATAGCCTGTCAATCTCAGGAATATCGGGTAACCGAATATATACCATTTCGTCGAACGACATTTAATCGAATGACATTTGGTTGAAAGGACATTACGTCGAATGGACATTTAGTCGAAAATCATGTGTGGTCCACTAGAGACGTAGGTCATTCGAACGAATGACATTTGATTGAAAAAACACTACGTGAAATGGACATTTAGTCGAACGTAGATTTTCGAATGATTGATCTTAGTACATTTCCTCGGGAGACGTTTTGTCGAATGGATATTTGGAAGAAAGAAACTTTGATCAAATACTAATTGATGTATTACAATGTTCCAAAAAGTGACATAATTATTGCTTTAAATTGCAATTGACCAAAGAAAGATGTGTTCATAAAAAGAATAAATGGTAGGAAAACGGCAGGCTTGACTTTGGCGAACCCATTTAACAAACTACGATGATTGACCTTATTTAATTTTGACATAACTAGGTTAACTTTGTTACTAGTTAAACTTTGTGGAAAAGTGTTCGTTCAAAGGTGTTTAGCATATAATTCCTTCATTTTTAAGTCGGAAATGAAGTACTTTCATATTGTTACGGATAGAAATACTTGTTGAGTTTTGATATCGATACTACATTACTACATTATGTTAGAGCAGTATATTTTTGCCTTTCTCGTATACAAAGTATACATAAAAGCTATATGTTCGTTCCAAAAACGAACTTTTTATAGGAGTCCCGGAGACCCATAGTGTTATATACCGATCGACTCAGTTCGACGAATTGAGGTGATGTCTGTGTGTGCGTGTGTGTAAGTGTTTTTTTTTCCTAAGCAATGGAGAAGGAATCTGCTCAACAGACATCCTGGGTTGACCAGGAAGTGCGGGGTTAGGGACCACCTCCAACAGCAAACGAGGGAGGCAGGACTACATCCCCGACCCGCTAAACCGTTTCCATTGAAGCCAAGCCCATAGTCCCTTCGGTGCAACCAGAAAGTAATGCTTCAAAGGGGGGCCTCGAGATTAGCTGCGTGTCCGTGCAGCATCGAACATCGTAACTCGCTTTTTTAGAAGAACTCCATGGTATCGTGCCAGCGCATTGCCGGCTTTCCAGGTGACCTTACCACGCCCTATGTCCTCGGAAGATGGGAAGGGTCGACTTCGCGCCTGCTTCCCTCTGCACGACTGGTATCAAGAACAATGATGCCGGGTGCACCCCGAATTGACCTCTCTGCGATAGGGTCTATTCGCCAACACACAAAGGGACTTGCCGACGCGGTGCCTACGCCTCGGAACCCGCTCGGATGACCGACGCCGCGAAAGCGACGATACCATGTTGTTCTTCGCGCGGCCACTTGTTCGATAAAAGGATCGAGTTCGACCACAGGGCACCAGTATGACCCATGAAGCCGACTCCGAACCCTTGGACCACCTCTTATTTGCGCCTGAACTAGCCATCCTTGAGTCCACGCGCCACTTTCTATGTAGCTCCGAGACTATTTGGACGATAGCCGATAAAACGGCGTTCCAGCCAACTTCATCTTTACACATCCTCCGAACTAGGTTGTCCGGGGTAGTGTCCAGACCACATGTGGCAAGCATGTGGTCACGCATTGCGCGAAAACGTGGGCACACGAACAACACGTGTTCCACCGTTTCCTCTAAACCTGCGCACACCGGACACTCGGGCGAGGCCGAGCAAGCCAGCTGCGTTACCTGCACTATGATTTTGCAGCACGCCTAAACGCCGGGCACATTGAACCCCCCATGGGGTGCTTGCTGTTCGCAGCTTTGCTGGAACAAATTAAACAATTGGGAGGGCTCGTGCAGCATTGTGCCTTATGTCCCTCCAATCCGCAGCGTCGGCAGAGCTTCCTTCTGTCAGGGCCTTTGCAGTCCCATTGCATGTGCCCCGGTTCCAGGCACTTGAAGCAAACTTCGGGTTACTCGTTTATGCTCACAGGGCACACCGACCATCCCACCTTGACGCTCCCTAACTTGACAACCTTGGAGGCGTCCGCTGCAGATAGCCGAACCAATGCTACCTGCGTCCCTGCCAGACCTTTCCGTAGCCGAGCGGCTGCGGTGGACGTTTCCACTTCACACTGTTGCCGCAGTGCCGTGACGAGCTCTTCGACTTCGGTGATCTCGTCCAGGTCTTTAACCCTTAGATTCACCTCCGTCGTGAGTGCACTCACCTTGAACGTCTCGCCTAGGACTTCCTCCGCCAACTTCTTGTAGGCGGCGCCCTTTTGCGAGACGCCCCGCTTCAGTTCGAGGATCATCTCGCCCATCCGGGTACGTCTTATTCGACGTACGTCGGCGCCGAGTTCACCGAGCTTGACGTCACTCCTCATCGCCTTCAAGACGACCGAGTACTTAGCCTCGTCCGTTTTGATGACTAGGGCATCGCCCCTGGAGCGATTGGCGCCTACTCTAGACTTCTTGCTACCCTCATTCGCCTGGGCCTGCTTTTCGACCCTTGACGTCTTCGGTTTCCTCTTGTTCTTGACCAGGGTTCAGGAGGCGTCATCCCCCTCTTTGTCCCTGGTCTGGTGCGGCTGAGAGGTCTCAGCCTGCCGTAACCCCTTACCACCGTCTTTCCTGGGTGGACGGACCTTTCCAGGTCCTTCCTCCCCCGGTTTTAGAGGTACCTGGCCGGGGTTCAGCTTAACAGCCCCACTACCCTTGTTCGGGGTAGTAACCCTCCGCGTTTTGGAGTGGTTCCCAGGGAGCTCATCCCCTGGAGACTGTCTCCCCCGTTTTTGTGTCTGCTCCGTTGGAGCAGTCACCCCCGACGTGCCCGCGAATACTGGAGCCTCAGTCTGGATAGACTTTAGCACCACCGTCTTCGCTGGCACGCCCTCGGTCGATTTGACCTTGCTGGAGTCCGCGAATCCTGGGCCGTCCATAACCTCTACCGGCGAAGCCGAGGAGAAGGTTAAGTGACCCACGCTAGCGCTGGGCACCGAGCTGCCGACTATTGCCTCTGGCCTCCTAGGCGGAGACCTGAACAACCCACCTCTTGCGAAGGGGTTGTCGCCTACACTACTACCACTAATTGAAGTTCCTTAAGGAATTCTTCCAGAATCTATTTAGAGAATATCTTCCGAATCCTACGAATTTCTCATGGAAATTCATATTTACAATTTGTCATGTAAATTACACACAAGAAAATTCTTGCAATTTCCTCACAGGAAGTCCAGGACTCCCTTGGAAGTCCCTTACAATTTTCCATTTTAATTCCTTATAGTTTTTATAGCTTTTCATGGAAATTGCTTACAATTTCATGTCGAAAGTACTTTCAACTTCCAAAGGAAATTTCTAATAATTTCTCATGGGACTTTCCAACAGTATGAATTGAAAATTATTTACAAAAATTTCTTTCAATTTCTCGTGAAAATGGAAATTCATTACAATTCATAGAAATTCATTACAATTTTCTATAAAAAAATATTAAAATCGAATGAGAACAGGAAAAAAATCAAACTGAGTTGAGATAAGGCAAGATGAATCAATCGTGGTCCATGCCTTTCTTGAGGACAAATCAATATTTTTAGTTTCAGCCGTTATTCGAAGCCCTCGTTATTAAATATATACTTATGTGTAGCATAAGTATGTATAGTAGTTAGCACATCAGTAAAAACTACTAAAAGATAGTATCAAAAAAAAACTAGGAAAAATATTTCTGACCTTACTTCCGGAAACATAGTACCCTTTCCGTGCATGTATGCCATCAGCAAGTCCTCCTGAAATACGTCATCGGATCTTCCCTCTAACGTTTGTTCGACCATGATTTGAATTTTCGAGGTCAGTTCCAAAATGTTGACCAGTGCGTTATATTCCAAGGGAAGGGGCTGATTCAGCATTTGAGATATCTTGCTGTGCCAGGAAAACGTTGTAAGGTCCATAGGGAGTATCTCCATCTCCAATACGTGTTCTCATCTGACAAGATCAATTGGAGTGTCCGGGCGAAACTTCATCTTTGAAGGCAGTAGCTTCGATCGTTGTTGTCGGTTCATCAGCTTTCATTCACATTCATCATCAGCCGTATCGGAGATCTTGAAGGTAGGTATTTGCAAGCCGTGAAAAATGTCTTTCGGCAGCGAAATAAAAATTAGCTGTCAAAAAACACGTCTGTCCATAAGCCTCGACTACTATGATCTCATAATTTTATTAATTAATAGTTTGGGCAAAAATACTAATCGATTTAGTGAACATCCTAGATGTTGTGGTAATCAATATTTTCGATTTATTTCCCTGAACTACGTTATATGGCCGGCGCGTGGTGTTCAACCTTATTTTTTCACAACACTTGACCATAAAATCAGAAGCGCACTTCTTTTCAATAGTACTGAATCGAAAAATCAACCTGAAATAAAATATGATTTTGTTGTCATCATAATAATTTTCATCAACAATCCATTTTGTTATTATTTTTCTGCAAAGATTTGTTTCTCTTTTTTTTTATGCAACATTTTGACAGCTGCCGCAGCTAAATTCCTTTTTTTGCGGGTGGTTTAAAAAGGGTTTCTAAATGCTCTTATAATAGGTTTATAGTGGTTATCTGGAGAGGGCTACTTGGCAATATCTTACTCTTATAGTGGTCATCAGAAGGTTGTCCTGTATTACTCGGTTTAATTGTTACACGTAAAAAAATAACCTTATATGTTATGGCAAAAAACCATTCGAAAATACTTATACTCTTCACTATGCCACCTAATGAATGAGCCCGTATCAAAAAGCTAATAACATTCATAAGTTAATGAAAAGTATAATTTTCCGAATGTATGTGACTAATGCGATGTATAAGTTTTTTCTTATACATGTCATTAAGCGCCTGCTTCGGCAAAAAAGTATTAGAAATATTAATAATAAACAACATTAAATTTTTTTACGTGTAGATTTTATAAATTGATCTTGAAAACCATTCTTAGAGCGGAATAAAACTTAAAATGTTACTTGGGTTTGGCAGTGTGTGTATGTGTGTACGCAAAATAATCTCACCCATTTTTCAGGTACTTATGCTTTACCGATTTGCTCGCAACAAGTTGCAAAAAAATATTTTTTTGGGCTTCGGAATTATGGCCAAAATATTTATTTTTTTTTTTGAGAGAAGTTCTCACTCCCTTTTTAGGCACTTACACGGTGCCCCGGTAGACCGTTATTATAAAATAAAAATGTCCATCAAAACCAAGTACAGGGCTCGATTCCTGTGGTAATTCTGCACCTCTGGACCAATTTTTAAAAAAATCCCTAAGAGGGATCTCGAGAAATCTTGATTTGAAGTTTTTGGTTAAGAAATTTCAAAGGAATCCACCTAGATAGATGTCCTTCAATTCTTCTTGTACCTGCAGGGTCGGAAGTAACCACCAGCTTTGCAGATTTGCTGTCCGGCATTCTTGAAATATGCCCTGCCCATCGTACCCTTCCAGCTTTAGCTTCCCTCTGGGTACATGGTTCGCCGCAGAGCTGGACGAGCTCTTGTTTTATCCTTCGCCGCCACACACCATTCTCTTGCACAACCCAAAGATGGCCCTAAGCACGCGTTGCCGTTATTATAACCATACATATTTACAACTGACTTATCTTACCAAACTGACTTAAGTATGTTTTTGTACGGCGAACTTGCTCGAGTTTAGTATAAGTGTTAAGAGTTTCAAAGAGCTGTATCTTGCGTACACTTTTTTGAAATCATTCAGAACCTGCTGATTGAAATATTAATTATAAAATTGTTAATGTTTAAGCAGAGTAACTTACCGTGACGTAATCCGAAAGATCGTGATTCTAGTGAACTTTATGCAATTTGTTGATGCCTCATCTGTACTTGGTTCACCCATAAATTTACTCAACATGGCGCTTCTCGAGCAACTTTAAAATCGTATTAACATTTCCGAATTAGATGTGTAGTGGCGGAAATAAGCAAAGGTTCATTTTGTTTCTTTATTAAAGTGTTTTTAAAAGTTCAAAAATTGAATATTTTATCTTCGTCGTAACCGAAGAATATGCACAAAGCTTGTAAAATTCTTTCTTTTTCTTGTGCATTTTTCCTGATGTTTTCCTTGGTTCTCGAGATCTCATTCTATATGCCGAGCTCACTCTTAAAAATCGTAGCTTTTCCTTACCGTCATCTTTGGAGTCATTACCAGTCCGATGATCCTTTTGCGGGGAAATCTCAGAATTTGATAAAGCTCCGTTAATTCAATTGTTACAGCATCTGACGAAGATCTATCCTGTTATATAATGCTAAACAACTACACTACTTTAAACAAATCTTTAAGCTGTTGGTTTTTTCCATCAATTTCTTCCGTACTCCAATATTTACTTCTGATGTTCGAATAAATTTGTGAATACAATAAAAAAAAATACAAACTTTAATCTTAATGGCATTCAACAAAGAATCTGTACGTGAATTTATGAATGGTTCTGAACGAGAGGTAGCATTCTTGAAGATAGACGGCTTCAAGCCATACAAAAAACATACCTAAGTCAGTTTGGTGAGCTTAATCAGTTGTAAAAATTTATAATTGTAATAAAGGCAACAATGGGGCCCTCCTTAGCCGTGCGGTAAGATGCGCGCCTACAAAGCAAGACCATTCTGAGGGTGGCTGGGTTCGATTCCCGGTGCCGGTCTAGACAATTTTCGGATTGGAAATTGTCTCGACTTCCCTGGGCATAAAAGTATCATCGTGTTAGCCTCATGATGTACGAATTCAGAAATGGTAACTTGGCTTAGAAACCTCGTAGTTAATAACTGTGGAAGTGCTCAATGAACACTAACCTGCGAGGCGGCAATGTCCCAGGGGGGATGTAATGCCAATGAAGAAGAAGAAAGGCAACAAATGCAAACTAGTTGAAAACAACTTGGACCACTTTTTGGACGCCTTTGAAGATATTTTGGGGATATTATTAAATTAAAATATAGTTTCTTTTGAAATTTCTTAATTAAAAACTTCAAATCAAGATTTCTCGAGATTCCCCCTAGGGATTTTTTTAAAAATTGGTCCAGAGGTGCAGAATCACCACAGGAATCAAGCCCTGTTCTTGGTTTTGATGGACATTTTTATTTTATAATAACGGTCTACCGGCGCACCGTGACTTACTCTTAACTGATTCACTTGCAACAGATTTCATTGTTTCGTATTGAAAATTGTTTCGTATTGAAAATTGGACAGATCGGACTATGGGTTTCGAAGTTATGGCCAAAATTCATTTTTTACATGAGAAACACATACAAAATTCTCACTAATTTTTCAGGCACTTATCTTTAACGGATTTGCTCGCAACAAGTTGCATTCGACGCGGAATCTTGTCCCATTGTTCCGTATTGAAAATTGGCGGAATGGGACTATGGAATTCGGAGTTATGGCCAAAATATATTTTTAAAAAATCTCACTCATTTTTAGGCACTTACCCTCAGCCGATTTGCTCGCAACAAGTTGCATTCGATGCAGAATCCGGTCCCATTGTTTCCTGTTGAAATTTGGTCGGATCGGACTATGGGCGCAGAAGTTTTGGCCAAAATATTTTTTTTTTCCACCAAAAGAGCGTAGAAATTAATTTAATTTATTTCAAATGAATTTCAGGAAAGAAAGTTGACTTTTTGCGCTCTAAAATATACATGGATATACAGATGTTCGCCTATTTTATCGAGCTGAGATAATTGATATAACAGTTTGATCCTCAAAGCGCTAGGTTTGTGCTCTATGGCCACCAAAAAAGTTCGTCGTTACAATGAAATTGAGACAAGGAGTGTAGAACAGTCTTTTTTGTATGGTTTTATCCTTTCTCAAGACTGACAGGTTCTTTTTAATTTATTTCCCCTACAACAAATGTAGTATGAAGTGGCCAAAATAGCCACCACAACAAACGGTTGTTGCAAGGTTGAAAATCATACTACAAAATTATTTAGGCAATTTACAGGCAATTACCTTCTCGATTGAAATTAGTTTTTTCTGCCATCAGTAACGAAATAAACAACGTGAATTGATTGCTGAGATACGGCTCAGCGTCGGAATCAGTTAGGCGTCGGAAGCAATTGCTGTCAGAATTATTTATAGCAGCCGTCATTATGGCTAGCCTGGAAAGCTGGATACAAATGGTCTCTTCCACATTCATACCTGGCCGCACAAAATCCAGCTTTTCACGCTCACCATAATGGCGGATGCTATAAAAAGTACTGTTTGTGTGACGACTCGATGATGAATATGACCGTTACAGATTCTAGCTCGAAAATGACGAAAATTCATATGGGAATGATATGCGATCATGGGCAGCATATCAATCAGATAATTGAGCATGAGCAATTATGAATTTTTTAATAATTTTCATGGGTCTTTTACCCTATTCGATAGCAAGCAAGCAATCATGTCAATATACAAAAAAATGGGACACGAATATGTGGCTGTTGGTGGCAAAGTCACGGACCCTTCGAAAATCTTGAACTAGCTGTTGGATTCCAACTTCAAATCAGGGAAATTTCTGTCAGCGAGTATTTTGGCATCAATCATATAAAATGTTGTTGACATTTTGTTAATTTTCAGTAGTGCTCATGGAATACTAATCAACAATATCATTTTAAATAAAGTCTGAAATGAATAAAACATTAGTAATTATTTTATCGATTTTTTCAATTTATCAAAATTTTCAAATCTTGCGCAAATCTCATTAAAAAATAAACAAATGGATGTTGTTGGTAACGGGTATGTCAACGCTTGCTTAGATAAAAATTTCAGTTTAGTGTCAGGAAGCAGTTCTTGTCAAACTTTTTATAGCATCCGCCATTATGGTGAGCGACAGCAAAATAAAATTTCCATGAATAATTAGAAATTTTTAATAAAAAAATAGGAAATTTCCAATAAAGAAATCAGGGTATGAGCAATAAATAAATATAAAAATTCCATAAAGAATGCAAAAGTTCCATAAACAATTAAAAAATTTCCACAAAACAAAAAAAGCACATTTGAAAGCAAAAATTGTAATTATTTTTCTATTCCTTTCTTTATTTGGAGGCACTCTGTGTTACTTAACCGCTACTGTGCCGAGATCTACTGTGGCATTCTGCTGCCGGAATCCACACAGAATCTATTTTTAGATTTTCCATTATCATTATTGTTGTCGTTGCTTGTCCATCTCATCGTGAGTCCATTGTGTCCGTTTGTCCATGTCGTCTATCCAATGATCGTTGCATTGTTCGGTTGCCATTTATCCAGGTAACGTTGGAGGAATGCCTCCGAGAAGAACAAGTTGTCAGTCGTCATCAGGCAGCCGTTACGGTAAGGCGTGCACCCCAGAACGCCACCGTATGGGCTGCGGATCCGGCGACTGACGGGGGTTTGGTGGAGGGGCTGGGAATCGAACCCATGACCATTCGCTTGTAAGGCGAACGTGTAGCCAACTACGCTACGGGACCCCCTAAAAAATTGTAATTATAAAGAAGAATTTTCCATAAAAAAAATCAAAATGTTCCACGAAAAAAATACAAAATTTCCATAAAAAAAATCAATATTAGCAATAAACAATAACAAAATTTTCCACATAACTGTTTAGTGCGTAAAAAATTAAAAAATGTCTACAAAATAATCAATAAAGAGCAATACAAAAAAAAATACAAATGGCAATAAACCTGATAAAATTTTCCACGAACATTAAATACTTTTAAAGAAGGGGTCATCTAGGGAAAAATGCTCAATTTTATTGCTTTTTTATATTTTTTTATGCAAATGTTCATATTTTTTTATTGATTTTTTTCGTGGAAATTTTTTAATTTTTTGTGTAAAATTTTGTAATTGTTAATTGCTAATATTGATTTATTCATGGAAATTTTGTATTTTTTTTCGTCGAACATTTTGATTTCTTTATGGGTAATTCTACTTGTATAACTGAAACTTTTGCTTTTATAAGTGTTTATTCATTTTTGCTTTCTGGAATTTTTTCAATTGTTTATGGAAATTTTCTAGTATTTGCGGAATTTTTTTAGGAGGTGTTTTTATTTCAATTTGATACAGCCCAATCGATTTTGTGTGCGACCGGTGGTATTCAAATAACAATAAAAAGTCAGAGTTGACTTGATCATAATTATTGCAATGACTTTCCACTACAAATTGGCACTGCGATCCATAAAAGCCTGCAGTCAGTACAAGAAGAATGGATTGCGTTGTCTTGTCACTGAAAAATCTATGGTTGGGCTTAGGCATAAATAAATACATTAAGCATTGTTAGGCATTATAGACGTTAGACATAATTAAAATTCCCAAATTCTCAAATTGAAAACAGAAAAAAACCTATTTTTTCCCTCCAGAATTGTTCACCTCGGGCCACAAAGCCCTCCAAAAGCTTCTGGTCGCGTCATATTCCGAGCAGTACCAAACCAAATTATCTATGTCATCATAACTGGTTCCACACCTTCATAAATTGCAATCCAGTTTGTTCTCAAGAAATAACATTGTGGACAAGAATAGGAGTGTTGCTAAAACATCATAAACAATATTCTTACCACAAAACCGCACATTGCATCTTGATAAATAAAAATAGTCACATGCCTCCCTAGAATCATCTCCCGCTACTCTTATGCGATTCATATTTTCACAACCCAAGCCATCACAATCGACCACGCCGCGTTATGCTCTCAGATTATTGCTCTTGCACTTTTTATGGTGACGTTTAACAAAAAAAACTATTTTTAAGGCCTCTATCTATTTAAAAAAAAAAAGATAAATAAAGTAAAATAAGCAAATCAATAAATTAGAGCAATAAAACATTTTGACGAGCAATAAAATGTATTGTTGAAATATCCAAAATCGTTATGTACGCGAAATAATCGTCGAAACGAAATAAACCCGCGAAAAAAAATGCGTATGTTTGGAGAACTCTTCATCGTGCCGGTTGCTCAACTATCTCCGCCCTTTCTGATTCATTAACAGTGGTTCAGCACCGTGATCTGCATCCTCCCGTATGCACGCCGGGGACATAAGGATGAGATCGGATATAACGGATAACGGAACGCCAAAATGGAATTTAAATATTTAATATAAATACCTTGAAATGCGAGCTGCAACAAGAGCCACCACAGCAGCATCACCAGCTTCATCCTTTTGCTGGTTTGATGTCCTGTAGAATCCCTTTTCGCTGTTCCGCTTCGGTTTCACTGGTTTTGTTTCAAATATTTCTTCTGTGACACAAAAGTGTTCTAATTGCACACGAATTTCACTAATAATAAAACATCACAATGTGCATCATCTTGCACAACACAATCGATTCAATTAGCTATAAATAGATCAAATAAAATATTTACATAGCAAATTATTATCTGGAATTGAATTTCCACCGAACAGGCACACTTTCACTCGATTTGACCGCTTCTCCGCTCAGTTTCCGGAAACGAGATACCCTCGGTGACGGTGGTTGGACAAGTCGCTCACTTTTCACACACCAAGAATACCCAGCGCGAACCTCTCCTATAATAGCTGTTTAAACTAATATCATCAATTAATTAACACGCTCAGAACACCCGCCGAGTCGAATTTGATTGGGCTTCACATCGCACCACCCATCAACCGGCGAGACGGGCGAGACCTATCGTGATCGGCTGGGACAACGTTGACCCTACCCGCGACGAAACCTCAGTGGAGCGACAACCCACACCCAACCATCGAGTGCATGCAAGCCACCAAGCGTCAAGCGCTCCAACCCCAATCGCCGCGTTTGACGTCGTCGCTCCGTATGAATAATGCAATCACACTCTTCTTCCTGCAAATATAACAACCAAAGATAGGTATCACTCTCCCAGCCCAGTTCACGAACGCCCCGCGCAACCACGTCGACGGATACGGTTCTCGTGCGCCACTGATCGCCCACGAGGGCAGGTACCAACAAACAATGAATCCTAAATAGCAAGCCCTTTATTGTGAGCCACCCTCTCACCCGGGGATCAAAACAACCGGACCCAAGCCCACGCGAACATCCCACCTAGACGCTATCGAATCCACTTCACGAGAAGGAAATCGAACTAACACCGTCGGACGTTCGAAGGATACTGTTGGTCCTGGCAGGCTCGCACTGGTTATCATCAACAAACAGGCAGCGCTTTCAACAACCGCATCGCGCCCGACGACCGTCGAACAGGAAGTGGAAACGCCGGCAAACCGAACTTTGACACTGGCGCCGAAAGGACCCGTTTCCCGAGTGGAACCCGAACGACCGAACGTGAGCCGAGTCCGCACGTTGTTGTTTGTTATCAGCGCCTCGGGCGGTTGGCTGTCGGCGAAAAGCGGCGCGACGCACGCTTGCATCCCGGAATTGCATCCCTGCACCGGATGCAGGGACGCTCAGCTGAAACAGGCGTTCGCAGCGCAGCACAGTGTGGAACTGGCGTGGAAGAAAGAAAAGCTGGAAAAAGTGGAAATGATGACGATGAACGGACGGTGAATGGGGCTGTGTGTCAGCTGAATGGGATGATGGCGGCGAGTCGGCATGATGAGCTGGGCTTTGGGACAGAGTATGATATTGTATTAAAGCTGGGTACCTGCAGATTGGATATTTCTATGGAGCGTAATCGTTTAAGGCTCTATAAACCGTAATCAATCCGGTAATGACGATGATTTTATTCGAATCCGCACTAATACTAATAAAGTTTTGAACTAAATTCAACATTTTGGGGCTTTTTACGGACTTACGCTCCATCATAATATATTCATGGCATTTCCATATTAATTTTCTACTTACAAAAACTAGCAATTACTGAGGAACTGCTGGAAAAACGCTGAAAACTGCGTTTTTCCTAGGCCGATATTCTTATGTTCATCGAACGCATACTAATGTTCGAACGTTCGAATCAAACACATACACACTCACTTGATTTTTCACTTGATTGTTTTCCCATTGTTTCCTTGATTTTATTACTCCTAAAACATATTCACTAACTGAGGTTCACATTTTTCTTCAACCTTGACTACCAATTAATTCACTTTACGCCCAAAAACTGTCGAAAACTGCTCTCCAAAAATCGAAGTGAGAGACAAATTTGACGATTGTATTGTGAATGCAATAAAATGCGGAAGACTCAAATTCACTAGCGCAATAAGTGGAATGGTGAGTACAAAATCTACGAGATGCAACTTTATTCATTCCGAACAATACAACGTATACGCCAGCCAGCACGCAAACAAAGATGTGTATACCAGGTCGGTGGCGCGACGCCATGTTTTTGTAGCCAACATCTCAGTATAAAATTCTAGATAGTATGTGTTTTGTTTACAAACATCACATTTGATTTCCATTAGGATACAGAACTGTCAGTGGGATACGGCTGCGTAATGTTGGCTGCAAAACAAACCTATTGTGTGAGATAGGGATGCCACCGGGCTGGTGTATACACAAGAAAATAATCATCTCATCATCGTTGCCAGATTTATTTATTGGAAAAAATCATTGATGTTTGTCGGATTGAATAATAAAACCACAAATAAATATTTAAGCATGCTGTGTAAGCTTCTATTACATTCCAAGTGGTGAATAAAAAAAAATTAAACCGATATCTACCCATATATTTGATACACCGTGAACATGTGTTATGATATAAAATAAACATTTCGTCAAGTCTGGCAACATTACGCATCAGCTGGCATATATTTACCACCCCATTTCCACCCACTCCAGTTGTAAACAACATTTATTTATCGCTGCTGCACTTTTCCGTACCAATTGCATCACTATTACAAACAAGTGATACAGTCATTGATTTTCAAAACATTGTGATGGAGCCTTGAGCCTTAAAGTTGGATTAGACTTTAATTGCTTGCATTGAAGCTGGAGAGATGACCCATATCGATTGCATTCACATTCGTGAACTCCCTGTTCAGACTCAAATGACTCGTGCTTGTGAATCATTTAAGCTGGATCTAACTAGGACCGATTATTTCGAATTAAGGGCATATAAAAATTACTTATCATATCTTTAAAGCGTTGCACTAAAGCAAGCTAAAGGGTATCCAGTAAACTCGTTGTCCATCTGTTCTATTGAGATTAATTTCGTAACTGCGAATGCTGTTGATTCGATTGTAACAATTTGTAAGTCGTGTGCCAGGGAATTAATAAAAATCAATTATAATAGTTAACAAATATTGTTGTTCGTGCGCCACAATGGCAGTTCAAGTCCATACAAATTGGCTGGTGACTGTCGTTCGTGGATTCCGAAATTATTTGGTAACAAATTGGTTCAATTGCATATGATATAAAACATAAAAAGGTATTAACAATCAAATGTGTTTGCGCCTCAGAATGGATGTTTTCTAGAAGAACCGCGCCTCATAAGGAGTTCGATTCTTAAAAATGTCATACCTATGGAGACGCATGGTCGACATTTCCCATTACTCAATTAAATTGAGTCAATTTTACTCTGTGTATAACGATATGTAACATGTATAACGATAACATGTAACAAGCTATAACGATAAGGGGTATGTGGCGGGACCACGAGCGACCATAACGAGCGGATAAACTTGTTTTATACAGCTGTGTAAAAACATCATGGTCCTCAACTGCAAATGAGCGAAAACAAAGCGTTTTATCATAGCTTGTTGGTGGGGGCTGCTTCTCTGATTCTATTTTATTTATTTCTTCGGACTTGTGTCCATGGGCGTAGCCAGGATTAAATGCGCAATGTTGTTTTAAAGCAACAAACCGAAAATACGTTTAATGTTAATAATTTCAAAAACGTAAATAACGTTAAAAATATTTCCGACGATTTCCAAAAAAATCGCCTTGCGCCTTTAAGGGTTAAGGTTTTCTTAATCGTTATTTTTTCAACAGTTTTATAAAAACACATGACTATTGTGGGGTTTGAGCAAGTTACCATCAGCGTGTGATTATATATTACCACCTCAGCGTGTCAATCGGTAAGCAGCAAGCCATGACTTGGCCTCTTTTTGTCAGATCTCCGTGGCGTGCGCACGCACCGACGGAGAGCCGCTGTCATCGCATTTCGCTCCAGCCATTTAGAGCCTCACATTTTGGCGATCCTGCCAGGTTGTTTTTTTGTATATTGACGCTGATTTCAAAAGGTGAGTTGAATTCAAGTGTTTAATGTTCGAAAAATACAGTATTTAATGGTTTGAAAGAAATTATAACCAAAGTGGGCCCTCCTTAGCCGTGCGGTAAGACGCGCGACTACAAAGCAAGACCATGCTGAGGGTGGCTGGGTTCGATTCCCGGTGCCGGTCTAGGCAATTTTCGGATTGGAAATTATCTCGACTTCCCTGGGCATAAAAGTATCATCGTGTTAGCCTCATGATATACCAATGCAAAAATGGCAATCTGGCTTAGAAACCTCGCGGTTAATAACAGTGGAAGCGCTTAATGAACACTAAGCTGCGAGGCGACTCTGTCTCAGTGTGGGTATGTAATGCCAATAATAATAAGTGCGTCGGGACGATCGCTGGAAAATGGATTGTAGTTTGAAAAATCACAAAGCGCGTCGAGATGACCGCTGGAAAATGGTTTGTGGTTTGGAAAATCACAAAGCGCGTCGGGACGACCGCTGGAAAATGGATTGTGGTTTGGAAAATCACAAAGCGCGTCGGGAAGACCGCTGGAAATGGATTGTGGTTTGGAAAACCACAAAGCGTGTCGGGATGACCGCTGAAAAATGGATTGTGGTTTGGAAAATCACAAAGCCCGTCGGGATGACTGGTGGAAAATGGATTATGGTTTGGAAAATCACAAAGCGCGTCTGGAAGACCACTGGAAAATGGATTGTGGTTTGGAAAATCACAAAGCGCATCTGGAAGACCGCGGGAAATCGGATTGTGGTTTAGAAACCACAAAGCGCGTCGGGATGATCGCTGGAAAATGGATCGTGGTTTGGAAAACCATAAAGCGCGTCTGGAAGACCGCTGGAAAATGGATTGTGGTTTGGAAAATCATAAAGCGCGTCGGGACGACCGCTGGAAATGGATTGTGGTTTGCAAAAACCACAAAGCGCATCGGGATGACCGCTGGAAAATGGATTGTGGTTTGGAAAATCACAAAGCGCGTCGGGATGACCGCTGGAAAATGGATTGTGGTTTGGAAAATCACAAAGCGCGTCTGGATGACCGCTGGAAAATGGATTGTGGTTTGGAAAACCACAAAGTGCATCGGGATGACCGCTGGAAAATGGATTGTGGTTTGCAAAATCACACAGCGCGTTGGGATGACCGCTGGAAAATGAATTGTGGTTTGGAAAACCACAAAGCGCGTCTGGATGACTCTTGAAAGGAGGCTTCCGAGCCTCTTGAAAGGAGGCTTCCGAGCCTCTTGAAAGGAGGCTTCCGAGCCTCTTGAAAGGAGGCTTGAGCCTCTTGAAAGGAGGCTCTGAGCCTCTTGAAAGGAGGCTTCCGAGCCTCTTGAAAGGAGGCTTCCGAGCCTCTTGAAAGGAGGCTTTGAGCCTCTTGAAAGGAGGCTCTGAGCCTCTTTGAAAGGAGGCTTCTGAGCCTCTTGAAAGGAGGCTTCCTGGAGCCTCTTGAAAGGAGGCTTCTGAGCCTCTTGAAAGGAGGCTTCTGGAGCTCTTGAAAGGAGGCTTCCGAGCCTCTTGAAAGGAGGCTTCTGAGCCTCTTGAAAGGAGGCTTCCTGAGCCTCTCTTGAAAGGAGGCTTCTGAGCCTCTTGAAAGGAGGCTTCTGAGCCTCTTGAAAGGAGGCTTCTGAGCCTCTTGAAAGGAGGCTTCTGAGCCTCTTGAAAGGAGGCTTCTGAGCCTCTTGAAAGGAGGCTTCCTGAGCCTCTTGAAAGGAGGCCTGAGCTCTTGAAAGGAGGCTTCTGAGCTCTTAAAAGGAGGCTTCTGAGCCTCTTAAAAGGAGGCTTTGAGCTCTTCTTGAAAGGAGGCTTCTGAGCTCTTGAAAGGAGGCTTCTGGAGCCTCTTGAAAGGAGGCTTGAGCCTCTTGAAAGGAGGCTTCTGAGCCTCTTGAAAGGAGGCTTCTGAGCCTCTTGAAAGGAGGCTTCCTGAGCTCTTGAAAGGAGGCTTCCTGAGCCTTCTTGAAAGGAGGCCTGAGCTCTTGAAAGGAGGCTTCTGAGCCTCTTGAAAGGAGGCTTCTGAGCCTCTTGAAAGGAGGCTCTGAGCTCTTGAAAGGAGGCTTCTGAGCCTCTTGAAAGGAGGCTTCCTGAGCCTCTTGAAAGGAGGCTTCTGAGCCTCTTGAAAGGAGGCTTCTGAGCCTCTTGAAAGGAGGCTTCGAGCCTCTTGAAAGGAGGCTTCTGAGCCTCTTGAAAGGAGGCTTCTGAGCCTCTTGAAAGGAGGCTTGAGGCCTCTTGAAAGGAGGCTTCTGAGCCTCTTGAAAGGAGGCTTCTGAGCCTCTTGAAAGGAGGCTCTGAGCCTCTTGAAAGGAGGCTTCCTGAGCCTCTTGAAAGGAGGCTTCCTGAGCCTCTGAAAGGAGGCCTGAGCCTCTTGAAAGGAGGCTTGAGCCTCTTGAAAGGAGGCTCTGAGCCTCTTGAAAGGAGGCTTCCTGAGCCTCTTGAAAGGAGGCTTGAGCCTCTTGAAAGGAGGCTTCTGAGCCTCTTGAAAGGAGGCTTCTGAGTTCTTGAAAGGAGGCTTGAGCCTCTTGAAAGGAGGCCTGAGCCTCTTGAAAGGAGGCTTCTGAGCCTCTTGAAAGGAGGCTTCTGAGCCTCTTGAAAGGAGGCTTTGAGCCTCTTGAAAGGAGGCTTCCAGGCCTCTTGAAAGGAGGCTTGAGCCTCTGAAAGGAGGCTTCTGAGCCTCTTGAAGGAGGCTTCTGAGCCTCTTGAAAGGAGGCTTCCTGAGCCTCTTGAAAGGAGGCTTCTGAGCTCTTGAAAGGAGGCTTCCTGAGCCTCTTGAAAGGAGGCTTCTGAGCCTCTTGAAAGGAGGCTTCTGAGCCTCTTGAAAGGAGGCTCTGAGCCTTCTTGAAAGGAGGCTCTGAGCCTCTTGAAAGGAGGCTTCTGAGCCTCTTGAAAGGAGGCTCTGAGCCTCTTGAAAGGAGGCTTCTGAGCCTCTTGAAAGGAGGCCTGAGCTCTTGAAAGGAGGCTTCTGAGCCTCTTGAAAGGAGGCTTCTGAGCCTCTTGAAAGGAGGCTCTGAGCCTCTTGAAAGGAGGCTTCCTGAGCCTCTTGAAAGGAGGCTTCCTGAGCCTCTTGAAAGGAGGCTTCTGAGCCTCTTGAAAGGAGGCTCTGAGCCTCTTGAAAGGAGGCTTCTGAGCCTCTTGAAAGGAGGCCTGAGCCTCTTGAAAGGAGGCTTCCTGAGCTCTTGAAAGGAGGCTTGAGCCTCTTGAAAGGAGGCTTCTGAGCCTCTTGAAAGGAGGCTCTGAGCCTCTTGAAAGGAGGCTCTGAGCTCTTGAAAGGAGGCTTGAGCCTCTTGAAAGGAGGCTTCTGAGCCTCTTGAAAGGAGGCTTCTGAGCCTCTTGAAAGGAGGCTTCTGAGCTCTTGAAAGGAGGCTTGAGCCTCTTGAAAGGAGGCTTCTGAGCCTCTTGAAAGGAGGCTTGAGCCTCTTGAAAGGAGGCTTCTGAGCCTCTTGAAAGGAGGCTCTGAGCCTCTTGAAAGGAGGCTTCTGAGCCTCTTGAAAGGAGGCTCTGAGCCTCTTGAAAGGAGGCTTCTGAGCCTCTTGAAAGGAGGCTTCTGAGCCTCTTGAAAGGAGGCTTCTGGAGCCTCTTGAAAGGAGGCTTCTGAGCCTCTTGAAAGGAGGCTTCTGAGCCTCTTGAAAGGAGGCTCTGAGCCTCTTGAAAGGAGGCTTCTGAGCCTCTTGAAAGGAGGCCTGAGCCTCTTGAAAGGAGGCTTCCGAGCCTCTTGAAAGGAGGCTTGAGGCCTCTTGAAAGGAGGCTTCTGAGCCTCTTGAAAGGAGGCTTCCAGAGCTCTTGACAGGGAGGCTTCTGAGCCTCTTGAAAGGAGGCTTCTGAGCCTCTTGAAAGGAGGCTTCTGAGCCTCTTGAAAGGAGGCTTCTGAGCCTCTTGAAAGGAGGCTTCTGAGCCTCTTGAAAGGAGGCTTCCTGAGCTCTCTTGAAAGGAGGCTTCCTGAGCCTCTTGAAAGGAAGCTTTTGAGTCTCTTGAAAGGAGGCTTTAAAGCCTCTTGAAAGGAGGCTTCTGAACCTCTTGAAAGTAGGCTTCTGAACCGCTTGAAAGGAGGCTTCCTGAACCTCTTGAAAGGAGGCTTCTGAGCCTCTTGAAAGGAGGCCTGAGCCTCTTGAAAGAAGGCTTCTGAGCCTCTTAAAGGAGGCTTCTGAGCCTCTTGAAAGGAAGCTTCTGAGCCTCTTGAAAGGAGGCTTCTGAACCTTTTCAGACGAGGCTTCGGAGCCTCTTGAAAGGAGGCTTGAGCCTCTTGAAAGGAGGCTTCTGAGCCTCTTGAAAGGAGGCTTCCTGAGCCTCTTGAAAGAAGGCTTCTGAGCTCTTGAAAGGAGGCTTCTGAGCCTCTTGAAAGGAGGCTTCCAGGCCTCTTGAAAGGAGGCTTCTGAGCCTCTTGAAAGGAGGCTTCTGAGCCTCTTGAAAGGAGGCTTCTGAGCCTCTTGAAAGGAGGCTTGAGCCTCTTGAAAGGAGGCTTCCTGAGCCTTTGAAAGGAGGCTTCTGAGCCTCTTGAAAGGAGGCTTCCGAGCCTCTTGAAAGGAGGCTTGAGCCTCTTGAAAGGAGGCTTCTGAGCCTCTTGAAAGGAGGCTTCTGAGCCTCTTGAAAGGAGGCTTCTGAGCCTCTTGAAAGGAGGCTTCTGAGCCTCTTGAAAGGAGGCTTGAGCCTCTTGAAGGAGGCTTCTGAGCCTCTTGAAGGAGGCTTCTGAGCCTCTTGAAAGGAGGCTTCTGAGCCTCTTGAAAGGAGGCTCTGAGCCTCTTGAAAGGAGGCTTCTGAGCCTCTTGAAAGGAGGCTTCCTGAGCCTCTTGAAAGGAGGCTTCCTGAACCTCTTGAAAGGAGGCTTCTGAACCTCTTGAAAGGAGGCTTCTGAGCCTCTTGAAAGGAGGCTCCCGAGCCTCTTGAAAGGGGGCTTCCGAGCCTCTTGAAAGGGGCCGTCCGAGCCTCGTGAAAGGGGGCCTGCGGGCCTCTTGAAAGGAGGCTTCCGAGCCTCTTGAAAGGAGGCTTCCGAGCCTCTTGAAAGGAGGCTTCCGAACCTCTTGAAAGGAGGCTTCCGAACCTCTTGAAAGGAGGCTTCCGAACCTCTTGAAAGGAGGCTTCCGAGCCTCTTGAAAGGAGGCCTTCGAGCTGCTTAAAAGAAGGCTTCCGAGCCTCTTAAAAGGAGGCTTCCGAGCCTCTTGAAAGGAGGCTTCCGAGCCTCTTGAAAGGAGGCTTCCGAGCCTCTTGAAAGGAGGCTTCCGAGCCTCTTGAAAGGAGGCTTCCGAGCCTCTTGAAAGGAGGCTTCTGAGCTGCTTGAAATGCGGCTTCTAAGCCTCTTGAAAGGAGGCTTCTGAGCCTCTTGAAAGGAGGCTTCTGAGGCCCTTGAAAGGAGGCTTCTGAGCCTCTTGAAAGGAGGCTGGAGCCTCTTGAAAGGAGGCTTCTGAGCCTCTTGAAAGGAGGCTTCTGAGCCTCTTGAAAGGAGGCTTCCAGGCCTCTTGAAAGGAGGCTTCTGAGCTGCTTGAAAGGAGGCTTCCTGAGCCTTTGAAAGGAGGCTTCTGAGCCTCTTGAAAGGAGGCTTCTGAGCCTCTTGAAAGGAGGCTTCTGAGCCTCTTGAAAGGAGGCTTCTGAGCCTCTTGAAAGGAGGCTTCTGAGCCTCTTGAAAGGAGGCTTCTGAGCCTCTTGAAAGGAGGCCTGAGCCTCTTGAAAGGAGGCTTCTGAGCCTCTTGAAAGGAGGCTTCCTGAGCCTCTTGAAAGGAGGCCTGAGCCTCTTGAAAGGAGGCTTCTGAGCCTCTTTAAAGGAGGCTTTCCTGAGCCTCTTGAAAGGAGGCTTCTGAGCCTCTTGAAAGGAGGCTTCCTGAACTCTTGAAAGGAGGCTTCTGAGCCTCTTGAAAGGAGGCCTGAGGCCTCTTGAAAGAAGGCTTCCGAGCTCTTGAAAGGAGGCTTCCGAGCCTCTTGAAAGGAGGCTTCCGAGCCTCTTGAAAGGAGGCTTCCGAGCCTCTTGAAAAGAGGGCTTCGAGCCCTCTTGGAAGGAGGCTTCCAAGCCTCTTGAAAGGAGGCTTCCAAGTCTCTTGAAAGGAGGCTTCCAAGCCTCTTGAAAGGAAGCTTCCAAGCCTCTTGAAAGGAGGCTTCCAAGCCTCTTGAAAGGAGGCTTCCAAGCCTCTTGAAAGGAGGCTTCCAAGCCTCTTGAAAGGAGGCTTCCGAGCCTCTTGAAACGAGGCTTCCGACTTTCATGTCTATCACACGAAGCATTTCGAACCATTAGATTCTCGATTTTAGTTCAGAAGCATATTCTTAACATGTTATTCATCCTTTTGTTTCAAACATGTATGTAGATTGCATTAAAGATTTTTGAAATTTGTTCATTCGACGTTTTGTTCCACAGCCCTTCATACATTGTGCTGGTTGTGGAAGGTATAGGAATCAATTGACTTTGATTTATTGATCGCATTGCATATTATGTACAAGACAAAATTTTGAAATAAAAAATAAACAATTATCAGAACATCCATAAACTAAGTAACGCTTAGAGGGGGAGGAGAAGTTGCCTGAAATGTGACGACCCATGCAAAATTTTCGGATGCTTCATACAAAAAGTGTGACATAGAGAGGAAGGTAGTTGAAAATGGCCAATTTTTGCGTTACGTAATTAATGGATCTTCCCTCAAAAGTTTATTAATAAATTTCGATTGGAATTGTAATACGTCCGCCATTACGCGTTTTTGTCCGAGGTACCCCCTAGGGTCAGCGAAGGTACCCCCAGGGGTACATGTACCCCAGGTTGAGAACCGCTGATTTAGATTATTGCTGCAATCTATAATGTGTCTTGAGAGATCAATATCATAACACTAGGTACCAACTTAGATTACCATTTAAACGAGACATTCTATTGACTTCAATATAGTAGTTCTTCGATTGAAAACCTCGATGTTAAGACCAGTTTATTTTGGAGTTCAGTTTTCAAATGCATTAATCGATTTTCCAAATGCAATATGTTCAACGTTCATCATCGTCTCGCAAAGATAAGTTTGAAAAAAAAAACACTGCTTCCTATGCTAGAGGATTTTTTTGTTCCTTTTTTTGTGAGAGAATAAAGGGAATGTGGGGTTTGAGCAAGTTACCATCAGCGTGTGATTATATATTACCACCTCAGCGTGCCAATCGGTAAGCAGCAAGCCATGACTTGGCCTCTTCTTGTCAGATCTCCGTGGCGTGCGCACGCATTTCGCTCCAGCCATTTGAAGCCACACAACTATTAGTGCTCGGCACTTCTTCCTTCTAAGTTCCAAAAACTTTGAAACCAAATCCACAACCAACAGTAAAGGCTGGATCACAATAGCGCGTTGCGTCGCGCTGGGCGTTGAAATCAGCGTTACGTACTAAAACGCAAAGCCAATGAACGTGACGCATACACGCCCACGATGCAACGTTCAACAACAACAATAATGATTAAAACAATAATGTATTGAAAAATGGATTATTTATGGAATAGATATTTTTAAATAAAGCGAGAAAATTATTAACGAACTTAATATTCAGAAAGAATATAAAATCGGCTATAACAATTATTATAAAAATCCTGCATTCTTCTATAAGTTTTAAAAAACTAGAACCATACATCTGAATTTCTAAACAAATCCTCTCTGGTATAATATTATGAAATAGGTAGAATAAAACAATATGCTAGCTTTCTCCAAGAATTCCTTCGACAATTGCTCCAGGCATTCTATCGGGAATTCTATCAGGGATTTTTAGGAATGGCTCCACCAACTTCTTCGGAAATGTCTTCAAGAATTTCACCATAAATTTCGCCGGGAGTTGATCCGAAAATTCCACCATTATTTAATCCAAGATATCCTCCAGGAACTCAATAAGTTAATAAGTTCTGCAGGGAATTCTTCAGACAATTCTTTCGTGCTGTTTCTCATAAAAATTTCTGAAAAACTGCACCGTGGAATTCCTAAGAATTTTCCGGGGAAATTCCGCAGAATTGCTAGTAAACATCCCTGAGGATTATTCGCGAAAAATCTTCGAATTTCTTGTGTAAATTCCATAAAACTTTCCGTGAAAGTTTGGAACAATTTCTTGTGATAATTCCAAAGAATTTCTCCAGAAATTCCACCAATTCCATCCAATTTATACAGAAATTAAACCGAAAATTAAATTATCAATGCAATTTTCGGAGGAATTCCTAGATTAATTACCGAAGAGATCCTGAAATAATGCCGGTGAAAACTTCAAGATTTCCACTGGGAGATCCTCCAGGAGTTTCTCAGGAAATTCTTCCAGGAATTTTCCGGGAATTCTTCCAGGAGTTCCACCGGCAGTTCCTCCAAGAATTCCTCCAAGGATTCCTCTAGGATTTCCTCCGAGAATTATTCCGGTAGTTCTATCGGCAGTTCCTACGGAGGTTCCTCTGAATTTCTCCGGGAATCAATTCAGGCTTTCTTTCTGGAATTCATTTAGGCTTCTTCAGGAATTTACATAGAAATTCCTCCAGAAGCTCCTCCGAGAATTTCTCTGGGAGCTCCTCAGGGAATTCTCCGGGTGGTCCTCTGATGATGATGATAATCCAGCTACATACCCCTACAAAGGTTTCAACTAGACGAGATTTTCCTTAAAGATGAATTCTCCAAGATTTTTTTCGAGACTTCTCCTGGTAGTTCCACTGGCAGTTCTTCCTGGGGTTCCTCTGAAAATTTTCCCGGGAGTTTCTTCACTAATTCCCTCGGAGTTACTTCGAGAATTCTTCCGGGAGTTTCTCCAGGAGTTCCTCCGAAAATTCCACCGGCAGTTCCTCCGGGAGTTCCACCAGTTTCGCTTCTAGGAAATCATTCAGACTTTCCTCAGAAATTTAGCTGGAAATTCCTCCCGAAGTTCTTCCGATAGTTTCTCAGGGAGTTCCTCCGGGAGGTCCTATAAGAATTCTTTTAGAAGTTCCTCCTGAAATTCCTCCGGGAGCTCTTACGGGAGCAGTTCATTCGAGAATTCCTCCGGGAGATCCACCGACAGTTTCTACGAGTTTCTATCTGGGAGTTTCACCGGCAGTTCCTCCGGGTGTTCCTCTGAGCAAACTTCCAGAGTAATTTTCGGAGGAACTCCCGGAGGAATTTCCGGGGGAATTCCCGGAGAAATTCTCAGAGAAACTCTCGGAGTAACTGCCGGTGGAACTTCTGGAGGAATTTTTTGAAGAACTTCTTCTTCTTCTTCTTTGGCATTACATCCCTCACTGGGACATTGCCGCCTCACTGCTTAGTGTTCATTAAACACTTCCACAGTTATATTCCTGCGAGGTTTCTAAGCCATGTTACCATTTCTGCATTCGTATATCATGAGGCTAACATGATGATACTTTTATGCCCAGGGAAGTCGAGAAAATTTCCAAACCGAAAAATGCCTAGACCGGCACCGGGAATCGAACCCAGCCACCCTCAGCATGGTTTTGTTTTGTAGCCGCGCATCTTACCGCACGGCTAAGGAGGGCCCCCCTGAAAAACTACAGGAAGAATTTTCGGAGGAAATCCTGGAGGAATTCCCGGAGGAACTTTTGTAAGAACTCCCGGATGAACTCCCAAATGAACTTCCGTAAAAATTCCAGGAGGAACTCCTGAAAGAATTCTTAGAGGACCTCCTGGAGGAACTCCCAGAGAAATTATCGGAGGAACTTCAGGAGGATGTTGTAGATAAATTCCTAAAGAGAGCCCAAATGAATTCCTGAAAGAAAGCCTGAATAAATTCACGGAGGAACTACTAGTGGAACTCCCGGAGTGAAGTTCCTGGAGGGATTCCCGGAAGAACTCTTGGAAAAACTCCAGAAGAAGCTACCAGAGGAACTCCCACAAGCACTTCCGGAGGAATTTCCACCAGGAAGTCCTGAAATAATTATTGGAGAAGTTCCTAAAGGAATTTCCGGATAAACATCTAAGGGAATTCCAGGAAAAACACCAGGAGAAATAATGGAAAAATTCCAATATGAAATCCTGAAAGTATTCCCAGATGAATTGCTGAAGAAATTACCGGATGAATTCCCGGGGGTTTGTTCTTAAGAAATTCCTGGAAGAACACTTGAAAGATATCCTGGAGGTACTCTCAAATTAATTTCAAAAAATTCAGGATTAAATTCCGAGTGAAGAATTCCAGGACGGCTCCGCGGAAAAAATCCTGGAAAAATTCCTGGACGAATTCCTGGAGAAGTACTTGAAGGAATTCCCGGAAGAATACCAGGAAGAATTTCCGGAGAAATACTTGGACGAATTCCTGGAGAAATTCTTAGGAGATTTTTAGAGAAATTTGGTTATTTTGGTTATTTTGAGGAAATTCCGAAAAGAATTCCAGAAAAAATCCTAGAGGATTTCGTTAAATAATTTACTAGGTATTCCCGGAAAAAAATGCTGGAAGTTATTCCGGAGGAATTATAGGAAGAGTTACTGGGAGAATTCCCGGAGAAGTTTCTAGAAAAATTTCCAAAGGAATTTCTTATAGGTTTACAAGTGAAATTATGGAGCGAAATCGGAGGATTTCCGACTTAAATTTCGGAAGAAACTTCTGGAAAATTCTTCGAAAATTCTGTATGTATTCTTGAAGGGACTCTCGAATGCATTCCTAAAGGAAATGCCGGAGATTTTTCTGGAAGAATAGTGGCAGAAATGTCTAGAAGTAAAACTTGGAGAGAAGAAAAGAAATCTTCAAGGATTTCCTCATAAATTTCCTGAAAAAAAATAGTGAAGGCCAAATTTGAGCATAATCAGTCATAAAAAACCCCCTGACAATAATAGAACAAAACCTGCCAAAGCCGTCAGGCCCCCTATATTCAGTTATTTTCATCAATTCAAATTTATTTGCGTTCATCTGAATGTATTGCAGCAGTTTTTGAAAAAAAAATCGATTTTGAATTTTTTTTTTCCAAGGGAGGACCCACACACACATACATACATACATACACACATACAGACATCACCTCAATTCGTAGAGCTGAGTCGATTGGTATATAACACTATGGGTCTCCGAGCCTTCTATCAAAAGTTCGGTTTTGGAGTGATCCTATAGCCTTTACACGTATACTCGGCACGGCAAATGCTGGGTAAAGCGTACCATTGGTACTTCGCGTACCTGAAGGAATAAAATAGACCCCATCTCGCGGTCCTCAGCCTCTTACCCAGCCACTCCTATCCCTACCTCCCCGCGGTGCTGGCCGGGATACGAGCAACCTTAGGGAAGATCGGGTAACCAACCCCGGTGGGAACTATGGTCGTATGCTGACCTCTCCGGAGGTGCAAATCTTATTGAGCGTCTGTTCTCCATGTCAGGATCGGCTCACAACAGCGTCTGTTCTCCATGTTAGGGGCGGCTGATCATCGTCCGAGTGCCAGCGAGGGACTCTAAGTGAAACTGTGCACCATGGTCCACCGGAAATAAGGAGGAATGGTCCTCCGGAAATTTAGAGGGTTTGGTGTCAGGCCCTGCAAGCCAGCCAAAAAAAAACTCACGCAACGAACAATCAACAAGAGAGTACGGAACCATCGTGGAAGACCACTGCGACGAAAAGGGACTAGCGATTGGAAACTCGGTTCGTGGAACTGCAAATCTCTCAACTTCATCGGGAGCACACGCATACTCGCCGATGTGCTCAAGGACCGTGGATTCGGCATCGTAGCGCTGCAGGAGGTTTGTTGGAAGGGATCAATGGTGCGAACGTTTAGAGGTAATCATACCATCTACCAGAGCTGCGGCAACACACACGAGCTGGGAACAGCTTTCATTGTGATGGGCGATATGCAAAGGCGCGTGATCGGGTGGTGGCCGATCAATGAAAGAATGTGCAGGTTGAGGATCAAAGGCCGGTTCTTCAACTTCAGCATAATCAACGTCCATATCCCACATTCCGGAAGCACTGATGTTGATAAGGACGCATTCTACGCACAGCTGGAACGTGAGAACGACAGCTGCCCAAGCAACGACGTCAAAATCATCATAGGAGATTTGAACGCTCAGGTTGACCAAGAGGAGTTTAGACCGACTATTGGAAAGTTCAGCGCTCACCGGCTGACGAACGAAAACGGCCTACGACTAATTGATTTCGCCGCCTCCAAGAATATTCGCAGCCATTCGCAGCACCTACTTCCAACACAGCCTCCCGTATCGGTACACCTGGAGATCACCACTGCTGACAGAATCACAAATCGACCACGTTCTGATTGATGGACGGCACTTCTCCGACATTATCGACGTCAGGACATATCGTGGCGCTAACATCGACTCTGACCACTATCTAGTGACGGAAGCGAAGACAGCAGACCAACCTTTTGTAGGAGAAGAAACGCCGCCTGGAAGAAGCGGAGTGCGAGGAGATGGAACAGCTATGCCGTTCTCAAGATACACGCAAGTTCTATCAGAAGCTCAACGCATCCCGCGAAGGCTTCGTGCCGCGAGCCGAAATGTGCCGGGATAAGGATGGGAGCATCTTGACGGACGAACGTGTGGTGATCAAAAGGTGGAAGCAGCACTACGAGGAACATCTGAATGGCGCTGAGAGTACAGGCAGTGAAAGTCAAGACAGCGGAAGAGCTGATAACGTCAGTTCAGCGGACGATGGAAGCCAACCAGCCCCCACCTTGAGGGAAGTCAAGGATGCCATTCAACAGCTAAAGACCAATAAAGCAGCTGGTAAGGATGGTATCGGAGCTGAGCTCATCAAGATGGCCCCGGAAAAGCTGATCACTTGCCTGTACAAACTGATAGTCAGAATCTGGGAAACCGAACAGCTGCCGGAGGAGTGGAAGGAAGGGGTTATATGCCCCATCTACAAGAAAGGCGACAAACTGGAGTGTAAGAACTTTCGAGCGATCACCATCCTTAATGCCACCTACAAAGTGATATCCCAGATCATCTTCCGTCGTCTGTCACCATTAGTGAACGAGTTCGTGGGAAGTTATCAAGCCGGCTTCGTTGACGGCCGCTCGACAACGGACCAGATCTTTACTGTACGGCAAATGCTTCAAAAATGCCGTGAATACCAGGTCCCAACGCACCATCTGTTCGTTGATTTCAAGGCGGCATACGACAGTATAGACCGCGTAGAGCTATGGAAAATTATGGACGAGAACAGCTTCACTGGGAAGCTTACCAGACTGATCAAAGCAACGGTGGATGGTGTGCAAAACTGTGTGAAGATTTCGGGCGAACACTCCAGTTCGTTCGAATCGCGCCGGGGACTAAGACAAGGTGATGGAGTTTCATGCCTGTTGTTCTACCTTGCGCTAGAAGGTGTCATGCGGAGAGCCGGGTGTAGATCCAGTCAATTTATTTGTTTCGCGGATGATATGGAAATTGTCGGCTGAAAATTTGCAAAGGTGGCAGAACTGTACACCCGCCTGAAACGTGAAGCAACAAAAGTTGGACTGGTGGTGAATGCGTCAAAGACAAAGTACATGCTTGTGGGCGGAACCGAGCGCGACAGGGCCCGCCTGGAAAGCAGTGTTACGATAGACGGGGATACCTTCGAGGTGGTCGAGGAATTCGTCTACCTCGGATCCTTGCTAACGGCTGACAACAACGTTAGTCGTGAAATACGAAGGTGCATCATCTGTGGAAGTTGGGCCTACTACGGGCTCCAGAAGAAACTGCGGTCGAAAAAGATTCGCCACCGCACCAAATGTGTCATGTACAAGACGCTTATAAGACCGGTTGTCCTCTACGGACATGAAACACGGACAATGCTCGAGGAGGACTTGCAAGCACTCGGAGTATTCGAGAGACGGGTGCTTAGGACCATCTTTGGCGGTGTGCAAGAAAACGGTGTGTGGCGGCGAAGAATGAGCCATGAGCTCACCCAACTCTACGGCGAACCCAGTATCCAGAAGGTAGCTAAAGCCGGAAGGGTACGATGGGCAGATGCGGCCTCGAACCGTGTATTGTGGCGTCAAATTGTTGATTCAGTGTTATCTGTTTAAATGTAAACTAAATAAATGAAAATGACGTATACTTAGTATACGCGAAAGGCAAAAAGCTTACAAAATTGTAAGGTTTATGACACAATATTTGTATGAGAATCTAACAACAAGAAAATCCAACAAACGAGGCATTCCACGGGGGCATGTCAGTCGATCCTGAGCGACCATTTCGAAAATATTTGAAACTCTGCACAGTTTTTCAATTTCATCTAAATCGTCATTTTTCGATATCAAATCTTCATATTGAGTCACGACTAACTTTTCAAAAGGGTGTATGTGAAAATGGTTCAAAATATTTAAAAGCTGCACAGCAAAAACGGAATGTTCGATAGTTATGATTTTTCAGCAAAGTTAGACAACTAAATGGTGATTCTTAAGAAAATGTGCACAGTAAAAAAAAATTTTTTTGCCTTTAAAAAATATCATTTTGTCACAAAAACTCAAATATCTCAAAACCCTATCTTTTTTCGAACGTAATTTTTTTAGGGAAAACGGTCCATTATATTAGCTATCTACCATAAAAATTTGGTGATGGTAAACTAATAAACAAAAAAGTTATGACATTTCAAACATTTCACAATTTTTAAATTTAGTAAAAAAAAATTTTTTTCTGTGTAAGTTATTTCGAGAATTGCAGTTTGATGCAGATTTTATTGTTAAGGGACGTGATTTAAACAAGTTGTTTTCATGATATTTTGATTTAATTATTCATAGCATCTATAAGAAACTTAGACACGATCCAGTGTTGTGATCAAAAGTATTGATAGTGTCATAATTTTCATTGCACGTGACTGGCGAAAAATTCTTTTAATAGTGTTGAAACCTGTTGATAATAACGTTGATAGAAACATATCAGAAATGTTATTTTTAAGACAAAAGCTGCAAAATCAAAGATTTATATACACGTGTACGTCTATAGTTTACCTGCAAAAAATATACCTCTTAGGGTCTGTCTCATTTGGAGAATTAAACTTAAAAGTGACAGTTCGAAAATTAAGAAATCACCCCGTTATAAGAATGGCTGGTGCTACCCAGCAATTCCAATAGGACATCGATGGAAAATGATTCGATATCTGTCAAAAGTAATCTTGCTCTGCGAGCAGGGTTATTTGATAATTATTGAAATGTCACTTTTAAGTTTAATTTCAGTTTAATTATCCAATTGAGACAGACCCTTAGAGAATAGACTTTATGATCGGGAGGAAACGGGTATCTTCAACAACAACAAATGCATGATAGGTACATACCATGACAATGCTCACGAAAAAGCAAAAAAAATACTACTACTAAGGTTGTTAAAGATCTTATAGTAATTTTTTTCTTCAGTCAAGCAAATGACACCAAACTAGTCAGTAAAAACTTAAAAGTGATTTTGTTTATTGAAATATTACGAACAACATGAGTAGCCGCTTTCTCAACTGTTGTAGGCCGTTTGATGGAAAAAGTGTTCAAAAGAGTTACGAAATCTCACCGAAAGCACCATAGATAAACTGAAAGCGACTGGTTATGCTCCAATGTCCACATTGAATACAAATTTACGCATTTGCACGTCCTGCCGTCTAAACGTTGACAAAAGAGCAATCTGTATATCATCGGTTGAGCAGAGCGCAGGAAGTTCGAAAACGACAGCAACTGAGGAATTGCCAGATGTATCGACAACAACTGAGGAATTACCAGAAGTATTAAGTGCTGAGAGCCTTGCCACCGTACCATCAGCGAAATCTGTTTCAACAAATCAATCGGAAGATGAGTGTATCCAAAAGGTCAACATCGAACGCTTTAACGAGGGCATAGCTGGGATAAAAGTGACTCTGATTAAATGGAGTAAGATGGACTACGTTTATTACCCGGAGAAAAATACCGTGAAATAAACGAAGCTGTACGAAGAAACCTCTTCAAATAGGGACCTGATGATGTGGAAAATACAGACTACGATGAGGTAATTATAAATATGAAGGAAAGGTTCTCGAATGCAGCCACGACAAGGAAAGAAAATTATTGATTTTGTCGATGCTGCCAAGTTCGTGGTCTATTCAGGATGCCATTGATGAGTTCAAAACCAATAGAAATACAGTAAAAGAGGCAAAACAATTGAAGAATAACTGTCTTTCAACCAAAAATACTAGGTCTAGTACTGCATTAACAGATGAGACAAAAGAAATAGTAGTTCAATATTTTGAAGATGATGAAGTAAGTCGAGCTATGCCTGGTCAAAAAGATTATGTATCAGTAAAAAGATGGAAAGCGTCAAGCAATCCAAAACGATTAATGATGACGACTTTGAAAGAAGCGTACACACGCTTCAAGGAAATTCACGATAATATTAAAATAGGTTTTTCCTCATTTGCAAGCCTTCGGCCAAGGCAATGTAAGCTTCTTTCCAATTCAGGAACACATAATGTGTGTGTGTGCACAACCCATGAGAATATTAATCTTATTTTACATAGTTTGAAAAGAATCAATTTAACAAAGGATATTAAAATGTTAACTGGTAGTCTTTTGTGTGAAAATACAACATCAAATTGCTATCTACGATCTTGTTCGGATTGTCCAGATTCTTCATCATTGGAAAATACTTTATTCGCTGAGTTTGAAGAAAAATATATTGATCAGTTATCATTTGAGCAATGGGTGACCACGGATAGGTGTGACATAGAAACTATTGTAAAACCTGTAGATGAGTTTGTGTCATATTTTTGCTTGAAATTAGAAAGTTTAATCCCTCACGATTTCATTAAAACAGAACAATCCAGCTTTTTAAAAATACGAAAAATACATTACAAAATGGTGAATTTTAGTCATTTGTGATTTTCTGAAAATTACAGCTTTGTATTGCAAGATGAAGTGCAGTCCCATCACTGGAACGTACAACAAGCTACAATTCATCCATTCGTTATTTATTTTAATGGAAGTACGCAAATTGAACACTTAAGTTTTATTATAATTTCCGAAGATTTAAGACACGATTCAGTATCCGTAAACTTGTTCATTGAAAAATGATTAACTTTTACGCGTTGATAAGCATAAAGAAGTCAAAAGATATATTTCATGTCTGATGGAGCAGCGTCGCAGTACAAAAATCGTAAGAATTTTTCGAGCCTATGTCAATTTAAATCAATGTACGGAATTGATGCAGAATGGCATTTTTTTTGCTACATCACATGGCAAAGGTCCTTGTGATGCTATTGGAGGAACAATAAAGCGCATGGCCACAAGAGCAAGTTTAGCCAAAGAACGTGAGCATCCAATTAAAACTGCGAAAGAACTGATTGGGCAAATCGTAGAAAAGAAAAGATTTAACCAAATTATCATTTTGTTTTACTACTACTGAAGAGTACGAAATAAAGGCTTCAGAGCTCAGCGAGCAATTTAATAACGCGAAAACGATCCAAGGAACCCAAAAATTTCACTGTTTCATTCCATTGTCGGAAAATAAAATTAAAGCAAAACTATACTCAAACTGTGCTGATAATAATTGAAAAGTGTTCGATATTTTAAAAAATTTGAATAAAAATAAATAAAAAATAAGTATTAATAAACTGTTTTCATGATATCATAACCCATACCAAAATTCAAACCCAAAACTCTTAGAGTTTCTATAACAACATTGTGTAACTGCCACATTTAATTTAATACTTAGGATAATATTAATTCATTTTTATTTATTTATACATATAATATTTATACATATAATATACATAATATCGATGAATACATAAATATGGAATATCATACAAACAACTTGTTTAACTCACGCAAAGCCCTTAACAATAAAATCAGCATCAAACTGCGATTCTTGAAAAAAAAAATACACGGAATTTTTTTTTTGTTTACTATATGTGACAATTGTGAAATGTTTGAAATGTCATAACTTTTTTGTTTATTAGTTTACCATCACCAAATTTTTATGATAGATAGCTAATATAATGGACCGTTTTCCCTAAAAAAATTACGTTCGAAAAAAGATAGGGTTTTGAGATATTTGAGATTTTGTGACAAAAATGATATTTTTAAAGGCAAAAAAAAAATTTTTTACTGTGCACATTTTCTTAAGAATCACCATTTAGTTGTCTAACTTTGCTGAAAAAATCATAACAATCGAACATTACGTTTTTGCTGTGCAGCTTTTTAAATATTTTTGAACCATTTTCACATACACCCTTTTGAAAAGTTAGTCGTGACTCAATATGAAGATTTGATATCGAAAATGACGATTTAGATGAAATTGAAAAACTGTGCAAAGTTTCAACTCAATAGAAAATCATGAATTAAAAATTTTCTTAAATTTTGATGCTGTTGCTTGGAATCGCTCAAACGATGGTTGGATTTCCTATAGGAATTTTACCATGCGTTCAGATTGTAACGCCTAAAAGTATGCTATGCACCGTCCTCCCTAGCTACAGAAGAATATCATTCGCGACTACACTAACACAATTCCACATCATATATACGATTTGTATCGCGGCGATATACATGCAAGTTCGCTTACTTCACGCTGCTAGCCGGCTGTGGCGGTGGCGGCGGTAACTGTTTTCCGCGCGTAGTAACATCGTAAATGCGATAGTGCTGGTTAGTACGGAGGTGGTTTTCGATTCGAACGGTCGTCACGTCGGGAGCGCGGTGCAACATCAAACAACTGATCAAACGGGAAAACCGACGCCGCGCGCGCCTGTTGTAACTAACTCATCTGACATTTAATTGATCTATTTTTAATATCATTCGTTCGTTCGGAACGCGTTTTCCGCCGTTCTCGTGTTGCGACAGTCGATGACTGTTTGGATTTTCGCCACCCCCAACGCATCTAACTGGATTCAGTCATTGGCATAGAGGACGTCATAAGTAACCGCATTGCAACATATCTAAGCAGGCCAAGCATACATGCGATGGTATTTTCCGGTTACAGTAACGCGGCCTACTTACCACTCGACAGTGACCAAGGTGTAACTTTTTACAAAAACGAGAACTTGTTATTCTCACCACCACCAGCAGCTGCTGCGTCCAACATTGCTCTGGTCTGCCGACGTAACAGCTCTGTGGCAGAAATGCTAACCACAACAACGGGAAGTGGTCCCTTCGGTGGACAACCGTTGCTTCACGGTGCGCACCAGCAGCGTCACGGCAACAACGTTTGCGATGACTTCCAACCGGTGGCCCATCTCAGCTCCAACGGTTATTACGGATACGTTCCGCCACCGGCCAACGCCGCTGCACCGAAGGTGATGTCAACACATCAAGCGGCGGGTACGCCGCCTCACATCAACGGTCATGGTGTTGGTGTCTTATTGGATTCTATCCATCCAGCAGCAACCCCCACCGCCGTCGCCGCAGACGATTCCTATTCGATGATGATGGATTGCGGTAACGGCGGTGTCGGCGGAGAAATTGTCCAAGTGGAAAACTACCAACAGCAGCAGCAGCAACATTTACGAAAGCGAAAAGAGTACAGCGAGCACGTCGAAGCGAACTGCAAACGGCGGAAGACATGGCAGGAGCAACCAAACGGCACAGGTAAGTGATGGGGTTGGGGGGTGGCTGTGGAACGCTTGAATACGATTGAATACTGTAAACATGCGGCGAACTCGGATGAAACTGAACTTTTTATTACGCCAAGTGGACAAAAACAGCAATATTTGTGCACATTCTTTTATTCAAGCTATCAAAAGTCTCAAGCGAAATGGACTTTATGTTCATCAAATTTTCCTAATCTTAGCTCTTGTGGTGGATGCTTTTTGAGCCCATGAAAGGTTGGTGCATTATTCACTTAAATCGTTCGTAAAAACCATAAGGTAGGCAATTATAATGTACTGCTTCAAATGAAAATCGTAAGCTGCAATTTGGTAATATTGTCCCAAAAAGTTTTAATTAATCGTATTGCTATACAAATGAAAATTGTGAATTTAATAAGAATGGGTAAGTCCATTAAAAATACTTCATTGGACAAAAGAGAAAAGATTTGCACAGCCTGCCTGTTTGATTGGCAGCTGAAACAACGCGTTAGGGTGATTTTCCACACAAGTTTATTGCATTTATCAGTTGAAGAAGTGCATGAATCTAGTGTAATGTAACAAATATATGCTTGATACACTTTTTTAAAGAAGCAATTAGAAATATCTTCCCACAAAGCGATGTATTATCGCTAAATTACAAACCAACGTTACATCCGCAACCCTATAGGTTTTATTTTACTCCTTGTTCCCACCAGCATGTTTCGAGACTGCATGAATCAATACCTCCCAGCACCCACACAAAGCAGAATCGATTAATGCTTGTGTGAACGATTCAGTTGAACCGACTAGCACTTTTAACTACTGCTTTATTGCACAACTTCATGGCCATACAATTTAAAAGCCCTACACACAATGGCAGCCTTAGTGGTGGTGCGATGTAGTATTTACACAACAAGATAGCGACACATGCGCCACTTGCGAAGCCGGTATGGTATCAACATTCTCAATGCAAACAAAAAGTGGTTTGTAACGCGGGAAAATTTCATGTGTCGGCTCTGTCGGCACCACGGTGGCGGCAATTGCATCGGATCGCTACTACAGCTGTTACAACAGTCACGAAATGTTAACCGTGAAACGGTCGACAGGGTTCCCCTTTTTGCAATTTGCACTGTGAAGATTACAAATTTGTTTCCAACTGGAAAACGAAAGTATGAGAACTCGACAAAATATTGCGTCACGTTGATCCGGTTTGTTATGTTCATAACTTGGGAAATTTTCAGCTGATTTAGAAAATAATTTTGGAAAAACTATTTTATTACGAATACATGGAGCCAGAGTAAATTGTTATGAGTTTGGTTCCCGTGATTACGGATGGGATCCTTCGTCCCCTCTTCGAGCTTTTTAGTAGTGCAGTCTGGTAGGACTCCTTCCTCAGTGATAATTATATGGGACCTCTGCTGGACTGCAAAATCTTTCCTTTTACGTTCCCTGACATCATGACTCATGAGTCATAACCGTGCTTACATTTAGCTAGCTAGGTATTTAGTGATAAACAATGTGTTCCAAACATTCGTATAGGGAATCGACTGCTGAAAGTAGAAGTTTTTTCCAAACTAGAACGTGGTGCCAGTCTTATTTTGTTATGTCTCACTTCGAAGAACCGTAATAAAAAATACCACACATTATTATGATGATATACGAACAGTCTTATAACAGCTTCGTTATCGATAAATTTTTACTTTTTATAGATAGGGAATAGAAGTGATAAAGCTTTACTTTGCCACCGAAAAGTGAATCCTATCTGACTTATATTTACCTCATTAGAACTTTACAATCCCGAAAACCTCCACGATTGTCAGTTTAATCTCTGATAAACTTTAAAACCTCTGATTAACATAGAAACATTAAACGATATTTTTTTCGATCTAGAAATTGAAACAGTATTAGATCTTTTAGTTATACATATTGTATGTTCTTACCATAATATTACCGTAGTTAAGAAGCCATAAATCTACTTATTAGAACAATTTGAAATTATACGCAACCTTGACAAAGAATTGATAGTAAAATAAACTAAATTCTTTAACATACATGACGTATCTTACATTGAGGCTGATATTCAGTATTTACCCAGATTAAAAACAACAATAAAAAATTACGTGAGGCAAACAAAGTGATCTAACGAAAGCATTGGTGGGGAATGCGACTATGAAGAACAAACACAAATACAGTAGACGTTCGATAACTGCAAGTCATTTAACTGCAATGCTTTTTAACTGCAATTCGATAGTTGCAACAGTTCAACAGCTGCAACATTCGATAGTTGCAACAGTTGAAAAGTTCGCGTCGTGAGTTCTTTATTATTCGTGTCCGGATTGTCCGTAATTAAGTCGGTTCTGTTCCGTTTGTCCGTCGTTTGTCCGCCCACAGGTTATGGGCCCAGTATAAATTAACGATTTTGCTAATAGTTTTGTGCGCTTGAGGTCTCGGAACGGTTTGTTTGTTTCGGTCGGTTGTGAGGTTGAGCAGCAACCGGAAAATTTCTGCAAACGGCAAAGTGGCGGATTCACAGAGGTTTGCATTGCAAAAATTAAACAACCACAACTACCAGTCGTGGAGATTTAAGATGGAGATGCTGCTGGTCCGGGAGGATACGTGAAACGTAATCTCCAAGCCTGCTCCGAACCCAGTGACCGATGAGTGGTCAAAGGTGTAGCACATATATATGGACCAGGTTGAATGAAAATTCCATTTGTTCAAAAATGATAACAAAGAACTCGAAAATAAATAAAAATAATGAAATGAAGAAAATATAGATAATAGTCAATAAAACTGCTCATCTGCATACACAGAAAGAAAAATCAATAATAAAATTAAGAAAACCGTTGGTTAAAATAAAAAGTTGCGTTGGTTCTTTTTCGTAGAGAGTTGGGTATGTTTAAAACAAAAGTACGCTAACTTTTACGCACACCATGGCTTAAAAGCTGCGTACTACTCTGAAATTAAAAGTTTAAGTTTTCAATTCAAAACTGTAGAACTGTCAAATCCAAATTGTGGCACTGTAAAAAATAAGAGTGATCTATTTATTTTTATTCCGAAATTAAACATTCATTAGCCCAAAAAGTCCCTTCCCCTTCCTTCATCATTTTCTTTCAAATCGAATCAAATCCAAATGAATAGAAGTTTTTATTTTTTTATTCTTCGAGATCCTATTTTCCAGCATTTTTAGTTGAGACAATGCAATTTTAAAGCAGCACTAAAGGTACGTCAAGGTACTGTAGCAAACTGTAGCCTCCTCGGTAGCCTCTTATCGTGGTGCGCATCGTAGGCATGTAGACACCACAGACAAACAGACGTAACAGCTAGAATAATTTGTTTTGAAATCCATCGCCCACTTATTTTACCACCACCTGTCGTGCGTGTTGTACAAAACAAAGTTTAGTACGACAATGTCAACAGAAGGCGCTAGTGTGAGATGTCAAATACAAAGGTATACGATGCGCGCGCCCCTGGATGTGAAACTAGCAAGCAGTTGAATTTAAAACGACCGTTTAGCTCATGGTCGATGGAAATTTGCTCAGTGTTACGTCTGTTTGTCTGTGTAGACACTGTACCCTTGACCGCAGCATAATTTTCCGTCAGCTACAAATCCCGAAACATAAAATTATCTGTAAAAAAAGCAGAAATCTTATATAAGTAAAGGCTATGATATGCAATGCTTTCGAAGCAAAAGCAGTTTTGTTCTTGTCATTGAAGCTGAGATTGAAGCAGAAGAGTTTCAAACGCAATACAACGGAACGGCGACGGAAACGGCAAATTTGACAGAAAATATATGGGCTAACTGTCAAATTTTCCGTTTCCGTGGCCGTTCCGTTGTATTGCGTTTGGGGCTTTATTGGGCGCTTTTTAGCGATGGCTAAAATGAGTACACAATGCCGCACCGGTGGTGATTCTTCACGTTCTATCGGTTCATTTTAGGTTTTCGTTTACAAAAGGACTTACCTCCAGGTTCCGTTCGGTGGACAGTGCCTTTTCTGGTGATTTGGCATTTTTTGCGATGATTATAGCCTAGACCGAGACCTAGACTGTCTGGCCAGCCTGGCCTAAAAACAAAACAGGACATAGCTATTGCTATACAACACAATTAGACACTGTTATTTGGTTCCCGGCACCACTAATTTTCCGCTAAACAACACTTTTCGGCTTAGACACTTTTGTCACACCAGTCCTCACTTGTCCGGTTAAAAAAGAAATTTGTTTACGTTGCGATAGTGGTGATAGGGGCGAGAGAGTAAAATTGGCTGTCAATAATGTTTAGCGCACACTGTGACTTTTCCGTTTTTAAATAGTCAAAAATAGTTTTAATCAATTTGCAAAAAAAAAAAATCAATTGTGTATAAAAGTTTAGAAGTTTTTTTTTAAATAAGTGGATTATTTTTAATTGTATAGATAGATGATTAATATTAGATTAATAGAATGTGCATTTGCACAGCATGTGAAAGATTCTTTTCGAAAAATGCAATTCCTTTCGTTGGGGCTTAATCCTTCGCTTAAACCCATATACGACCCTCTGTATACACGTACACGCTAGACTGGAATACTTTCTCCAACATTGAACCAAACTTGGTTTTGTTTTTGACCATCTCATGTATTCTCATGTATATACAGGCACTATAGAACGGAGAAGAACACTGGAAAAACGATTTTTTGATTTACTCTTTTTGCACAATGGTTTACTGGTTACTGGGTACATTTTTTAGGTTGAATGGAAGAACTTTTAATTTCACATTCGGAACAAAAAAACTGAACTTTCATTTAAAAAAATAACTTTTACGAAGGCTAGTTTCATTTTCATTTTTAAGCAAATCAAGTACTTTTTATGTGGAAAGTGCAAAATTTTTTATAAAACCATGTTTGTTTTTTGTGTGTACGAACCTAAAACTTTTGAGCTAAATTTGGTTCAACTGCATACGATTCTCAAACTGAAAATAAACAAACGGATAATGACATACGACGCCCACATCACTAACGTTACATGTTCTTGAGGTATAAAAGCGCATGCATAACAGTGAACTGGTTACTTTTTCGACAGACGCGGAACAAGGAGCTGCCGTTCCGCTCTATTTAGTAGAGCGTGGGAGCCGACGTGTGGACCAGCTCCGCTTCGATCCGGGTAAGCGGGTGGCACCGTCCTCGGCAATCGAAGCGTGGGAGCCAACGCAAGGATCAGCTCCGCTTCGATCCGGGTAAGCGGGTGGCACCACCCCCGGCAATTGAAGCGTTGGACCCAACTCGAGGATCAGCTCCGCTTCGAGTAAAATTGAAGTGTAGGAGCCGCGCCGACGTTTCGACACGAGAAGGCGGTAGCAGGCCTAAGCGTATAATGGGCAGATTACGACAAAAGGCAGACGCGAAAGCTCGACAATCGGGCTCCGCATTGAGGATGACCAGATCAGTATTGTACGGAATTGTGCGACTGCGAGCGAAGCATGGGATGCCTTGAAGACGTACCACGACAAGGGTTCGAAGGTGTATCTTTTAAAGAAGTTGACGCACTTGGAACTTAAAGAGGGCGATGGCATGGAGCAGCACCTTCAAACGTTTCCTGATTTGCTGCAGCGAATTGCAGATGTTGGCGACGAGATCCCGGATAAGTTGCAAGTGGCTATGTTGCTGTGTTCGCTGCCGAAATCTTATGATTATCTAGCGACGGCATTGGAGCAGCCACCACGGGACGAATTGACACTTCAACTGGTAAAGTCCAAATTATTGGCAGAAGTAGAAAAGCGTCGAGAACGACACGAAGATGCAACTTCCGGTAACGGACAAGCTCTGCGGGTGGAACATCGCCGGCGAAGTGCAGGTGGTGGAAGTAAATCTGCTGGTGGTGGAAGTAGGCATAACGAAACGCAAACTTGCTTCCAGTGTAATCAACCGGGGCATTTCAAGAAACATTGCCCGAATACGGTAGCTGCTGAATCATCATCGAAATCGTCGAGGAAGAAGCCGGAAGAACCGAAAGCCAAGCAAGCTCAGATAGTTTCGGAGGGGCCGCTGGCGTAGATGGTGCGACAAGCTGAGCCATCGAGTTCATCGACAGTGGTGCTTCTCGTCACATGACGAGAAATCGAAAGTTTTTCACTGTGCTGGAAACGACCGGTGGGACGAGTGTGATGTTGGCTGACGGCGAGCGAACTGAAGTAGGTGGTGTTGGCCGTGGCCAACTGAATTGGTTGACCAATGCTGGAGAACCAGTAGACATTGAGCTGAATGAGATATTGTATGTACCGAAACTTACTAGTGGCCTAGTGTCGGTGACTGTACTTGCCAAGAAATGCTTTGATGTGGTGTTCAGTGGGAATCGGTGTGAGGTTCGCAAGCGAATGCTTGCATACATGGCACCGACGTTTAGAACACCGGGATCCTGATGTGGTTCGGTCGATACACGAAAACAAGGCAGATGACATGAAGCTCGTTGATTGTGGTGTACGCACAGTGTGTCAATGTTGTTCCGAAAAGCGTCGATACAGGAAAAACTGGATATCGTACATGCCGATCTCAGTGGACCAATAAATTGTACGCCAAGTGGAAGTCGATACTTTCTTTGTTTGGTTGATGACCATACACGGATGGCGATCGTGTACCTTCTGAAGAAGAAGTCGGAAGCCGCAGCAAAAATCAAAGACTTCATCAGCTTCTGCCGGACGCAGACTGGAAAAACTCCCAAGGTGCTGTAGTCGAGTGACGGAGAATTTATCAGCAAGAATTTGCAGGACTACTTGCGGACAGAAGGCATCGTGACCCAGTTCAGTGAGCCCTACTCGCCACAATAGAATGGCGTAGTAGAGAGGCGAAACCGATACCTGAAAAAGATGGCACTCTGTATGCTGTTGGAGGCGAAATTGGTTCAAAAGTACTGGGGAGAGGCGATTTTGACGGCAACCTATATTCAGAATCGGGTTGTTTGAAGATCCGTTAGAATGAGTCCCTTCGAGAAATGGTACGGAAAACTTCCATCGTACCAGCACTTTCGGATTTTTTGGTTCCGAAGCTTAGGTACGCACTCCAGCCGAGATGGGTCCGCGACGTTAGGCATAAGTACGTTAGGCTTAATGGACGTTTGGCATAATGAACGTTTGGCATAATTTTTTATATAATTCTCTTTATTATAATTCTTTATGTCATAGGCTGTTCTTTGGGTCATTTTATGCCTAACGTACATTATGCCTATTGTCTCTTATGCCTAACGTCCTTATGCCTAACGTACTTATGCCTAACGGGGTATACCCGCAGAGATACGCAAGAAAATGGAGCCCAAAGCGCGGAAGTTGGTGTTTGTAGGTTACTCCAAGGAGCACAACCCAGCAAACACAAGATCGTATATCACAGCAGATAAGAATGTAAAGTGGAGGCCATATACGTGCATTTTGCACGCAGTCAAATGGAGGAAAACGCCTATATCGCCTCCACTTTGTACACTTATTCGCTAGCATATGCGATTTTGTGTTGGCTGGGAAGGCCTATCAGCTGTTATATGTGGTGTCGGGACGGATCACCATCAGCCTGGATGTGAAGTTTCTCGAGGATTGGCATATGGACAGTGAACGTAAAACCGAGTGGAAGCTGGAAGCGGCTGAATCGACAGTCGAGTTGGAACCGTCACCGGTTCCACCACGTGAGGCGGCATCTGCAGCTGAACCCGAGGAAGGACCTGAAGAAGAAGAAGATATTAACGGGTATGAATCGGCTGAAGAATTGTACTACGGTGAAGAGAACGTCGCTGCTCTGGGAGAGGGAATTCAACGTGACAATCCACGTCGCTCTACCAGAGGCATGACATGGCAATGGTGGACGATGAGCCGACTTCGTACGAGCAAGCTGTCAGCTGTGCGGAGAAAGATGAATGGATAGCTGCCATGGATGCAGAGTACGATTCGGACGGTAAAGTCGAGCGGATGAAGGCCAGACTCGTGGCGCAAGGCTACAGCCTACGATTCGATTCGGATTTTGAAGAGATAGTTGCTCCTGTAGCAATGTGTTCAACATTTCGAGTCCTGTTCACTGTAGCAGGCCATCGTCGGATGCACGTGAAACACTTGGACATAAAGTCGGCGTATTTGTACGGGAAGCTGGACGAGGTGGTGTATATGCGTCAGCCACCGGGATACGCAGTGCTGGGGAATGAGAAGAAAGTGTGCAAGTTAAAGCGTAGTATCTACGGATTGAAACAAGCTGCGAGGGTTTGGCATAAGACGCTGACGGATATACTTTAGCAACTTGGATTCGAGCAGTGTTATTCTGATTCATGTTTGTACCGTAAACGTTGTAGCAAGAACGGGTGGATGTATTTGCTAATATATGTGAATGATTTTCTGCTGGTATGCGCACAGAAGGAGGAAATTGAAAAAGTAGAGCAAGCTTTGCAGGAACGGCTGAAGATAACCAGACTAGGTGGCATAAGAAGTTTCTTAGGAATCCGTGTGCGAAGGAATTCGGATGGTTTCTTTGTGATTTCTCAGAAGGCATTCATCGAGTAGTTGGTGACAAGGTTTCGCCTGGATAACGCTAAGGGGTCAAAGTACCCGATGGATCCGGGGTACTACAAAGTGACAGAAAGTAGCCCAAAGATGGAAAGTAATGAAGACTATCACAAGCTAATCGGTTGTCTTTTATACCTATCCATCAATAGTCGTCCGGATATCGCAGTGGATTCGATTCCCTTCTGCCTTTGCTATACTTTTACCATTCTTCATTGCAAGAAAAATGAGCCGCTAGCCTTCGACTCCTAGCAGCATCTGTCTCGGCCATCACTCGTTGGCACTAGCGACTCTTCGTGGATTTGTGTGCACGCCGCGGAGATCTGATCAGAAGAGGCAGAGTCATGGCTTGCTGCTCGCCGATTGACACGCTGAGGTGTGAATCTATGAACACACCCTGAAAGTATTTTACTCAAACCCCACATTCCCCTTCTTCTCTAATTAAAAAAGCAAACAAAAATCTTCTAGCAAAGAATGCAATGCTTGTTTTTCTCCTGTTTTTTTTTTAAATCAAACGAAGGTGAACATCTGTTGCATTTGTGCAACCTATTATCTCCATTAAAAACTACACAGTAAAAAAAACTTGTCTCAACATCATGGTTTTAATACCAGAACAATTATTTAGAACATGGATCACCCAACTGTAGGTTGCGAAATATAAAACGTGATTCATACTTCGGTTCCTATGCCTTGCCACAGAACTATACAAGCTTTAAAATTAGGATCTAAGTACTGAATGGATGATTACAGAACAACAAGTTATAGCCTTCTTTTGTTATCCGAGATTTTAGCAAATATAATGAATTTCCAATTTCTTCCAAAAACATTCCAAATCTTACCCAAATGCAATCCAAAACTAAGCGGTGTTGAATTTCATTACTGATAAGATTTAAAAACAACCTAATAAAGATAAGAAAATCCATGCTAATCCAATTTCAATCCAAATCAAATCCAATTCAAATTCAATCCAATCCAAATCCAATCTAAATTCAACCTGAATCCAATCTAAATCCAATCCAAATCCTATCTAATGCCAATCCAAAACCAATTCAAATCCAATTCCATCCAAATCCGTACATTTATTCCAACTTTTATACCCATCAATCTGAACTTCAGCATATTGATGTTGACCTTCCGAGCAAACACCTTGCAAATTACATTTATCTTAAATTCCGCAAAATCTGAGATATTTTACCCAAATGAGATACGTGTAAATTAATACTGCTAGCCAATTACTCCAAACAAAAGATATTTTAGTTACTAGATTGTCGCTTCGGTTCCCTTTGTTCTGCTGTCCGGAACATGTTGGGTACCAAGCTGTCAAATCGTATGGATTTTCAAATGGTCAAATCGTATGGACGCCCCTATCCTTGCCAGCAAAAGATGTTCCGGACAGCAACGACAGCGACAATCTTTATCTGGTAACTAAAATATCTTTTCTCCAAACTAATCCTATTTATTATTTATTTATTCAGACTAAGGCCGAAGTTATTAATTTTGATTATTGATTGATTTTGCAAATTCCAAGATATCTGATCCTACAGTTAATCCCGCTATGGCTACTACTACTGGCTACTAAATCAGTACATGCCAAGGAATTTTAGATTAGATAGCTCTCAAACGATTTTCCGTTGGTCTAGTACGCACCTTGTAGTTTCATAAACTGCAATACATTTTTCGGCCACCTTTCAGATACGCCTTATAGTTTTCTAAACCACAAACCATTTTCCAGCGGTCTTTCAGGCGCGCCACCACAAACCATTTTCCGGCGGTGTTCAAGACGCGCCATGTGATTTCGCAAACCACAAACTATTTTTGGACGGTCTTCGAGCCACGGAGATCTAACTAGAAGAGGCAGAGTCATGGCTTGCTGCTCGCCGATTGACACGCTGAGGTGTGAATCTATAAACACACGCTGAAGGCATTTTACTCAAACCCCACACCCATGGCAGGACGAAAGAAGCTTTTTCTCTCGATCTGCGCGTTCGCATACCAGATGTCAATCTTCACACTGTGTTGGGCACTTCCCGTATGCCTTATCAAGGCTCTCATAGGACGCATACTTTACGTCATCAGGCTTATCGTTTGTTAAAGCATAGATGCAGATCAGATGATCAGATGCTAATTCTGTAGTTGTAGAATTTCCCCTTCTTTACTTGCTTCATTCTCAACACGAAAATGCGGTCGCTTATCGGCTTCCACCGGATAACTCGCTTCATCTGCTTCCCGATCACCATTAAGCCAACTCCACGTTCTGTCGCCACCGCTTCAATAGATGTGGTACGCGAATGAAGTGTTTGCGATGGGGTGGATCCGGAATTCATGTTCTACGGGTTTGAGTCATCGTATTCCCGTATTAATACCACACTTACGCCGACCTTCGGTAGCTCACAAGCCAGGAGCCCAACACGTGCGGATTCATTCAAGGCTCTGACATTCCAAGATCCGACTTTCCAAAACATTTCTTTTATTCGTTGCTAGAAGAAGAAGAATTCCCTGAAGAAAAAAAATCTTGAGGAAATTCAGAAGAAAATCCAAATACCAAAGTAATTCAGAAGAATGTTCCGTGAAAATTTAGAAAACGTTTCCGAGGAAATTCTGGAGAGCTTTCCGAGGAAATTTCAGTAGAAATCCAGGAAAGTTTTCTAGGAGGTAGAAAGTATCTAAGATGTTTTGAATAAATGTAGAAAAATTTATGTGGGAATACAAATTAATTTCTTTACCATCACAAAAAAATGAAAATAAATTATTATCCTATTCATCCACATCTTCGTTATAATTACAGGCTTCACCAACTCTACAAACTGGAACCAGCCATCATTCCACCAAATGGAATGCCATGATCAAGCCATGGACACATTCTCGTCTCCTCTGCAGTTCCACCAATCTCCGATCACGATGAACGCCCCAACCTCCATCAACGCATTCAACGGTTTTCAGCACCACCTGCAACAGCAGCAAAGCCTGATCTTAACACCCCCTATGGCAGCATCCGCGCAGCCTCAAACAATCCTGCAGCCGAAAAGTAAATATACCGAAACAAGTCGCTGCATGATGTCTCACATGATCTAGACCTAGATCACAATCAAGTAGTACCCGCAGTCCAGCTGAGCGGCAACTTGCGGCTCTGTAATTCTAAAGCGCATCCATTACCTATGGATGCATAATCCCACTTGAATAGCTCAATTGTGTTCCACTAACATTTCTGAAGACTTGCGCTAATTGCACCTAATTGTAGATTAGTTCCTCCCCCCGAATTATGTTCTTATCCTTTTTCCCCCGCCATTTCGGAATTCCCTTCCGGTATCGCTGTATTATTTTACTTATATCTTTCACCCTACACTACAGATTGTTTGTCCCGCGCTAGCTCGCCTTCCCCTAACAAGCCCCTAGGGCGCACCGAACTTGCTGTGGTGGACAAACAGAACCATCAGCTTCAAGATCTACGCCACCGACACTCGGCAGCTGGTGCCGAGGACTGCCAAATGTGGGAAGACTTGTTCATCAGTTTGCATGGGTCCGGGTTCTATCTGGCGTGTTGAGTTCATCCGGCAACGCGGGGTTGGGTTGACCAAACTAATAGACGGTTCATAATAACACTTTTTTTTCTCCCAATTAGTGTGTAAATAGTTTTTGTTTTTAAGGATTATGTTTGACAATCGCCGCTCTTCATCATTCACTTGACGCTCCATTCATAGTTCAAATTTTGTACCTTTCGCCTTTTTTTAAATAAAACTCTTGAAATAACATCGAAAATAGAATTAGAACTTTTTGTTCAAGCCTAATTTTAGTTTTATTCCCTTATGAAATTGTGTGCAAATAGCGAGTAAGGAATTATACGTTCTTAGATATTTAACTTAATAAATAAACTAGATAATAGCAACAAAATGTTGAAAACAATCGAACTGGACAAACAGATTGTCCAAGCAATTAACACAATCATATCTTCTGCGAGAGTAACAATAGGTCATGTGTACAATCTTGGTTAGAATAGAATAAATAGCAGTCATCATTAGAAAATGTCTAAATAAGAATCTGTCTGTGAAAAATGCAATGTATTGGGACTTTCGGGAGTTTAAATAAAGCATATATTTTTCCTAGGATATCTATTTTTCTGATTATTTGTCCGAAACGAATATTTTTTCCTACATTTTATCATTTGAAAAAGTCAATTTCAGATGCCACCAAAAAACTCTTCATACACCATCAGAGCTCGTGTCCATTCTGAGAATTTTAATACGATACGAATTGGAAGTTGGAATTAGAAAAATTGACGTAGTGTACATCAAGCGGGAAGTGCAGAGGGAATTAGGAGAGATGGAGGAGGCAAGATCGAGCGATACGTCGAGAAGGAGTTCTGTTGGGTTGGATGCATCAATCGCAAGTAACCGTCGAGATTCGATTGCACCCGCCGCTCTAGAACCAACAGTGGAATTGCAACGACAGCAATTGAAGGACGAACTAGCCAATCATATGGGCACAGCAGTTTCGTGGAACAGACCCCATGTCCCGGCATCGGATACCCAAATTGCAGTACTCCTATCGGTTTACGAGTGCAGTAAGCATCCTTAATCAGGATAATTTGCCACAGTACTTGGAAACCGTGGAGAACCTTGAGCAGCTGCAGTTTATCGTGTATTCGACTGCAGTGGCTGCTGTAAGGTTAGTGTGCCTGCTGTAAGCCAAAATGTGCCGGGATAAGGATGGGAGCATCTTGACGGCTGAACGTGTGGTGATCGAAAGGTGGAAGCAGCACTACGAGGAACATTTGAATGGCGCTGAGAGTACAGGCAGTGAAAGTCAAGGCAGCGGAGGAGATGGCAATGTCAGTTCAGCGGACGATGGAAGCCAACCAGCCCCCACCTTGAGGGAAGTTAAGGATGCCATCCTACAGCTAAAGACCAATAAAGCAGCTGGTAAGGATGGTATCGGAGCTGAGCTCATCAAGATGGGCCCGTAAAAGCTAGCCACTTGCCTGCACACATTGATAGTCAGAATCTGGGAAACTGAACAGCTACCGGAGGAGTGGAAGAAAGGGGTTATATGCCCCATCTACAAGAAAGGCGACAAGCTGGAGTGTGAGAAATTTCGAGCGATCACCATCCTTAATGCCGCCTACAAAGTGATATCCCAGATCCTCTTCCGTCGTCTGTCACCATTAGTGAATGAATTCTTGGGAAGTTATTGTTGGGACTTGGACAACCCTGATGGACAACTTCAGTAACCGGGCTCAATTGTCATTACACACAATGTCATAACCGAGTTCAGTAAAGTCTATGAATGTATTGTTTTATTCTCCGTACAATTATATTTTAATTTGTAACTTTAATGTACGTGTCGCGTTAATTCATTATAATACCGAAACGGCTACCTCTTATTACGCGCGACCGTAACAGTGGCGACTTGGGAAAAAGTGATTCTGTCGCGAAAATCGGTTAAAAGTTCCTCTACCGAGAAAGCGACGCCGGCTCAGCATGGACGGGGACCGTAACCTCAATTTGGGGAATGATGCAGCAGGAGTCAGCGGACAGCATGGTCAGCAACCACCTACTGGGACATTCCAGCACCCCGGACAGCACAATCAACATCAGCAGCCACACGTCGTCAACCCTCCCCCGCAGTCAATTCCACAGCAGCAGCAGCCACCATCATCCGACACGATTTTTGCCCACCTATTCAAGCAACAACAAGCCTTCGCACATCAGCTCATGCAGCAACAGCAGGAATTCATGCAGCAGCAGCAAGCACTTTTCCATCAAGCAATATCATCCATTCGAGTTCAAATACCACCGAATCCGGAAATCATACTCGATTCCCTAGCGAACAACATCAAAGAATTCCGGTATGAGCCGGAGAGCAGCATTACGTTTGCAGCTTAGTACGCAAGGTATGACGACCTATTCGAAAAAGATGCAGCTCGCCTCGACGATGAGGCTAAAGTCAGGTTGCTCATGCGCAAATTGGGAGCTGTGGAACATGAACGCTACGTAAGTTTTATCTTACCAAAGGTTCCAAAAGAATATACATTCGATGAGCCCGTTCAGAAATTGAAAACACTTTTCGGTGCTATTGAATCTGTCATTAGTAAACGATATAGATGTTTTCAAACAGTAAAGCAATCGAATGAGGATTTCATCTCTTTTGCTTGTCGATGTCTGAAACATGACACGGCAATGATAGGAGCACCACAGTCTGCAGCAGTCCAGTTCTTGAAGAAAAAGAAGAAGTTCAACAAACTTTCACCGATGTGTAATTCTTCCGGCTCTACTGGAACAAGTGTAAAACAAAAGTTGACAGTACCGTCAACTCCGTGCTGGTGCTGTGGAGCAATGCACTTCCACCGGGACTGCACGTACAAGCAGAACAAGTGCGAAGATTGTGGACTCGTCGGGCATCGTGAAGGCTATTGCCCGAGTGCAAAGAAAAACCCTAAATCAGGGGCTTCCAGGCGGAAAGGTCATCCAGAAGCCTACTCGACAAAAACTGTGAATCTCACGGATACAAATTTCATCCATTTGCTTCAAAAATATACATGTTTACTTCCAAAATGGTAAAATGTTTGAATCAAACATATTCATTTTTAAAACCAAATTAAATCCCTGTTTGATCCAAACATATTTAATTTTGATGCCAGAACAAACTGAATTATTGTTTGGATTTACGTAGAATATGTTTGTTTTTAACGTAGTTTTTTCTGCGTGCTTTTGGTGAACACTGTACATACCCAGCAAACAAAATGTGAGTCGTGAGGCATTCGTTAGGGACTAGTGAGTGACTGGAAATAGAAAAAATAAAAAAAACGTTTGATTGAAGCGTTTGAACTGTGTTGATCTTGTTATTATTTTTCCACCGATGCGCCAGACGTCAGTCTTTGCGAGAACATGTCGTCGGCGAAATCGGTGTCTGGTTGAAATTTCGTTCTCTTATGCAAAATATGTGAGTGCAAGGAAAAAAATGTCGTCAACGTTAATTGTAATTTGGATTCTTTTTGCGTCGGTAAGTGCAGTGCCAATTATTGTTTTAAATGGTGCGCGTGATAAATATGAATAATTGTCTCGTTGAATTCCGCGATCGAGTAGGTTTTTGTTATGAAGTTTTTAATCGGAAGTGAAATTATTCCCCGATTCAAAAGTAAATTTTGATTGCATCGACCGGTGATTTATACACTTCACAAGTCAATAAATATGAAAAACCTAAAAGGTTGCTGGATAGCAGCAGATAAAAGAGGTTTTCGTCGGTAATAATATTGTGTTTCAATAGTGAAAAAGTGTGTCAAGTACCTACTTAGGTAGGGGAAAAAATTGCAGCTTCTGCTGAATTCCCATTTTATTGTCGGATCTTCGACAGCTCAGTTAACGGAAGCAGAAAAATATGGATATTTTCTGTCTAACCAGTGCATTTTTACTAGAACCGGAAGATCGAAATATGATGTGCTCAACTGGAGTGAGTGTCCTTAATGCAGGATAAAATTGGTTCCAAAATGAAATCAAAATTTAATACCGTGAATCCTCAGTTCTTTCAAGATACAAAGAAGCAGAATCCGTGAACTAGAGATTGCAGGATAGCAATTGTGAAGCTACCTAAAAATGTGTACAATAGTGTTGCATGAAGGCATGGCTTCCGTACAGAACGACTTGGAGAGCGTGGTGCGCAACTGATGATGGAGTAAAGTTGCCTCAAACTGTGTATTGCGGTTGTGCTTCGAATTATTGATTTAGTGTTATCTGTAAAGATGCATGCTTAATAAATGAATGAAATGAGTTTTCCATGAGATGTTATCAAAAATGTGTATTCCGGCCAAGATTCCGGCTCAAGTTGAAGATACGAAAACTTAAGAAAAACCAAACAACCGCGGATTCGTCGACGCTATTGATTCATCTTGCTGGTTTTTCAGTTAGTCGCATGATAGTCAAAAAAGTGTTGTTTCGTACATAATATCAAATTGCAGAATCAATCTGCAGAATTTCTCGAAAATTCCCCTGGTTGGTCGAAAAATGCGTACATTAGTATTGCATTAAAAAGTCATAAGAGCACAATGCTGGCTAGGAAACATAAAAAGGCAGAACACACCTAGATCCGGTCTAAAGGCCGGCTCTGAGCAGCTATCAGTTAATCGCGAATTTGTTGTTGCTATTGACTAGTCTTCTCGTTCTACGACCATCCACAGGTGAGTATTTCAAAAAAAAAAAATTTTCCGCTAATATCAATAATATAAACTTTAAAACACAGATTAATACTGCACTGATAGTTAATTCGGTTCTTTAACATTCTTCAGAAAATCTGTTTCTCAGAATGAACTATGTACTCCCTCGAAAATCATATCCAAGATTGTGCAATATCCCAGTAACTATCTGTGCATTACTGAAACCCACTGCAGGTAATTTGAATATGCATCCGTAAGCGCATAGCCAAAAATTGTTTTGAGGTGCTTGTTGTAACTATCTGTGCATTAGGGGAAGGTGAGGAGACTTGACCCCCTGTTTTATCGAGTTTTGTTATAGCGTATTTTTAATATAGATCCTCTAGACAAATGATCGTTATGTGATGAGTTATTTTTTGGATTGACAACCTTATTTACTCTGCAGGACGGTTTGTATGATATGGTATCCTAAAGATTTTTTCAATGGCCTCGTAAAATTTGAACAACTTTTCATAACAATGACCAAATGCGCGCATAGCCAAATGTTGTTTTGGGGTGCTTGTTGTAACTATCTGTGCATTACTGAGTTCCGCCAGGGCACAGATAGTATGAATATGCATCCGTACGGCCATAGCCAAATGTTGTTTTGTGGTGCTTATTGCGACTATCTGTGCATTACTGAGATCTACCACGCGCATAGCCAAATGTTGTTTTGGGATGCCTGTTGTAACTATCTGTGCATTACTGAGTTCCGCCAGGGCACAGATAGTATGAATATGCATCCGTACGGCCATAGCCAAATGTTGTTTTGAGGTGCTTGTTGCGACTATCTGTGCATTACTGAGTTCCGCCAGGGCACATATAGTATGAATATGCATCCGTACGCGCATAGCCAAATGTTGTTTTGGGGTGCCTGTTGTAACTATCTGTGCATTACTGAGTTCCGCCAGGGCACAGATAGTATGAATATGCATCCGTACGCGCTTAGCCAATTGTTGTTTTGAGGAGCTTGTTGCGACTATCTGTGCATTACTGAGATCCACCACGCGCATAGCCAAATGTTGTTTTGAGGTGCTTGTTGCGACTATCTGTGCATTACTGAGTTCCGCCAGGGCACATATAGTATGAATATGCATTCGTACGGCCATAGCCAAATGTTGTTTTGAGGTGCTTATTGCGACTATCTGTGCATTACTGAGATCTACCACGCGCATAGCCAAATGTTGTTTTGAGGTGCTTGTTGCAACTATCTGTGCATTACTGAAATCTACTACGCGCATAGCCAAATGTTGTTTTGGGGTGCCTGTTGTAACTATCTGTGCATTACTGAATTCCGCCAGGGCACAGATAGTATGAATATGCATCCGTACGGCCATAGCCAAATGTTGTTTTGAGGTGCTTGTTGCGACTATCTGTGCATTACTGAGTTCCGCCAGGGCACAGATAGTATGAATATGCATCCGTACGGCCATAGCCAAATGTTGTTTTGAGGTGCTTGTTGCGACTATCTGTGCATTACTGAGTTCCGCCAGGGCACAGATAGTATGAATATGCATCCGTACGGCCATAGCCAAATGTTGTTTTGGAGTGCTTGTTGCGACTATCTGTGCATTACTGAGATCCACCACGCGCATAGCCAAATGTTGTTTTGAGGTGCTTGTTGCGACTATCTGTGCATTACTGAGTTCCGCCAGGGCACAGATAGTATGAATATGCATCCGTACGGCCATAGCCAAATGTTGTTTTGAGGTGCTTGTAGCGACTATCTTTGCATTACTGAGATCTACCACGCGCATAGCCAAATGTTGTTTTGGGGTGCCTGTTGTAACTATCTGTGCATTACTGAGTTCCGCCAGGGCACAGATAGTATGAATATGCATCCGTACGGCCATAGCCAAATGTTGTTTTGGAGTGCTTGTTGCGACTATCTGTGCATTACTGAGATCCACCACGCGCATAGCCAAATGTTGTTTTGAGGTGCTTGTAGCGACTATCTTTGCATTACTGAGTTCCGCCAGGGCACAGATAGTATGAATATGCATCCGTACGGCCATAGCCAAATGTTGTTTTGGGGTGCCTGTTGTAACTATCTGTGCATTACTGAGTTCCGCCAGGGCACAGATAGTATGAATATGCATCCGTACGGCCATAGCCAAATGTTGTTTTGGGGTGCTTGTTGCGACTATCTGTGCATTACTGAGATCCACCACGCGCATAGCCAAATGTTGTTTTGAGGTGCTTGTAGCGACTATCTTTGCATTACTGAGATCTACCACGCGCATAGCCAAATGTTGTTTTGGGGTGCCTGTTGTAACTATCTGTGCATTACTGAGTTCCGCCAGGGCACAGATAGTATGAATATGCATCCGTACGGCCATAGCCAAATGTTGTTTTGGGGTGCTTGTTGCGACTATCTGTGCATTACTGAGATCTACCACGCGCATAGCCAAATGTTGTTTTGGGGTGCCTGTTGTAACTATCTGTGCATTACTGAGTTCCGCCAGGGCACAGATAGTATGAATATGCATCCGTACGCGCATGACCAAATGTTGTTTTGAGGTGCTCTTTGTAACTTTCTAATTGAAGCAATTCCAGGTGGAACTCCTGGAGCAGTTTCTGATGAAACTTGTGATAGAACTCGTGGAGCAATTTCTGTTGGAACTCCTCAAGCAATTCCTGATGGAATTCCTGAAGCAATTCTTGGCGGAACTCCTGGAGGAATTCTTGGAGCAATTCCTGGTGGAACTCTTGGAGCAATTTCTGGTGAAACGTGTGATGAAATTCCAAGAGCAATTTCTGTTACAACTTCTGAAGCTATTCCTGGTGGAACTCCTAAAACAATTTATGTTGCAACTTCTGGAGCCATGTCTGTTAGAACTCCTGAAACATTTCTTTGCGGAACTCCTAGTGGAATTTTTGGTAGAACTCCTGGAGGAATTATTGTTGCAGTTCCTGGTGGAAATTTTGGAGAACGTGTGAAGGAACTCCTGGAGAAATTTCTTGTGGAACTTGTGATGGAGCTCCTAGAGCAATTTCTGTTGGATCCTGAAGCAATTCTTGGCGGAGTTCTTGGTGCAATTCATGTTGGAACTCTTGGAGCAATTTCTGGTGGATCGTGTGATGGATCTCCTGGAGCAATTTCTGTTGAATCTCCTGAAGCAGTTCTTGGAGGAACTCCTGGAGCAATTTCTGGTGGAACGTGTGATTGAACTCCTAGAGCAATTTCTGCTACAACTCCTGATACAATTCCTGGTGGAACTCCTGGAACAATTTGTGGTGTAACGTGTGGTGGAACTTCTGAAGCAATTCCTGGTAGAACTCTTGGAGAAATTTCTGGTGGAACGTGTGATGGAACTCCTGGAGCCATTTCTGGTGGAACTCTTGGAGCAATTTCTGGTGGATCGTGTGATGAAACTCCTGGAGCAATTTCTGGTGGAACGTGTGATAGAGCTCATGGAGCAATTTCTGGTGGAATGTGTGATGGAACTCCTTGAGCAATTTCTGGTGGAACTCTTGGAGCAATTTCTGGTGGATCGTGTGATGGAACTCCTGGGGCAATTCTGGGGGAACTTGTGATGGATCTTCTTGAACAATTTCTGTTGCATCTTTTGGAGCAATTCTTGGCGGAACTCCTGGAGGAATTCTTGGTGCAATTCCTGTTGAATCTTCTGGAGCAGTTTCTGGTGTAACGTGTGATGGAACTCGTGTAGCAATATCTATTGGATTTCCTGAATTCCTGGTAAAATTCTTGGAAGAATGCTTGCTGCAATGCCTTGGAAGAATTCTTGGTGCAATTCCTGGTGGAATTTTTGGATAAATTTACGGTGGAACGTGTGATGAAAATCCTGGAGCAATTTCTAGTTCAACGTGTGATTGAACTCCTGGAGCAATTTCTGTTAAAACTCATGAAGCAGTTTCTGTTGGAACTCCTTGAACAATTCTTAGCGGAATTCCTGACGGAGTTCTTGGTACAATCTTGAAGCAATTTCTGGTGAATCGTGTGATGGAACTCCTGGAGCAATTTCTGGTGGATCGTGTGATGGATCTCTTGGAACACTTTCTGTTGGATATCCTGAAGCAATTCTTGGCGGAACTCCTGGAGGAACTCTTGGTGCAATTCCTGGTGGATCTCCTGGAGTAATTTTTAGTGAAAGGTATGATGGAACTCCTGGAGAAATTTCTTGTAGAACGTGTGATGGAACTCCTAGACCAATTTCTGCTCCTTCGGAAGGAATTCCTTCGGAAGTTCCTCCAGGGATTCCTTCGTAAGTTCCTCCAGGAATTCCTTCGGAAGTTCCTCCAGGAATTCCTTCAGAAGTTCCTCCAGGAATTCATTCGGAAGTTCCTCCCGGAATTCCTTCAGAAGTTCCTCAAGGAATTCCTGCGGAAGTTCCTCCAGGAATTCCTGCGGAAGTTCCTCCAGGAATTCCTTCGGAAGTTTCAACAAGAATTCCTTAGGAACTTCTTCTAAGAATTCCTTTGGAAGTTCCTCCATAAATTCCTTAAGAAGTTCCTCCAGGAATTCCTTCATAAGTTCCTCCAGGAATTTCTTCAGAAGTTCCTCCAGGAATTTCTTCGGAAGTTCCTCCAGGAATTTCTTTGGAAGTTCCTCCAAGAATTCCTCCGGATGTTTCTCCAGGAATTCCTTCGGAAATTACTCCAGGAATTCCTTCGGTAGTTCCTCCAGGAATTCCTTCGGTAGTTCCTCCAGGAATTCCTTCGGAAGTTCCTTCAGGAATTCCTTCGGAAGTTCCTACAGGAATCCCTTCGAAAGTTGCTCCAGGAGTTCCTTCGAAAGTTCCTCCAGGAATTCCTTCGAAAGTTCCTCCAGGAATTCCTGCGGAAGTTCCTCCAAGAATTCCTGCGAAAGTTCCTCCAGGAATTCCTGCGGAAGTTCCTCCAGGAATTCTTGCGGAAGTTCCTCCAGGAATTCCTGCGAAAGTTCCTCCAGGAATTCCTGCGAAAGTTCCTCCAGGAATTCTTGCGGAAGTTCCTCCAGGAATTCCTGCGGAAGTTCCTCCAGGAATTCCTGCGAAAGTTCTTCCAGGAATTTCTTCGGGAGTTTCTCCAGGAATTCCTTCGGGAGTTTCTCCAGGAATTCCTGCGAAAGTTCCTCCAGGAATTCCTTCGGGAGTTTCTCCAGGAATTCCTTCGGGAGTTTCTCAAGGAATTCCTGCGGAAGTTCCTCCAAGAATTCCTGCGGAAGTTCCTCCAGGAATTTCTGCGAAAGTTCCTCCAGGAATTCCTGCGGAAGTTCCTCCAGGAATTCCTGCGGAAGTTCCTCCAGGAATTCCTGCGGAAGTTCCTCCAGGAATTCCTGCGGAAGTTCCTCCAGGAATTCCTGCGGAAGTTCCTCCAGGAATTCCTGCGGAAGTTCCTCCAGGAATTCCTGCGAAAGTTCTTCCAGGAATTCCTTCGGGAGTTTCTCCAGGAATTCCTTCGGGAGTATCTCCAGGAATTCCTGCGAAAGTTCCTCCAGGAATTCCTGCGGAAGTTCCTCCAGGAATTTCTGCGAAAGTTCCTCCAGGAATTCCTGCGGAAGTTCCTCCAGGAATTCCTGCGGAAGTTCCTCCAAGAATTCCTGCGGAAGTTCCTCCAGGAATTCCTGCGGAAGTACCTCCAGGAATTCTTGCGGAAGTTCCTCCAGGAATTCCTGCGAAAGTTCCTCCAGGAATTCTTGCGGAAGTTCCTCCAGGAATTCCTGCGGAAGTTCCTCCAGGAATTCCTGCGAAAGTCCTTCCAGGAATTCCTTCGGGAGTTTCTCCAGGAATTCCTTCGGGAGTTTCTCCAGGAATTCCTGCGAAAGTTCCTCCAGGAATTCCTTCGGGAGTTTCTCCAGGAATTGCTTCGGGAGTTTCTCAAGGAATTCCTGCGGAAGTTCCTCCAAGAATTTCTGCGGAAGTTCCTCCAGGAATTTCTGCGAAATTTCCTCCAGGAATTCCTGCGGAAGTTCCTCCAGGAATTCCTGCGGAAGTTCCTCCAGGAATTCCTGCGAAAGTTCTTCCAGGAATTCCTTCGGGAGTTTCTCCAGGAATTCCTTCGGGAGTATCTCCAGGAATTCCTGCGAAAGTTCCTCCAGGAATTCCTGCGGAAGTTCCTCCAGGAATTTCTGCGAAAGTTCCTCCAGGAATTCCTGCGAGAGTTCTTCCAGGAATTCCTTCGGGAGTTTCTCCAGGAATTCCTGGAGGAAATTCCGCAGGAAATCCTGGATGAACTTCCGAAAGAATTCTTGGAGGAGCTTTCTGAGGCACTTCCGGATGAATTCCTGGATGAGCTTTCGTAGGAATTCTTGAAGGAACTTACACAGGAATTCATGGAGCAAATTCTGGAGGAATTAATGGATGGACCTGATGGAATTAATGGATGGATTAATGGACCTATGGATGAATTACTGAAGGATTTTCTGGAGGAATTTTCTCCATGAATTCCTGTGGAAGTTCCTCCAAGAATTCTTACGGAAGTTCATCCAGGAATACATCCGGAAGTGCCTCCGGAAGTTCCTCCAGGAATTCCTCCGGAAGCTCATCAAGGAATTCCTTCGGAAACTCCTCCAGGGATTCTTTTACAAGCTCCTACTGAATTTGCTCTGGAAGCTCCTCCAGGAATTCCTGCGGAAGTTCCTCCAAGAATTCCTACGGAAATTCCTCCATGAGCTCCTGCAATAGTTCCTCTAGGAATTCCTGCAGAAGTTCCTCCAGGAATTCTTGCGATAGTTCCTCCAGGAATTCTTGCGGAAATTCCTCCATGAGTTCCTGCGATAGTTCCTCCAAGAATTCCTGCAAACTTCCTCCAGGAATTCCTTTAAAAGTTCCTCCAGGAATTGCTGCGAAAGTTTCTCCAGGAATTCTTCCGGAAATTCCTCCAGGAATTCCTTCGGAAGTTGGTCCAGAAATTCCTCTGCAGGAATTCCTGGAGGAACTTTCGCAGGAATTCTTGGAGGAACTATCGCAGGAACTCATGGGGGAATTTCCGCAGGAATTCCTGGAGGAACTTTCGCAGGAATTCCTGGAGGAACTTCCGCAGGAATTCCTGAAGAAACTCCCGAAGGAATTCCTGGAAGAACTTTCGCAGGAATTCCTGGAGGAACTTCCGCAGGAATTCCTGGAGGAACTTCCGGATGAATTACTGATGGATCTTCTGGAGGAATTCCTGGAGGAACTTCCGGAGGAATTCATGGAGGAACTTTTGGAGGAGTTCCTGGAAGAACTTCAGGAGGAATTGCTGGAGGAACTTCTTGTCTTATTTCTTCTTCTTCTTCTTCAATGGCTCTACATTCCAACTGGAACTTGGCCTAGCTTTTCAACTTAGTATTCTATTAGCATTTCCTCAGTTATTAATTGAAAGCTTTTCTATGCCCGCCATTGCATGAGTATGTATCTTGTGTGGCAAGTACAATGGATACACTATGCCCAGGGTGTCGAGAATGTTTCCAACCCGAAAACATCCTAGACCGGACCGAGAATCGAACTCGCCATCTCCGGATTGGCAATCCTACGGCTTTGCTCGCAAGGCTACTGGAGACCCCTTCTTCTTGTCTTATTTACCATCATTTATTTATCTCGTCCCATTGCTACATTTTATTTATATTAATTTATTTGGTATCTCCGTGTTTACAAATGGAAATACGTTTTTTTTTTCTAGTGTCACGCTAAATACAAAGTTGACGGACTTTCTATCACTCTCATCGCTCCTTTCCTGCCGTTTGCCACAAGAAAATACTACTGACTCTCCCGAAATGGTAATTTTTGTATGGAATTTGGAAAACTTGGTTGAAGTGAAAAGAGCTTCCTCAAAAGTTTAATGAGGTCAAATATACTTTTTATTTTATCAAAATGATCGTTGAAAAATTTGTTGGGTTTTGCAAAATTTGGTTCCTTTATGCCTCAAATCATCGGAGAGAGGTACTGAGAAGCGAGAATTTTAGTTGTACAATGTTTAGTATTTAGAGCTTAATTCAAATCTGATCTCCTGAAGCAATTATTGGTAGAACTGGAGGAATTCTTGGTGCAATTCCTGGTGGATCTCCTGGAGCAATTTTTAGTGAAACGTGTGATGAAACTTCTGGAGAAATTTCTTGTAGAACGTGTGATGGAACACATGGAGCAATTTCTGCTACAACACCTGCAGCAATTCCTGGTGGAACTTCTGAAACAATTTCTGGTGGAATGTGTTATTGAACTTCTGGAGTAATTTCTGGTGGACCTCTTGGAGCAATTTCTGGTAGATCGTGTGATGGATCTCCTGAAACAATTTCTGTTGGATATCTTGAAGCAATTCTTGGTGGAACTCCTGGAGGAATTCTTAGTGCTATTCCTGTTGGATCTTCTGAAGCAGTTTCTGGTGAAACGTGTGATGGAGCAATTCCTGGAGCAATTCCTGGTGGAACTCCTAGAGCAATTTCTGGTGGAACGTGTGATTGAAGTCCTAGAGCAATTTCTGCTACAACTCCTGAAACAATTCCTGGTGGAACTCCTGGAACAATTTCTGGTGTAACGTGTGGTGGAACTTCTGAAGCAATTCCTGGTAGAACTCTTGGAGAAATTTCTGGTGGAACGTGTGATGGAACTCCTGGAGCCATTTCTGGTGGAACTCTTGGAGCAATTTCTGGTGGATCGTGTGATGAAACTCCTGGAGCAATTTCTGGTGGAACGTGTGATAGAACTCCTGGAGCCATTTCTGGTGGAACTCTTGGAGCAATTTCTGGTGGAACGTGTGATGGAACTCCTTGAGCAATTTCTGGTGGAACTCTTGGAGCAATTTCTGGTGGATCGTGTGATGGAACTCCTGGGGCAATTCGGGGGGAACTTGTGATGGATCTCCTGGAACAATTTCTGTTGCATCTTTTGAAGCAATTCTTGGCGGAACTCCTGGAGGAATTCTTGGTGCAATTCCTGTTGAATCTTCTGGAGCAGTTTCTGGTGTAACGTGTGATGGAACTCGTGGAGCAGTATCTATTGGATTTCCTGAATTCCTGGTAAAATTCTTGGAAGAATGCTTGCTGCAATGCCTTGTGGATCTCTTGGAGCAATTTCTGTTGGAACTCCTCAAGCAATTCTTGTCGGAACTCTTGGGAGAATTATTGGTGCAATTCCTGGTGGAATTTTTGGAGCAATTTACGGTGGAACGTGTGATGAAAATCCTGGAGCAATTTCTAGTTCAACGTGTGATTGAACTCCTGGAGCAATTTCTGTTAAAACTCATGAAGCAGTTTCTGTTGGAACTCCTTGACCAATTCTTAGCGGAATTCCTGACGGAGTTCTTGGTACAATCTTGAAGCAATTTCTGGTGAATCGTGTGATGGAACTCCTGGAGCAATTTCTGGTGGATCGTGTGATGGATCTCTTGGAACACTTTCTGTTGGATATCCTGAAGCAATTCCTGGTGGATCTCCTGGAGCAATTTTTAGTGAAACGTGTGATGAAACTTCTGGAGAAATTTCTTGTAGAACGTGTGATGGAACACATGGACCTCTTGGTGGACCTCTTTTTGTGTAGTGGAACTCTTGAAGCAATTTCTGTTGCAAATCCAGAAGCAATTCCTGGTGGAACTCCTGAAGCAATTCTTGTCAGAACTCCTGGAAGAATTCTTAGTGCAATTCCGGGTGAAACTCTTTTAGCAATCTTCGGTAGAACGTGTGATGGAAATCCTGGAGCAATTTCTGGAGAAATGTGTGATGCACCCCTTAGCAATTCCTAGTGAAATTCCTGAAATATTTTTTGGCGGAATTCTTGGAGTAATTCTTGGTGCTATTCCTGGTGGATCTCCTGGAGCAGTTTCTGGTGAAACGTGTGATGGAACTCGTGAAGTAATATCTATTAGATTTCTTGAATTCCTAGTAAGTCGCCGGAGATGAGCCAGCCAAGGGCTAAAAGCCTCCCTAATAAAGATGCATAAAAAAATTCTGGTGAAATTCCTGGAAGAATGCTTGGTGCAATGCCTGGTGGATCTCTTGGAGCAATTTCCTTTGGAACTCCTCAAGCAATTCTTGCCGGAACTCTTGGAAGAATTCTTGATGCAATTCCGGGTGGAACTCTTGGAACAATTTCTGGTAAAACGTGTGGTGGAAGTGGAACTCCTGGAGCAATTTCTGCTGCAACTCCTGAAGCAATTCCTGATGGAACTCCTATAACAATTTCTGGTATAACGTGTGGTGAAACTACTGAAGCAATTCCTTGTGGAGCAACTTCTGGTGGAACGTGTGATGGAACTCCTGGAGCAATTTCTGGTGAAACTCTTGGAGCAATTTTTGGTGGATCGTGTGATGGAACTCCTTGAGCAATTTCTGGTGAAACGTGTGATGGAACTCCTAGAGCAATTTCTGTTGCAACTCCTGAAGCAATTTCTGTAGGAAGACCTTAAACAATTCTTAGCGGAATTCCTGGCGGAGTTCTTGGTGCAATTCCTGGTGGAACTCTTGGAGTAATTTCTGATGAAACGTGTAGTAGAACTCCTGGAGTAATTTCTGCTGCAACTGCTGAAGCAATTTCTGGTGGAACTCCTGGAACAATTTCTGGTATAATGTGTGATGGAACTCCTGGAGCAATTCCTGGTGGAACTTTTGGAGCAATTTTCGGTGGAACGTGTGATGAAACTCCTGGAGCAATTTCTGTTGCACCTACCAGTGGCGTCGCGTAACCTCACTTTTTACCTGTGCACTGACCCAAAAAGTAAAATCTTTGATATTTTGACAGCCCAAATGGAAAAGAAAATTATCAGAGTCGTTTATACTAATCAAAACCTAGTTATTCTAGGTATTTCCGCACACCAATTCCTTAAATTTAAACTCAGTGCACAGGTAGATTGAGGTTAGGGAAACGCCACTGGCACCTACTGAAGCAATTCCTGGTGGAACTCCTGAAGCAATTCTTATCAGAACTCCTGGAGCAATTCCTGTTGCACCCACTGAAGCAATTTCTGTTACAACTCCCGCAGCAATTCCTGGTGGAACCCTTGATGCAATTCTTGTCAGAACTCCTGGAGGAATTCTTGGTGCAATTCCGGGTGAAACTCTTGGAGCAATTTTTTGTGGAATGTGTGATGGAAATCCTGGAGCAATTTCTGGTGAAACGTGTGATGCAGCTCTTCAAGAAATTCCTGGTGAAATTCCTGGAATAATTCTTGGCGGAACTCCTGGTGGAATTCTTGGTGCAATTCCTGGTGGATCTCCTGGAGCAATTTCTGGTAGAAGGTGTGGTGGGGGGAGTATGAGGGGGGAGTTTGGCAGAAGGAAGGTCGTGCGATATGTGCCTTCATAAATATTGCCCTCCGCTCGCTTTCAAATCGACTTCTATAAAAACATTCTTCATGCCTGCCGTGTCCTAACGGAACTATCAATACTATACTTCGCCTCTAATTCTATCATGAACATGTACGTCTAAGTTTGGGAGATGATATTAGCATTTCCATATCATTGAAAAGACAATGTTTTTGTGAATATGACCTTCTACAGATAACGTAACCAGCTTAGGCCCCACAACATGCAGACGGAAACAAAATTTGTTCTGTATAAAACTCTGATTCTACCTAGACGAGCTCGGTGGTCTAGTGGCTACCGCTTCTGCCTTATAAGCAGGAGATCGTGGGTTCAATTCCAGGCTTGTCCCTTTCCTACTTTGTATTTCTATCTTAGTTCTTTCTGTGATTCACGTTCTACCAAAACGATTCATACTGTTATAACCTTTCACACAATCCCAAAACCTCCCGTGGCACCTATGAGAGGTCGTAGAGTTCTCTGCATCTTTCTTAAGTAGGTGTCCAACTAACCATCCTTTCCCCTCCCCAGCATTCGCAAGGACGTGGCCAGGACAGATCTCGACTATTGGAGAGTGCAATGCTTCCATCTAAGAGATAGTGATTAGTCCCAAATCAATATCTGAGGTAACGGATGAAAGTAATGCTACTCTCATACAATAATCTTGGCTTGTACCACCTACGAATTTGTGCGAATTGCTCAATGCTAATGCTAATGCTAATAAAACTCTGATTCTACCAGTGGCCCTTTCTGGAATTTCGAAGCGTGGACATTAAAAGAGAAGGCCGGACAGTTTTCGGGATTTTCGAGCGAAAAATGCTACTTACAATACTAGGCAGGAAACCAGCAAATGGTGTTTGGCGCCGACGCATGAGCTGTATCAGATGTTTAAAAAAGAAAATATTGTGAATCGAATAAAATACGCCAGACTTCAGTGGGCTGGTCACTTAGTGCGAATGTCGGAAGAAGGAATAGCGAATATTTAACAGAGAACCGGATAGAGGCCGGGGACTTCGTGGAAGGCCACGGACACGCTGGCTGCACGAGGTGGAATCGGACCTGAGACTAAAGGAACATCGCCCAAGGCAGTCGATGGTGGAGCTCTACAAAACGCTAGGCACTGTAGTCAACCGGGTGTCTAGGTAGGTATCATAAAAGACATAATGTTGATCATTAAAAAACTGGTTTTAAAGCCAAATTTCTCTTTTTCCTTCTTTCGTTCCAGATCATATTGTTCGTGCTACCACCAGGTTATGTAAAAAAATACTTACACAAACTTTTGGAACGATTTCGAACTAATGGTCGACTTGATATGATCATGGTACTTCAAGTAGGTACATTTTGTTAACGCGCTGTACACTTTTCTTTAAAATCAATTTTTCTCTTTCTATAGAATTCTACTGCAATTGTTGACTTCAACTATGTCGAATGAACACGGTGAGGGCGTCGTTGAAGTCTATGACCCGATGTCGTTATCCTACAGGATTACAAACAGATCAGTAGAAAACATTTCCAAACAAATGGACAAATGCATTTAATATTACTGCTAACGTAGCAAAACACGCACTTGGAGTTTTCGAAAGGAAAGTGCTGCGTACCATCTATGGTGGGGTGCCGATGGCGGACGGTACGTGGAGGTGGTGAATGAACCACGAGTTGACCGAGCCGAATGGAGAAGACTCTTATATACCGCACAGGCCACTTCGGCCTTAGTCTGAATAAATAATAATAATAATATTTTGATGTCATCTACAACAAGCCACTTGTTCCGTCTCATGGTTCCAAAATAGATAGCAAAGGTGATGCAGCTTCGCCAGCGCGCACTACTCTACACAAGCGTTGTAAGCAAGTTGTAAGTCTTTCCTCAGATAAACCTTCAAATAAAACAATGTGATTCCATACGGCTCCAACCATCTCGTCATCAGTATTAGCCATCTGAAACATACAACCAGTAATACAATCAAGATGCAATATCCGCCAAAAATGCAATAAATTTCTAATAATTACATATCTAGGTTCCAGTTGGAAGGATTAAGTTTGATCGTGTCGTAAAGTGTCGTTGGTTCAGGACTGGTCCTAGGTCGTAATTGTGAATCGCCTTTCATATCATATGTAGTTCAGCGTAAGGCTCCGGGACGATTTCCTCGGTGGGAGAACAGATTCTTTAATATGGGATACAGCTACATCATCCACTTCTTGACGGTAGAAATGCAACCCATGATCTTTTTAGCAAGGCTACGATCGCTACGATTCGTTCCTGTATGAAAACATCGTTATCCGAAGTACCAGCCAATTGCCTCTCCTACCTTGCTTACTGTGCCACATTCTGCAACACATTCAAGATTTGATATCCAGCCTTAAAATGAAATAAACTATGTACTAATAATCGCCTACCTTTCCGTTCTGTAGTATAGTACAATCTCTGTATCTCGTTTGGAAACAACATCTACTTTTTGAATTGTTTATCACTCCTGAACGGGTTTTCTGCTTTGCTTTCAGTGGTGTAAAGTCACTGGAAGCATTTTTGGTGGTTTGATAGCTGGTGCGCCGATTGACGCTCGTTGACTAGTTTGATACCTGAACGACCTGAACATATTTGAAAATTGTAGCACGATTTTTCACTTGATGCTCATTTTAATCGAATAATTGGCCCATTCTGTGTATTTTTTACCAGTATAAATCTACGATTCGACATCGGCCACCAGCAACATGCTCGTCTACTGAAGCGAAGTTTCGAAACAAAAGATTACCTGACTCCGCTCGGACTCGCAGTACTCAGCGAGGAATACGACAGCCGAAAGAAAGAATGGAAGGCGGACCCGGTTAGCGTGAACACGATGTCCCTGTACAGTAGCAAACACAAGGGACGAAGTCCTCTGACAAATGTATTGAATCACGCTCAACCGGGCAACAACAATTTGCCTCCCGGAACAGGACACGTCGTTCCATCCGGACAGAACGATGCACACTTGCGGAAGTATTTCAGTATCGTGAATGAGGAGCGGTTCAAGTCTCATTAGACGAAACTATTTGGACACGGTTGGACTTATCCTGTCGCTCATTGCGAGAGGGCGCTCTAGGGAGAGTTACTTCCTTCTTTGGTACTTCGGTTCGGCGGAATCGGTGCCGTTGTCAGAAGAGAAAAAAGTGACGTGAATGGTATCCCGATTCAACAGTGTTTCAGCTTTTTGAGTTGTCGCTGTTATTGGGAATGTTGATCGTCGAAGTTTTTCATTCTGCAATGACGTAAAGCATATTTAAATGGAAAAAATATAAACCCGAAAAATTGCTCTCTTACCTTATATATTAGTAGCAGGAAAACTTTTTTTTGTCTATTTACACAATTCCAGAAGCGACTGAACGGACTGAACAGCTGATACGAATCCATTTTTTTGGATTGTTTATCTTGAACTGTCATTGAGGAGCGTTGCTGCGGTATAAGTGAACACAAATATTACGCTCCTCACTACTACATACGCTATTTTGGTCGACTCACTAAAATGACTCACGTTAGGGTAAGGTTACACTAATGTTACCCTAATGCAGACGTCTGGTATCAGCAAACGCCTAACACGATGTTGCAATATAGCGTAATTTTAGTCGAGGTTTACCCTAACGTGAATCATTTTCTTAGGCTCATGAGGTAACAGGTTACCCTAAAGTTCGGGTCATGTTAGGCTCTTTCTCCTTGCTGGGAAACATCGTCGTTTCATTCAATCTCGTATCAACGGAGTGAAGGTGCGGCTTCAGTTGGACACTGGTTCCGACATTTCTTTAATTTCCAAGCAAACATGGATAAAAATTGGCAAGCCACCCAGAACACCAGCTACGGAATGAGCTGCAACATCAGGGGACCCGTTGGAGATACTCTTCAAGTGCATATGCACCACAGTTATCAATAAAGATCAGCGAGTAGTGCAATTCTACGTGGTGAACGAATCTCTTCATCTGGCGGGGATCGATATGCTTGATTCTTTCGGGTTGTGGTCAGAGCCCATTAGACTGGCCCAGGAAACAAAAAGTTGCCTAATTCCACGGGGCACCCCCCAGGATTGTGTCTTTGGGTGAGAAAATCAATCTCTGAAAATTTCAGCTCAATTGCTTGTTGCATAAGCTGGCGCATTTGAATTGAAGTTTGTATGGGGATTTCAGCCAAAATGTATAGGAAGATACACACTGAAATTAAATCAACATTTTATTTTATGTGCACGAATCATATAGAATAGATTTGACTGGCTTCACCACGACTTTAAATGCAGCATTTAAAATTTATTTATCAACAACGATATTCAATGGCTAACTACATACAATATAATGGAAATTTATTTATATACTATCAGGCCACCTAATGAATTTTATGTGCAATGATCGATGGTAGATAATTATCAATACTTGCACATAAAACTTAATAGCTAACAGTAATTTTTGCCTCAACAACATGGCTGGATGTTGAGTGTTGGCTGTCGACGAAATTTTTCTCTGGCGGAAAATTGTAAGTATATTAAGTTTATTATTCCCAAATTTCCTTCTAATTATTATTCAATTTCCAGTTTGGTTTGAATTCCGGCCATAGACGATAACAAAAACGCAAAGCCAGCTATTCTTAGACATCACCAGCCAGTTTTGCTGTGCCAGGCCCAGGATATCTGCGCGTCGGGGTAACTTTTCCATTATGGAATCAAGTAGATCGACAATGGTGTGCTTGCAATGGTGGTGAGATAAATTTTTAGTTGCTTTGATTTGGTAATCGATTAAGTAATTGTGGCGATCCTGAAGATTTTTTTCTTGCCTTATTTCAGTGATGACCCGACAGGCGGTGTTTTGCACAAATAAAACCTCGAAATCATCTATATATAGAAGAAATCACTGCCATTCATTTTCATTCCAACAAGTCAAGTTCTAGCCATCGGTCGGCATCTTGTTTTAGTTGGGTGGATAATAGGCCTTTGCCTGTGATCTACCAGAAGCATCTGTGTAACATACAGCCGATCAAATAACCGACTAAATCGACCGATTTGAGCAGTCATGTTTTATAGGGAAGCAAAAAATATTGTGCTAGCTATTGCCTCTCTTCTTGTTATTTAGTGGCAACTTCTGAAAATTTCTCCAGCAATCATCGCTAATTTGATCTTATATAAAGCTGAAAATAAACAACCGATACCCAACATCTTATGTTTTCCTTGGTTCTATAATCCAAACAAAAACGAAATTCTTTTGGTTCATAAAGCAGGCTACACGAATTTTATTTGCAGCTGCATTTAAAGTATATTATAAATGCCAATGAAATAATATCCAATGTGCAATTGTTTTATATATGCGTTGCACATAAAATTGAAGAGTCATCAAATCTCAACTTTTATGTGCAAGACCAATAAAAAATATTTGCAAAGCTTGATTGCAAAAATATATGTGCGTTGCACATAAAATTTAGATGAGAATTAAGCTCAGTGCATCTCCGTCACTCATTCGATCTGGAAATTGATTATGTTAGCTCGATTGACCTCAGATTTGCAAAAACGGCAATTGGTATGCTACAGAACAATTTCACAGAACATTGTATGATGATTAAATGAACTTTTATAGTTTTCGGCTGGTACGGTTCGATAAATAAATCCAAAAATACACAATTCAGCTCCTAGTAATCAGCCGAAAACTATATAAAAGTGCATTTAATCATCATACAATGTTCTGTGAAATTGTTCTGTAGCATACCAATTGCCATATTTGCAATTCTGAGGTCAATCGAGCAAACAGAACCAATTTCTAGATTGAATGAGTGACGGAGGTGTATTTTCCTATACATTTTGGCTGAAATCCCCATACAAACTTCAATTCAAATGCGCCAGCTTATGCAACAAGCGATTGAGCTGAAATTTTCAGAGATTGATTTTCTCACCCAAAGACACAATTCTGGGGGGTGCCCCGTGGTATTCGACAACATTTTTTTCTCCCCATACTAAGCTGGGCCAGTCTAGCCCATCAATACCTACTGCAACAACGTAACACGTTCCACACCCACCATAGATTCTCTCAAGACTGCGTTTCCAGCAGTTTTTCGGAATGAAGTCGGACTATGCAATAGAACGAAAACCAAATTAGAACTCCAGCGAACTTAGAAGCGGTTCCAGTATTTCGCCCAAAACGTCCGGTGGCTTATGCCATGTACAACACGGTGGACGAAGAGTTAGACAGATTAGAACGTGCCAACATTATTACGCCGGCTGAATTCTCCAACTGGGCGGCCCCCATCGTAGTGGTTCGCAAGGCCAACTGAACGATACGTATATGCGGAGACTATTCAACAGGCCTCGATGATGCTCTGCAGCCTCACCGTTATCCTCTGCCATTACCGGAGGACATTTTTGCAAAACTGGCCAACTGTACCGTGTTTAGCCAGATCGATCTGTCTGATGCCTTCCTCCAGGTAGAAATCGAAGAAGCCAGTCGAGATCTGCTCACCATCAACACCCATCGTGGATTATACCGTTACAATCGCCTGCCACCAGGCGTGAAAACTGCTCCGGGCGCGTTCCAGCAACTGATGGACACCATGTTGGCTGGCCTCCCATGTACTTCTGGTTACCTCGATGACGTTATTATTGGGGGAAAAGATGAAGAAGAACATGCACGGAACTTGCATGCAGTTCTAGCCCGGATTCAGGAGTATGGGTTCACCGTCCGGCCAGAAAAGTGTACATTCGCACAACTTCAGGTAAAATACCTAAGTTTCCTGCTCGATCGCAACGGACTCCGGCCAGATCCAGCAAAAATTCAGGCGATTACCGACATAGCTCCTCCTACCGACGTCTCCGGGGTACGTTCGTTCTTAGGAGCTGTGAATTATTATGGAAAATTTGTTCGTGGAATGAGATCTCTTCGCTTCCCTCTGGATGAACTTCTCAAGGCTGGAACAAAGTTTTGTTGGACACCAGAATGCCAAAGGGCGTTCACAAAGTTTAAGGAAATTTTATCATCGGATTTACTCCTCACGCATTACAACCCAAAGCTTGATATTATCGTATCGGCAGATGCTTCCTCTGTCGGTGTTGGTGCCACCATTAGCCACAAATTTCCGGATGGAACGATGAAGGTTGTTCAGCATGCCTCACGAGCACTTACGCCAGCCGAGAAGAACTACAGTCAACCCGATCGTGAAGGCCTCGCCATTATATTTGCGGTGACCAAATTTCATCGTATGCTGTTTGGGCGCCGATTCCTTTTGCAAACCGATCATGCGCCTCTTGTGCGAATATTCGGGTCAAGAAAGGGGATTCCGGTCTACACGTCAAATCGCCTGCAGCGTTGGGCGCTAACCCTATTGCTGTATGACTTCGTACAGGAAGCCACTCAATCAGATCCTATCATCAAGAAAGTGTACCGATACTTAAACGAAGGCTGGCCAGATTTGAAGCAAGTCACAGATCCGGAGATAAAAAGATTTTACGACCGCCAAGAATCTCTTACCACAGTTCAAGGTTGCATTCTATTCGGTGAGCGCCTGGTCATTCCGTCACCGCTCCGCCGACGCTGTTTCGGTCAGCTCCATCGTGGCCATCCTGGTATACAACGTATGAAAGCTATTGCCCGTTCGTACGTTTATTGGCCGTCTTTGGACAAGGACATCGTGGACCATGTAAAGTCTTGTCGTCATTGCGCCTCCACTGCGAAGTCACCATCAAAGCTAGCTCCGGTACTGTGGCCACGTTCGACCAAACCATGGTAACGCGTCTACATAGACTATGCTGGTCCGATCACCGGGAGCTACTATCTCATTGTCGTTGACTCTTACACAAAATGGCCAGAAATCATCCAAACACACAGTACGACCACTGCTGCAACGATTGCCATCCTCAAGGACGTCTTCGCTCGATTTGGAATGCCTTCAACGTTGGTGAGCGATAATGGGCCGCAATTCGTTAGTACGTTATTCCAAGATTTCTATTAGCATTAGCATTTTAGCATTTAGCAGTTCGCACAAATTCGTAGGTGGTACAAGCCAAAACTATTGGATGAGAGTATCATTACTTTCATCCGTTACCACATATATTGATTTGGGACTAATCACTAATTCTTAGATGGAAACAATGTACTCTCCAATAGTCGAAATCTGTCCTGGCCACGTCCTTGTGAATGCTGAGGAAGGGGAAGGATGGTTTGTTGGACACCTACTTGAGAAAGATGCAGAGAACTCTACGACCTCTCATAGGTGCCACGGGAGGTTTTGGGATTGTGTGGAAGGTTATAACAGTAGGAATCGTTTTGGTATAACGTGAAACACAGAAAGAACTAAGATAGACATACAAAGTAGGAAAGGGACGAGCCTGGAATTGAACCCACGACCTCCTGCTTATAAGGCAGAAGCGGTAGCCACTAGACCACCGAGCTCGTCTTACGTTATTCCAAGATTTCTGTACAGAAAATGGCATTGATCATCTTACCATTGCCCCGTTTCACCCGCAATCTAACGGTCAAGCCGAAAGATTTGTGGATACGTTTAAGAGGTCCATCAAGAAAATTCAGGAGGGAAGAGATACTGTGCGAGAAGCGCTCAACACTTTTCTCATCACCTACAGAACCACACCAAATCCTTCCACTCCCAACGGTAAGTCGCCAGCGGAGATCATGTTTGGTCGTCGAATTCGGACCAGTTTGGAGTTACTTCGCCCACCAGTTGAACGCACAACCGTGCAAAATCAGGATTACAACGTAAAACGCAGTTATCATCGAAACGATCTTTTTTTTTTGCAAAACTCTATTCCAACAAAACTTGGCGTTGGGCACCTGGCATCATTTTGGAGAAAGTTGGAAGCGTCATGTATAACGTTTGGGTTAACAACCAAAGACTGGTACGCTCACACGTCAACCAACTAATGAACCGTTTTGAAACCAACCATCACACCAAGCCCATGAACAATCCTTCTGGGGTGGGTGTGAATGGCAGAAGAAGAGCGATATTGTAGTGGAATTGGAGACATTACTTCTATCAACGTGATCGCCCAAGACCGCCCAGGACCCGATTTTGTGCATAATTTCTGGTATAAAAACTCACAACGGTCGACAACGGTCCTCTTAGCAGAGCACTCAACCAACACAACTATGGCTATCATTTGAAGAGTGGGGAAAGGAGTACAAACATTACCCACACCTTGCATATGCTTGAAAGGAATATCTAAAAATATTATGAGTTAGAAAAAAATAGACAAAGAAAGGACACGCTAAGACGAATTTATTTATTACTTTATTTAATTATAATTCATCTGACAGCTTAGTCTTAATGAATGAAATTAAAACTAACGGTTACAATAATAGTAACCTCTTCACCCTATTTTTAAAACGTTCGAGTACTTCGCAAAAGTCAAAAAGCTCCTCAACCATTGTAAATGGCCTGATGATTGCAGAGACTGGTTCGTTGTGCCCAAAGAACGTACGATGAAATCGATCCTGCAGTATAGTGATCGTTGACGAAGAGGTCGTTGAATGGCACGAATATCCAGTAGCCCGAGCAACCGAGGAGAGTCGATTTCTTCGCACAGTAGTCTAGCCACGAATGTCGCTTGCTGCAGCTTTCGCCTTCTTTCGAGGGTGTCCATATTGAGCAATCTGCACCGAGCATTATATGGAGGAAGATTAAGTGGATCACGCCATGGTAAGTGACGCAGCGCCATCTGAATAAACCACCGTTGGACAAGTTCAATCCTCAAGTTCCATACAACGTCATTCGGAGTCCAGACAATAGAAGCGGTTTCCACGATAGGTCGAACCAGCGCACAGTACAAGGACTTCAAGCAGTGCGGATCAGTGAAGTCCTTCGCAATTTTCGATATGAAACCCAGCTGGCGGTTTGCCTTGGCCATTATCGACGTTGGGCGTTGAACGTCAGTTTTTGATCCAACACAACTCCAAGATCAGTAACCTCCGTAACTCTTGGAAGTGTGGTTCCATGGGTGTTCTGAACGACAGTCAATTTGTTCTGATAGCACCAGGTAATGAACACGTTCAACAAACTTTGCAGGCGATGACAGTCATCAACTGATCGTACTATTTATTATTTTTTATTATTATATTTTCAGGTCGTCTGCATAGATAATTCTGCAATCCAAACCCAATTTCGATGCTACGTCGTTGAAATAGAGTATAAACAGCAAAGGTCCCAAGTTGCTTCCTTGTGGCACGCCAGATTAGTTGCGGAAAGGGGACGAAACGCACGAGTCAATTTTTACACGGAGTGTTCTGCCAACGACCAAGCCACGGAGTGAGTTTGGTCGTTGCTCCGAGGCGCGATAGTTTGGACAACATGATGTTGTGGTCGATCTTGTCGAAAGTTGCCTTCAAATCAGTGTAGATCACATCTACTTGAGCCTTGTTCTCCATAGCAGTAATACAAGTGTGAGTGAAGTTGAGCAGGTTTGTACTGACTGATCTACCCGGAATAAAACCATGCTGATCGGTAGAGATGTAGTTCTTCGATTGGCTATAAGAATAACATCACTGACACTTATTTCGAATAACTTTGATGCAGCAGACAAGTTGGTTATTCCTCTATAATTCTTGACGTCCTTTCTATCACCATTTTTCCAGACCGGAAACATATAGGATTATTTCCAAATGTCCGGAAAAATGCCGATTAAAAATGGAGGAAAGCGGCTCAGCAAAAACAGCTGCCCAACGGCAGAACACAACAGATGGGATGCCATCAGGACCGATTATCATTCCAGGAGTAACCACGAATGTTGTCAAATTAAGAAGGTCCAGAGGTACATTTAATGATGCAGATTCATCTTCGGCGTTTGTTAACCCCTCACGAAAAACAAAACAATACTAGAGTTCCCTCTCTACACCACGGCAGGCTACTGACTGATACTCTGCCAGCAGCTGCAACTCTCTTTTATTCAAACACAACGGGTATATACAATAAACCTCTTCATGTTTTCAAAAAGTATCAAAAATTCAACCGGTCAGCCCAGAATCACAATTCTTATGCTAAAATAAGTCTCCTGTCAAATTTTCAGCTAATTCGGTTAAAATTTCGAGGTGGCTCAAGTCGATTTAGTGTTTTTGGGCTATTTTCAATTTTGGAAAAAATCTAACAAGAGATATAAACGTCGAAACCTATCGCAACAACCTCTATACGGAAGCTTTGGGTGTGCTCTACAAGTCTTGTGAACATTGCAATTCGTTCCGTTCACGTTTTGTCCATGTTAAAGTGATTTTCAAGCTTTTAAGTGCATAAAAATACTGTTTCCCCCAAAAGTCGCTGTTCTACAAAATTCTTGAGTTTATGACAAATGATTACTAATTTATAATATTATTATTCCTCTTTTTTCCCTACAAATTTGAGTAATATAATTGTCACTGTGCGATTTATCGTTAAATTCTTAAAAATCAGAAGCTGAACCTTTGTCATGAATTTGCACGTTAGGATTTCTTCAAACAAGTTGTCCGAACAAAACATAAATCAAATCATATGATATTTGATGCTTACAACAAACGACTTCCAAATTTTGTTAATTTCTCCATATGTCTGCATTTTTTTAACATTGAGTGCATCATAGTAACAAGTGAAATCGAAGCTACTTTGTTTAAACAACTTGTTTGGAAAAATCTCAGCGTGCAAATTCGTGACAAATGTTCAGCTTCTGATTTTTAAAATTTAGCGGTAAATCGCACATTGGCAATTATATTACTAAAATTTCCAGGGAAAAAGAGGAATAATATAATAAATTAGCAATCTTTTGTCATAAATTCAGGAATTTTGTAGAACAACGACTTTTGGGGAAACAGTATTTTCATGCACTTAAAAGCTTGAAAATCACTTCAACATGGACAAAACGTAAACAGAACGAATCGCAATGTTCACAAGACTTGTAGAGCACGCATAGTTTTCGACGTTTATATCTCTTACCAGAATTTTTCCAAAATTGAAAATAGCCTAAAAACACTAAATCGACTTGAGCCACGTCGAAATTTGATCCGAATGAACTGAAAATTTGACAGGAGACTTATTTTAGCATAAGAATTGTGATTCTGGGCTGACCGGTTGAAGTTTTGATACTTTTTAAAAACATGAAGAGGTCTAATATACAATCATCTAAAACAAACATTTCCAAACATCTATACCCAAGAGCAACTACAACTAACCGGCGCCCTCTTCATGCACATCTTCATCGACACCGAGTCGTCGCACCCTACATGGTTATCCACCCCCCTTAGGGTGCACGCCTTGGAACCGACCTGGCTTCTTCTAACACCGAGCCTCCTGTCCAGAGCTCCTCCTCGCCGGAACAATTCCTCCTGGTCCAAATCCGTTGCCCGAACAAATGGCCTCCACTCCGACGTTTGTACGACAACCTCTCCAGCACAAGTGTTCCGATCCAAAGCTCCTCCTGGACTCCTGCTGACCAGCCAGCATCCTACCGAATGTTCCATCCTGATGAATTCCGTCCGGCGCTACCCAAGACTTACGTGGCTGATCCCTGATCCCACTGCGCCACGCGACCTATGCGGCCGATCCATGATCCCACTGCGATAATGTCGACGGCCATAACATCCCACTCAGATGGAGAACGGGAATCGTTCCTGGGCCCATAACCTGTTGGCCGGAGAAGAGGAACCCCCTCACGAAGAACAAAACAATACTAGAGTTCCCTCTCTACACCACGGCAGGCTACTGACTGATACTCTGCCAGCAGCTGCAGCTCTCTTTTATTCAAACACAACAAGTATATACAATCATCTAAAACAAACATTTCCTTAATCTATACCTAAGAGCAACTACAACTAACCGGCGCCTTCTTCATGCACATCTTCATCGACACCGAGGCGTCGCACCCTACCTGGTTATCCAACAGTGTAAAGATCCCTGAAGCTGAGGCAGTCGTCGATGTTCCCGTCGAAACTCTGCAGCTGGATTTGGGGAAATTTCATCAAATATCGTTATTGTCGCACGGTAAACTAGTGGAACAGATGCATAGAGCAATATCATTTTCCTGGACCCAGTGGAGGAATTAGCAGCGGCATTGATTTTAGTTCCTTAATCAAGAAAATGACGCCAGGAGAGTCCAAAATGTTTGCAGCAGGGACTATGTCCAAGGGCTTGACGATCCCTCCCCAGGCTATCTGCGAGTTGTGGCGCTTGCCTAGGATGTGGTGGGGTTTGACAGTAGGCCCTGTTAAATTCCTATAAAAAGCTGCATGTACAGTGAACGTTCGCTAATTGGTTTTTTTTTTCTAGTTGGGGCGCTTTTTAGTTGGGGTTCGCTAATTGGGGCGAAACCAGAGCATTAGTGATTAATCATAGATTTAATCATGATTAATGAATAATTGATTATTTAATCATTATTCATTAATCATAATCATGCAAAACATATGATTTAATCATTAATCACTACTCGTTAATCATAGAATTTTATATTTAATCACTAATCTTTAATCATATTCATAACTGTTTATAGTTTATTCATTAATCATCAATTTTAATCATTGCATACAGTGATTTTATTCATTAATCTTTAATCATAATCATAGAATTTTTATACCTTTGATTAACCCAATTTGGTAGAAAGGCTACTTGATTACTGATCACTATGCAAATCATTCAATTTGATTATTCATAATCATTAATCATTAATCATATCAATCGTTAATCATTAATCATATACATATTGTGTCTACATTTAATCACGATCGTTAATCATACTCCAATTGTTTTATTCATAAATCATAATCGTTAATCATTGTCAAAAATTAATTTTATCATCAATCATAATCATTAATCATTGTCAAAAATGAATAAATCATTAATCACAATCTTTAATCATAGAGTTGAATGATTTAATCATAACAAATTTAATCATTCATTGGAAGCTTTATTCATTAACGCTCTGGGCGAAACTCAATTAAAAAGCAGCTAAACGTCAGAATGTGATGTCAAAAACGCGTTGACGTTTTGCTTCCGTGTTTGGCGGGATCGATATTTTCTGGCGCGTAAATATTTCCTTTGTTCAATGCAAAAAGTAAACAACATTGATGCTTGTCAAAACGCCCCAATTAGCGAACGGCATTCGCTAGTTGGGGTGAGGTCGTGCCCCAATTAGCGAACGATCACTGTATCCGCAAGTAGGCTCCGCCAAAGCAACCGTGTGCCGCTAAAAGTGCACAAGCCCTCCTAGTGTCAGGTGGGACACAAAACAGACCTGACACAACGGCTCTCCGACGAGACAGGAGGTTTGCGCAGGCCCAATAAGCCGCCTTTACAAACAACCATTATGAACAACATAGATAGAAGATAATACGACTCGATACAATCGGCAACGACCTAGGCGACGAACAAAGGATCACGGAAGCTTGGAACATGGAGCTGCAAGTCGCTAGGCTTCGCAGGTTACAGGATGAATTACATCCCCACAACTTCGACGTCGTGGCGCTGCAGGAGATTTGCTGGACACGACAAAAAGAGTGGAAAAGAGGGCATCGAGCGGCAACCTTCTACCAAAGCTGTGGCACCACTAACGAGCTGGGAACCGCCTTCATAGTGCTTGGTAATACTAATGACACACTGCACTGGTGGTATTCGTACCATGGTACAAGTTGTACCACAGGTGTGTCACCTTGTACCATGCTGGTACAACGTGGAAAACCATGGTACAATATGTACTAGGGTACATAACCGTGGTATACCACGGTCCTTGTACCATCAGTGTGTCTTTAGTATAAGATGCGCCAACGTGTGATTGGGTGGCAGCCAATCAACGCAAGGAAACACTTCAATAAAGAAAAAACGAGCAATGGGTAATGCTTTTAACATAACCGCGAGAAGACGTAGGACTTGTATAAACGTAACGTATTTACATTTTACTTCTAACTTTTGGATCTATGGAGTTTGATTATAGTATTGATATTGGAAACGACAGCTTCCATGCTGTGTAGAATTATCAGCCATTTGTTTATTCAAAATTTCTGGAAATAAAACTAATAATTAAATACATAATTAGAATTGCTTTGTTTCTAACTATTAAGACCTTATTTACTCAAGCAAATGTAGGGCATTTATAGATTTCTTATTGATGATAGTATTTGAAGTTTAAAAATTCAATTTATAAAATTTTTAAACTTGGGAAAAATGTGCTATTTTGGGGGAACTACCCCGTTTTCCAAACAAGGAATACAGCACCAATTTCGTTGCTTCTTTTTTCTAACATGCGTAATTAAGTAATTATTTTAATCAAATTTTTATTTTCATCAGTGTAGTTGATTTTTTTTGCTAGGAAAAGAACTGTTGTAGTATAACCATGTTTTAATGTACGTGTCGTTTAGTACCAAGCACAACTTAACATATGGTCAGCCATATGACATGACTCGTACCCATCCCAGGATCATGTGGATTATGAAACCAATCACTTTCTCTGGATGAGCAGACCAAATCTCTCTAATTTTATTCTTCATCATCCACCACCGCTGCCCTGCCCTCAGCCATCATTGGCTTCTAGTCGTGAACTCAGAGCGATGCGATGGGCGATTGTATCCATTGCAACCGACACCACCGAATGAACAAACAAAACAAAAAATGTGCGAGCAAAAAGCACGTCAGCACGCGCTGCTGTTACAAATTGTAATGACTCGCACACGGCAGGTACTGCATCTTGTGTATAAAACAAAGAAAATCTTCCGATAGACCTGAAGGCCCGTGACATACCGCATTATGATGTCCGTGTTAGGAATGCACGGGATTGGTTACATATGAAATTTTTACTGGCTTTGACAAGAATTGAATTTTTCAATAGCGTATCGTTAATAATCTTAATTTTCAATGAAATAGGCAAAATGGTGGAGAGTGTCCGAGTCGATTGATATATAAATCTTAAAATCCATCGAAGATAAAGGCGCTAGTAGCGTTCAAAATCTTCCTTCCAGCGTAACGCTCGCGATTTCCAAAAATCTAAATGACACTCAGTATAGTAAAGAAAGACGTAAGTCCTACGTCAAAAGAAAGACGTAAGTCCTACGTCAAAAGCGTCTCTTTTATTGGTTTTCGAGACTATGACGAACAGACGAAAATACCTGCTGTGTCCCTATTTACCTATTCACATCAACAAATAAATCAAATTATAATTGAAATTTTTAGACTCAAAACAGTGACAATTTTTGGAACTCTAATGGTTGAAATCTTAGAATAAGAAACGCATTTTCTTTTGTCGTGAGCGAGGAAGATAGAATTTTGTAACAATTCATCGCCATGAACGCGAATTAAGGTTCCTCCAAACACACGCGACGCGACAGTCGCGATGCGATTCTATCGCTTGGCGACAGCGATTCTGTCGCCGTTGGTATGGAAGCGTATATAGAACATTGCCTGCAGCGACGCAACGATGGAATCGCGGCGACTAGTTGTCGCCGTCGCGGCGATGAAATCGCTTAGGTTTGGGGGAGCCTTTAATAAAATGGTCACGCAAACGCTCTCTAATTAGTTGATTGTTATTCATTTTCAAAATGATTCTATTGCGAAAAACTCTTTAGTAAGTATATTAGTGGTTCTGAAAAGATCCATTCACAATGTTAGATGTAAATTTCCTCTTAAGCGGTTCAACTGGGAGTTTATGATTGTTTAAAACATTATGAATCGATGTCTGCAGGAATACCAAACGCTTAACCGCTGCTGCCATCGGCCGAGAAAACTTGATCAGTAGTGTCGTCGTCGACACTCTATCGTCACACACCGCCGTGCCGCGCTTACTGTTGGCTTCTCGACAATGCCGGGCTGAAAATGATGATGATGCTGACCTGAGAATGCTGACGATTCTGCCTTGCTCTAAAAAGGGCTGAGGTTTGCGAATGCGTGGCTGAGACGATGATGCAACCGTTCAAAAATTCCGACGATGCGCTGCTGTTATTGCTTTGCCTGTTTCGGTCAGATTGAGAGGAAAAATTCGCGCTGCGCTATTTTATGCCTTCTTAGCAGACCTAGCGTGAGCTCATTCGTTGACGTCTGCACCAATCAGAACGTGGTAATGGAATGATGCAAGAATGATGCGGTACCCATATTAATAGGATTTCGTGAATTCAATGTTTTGCTTTGAAAACAGTTTTAGCCCTATTGAAACAAGTTTTCGGATATTATCAAGCATTAATATGAAAGGCATACTTGAAAGCTGTCGATTGAGGGGTTAACTGCAGAAATCTGTTCACTAGGGTAAAGGCTATTAACGTTTGAAATCTTTCAACACAGCATAACGCGGCCGATTTAGAAATATTGAAATGACACCCGTTATAGTAAAGAGAGACGTAAGTCCTACGTCAAAAAAAAAAAAAAACAACGCAAGGATGTGCAAGCTGAGGATAAAAGGCCTTTTCTTCAACTATAGGATCATCAACGTGCACTGCTCACACGAAGACGACGAGAAAGTTTTACGCACAGCTGGAGCAGACATACGATGGATGCCCACTGCGGGACGTCAAAATCGTCATCGGCGACATGAACGCACAGGTAGGAAGGGAGGAAATGTATAGACCGGTCATCGGACCGGATAGTCTGCACACCGTATCGAATGTCAACGACCAACCAGAGTGTATGTAATTAAGAGTGGCGACATGTGCCGCATTTGACAGGTCTCCTGCTCGTTTGGAACACGATTTTGTATGGGAATGACAGATGAATTCTGTTCCAATTCTGACAGTGTCGCCACTCTTATTTACATTCACTCTGCGACCAACGATGCATAAACTTCACAGCCTCTCGCGGAATGGTAGTCCGAAGCACCTTCTTTCACCGCAAAAATATCCACAATGCCACATGAAGATCACCTAACCAAGAAACGGAAAACCAAATCGACCACGTTCTAATCGCCAGCAGACAGATAGAGACCGTGAAGAGACGGAGCAACTGTACCGTGCTAATAACTCACGAAAGTTCTATGAGAAGTTGAACCGTTCACACAAGGGCCACATGCCCCCGCCTGATATGTGTAAGGACATAAACGGGAACCTTCTTACGAACGAGCGTGAGGTGATCCAAAAGGGGCGGTAGCACTACGAAGAACACCTGAATGGCGATGTGGTAGACGAAAATGGTGGTACGGTGACGGACCTGGCAAAACGCGTGCAGGACATAATTTTACCGGCTCCGGATCTCCGGGAAATCCAGGAGGAGATTGGCCGGCTGAAGAACAACAAAGTTCCTGGGGTTGATCAACTACCAGGAGAGTTATTTAAACACGGTGATGAGGCACTGGGTCATTACCAAGATTTGGGAGGAGGGAGTTTTGCTGCAGAAATGGATGGGAGGTGTCGTGTGCCACATCTACAAAAAGGGCGATAAGCTGGATTGTAGCAACTACCGCTCAATCACCTTGTTGAACGCCGCCTACAAGGTACTCTCCCAAATTTTATGCCGTCGACTAGTACGGATTGCAAGGGAGTTCGTGGGGCAGTACCAGGCGGGTTTATGGGCGAACGCTCCACCACGGACCTGGTGCTCGCCATTCGCCAAGTGCTGCAGAAATGCCGCGAATACAACGTGCCCACACATCATCCAAGCCATTCATCGACTTCAAAGCCGCATATGATACAATCGATCGACACCAGCTACGACAGCTAATGCACGAACACGGATTTCCGGATAAACTGACACGGTTGATCAAAGCGACGATGGGTGATGTGCGTAGTTCGAGTTTCAGGGGCATTCTCGAGTCCCTTCGAAACGCGCAGAGGGTTACGACAAGGATGGTCTTTCGTGTCTGCTATTCAACATCGCTTTGGAAGGGGTAATACGAAGAGCAGGGATTAACACGAGTGGTACAATTTTCAATAAGTCCGTCCAGGTATTTGGCTTCGCCGACAACATAGATATTATGGCACGTAACTTTGAGAAGATGGAGGAAGCCTACATCAGACTGAAGAGGGAAGCTAAGCGGATAGGACTAGTCATCAACACGTCGAAGACGAAGTACATGATAAGAAGAAATTCAAGAGAAGACAATGTGAGCCACCCATACCTCGAGTTTGCATCGGTGGTGACGAAATCGAGGTGATTGAAGAATTTGTGTACTTGGGCTCACTGGTGACTACCGAAAATGATACCAGCAGAGAAATTCGGAGACGCATAGTGGCTGGAAATCGTACGTACTTTGGACTCCGCAAGACGCTAAGATCGAATAGAGTTCGCCGCCGTACCAAACTGACAATCTACAAAACGCTCATTAGACCGGTAGTCCTCTACGGACACGAGACCTGGACGATGCTCGTGGAGAACCAACGTGCACTTGGAGTTTTCGAAAGGAAAGTGCTGCGTACCAACTATGGTGGAGTCCAGATGGCGGACGGTACGTGGAGGAGGCGAATGAACCACGAGTTGCATGAGCTGCTGGGAGAACCCATCCATCGTTCACACCGCGAAAATCGGATGACTGCGGTGGGACGGGCACGTAGCCAGAATGTCAGTAACCCGGTGAAAATGATTCTCGACAACGATCCGACGGGCACAAGAAGGCGAGATGCGCAGCGAGCAAGGTGGATCGATCAGGTGGAAGATGACTTACGGACCCTACGGACTGCGTGGTTGGCGACGTGAAGCCATGGACCGAGCCGAATGAAGAAGACTCTTATATACCGCACAGGCCACTTCGACTTAGTCTGAATAAATAATAATAATATAGGGTCCAAAATTTGTAGGGGTCCAAATCAAGTTGGTTACCCTACTCACCGGTGAGTGAAATAAAAATGAGGGTAAATAATTTCCCGTGTGCATTCGACCTAAAACAAATCGACCTTTTCGAATGCTTCTTTTGATAAGCCGAAAACGAAACACGCAAAACAAACACGAAGCTTTCCCGAAGCAAACTGTCAAACAATTTCCTCATGGTGTGCGTGCTGTCGTGTCGGTTTCAAATTTTGCTTCGTGTCTCCTTTTTCCAGTTCGCGAAAATGAGAATCCAGAAAAGTTGTTTCCTGTGAAAATTCCCGTAAAACCGTAAAAAAGTTGTGCCGCAACGAGTGAATTGTAGTTCCTTTTGTAGGGTAAGCCGCCGCGAGTGTACCGGCAGTGAACGTTTCTCATTCAATGTGAAGTTGTTCCCGGAAAACAGGAAAACATTTTCTGCTATCTTTTTCGAGATCAGCCGATTCCAAAATGTCTTCCAGTCGCTACTGGTGCCGTAGTGTTGTGTCATAAAAGGAATATAGGCGAACCGTTTTTCCATGGGTGTTTTTCTTTATTTTCTTTGGTGAATAAATTCTAGGTAGAATAGTAACTAAACCGGAAGCATGGCACCCGGATCAAACAATCAAAATAATAACAATAACCGGCAGACGGGGACCCGACCGAAGATCAAAGCCTCGAAGAAAAATTCCGTTCCTCGAGAGGTGGTCGCCCCGACCAGACGAGATCTCCAACAGCAGCTCAATGTAAGTGCGATTTGTGGGTGGGTGGTTGACTGGCGGAAGGAGATTGAGGACGACGATCGTGTGATGAAGTTGTGTGTATGTGTGTGCTTTGAATTTTCGGAATTTTCCTTTGGTGGATTGCGGGTGGTGTTTTTGTTTATGAAAACCATCGCGAAAAAGCCGACTCAAAACAAAATACAATTTCAAGGCAAACACGGTGGGTGGTGTTAAGACAGGATGTTAAATTTTTATTAATAGACATCCTGTCCTCTGTTTTGTTTTTGTAAATGTGAAAAATTGAAATATGGGAAGTTATACTAAAATATATAAAATAGTAATAGTAATTGTTAATTATTTAAAAAGCCTGTTGAAAGATATATTTAAATAATCCTATAGCCTTTGCGTATATTTAGATCCTCAGTCCTTCGAAGATTCTACGAAGAACTTTCCTAGGAAGTCCTTTGGAGATTGGAAGTCTTTTAGGGATTCCTCCAAGAATTCCTTTGAAAAATCTCCCAGGAAGTTTTTTGGGGATTCACTTAGAACATCTTTTAAAGATTTCCCAGGAAGTCCTTTCAAGATTTATCTAGAAAGGCTTTTACAATTCTCTCAGTCATTCCATTGAGTTTTTTTAACAAATTAAGAATCCCAGAAAACATCTTAAATATCCAAGAAAATCTTTGCAGAATGGTATGCCAAATTACATTTCAAACTCAAAACAGTTTTAAGTAGTTACTATTTTCCAGCAATGACATCAATGCCAAAATAGCATTATATCATATAAACTTCTCCGATTAAACAAGTAATAAAAATAGCAAGTGTAGTCATAAACGAGAAAGCACTGTAAATGCGTAGTTAGGTTATTGAAATTGTTTGCAAATTGATGTTTCAATTGCATATCGACCGCGAATTTTGAAATGGATAATGGATCCAAATTCTCTTTCTAAGCACTGAAAACAATAAACGTAAAACATGTTTTTTTGGATAACTCGTCATCGTGCAGCACCCATAAAACATCAATTAGTGATACCAAATGATCGCCTTTTAAACTTCGCGCTCGTGCTCCGCTTCGGTCGGTTAGTTTATATTTAGACATTTTCGGCTCGGCAGTACCGCCGTCATCTTTTACTCGGTGCAAACACATTTTTCTCAATGAAGTACGGGCGTACAGCAGGGTCACTTCGTACCGAAATATATGCAAATCCCCTCCCTTCGGATGCCTCTGTTCACACCATTGTAAATGAAGATGATTTTCTAGGATTTTCTTTCAGCGCAGAAAAAACTTATCTCTCGCAGTTCCGAGCAAACGTTTCCCTCGGGTCGATCGCGTTAGTTTTTCCCGCCGCGCAGCCCATTCTGATTTGGAAATCTGCCCTTTTCGAACCACCAAAGCACGCGTCCACTTTCTCAGCTATCGGCGTGTCCTCGATCCCATGAACTTCATTGATTGGCTGGTGATAATTGCCATTGTGTACTATCTCTTGTTCAAGGTTCTCGTGGATTGGGCAACGGTATCCGGTGCGGCCGCTGCAGTCGTCAATAACCAACAGCAAGGTCACACTCAATCGCACTCAAATCCGCAGCAATCGTTAGCTGGTACTGTCGCAGGTGGAGTGGGAGCCGCCAGTAATAGCAGCAATCATCAGCAGCAGAACTTTCTACTGAAGCCGAGAAACAACCGCACACCGGGGGAAGGAACGTGTTACGAAATTGGTGAGTCAAACATTTGTTTTTCGTTTTGGTGGTTCCACCTGTGTGTAACTATGTAGGGCCGGTACACGGATTGAAGACGTTAACGTCATGATTCGGCAAACTAATGTTCCCACGCGTAAGTGGGAGGTATAGGGAGAAGAGCACATGTGCATAATTTTAGAACTCGAGTGATGTGTTTCGTCGAGCGGAAAAGTGAGACGCATTGAAAATAGTGTGAAAGTAAAGCGAGGTGAATATTTGATTTTATTCATTTCAGATTTATTTTGATCCTAAGGTTGGATAACATCAATCAAACATTTCTATTTATTTACTTTCCAAAATTTATTGGCGGAAAAAAAACCTCTGAAACACCGTTTCGTGGTGATATTAAATAGGAATAGGAAACATCAGCAAGCCAAACCAGCAAACTGCCGTCGTGCTATGTGCTATGTCTGCCTGCCAAGATAGGGAAGGCTAAGCATTTTGATCAATTTGTGTACAGTGCCCGTTCGATTATTGCAAGACCGATTATTGCAACGCTTTTTAATTGCAAGTTCGATTATTGCAACGTGTTGCAATTAAAAAGCAGATAACCGTCACTTTCAGATGTCAAAATATCGGTCTGTCATTTTAAGCGGGGGGCTTTCCAATGGTAATGCATAAAAGAATTTAAAAGCTAGTTGAAAAAACAATTTGTTATTTCTCAGAAAATTTGCATTATAGTCACAAAAACATCAAAAATAGATACAAAAATCAACTAATTAAGGATACCAATAGTATTGTATATCCGGTAATGTTGTAAGCAATAATTGGAGCAATGCAATAACTTCAAGGTAAACTTTTAACACTTTACTTCAATTATTAGCTTATTATTAGATTAGACTTTACTTCAATTAGATATGTACAATGATATGTATAAGATATATACAAAGTACATATTGCCGATTTCACCAATTTGAAGAGTTATGTGTAGATTGTGATTTGCCCGCTTCATTTTCTCACACCCACTCTCATTTCGGGTTGATCGATTTTTGTTACTGAAATTTACCCAATTATAACCCATTACTCGTTAGTCATATGTAAGCGTGTACACTAAATCGATTCCCGCCATGATTTGACGTCTATTTGTTTTCAGATTGAGCACTCACACACAAATATTATACACGGAAAATCAAACTTTTTTGAGTGTATTGAGTGTGAGAAAAAGATGACTGTGAGAAAAAAAATCTCGCAGAACTCTTATAAAGTGCAAAAAGCGCAATATGTATGTATACCTTTTCCGATACAAAAATGACCCCTAAATTAAAGAAATATAGAGACATCTGTTATTTTTTATTAAACAGCGCATTGCACTTTTTATTGAAACCATTCGATATTATCACAACAACATTTTCTTGGTGAACTGGGGCCGAAGCTGCGCCGGACACATGATTCGAGGATGTTCCGGATGCCGTTGTTCCGAATGAAACAGTGCCGGATGCTTTGTTGTTTGCATCCATTTTTAATTGAGCTGAAAGTGAGCCACATCTTATTGTTGCTGATCGTTTACCATTTTTGCTATCTAAGCCTAATAAATCGTAAATCATTAAGGAATTATGCAATCTATTATTTACATACCTGCAATCCGTCGATTCGTTTAAACCACTTTGATGGGCACTGATAAAAATAAACATTGATATGCCCCTTCGCTCTTTTGACATTCGATTTGGTATCTGTCAGTTGTTGCAATTATCGAATGCCATTCGTTAAATGCAATGTAAATATTTTGCAATAATCGAACGGGCACTGTACATAGCAGATCAAACAATATTTTTTATCACTTATTTTCTAGCTTAAGAGTAATCTACGGATTTTTTATTCCTATTCAAACAAACATTTAAAAACAAAATCATTGTTTCTAACTATTTGGCCCTATTTACTCAAGTAAATGTAGAGAATTTATAGATTTCTTATTGATGATCTTCTTATTGGCATTACATCCCCACATTGGGACAGAGCCGCCTCGCAGCTTAGTGTTCATCCAGCGCTTCCACAGTTATTAACTGCGTGGTTTCTAAGCCAAGTTATCATTTTTGCATTCGTACCGTGAGCGTGTCTTATTCTGCGCGGCTCCTAATTCTGCGTATTTTGACACCAAAAGTTTTTTTAAAAAATTTTTTTCTGTTATTTTTATATTGACTTACATGTCATAAAAAAGTAGGGAATTTATTGTTGTCATGAGCAGATAATAAAGTAATAAATTAGCCTTGATAACGGGAATATTAAGAAAAATGTCAAAAAATGGCCTCCATTAGCAGCAGCGCTAAAACGCACGTAAACAATTTTTTCTCAAATTTGAGCAAAAAAGATTTGGACTCATTTTTTTAAAGCGAAGTGCAAAAGCAGATTATTTGTTGCTTCAATATGATGAAAATCGGCTTTCAGAGCGTAATCTCTCTATCCAGCTTTCCACGCTCGGTAATGGCGGCTTGTCGGTGTGTAAAAATTAATCAGTCACTGTACTTTTTGACACTAGCTAGAGGAAAACTCGCTGACGAAAAGGCCTTTTGTCCCTTCCCCTCACCCAGGAACGCCAGTGAGCTTTCCTCCAGCTAGTGTCAAGCAGTACAGTGACCGATTGATTTTTACACAGCAGCAAGCCGCCATTACCGAGCATGGAAAGCTGGATAGAAAGCAATTTATGTTGCGCAGAATATGGCACAAAATTTACCTTCTGTTCCTAATTGTGCGTGCGGACTGGATGATACAAATGTTTTCGAGCAAATTAATTTTAAAAAAATGCATCTCGGAAACCGTCCATTGTATGAAAAAAAAACTGTCTGAGAACGAACTGTAGGGGACTTATGGAGAAAATATAACACCGGTAAAACAAACACCGGTTACACTGAAAAAATCGATATTCAAATAAAAAAAATGAAATATCTCGAAAACCCATATTTATACATATTTTCACCAAATTTTTACCACAAAAACTTGACTTCTAAATACACATTTTAACGACATCAGGTCTATGGAGAAGTTTAAAATAAAAAAGTTTTAGTGGAAGCTATTTTTGGCTCATTTTTGAAACATTGACTTTTTTTTCCTTGTTGGGTATTTTAATCACTGCGACCATTTGTTAGATCTATTGTGATATATGCCCCATTTGATCTAGCTTTGTCAAGTTGACGCATCATTACTATTTAGAGCAATTGCATTACCTTGACTACCAGCATTATCCCAATGCGGTATTATGGTTCTGATGAATCGTACTACCATATTGGGACTTGTTCTCCAAACTTCTGAGGGTTCTATCAGCCCCTTGTTGAAGAACTGTAATCTCTTTCTAAAAGTTGCCGGACAATGGCATAACAGATGTTCCGAGTCTTCTACATGTATGCCGCAGAAACGACATACATCATTTTGAAGTTTTCCTAACAGCTTCAAGTGATATCGGCTCGGGCAATGGCCTGTTATAAGGCCTGTGTATGTGTTAAGATCTTTTTTTGAAAGATCTAAAATTTTGCGAGTGATAGATACGTTTGGTGTGATGAAACGTTTAGACTGCCTCGCAATCAATGTGTTTTTCCAAATATCCTCTACACGCAGATACGCCACAAAATGGTTCGGGACCTATGAATTGTCGAGAAGAACCAAGTCTGGCCAGCATATCAGCTTGTTCATTGCCTTCAATGCCACAATGACCAGGAACCCAATACAGGTTCACTTTGTTACGACCACCCAAGGTTTGAAGTGACTGAACACATTCCCAAACGAGTTTAGATCTACATATTGCTGATTTCAAAGCATTCAATGCTGCTTGACTGTCAGACATTAGCATTAGCATTAGCATTAGCATTGAGCATTTCGCACAAATTCGTAGGTGGTACAAGCCAAGACTATTTGCTGCTTGACTGTCAGACATTATGCAAATATTAGAAGGCCTATAATTTCTGCTTAAGCATAATTTAGAGCATTCAAGAATAGCCTAAACTTCAGCTTGGAAAACAGTTGGCCATTTGCCCATGGGAATCAAAATATTTATCCCTGGGCCAGCCACGCCTGCTCCAACTTGATTGTTCAGCTTTGAACCATCGGTGTAAAATACATTTGATCCTGAGCGAAGATTTGGTCCACCGTTTGCCCATGTATTTCGCTCAAGATTAATTACATCAAAACAACGACTATTTACAACACATGTATTTGACGCCGAATTATGATTCCTTGGTCAATTTTGAACAAAAAAGCTGGTTCATATTTTCTTCCTAAGTATTACCGTTTTTGAGATATTTCAAATTTTAATTTTCGAAAAATGTAAAAAAAGTTCGTGATCCGCTCTTTTCAAAACTTACTCGCGATTCTCCATCACTAAGTTTCTCGATTCGTGCATGAAATTTCTAAAATTTATACATGAACATCAAGATAGTTGTGCACACAAACAGCTTCCTGTATGGTCTTGAAAACATAGTGTTGTGATAATCGAAAAAGAAAGAAGGCATACAACCTATTCTCAAAGCAATCAAGTATAGGTAATAATTTTCTATGATTGTATAGCATTTCTCCAAACCTATGTTGTCCTTCAAATATGAAAAGATATTAACCAATTCAGTCCTTAGAATAAAAAAACATCATCACATTATTTATCAAATTATTTTACTGTTTATTAATTTTATTTTTATATACATTATGAATGATTGAGGTATCGTCATTTGAAAACAGCTTAGCTGCAATTTTATTCTCTGAAAATGGAACAAATGAGTGGTTTTTCTGAGTACCAGTAATCATCTTTGTCTGCTGAAATATATTGCTCCACTCTGTTACTCCTTGTTCATAATCTTCTTGTGAAACATAACAAAACGACATTTTAGTCAAAAAATGTTTAGCCCATTTATATAAATCTACTGTCTAAGACGAATTAAGTACTGTCCATTTAATTCCACCAGTTAATTTTCGTTATCTTTGCAGATACGTATTTCGACCACAACTGTGTGATCGTCTTCAGTGTCTAGTGTAAGTTGCGATTGTTTTCTTCAAGTCGAGTCAAGTACGAGACACTGAAGACGATCACAGTTGTGGTCGAAATACGTATCTGCAAAGATAACGAAAATTAACTTGTGGAATTAAATGGACAGTACTTAATTCGTCTTAGACGGTTTAATACATTCCACTAAACGAGCTTAATATATTTTTCTGATAAATCTACTGCATTTTTAATTGGATGTTCATGTTCTACAGATGCACTTGCGTTTCAAGCCATTCGTTTTAATGTTCCACCAATCGCATCACCCATGGCCCCTTCCCATGAGAGGTGGCAAAAAAATCAGAAGGGTTATATACAAGATACTACCGCCCGACGTAAACTACGTAAAACAGATCATAAGATAATTATTTTGGTTAGAGCCTAGAGTGATTGAAATGTTATCGCTGTTTTGGTTAACCTCCTAAATTTTCAACTGAATTGGTTATAATATAACTGAGTACGAGCAGTTTGAAGTTTGTGTGGAAATTACTATAGAAAACGCCCCGTATGTGAGAGATCGTTACGTGAGGCGGATCACTAACTATTTAGGGGAAGATCTCCCAGCGCCGGACACTTCTTAAAACGACACTACTTGCAGAAGTCCCTCCTTCATCTTATTAAGTACAAAAGGAAGCTATTGAACAGGCTTCTAACGGCAAGGAATATCAGATCTTCATGTGATAAACTTTGTACAAAACTACACTTACCTACTTCAATTCAATTGTTTCTTCTTGCTGAGAAAGTCACAGAAATTAGCAGAAACAAAAATTGAAGAGGACATTGGAAAAGGTGGGAGTTTGGATTAGGATGTAAAAAATTTAGCTGAAGAGTGAAATAAGTTCCACTAACAATTTTTAATATTTACAACTTAAAGCACGTGAATAATATTACTATTCTGAATTATGTCTTTACTCATGTAACAGGAACTTAGACACATTTGAACATGATGCAATAGTGTGCGGTACCAGAAGACATTATTCTGAATCGTAAAATTTTTCACCAAAATTCATCGTTGAAAAACGTGTTCAAATGATCAAATATAGTTTGTATGAATCATCAATGGTCAATAGCCATATTTTGTGTTTTTTTCTTCTATCTATTCTTCAAATGAGGCAATATAACTCACGGAGATGATGACCGATTTGCGAGATTTCCTCACTAATCGATTCGTATTAGGATCAGGTGTGTTTCTATAATGTTAGTAAATTTTAAAGGAAAAGTTGGGAAAATTGTCAAAATACAATATTAAGGCGAGTTTTAGAAAACGTAATGCGATCGCTCGAAAAATTATCTAGCGTGCGGCGTCGTCGCAATCAACGCAGAAAATGACATTTCGAACGTTAAACGAAAATACCCGAGCAACGCAGGGTACGTCCTGCTAGTATGGTATAAAAGGAAATATAATCCGGATATTTAAAATTTTTTTTTGTTTAATGGCTTATGTGTCCGGCACTGGAGGATCTCCCCCTAAATATAATCAACCCGAAGACTTCGTAGAATATTTTTCTAAATCTGTAAGACGATTGTTGTTGCGAACCGATCGGATTTTCGTAAGCAAAGTTATAAAGAAAATAAAACTGGTCATTATTGATGTTATTCTTTCACGTGCTCAATTGAATTTCCCACGATTTAGTATTTACTTATTAATTTTTCTTGCAAACAGCGAATTGTTTCGTAATAAAGACGATTTATTCACTTGTTGCCAACGTACTCATATATTTTTAGATATTAATGACCAACGTTGCAAAACGGTTTTCCGAAAAATTTACTGTTTTCATAGTAATTCTCATACAAGCTTCAAACTGCGCGTGCGTGCTTAGTCAAATTACAACCATTGGGATGTTGGATATATGGGGTAGCGAGGTTTGTATATGTAAACGTTTTGCCGCGTGTAATGTGTAGTTTTTCCGCAAATCATGTTCAATCGCACACCAATCCATTTATGTTTCGAACAAAATTGGCGTAACTCACTATATATGAAAATGGTTGGATACGACAATTTAAAATTTTCATTTAAAAACCCCAAATTTATTATTCCGCAGTTAAATTTATTATCCGATTGTTATTCGACTTAAAGTGATTAATGCATGTCATAGTTAATTGCCTATTAAATAGCGATTAAATGCTTTTGAAGTGTTTTTTTAAAAGAGATGCTGTCTAAATAGTAGGATACACGCTAACTTTCATCCACTCAGTGACTGAGTAAAATTACATTGCTCTCTCTTTCTATCCCACAGAAATTTTACTCAATTTCCTTCAAAAAATTAGAGTGTTTGTTTAAAATTGATCAATTTTAACCCTCAAATTTAACCCTTAAAGGCGCAAGGCGATTTTTTTAGAAATCGTCGGAAGTATTTTTAGCGTAAACTACCATTAAAATTGTTAACATTGAACGTATTTTCGGTTTGTTGTTTTAAAACAACATTGCGCATTTAAGGGTTAATATTCACTTCTTGCTTACATGAACATGTCCAGCATCTGTAGCACTTTTCATAAACACTACTTTTTTGCTCCGACCGTGGTCATTAGGTTCTGCAGCGTCTGTCCGTAACCTCAATCTGGTGACATTTTAGTAGTACTTCTTGCTGGACTCGGGGGCAGCCAACCAATCACGAACTCGACCCTTGTCGGAGTTCTCGTCGGAGTCAGTGGAAAGTACTACTGAACTGTCAAAATAGTTCATTTGACGAGGACCGAATTCATTCGTGACGTCATGCTGCAGAACCTAATTGCTCTGGTTCTATTTTGTACTTTTTGTGCGAATCATCGCATAAAAGTAGAGCGCAAAAACCAACCACAGACGGCGGTCGTAACGAAACTGTGAAATTTTACTAGGTTGGTGAAGATATGGAATTTTTTAATGTTTTTTCGTTGACAATAAATAATTCCAATAGGCTTAAAAAATTGCTGGAGAGTTGCCGATTCGATTGATAATAAAATCTCGAAAATCCATTGAAAGATAAAGGAGCTATTAGCGTTTGAAATCTATCCTAATTTCGTGACGGTCTCGAATTTGGAAATTTCCGTTTTACACCCTGTATCAGAGTCTTCCCCTTAGACGTAGTTTACGTCAAAAATGCCATTCAGCATCTATGTTGTATTTAGATTTATATCTACAAAGACTTGCAAAATTTTTACGATTTTTGTATTGTGATGCAGCACCATCTGACATAAACAAAGCTTTTTTTATTTCTAATCGCGATTTTAAAAAGTCCATTAATTTCGTAATAAATACTTGAACCGCAATAGTATCATGCTTAAGTACCTCAGAAATAATAATGAAGCTTAAATTTCTTAGCGTTCCCGACTCTGAATAATAAATGACAAATGGATGAATTGTTGCCTGATCATTATTTATTTATTTATTTATGGCCTACATCAACAGACTACTTATGTCCTATTATTATTATTATTTATTCAGACTAAGGCCGAAGTGGCCTGTGCGGTATATAAGAGTCTTCTCCATTCGGCTCGGTCCATGGCTACACGTCGCCAACCACGCAGTCTACGGAGTGTCCGCAAGTCATCTTCCACCTGATCGATCCACCTTGCCCGCTGCGCACCTCGCCTTCTTGTGCCCGTCGGATCGTTGTCGAGAACCATTTTCACCGGGTTATTGTCCGACATTCTGGCTACGTGCCCGGCCCACCGCAGTCGTCCGATTTTTGCGGTGTGAACGATGGATGGTTCTCCCAGCAGCTGATGCAACTCGTGGTTCATTCGCCTCCTCCACGTACCGTCCGCCATCTGCACCCCACCATAGATGGTACGCAGCACTTTCCTTTCGAAAACTCCAAGTACGCGTTGGTCCTCCACGACCATCGTCCAGGTCTCGTGTCCGTAGAGGACTACCGGTCTAATGAGCGTTTTGTAGATTGTCAGTTTGGTACGGCGGCGAACTCTATTCGATCGAAGCGTCTTGCGGAGTCCAAAGTATGTACGATTTCCTGCCACTATGCGTCTCCGAATTTCTCTGCTGGTATCATTTTCGGCAGTCACCAGTGAGCCCAAGTACACAAATTCTTCTACCACCTCAATGTCGTCACCACCGATGCAAACTCGAGGTGGGTGGCTCACGTTGTCTTCTTTTGAACCTCTTCCTATCATGTACTTCGTCTTCGACGTGTTGATGACTAGTCCGATCCGCTTGGCTTCCCTCTTCAGTCTGATGTAGGCTTCCTCCATCTTCTCAAAGTTACGTGCCATGATATCAATGTCGTCGGCGAAGCCAAATAACTGGACGGACTTATTGAAAATTGTACCACTCGTGTTAATCCCTGCTCTTCGTATTACCCCTTCCAAAGCGATGTTGAATAGCAGACACGAAAGACCATCACCGTGCCGTAACCCTCTGCGAACTACGCACATCACCCGATCCATCGTCGCTTTGATCAACCGATCAACCTTTGAGCAACTACCACGCAATCACATTGCTGAACGCCGCCTACAAGGTACTCTCCCAAATTGTATGCCGTCGACTAGCACCAAATGCAAGGGGGGAGTTCGTGGGGCAGTACGGGTTTTATGGACGAACGCTCCACCACGGACCAGGTGTTCGCCATTCGCCAAGTACTGGCCCTTACGTGAACGGTTCAACTTCTCATAGAACTTTCGTGTGTTATTAGCGCGGTACAGTTGCTCCGTCTCTTCACGGTCTTGATCTTCCTGCTGACGCTTTTTCCTCCAGAAAATCGAGTTTTGCCTGTTCCGCGCCTGTTTATATCGTGCCTCGTTCGCCCTCGTGCGGTGTTGCAGCAATCTCGCCCATGCTGCATTCTTCTCTTCTACTAACTGCTCACATTCGCCGACATACCAGTCGTTTCTCTGATCCGGGGGCACCGTACCAAGTGCAGCGGCTGCGGTGCTACCAATGGCGGATCGAATATTTCTCCAGCCATATTCAAGAGACGCTGCGCCTAGCTGCTCTTTCGTTGGGAGTGCCACTTCCAGCTGCTGCGCGTATTTTTGGGCTAGTCTACCGTCTTGTAGTCGCCCAATGTTAAGCCGCGGCGTCCGTCTTCGACGCGTGTTGTACACCGTCGAGAGTTTTGAGCGCAGGCATACCGCAACGAGGTAGTGGTCGGATTCAATATTCGCACTGCGGTAAGTGCGGATGTTCGTGATGTCGGAGAAGAATTTACCGTCGATTAGAACGTGGTCGATTTGTTTTTCCGTTTCTTGGTTAGGTGATATTCATGTGGCCTTGTAGATATTCTTGCGGGGAAAGAAAGTGCTTCGGACTACCATTCCCCGGGAGGCTGCGAAGTTTATGCATCGTTGGCCGTTGTCATTCGATACGGTGTGCAGACTATCTGGTCCGATGACCGGTCTATACATTTCCTCCCTACCTACCTGTGCGTTCATGTCGGCGGTACCCCGTTTGGCATAATGCCATATGGCATAATGCCGTTTGGCATAATGCCATATGGCATAATGCCGTTTGGCATAACGTCGTTTGGCATAATGGCCATTTGGCATAAGGGCCGTTTGGCATAATGGCCATTTGGCATAATGTAAATGCGGTGTCAAATTGAAGGCCATTTGGCATAAGGGCCGTTTGGCATAACGACCATTTGGCATAATTTGTATGCGGTGTCAAATTGAGGGCCGTTTGGCATAATATCCATTTGGCATAATTTACATACTGTTCCAAATTATTTGCCCAGGAATCTACTTACCATCATCGGAGGTGAATTACTCCGATGATGCTAAGTAGACTTTAAAGCTCTAAAGATTATACAACAATTTGCGGTACAACATTCCGCGGTAATCCATTTATTGATGTACCATATTGCGAGCATTACCATTGCGCAATATTCCATTCTGCGTTTTGTATCATTCCGCAGTTAAAATTATTTTGCAGTGAATCGTTTTGCTGCCAATACACGAGCAAATTCGAGTATTCAAAGAAGGCAAAATAACACATTTGGCCTTATACCGGGCAAATGCGAGCAGTTATAGAAGGCAAAATAACACATTTTGCCTTATAACAGGCAAACACGTGCATCACGAAACGGTACACCATAAAATTGTTGATACAGTCAATCCTCCATGAGTCGATAATAAAGGGACCATCGGCTCAGGGAAATATCGAGAAGTGGGATATATAATCCTTGAAAAGCTTCCCGAGCAACAAAAGTCAGCCAAAAATGGTTGCAGCAACTTGTTTGTGACCAAATCTGGTCACAGATGAATTGCAGTAATCTATGTGAAACATGTGCTGCTAGGGTTTTTCAAGGGACCATCGCAGAAATCCATAACATATTTTATAATATGGCATAACTTGCTTCCATGACTCGATATCGAGTCATAGAACATCGTCTCTTGAAGGGTTCACTGTATATCCCGCTGAAGATTATTCACTTCAATAATTTCCATTTTTTGTAATTTACCCTTCTTTGAAACGCGAGCAGTTCTTTGTTTATTTCAATGGAATTTTTTAACTGACCATTACCTGAAAGCCTTGATAGCAAAACTTTTATTCACTTTTTCTGTAATTTACCCTTCTTTATTGCATATGAATTGTTGCAAACGGCAATTAATTTGGAACCGTATATAAATTATGCCAAATGGCCTTTATGCCAAACGGCCCTCAATTTGACACCGCATACAAATTATGCCAAATGGTCCTTATGCCAAACGGCCCTTATGCCAAATGGCCTTCAATTTGACACCGCATACATATTATGCCAAATGGTCATTATGCCAAACGGCCCTTATGCCAAATGGCCATTATGCCAAACGGCGTTATGCCAAACGGCATTATGCCAAATGGCATTATGCCAAACGGGATACCGCCTTCATGTCACCGATGACGATTTTGACGTCCCGCAGTGGGCATCCATCATATGTCTGCTCCAGCTGTGCGTAGAACGCTTCTTTCTCGTCGTCGGGTCTCCCTTCGTGTGGGCAGTGCACGTTGATGATGCTATAGTTGAAGAAACGGCCTTTAATCCTCAGCTTGTACATCCTTGCGTTGATTGGCTGCCACCCAATCACGCGTTGGCGCACAGCTTTGTGGTGCCACAGCTTTGGTAGAAGGTAGCCGATCGATGCCCGCTTTTCCACACTTTCTGTCATGTCCAGCGAATCTCCTGCAACGCCACGACGTCGAAGTTGCGGGGATGTAATTCATCGTAGATCATCTTGTCGCATCCTGCGAAAGACTTGCAGTTCCATGTTCCAAGCTTCCAATCGTGATCCTTCATTCGTCGCCTAGGTCGTTGCCGATTATATCGAGTCGCATTATCTCTTATATATATAGTATTTCACAAAATTTTCAATATGGGCCAGTGATGAATATGAATGGAGACTGGATGAAACCTGTGGAGAACTATGACATTCCTTACAACATATATGAACCATCACGTATGGTTTGGGATGTCGGCGGTCCCACTGTTCGGGACGATTCCATAAAATTCTACACAGATGGCTCAAAAATGGGAGCAGGAATCTTCGGCCCTGGGATAGCGATCTCAGTGCCAATGGGAAACTATGCAACGGTGTTTCAAGCGGAGTTTTTTGCTATTATGAAATGTGCTAATATCTGTGTGGAAAGGCCCTGTCCATGGATAAGGGGCTTGACGTTGATATTTCAAGTGTCTTAAAAAGATTTTTATTGTATTTTTATTTTTGTTGTTTAATAGAGTAATTTTCAAACAAAGGTTAAGTTCAACACTAAATTAAAAAATTAAGATATTTTTCCATTTTTTATATCTCCTTCACAAGAATATCGTTATTTTAATGGTAATGGTTTGAAAATAAGCTCCGTAGAGAAACTTTTATCACATCTTACTTAAATAAGGTCAACAGTTATACCAAACACTTGAAGTACCATGCCTCCAAGTTAACTAATGGTTAGTGTCGCACGATCTAACAACAACTGCCTATTGGTAAATTTGGAGGTGCCGGCAGGGCTCAGTAGGGGTCTAACTAACATAACTCTAATACTAACAAGACCCTGAAACAAACGCTTATCCAAATAGCATACATCTATTTATACTTGTAGTAGTAGCTAACAATAATTCATTTTGTACCCGTATAGCTGAAGTAGAATTTTAGTAGTGAAAAGTAGAATTTGTAGATTTACTAATTTGGCATTGGAGATAGTGAATGTATCTATTATATCTTCTCGATAATCTTTTTATTCTAGTCTCTCTAGCTGCATGGATCAACGCAAAAAAAACTGTTTCTCTCTTCCTTCTATTAGGTTAGTTAGAAAAATTAGCGGATATATAGGGGACATGACTTAGTGTTTCTCGTATTAAGACAAATTCGCTGACCTTTACCTTATAATAAAATAAATGACCGATAGTAAAATAAATGACTGAAATTTAATGATATCAAATAAATAATAAAAACGAAAATAAATACATGACCATCGGTGGACAGAAAGACAAGAGACAGAGTTCTGTTTAGAATAGTTAATTGAGACCATTGCACTCACAAGATAGAGAATAACTAGTACCACTATTATTGCTACAAGACTAATAACTTGACCACTTACGGAAATGAGGATAGACCATATGATGCGTTCATCCACTATTATATTGAATATTGTATACCCTGAATCTGAATAACTGAATTTTAGACCTCATTATTTTAATAAATAATAAAGGTTTGAATATTAGAAAAGGGAATAGAACTTGACCAACAAAAAGCAATTACGGAACAACTGGAGAGAAATTTTGTATAATGATCACTATTAGACTACTGAAACTTTAACATATGACATTACTGTGACTGATAGGATACAATTAACTCGACGACGTATTGACAAACATCCGATACTCAACCGTGTTAAAATAAGGGAAGCTCTTCAATGTGTCCATTTATTACAATAGTACTTAAATTAATCTATTTTGAAACTACCCTACCAGAATGATATCATTACATCTTTATTCGAAATTGTGACTTGGAAATGGCAACAGTACCACCCGTTGTCAACATAGACTACTATTAGGTATTGAATGTCGGCTCCAAGTAACTAATAATTAAATTTACATGTTAACTACTTATTCAGAAAACATCTATGTACATGTTGAGCTTCCATTATTTGTTCGGTTTATAATTGACAGACTGTAGATAGAAAGAATAATGTATCGGTATGATCACAATACAAACCCAGGCCGCAGTGACCTAGTGAGCAACATAGCTTGAGTCGTCTGCTAGTATTGTGTATCACATGGAGAGCCCAGGAGAGATACCAAACTATTAAAACTACAACGGGTCAACCCCAGAAAAAAAAAAAAAAAAAAAAAAATATCTGTGTGGAAAGGAAATATAGATATGCAAATATTTGTATTTTCACAGATAGTCAAGCGGCACTCAAAGCGTTGAGTAGCTTTAAATGTACGTCAAAACTTGTCTGGGACTGCATTCTTTCATTGCGAAAGGTGTGCCAAGAGAACTCCGTAAATCTGTACTGGGTTCCAACGCACTGTGGCATTGGAGGTAATGAAAAGGCAGACGAGCTTGCGAAACGAGGTTCAAATACACAGTTTATTGGCCCAGAACCTTTCTGCGGTATATCATACTGTACCATAAAAATGGAATTAAAATCCTGGGAAGCACAAAGGTTGATGACCAATTGGTTGGTTGCCGAAAAGTGTGCTCAATCAAAGAGATTTATAATTCCCAATGTTAAAGTAACCGAAAAGCTCTTAGAGCTCAGCAAGAGAGCTCTTTGCACCTTCACTGGTCTAATAACCGGACACTGCCCGAGCAGATATCACTTGAAAAATATTGGCCAGATTCAGAATGATATCTGTCGTTTCTGTAACATGGAACGTGAAACCTCGGAACATCTGCTTTGCAGTTGTGATGCATTGTACAAGGGTAGATCTAAATTTCTAAATAGTGGCTTTATGCAACCAGGAGATATTTGGACTGCAAATCCTGGAAAGGTAGTGGGTTTTATTAACTCAATTATACCGGACTGGGAAAATACGCGTCTTAGGTTGTTTACTTGACAAATGGTGATCAACCCAGAAGATGCGAATAGTTAATAGTAATCAGGGGTATACCACAAAAGTTCAACTCAATGGACGCAGTGGTTCTATGCCCCAAGAAAAAAAAAAAAAAATCTCTTATATTGTTCGTAATTATTGGTTTTCCAGGCGGCTTATTGGGCCTGCGCAAACCTCCTGTCTCGTCGGAGGGCCGTCGTGTCAGGGCTGTTTAGCGTCCCACCTAACACCAGGACTTGGTCTTGTGCGCTTTGAGCGGCACACGGTTGCTTTGATGGGGCCTACTTGCAGATACATGTAGCTTTTTATAGGAATTTAACAGGGCCCACTGTCAAACCCCACCACATCCTAGGCAAGCCCCACAACTCGCAGATGGCCTGGGGAGGGATCGTCAAGCCCTTGGACATAGTCGCTGCTGCCCTGGTGCGTGGAATGCGTCAGGTATGGCAAAAAAATTCATGGTAGCTACAAATCATCGCGGATTACTACAATTCCAACAACACTAACACAATCTCGCTTAAATTCTTTACATACAAACATATTCGCCGAGATTTGTAGGGTAATAGTTACGTGAATTTCAGGTGAACATTACTAACGTCCAACCCCGTGAACCAAGCACTAGTTCTTGAAGCCACCGTTTGTTGGTGTGGCGCTAGTGCTATTCTTGAAGTTTAAAGCTCCGTTCATATTGTACCGTACATTTCGCGCGGGTATTTAATTATGTATCGCAAAATGATTTTCGAACGTGAAAACTTAAATTTCAATAACATAAGCCACAATATAATTATCATCAAAATCAGCCGAAATTATAACCGAAAAAAAACAATAAATTAATTTTGATAGCCGCCACAATTTAACATGTTCTGGTAAGATGCAATCTATTTAACGTTTGCCTTGTGTCGTTTGTCATTGCATTATTGGCGAATAAAGGTTGCATGAAGAACAAGTCTAAGGATAATATTTCCGTTTTAAATCAAATTACTTCTAGACATTCCACTAAAATAGCTTAAAATAAGCGGCCATTAGCGCTCGTAAGATGCTGTAGATGACCACATTAACTGGGTTAAGCAAATTTTGAGCGAAATTAAATAAATATTTTGTAACTCTGTCAATTATCATTCGATTTTGACAATTTAGGGATGTCTGAACCGGAAATTTGATATTGTTTCACAGTATGTTTACAGGACCGGCTAAGGTCATTCGAGAAATAAGTTTATCAGAATCCGAATGAAAACAAACATCAAGGTCCGTCTCATTTACCGAAAAATTAGGGTAACCAACTTGATTTGGACCCCTACATATTCTGGACCCTCCTGTTGACATTTTATTGATATCTGAACTAAATTCAATGCCGCTGCTAAATCCCGCATGGTCTTTATGTAAATAAGATTGCTGCGAATGTGTTTCACTAGTTTCCTGTTCGAAAATAATGATATTTGGATGAAATTTTAATGAAATCATTTTTTTCAAGAAGGCAAGCGTTACAATGCGTTACGCTTCAAAGCATTCATCAATGAATAACTCAGAACGAATACAATCAGATTATGTTGAAATTACAAATTTAAATCGCTGCAATCTTCTCATTGATGCATGTCAATCGAAAGATAAGACTTTGCTTTAGCTCAAATGACCTGTGCAAATTGAAAATTCATTTTTGAACAGACTAAAAGGGGGTGTCCAAAATGTGTACATTTGGGCGTCCAAAATATGTTGCACTTTCCAAAACGAAGAATATTTTCATTTCAGATAGTTAAAAATCTCAGCGATTTGCCCATTTCAAACTTCCTTTTCATAAATAAGACTTTCATCTATGAAATTATGTGATTTTAGCTTGTATCACAGGTCTTACTTGAAACATATAAGCGGATATTGGGCAGCACTTCCACTAGGAGTCCAAAATGGAACATTTACCCTAAACTTGAAAGTGCCAGTTCGAAGATTTAAAAAATGCCCAGTCTTAAAAAAGGCTGGTGCACCTCCCAAAACCATTAAAACGTAAATCTATCAAAAGTAATCTTGCCCTGCAAGCAGGGTTAATCGATAATTATTGAACTGCTTCTATGAGATATGAGACAGCACACCTACTTTTCAGTTGACGAACTCAATTCATCTATTTGATCCTGACGCTTCAACTCTTTGGTTACAAACTTGAGCTCACTATAATGTGGGCGTCGAAACTAAGATAAATTAATCTACTTAATCATTGTACGTGTCATCGACAGGTGTTTTATGAAACACTATTGGAACCTTTTTTCTTTACATTTGATCTGATCCAACTGGAAGTGGATGTCGCATTGTGGATAAAATTTTGCTTTAAACTGGACCATTTGTGTGTTGACAGAATAATAGTTTTTTGAAGCATAATGGACTTAGCGTAAAAGTCAGGAGATAAAAAACAATAACTATCGAGCTGCCAATGATCATACACTGGAAAAAAGTTCTTTTAGCTGACGAGAAACCTGACGATTATGAGTTAATCTTAAGAATCCTAAGTAACCTAAGAATTAAATCAGATTAGTAGTGATTCAAATTGTTCTGCTGCATTTAATTATAATATGAATCTGAAACATGCATTCTCCCAGCAGCTGCCTTAGATTAATTTAAGTTCAGATTCAAAAGCTCAAAACTGTTGCACAGCTTTGTTCTATTTTCTGCAGATTGAATCACGAGATTCAAATTTTTTATGTTTTGGCGATTGAACGCGTTATTTTAAATACGGAATTTGGATCAATGCACTTTGCAATTACGCCGCATTTCTGAGCAGCAAAATAAATAATTATTTATTTATTTAAACAAAATTTAAACATGAACAGAAAACTGCTGGAGATACCAGCGTTTTTTTTATTTTGCTTCAGATTCCAACGAGAATAGTGTTCTTAAATTTGGAGGAAAAATAAATCACTGCTGTTCAATCAGTTAATTGGTTTGCAGTCTTATTTTTTCTACTTGCTCAAATTTGGTTTTTAACCTTCCGGGACTCGCTCCGTTGTAAAAAGTACAACACCTTCGAAAAAAGCTCGCTTGTCGTTCACAAGAGGGACGGAACTGCATGAGTGGTTCAGGACTATGCGAGTCCCGGAAGGTTCAGAACGATGCATTAGAAATTAAAGGCCCACTCTTTATCACAATGCCAAATATTTGTCAAATTCCTGCAGACATCTATCAAACCGTTAAGATATCGATATGGGTATCAGGCAGACTTGACAAATTTTCTATTATTAATAATTTGGTATTTGTTATTGTGACAAATACAGCGCTGATAACTTTTGCGCTATAACGAAACATGTGTATCTGAAATTAACGAATATATATAATTGCAATACATTTATCAAACATATTCTAGATGGTGCGCTTTAAAAAAAACTGTTTTCAATTTTTTATTCGAATTAAATCTTTCCTCGAGCGATATTGTCGCATGCGTCACTGTGTTCCGTGCTTAAAGCCACAGCTTGACAGCTAGCACCAAGTTTAGCACCAAGTTTTCGGCTTCAATCATATTGTATGCAGATGACAGCCGTTTCAGGGGGCTGCTAACGTCACGTAACAATCGTCGTTTGTTCAATACAGATCAGTTACGTGATTTTTCACGTGATGATGATTATTTAGAGTGAGATGATGATGATGATTATTTAGAGTGTAGAGAATTTATAGATTTCTTATTAATAATACATAGTATCAAAGGTTGAAAAATTGAAAAAAATTTGCCAGTCAGTGTTCTTCATGTGATCGAAAGGAACATTAACTGGCTCAGATTCTTGACTTTTCCACTTTTGATTGTGGTGGCTATCGGCACATGGTCACTACCATGGAGATCTTGGGTTACCTTCCACGTGTAATCTAACGATAGTGAATTCTAACATAAAGGCAGATCAATACGGCTTTGTTGACCATTTGGTCCTATTCGAGTTACTTCACCTGTGTTCAAAATATTCAAGTTGAAATCGTCACACAAATCATAGAAAATAGGAGCTCTGTTATCGTCTCTAGTTTCGCCCCATGCAATACCACGTGCATTCATATCACCGAGTATTAAAACTGGGGATGATAAAAGAGAGACTGCGCTCCAAAGATGCCGACGATAAAGTGAGACATTCGGAGGAATATACACTGAAGGTATGCAAGGGTCTTTATTCTTTACATTTACTCGGCAAGCGACAATTTTTCTAAACCATTAACAGTAAAAAGAGTGACATTTTTTGATTTCCAAAAAAACGCCACCATAATGATTCCGATCTTGGCAAATAATGTTAAAATCGTGGAAGTTGATTACATCTTCAGAAGAAAGCCTGAAACAAAAGATATTTTAGTTACTAGATAAAGATTGTCGCTGTCGTCGCTGTCCGGAACATCTTTTGCTGGTGAGGATAGGGGAGCTAAATGTCAAAGAAGGAAAATCCATACGATTTGACAGGTATGTACCACACATGTTTCGGACAGCAGAACAAAGGGAACCGAAGCGACAATCTTTATCTAGTAACTAAAATATCTTTTCCTGAAACCATTAATTGATCCAAAAGATGACATGTTGCGCATAAGTGGCTGACTCAAAAACGCTCTTATTCCTTATGACAACCGATATCAAAGGCTCTTGCCAGTCGGACATCCATTTGTGGTTGCCAAGAAGTTTGTATAGATCAAATTGGCATATAGGGAGTGAGGACAAGTCCTCCTTTTTCATTAAAAACCAGATGTCCTCCTTTTGCGCTAAAATGTCCTCCTTTTTGGAAATTTTGAAAAAAATTGTTGCATGAATAACTATTGCTGAAAAAATTCTAGTTTGATAAACAACAATACTACACGTTTGCGTTTCTGTTTTTAATTCTGAAATATTTTCCTTAAAGTTTTGGAATAAAATAATGCAATAATGATGTAGAGGGTTCGACTGATGTTGGTGTATCGTCGGGAAAAATTTAAAACATTCGTTTTGATTATACACCCAGGTTTTTTTTTACACGGTTTGGTTTTAGTCGTTTAAGACCTTCAGCGTCAATGAAACAATGAGTTGACCCCATGAAAAAATTCACAAAAAATCAAAGAAAAATCAGGTGGTATTTAAAAAGCTCTAAAAGTTCGAGTTAACCGAAAAATTAATGAACTCCAACCGCGTAAAAAAAACCTGGGTGTACAAGACTGCAACGCCGTGAGTTACAGTAATACAGGGGTAAAAAATATCAGAAGCATCGGAATTGTGAGAAATGGATTAGGAAAAAAATGCTTCTCAAAATTTTCTACGAGTAAACACCCATCAAATTGCCTTTTAGACGCATTGCACGGTATGCTTCTTGAATATATGAGGCAAAGAGCAGCTACCTTGCCCTGCCTAGAGTGGAATAGAAATACCTAAAACTAATATGAACAGTTTTGAGTTTCTTTAGTCTATAACAAATATAATATTCTTAATCATATAAAAAACATGGAATCGATAGATATTTTTCAATGTCCTCCTTTTTCGCTCAATTCTGGTGAATTGTCCTCCTTTGGAAAAATGTCATATGGTCACCCTAACTATATTGGTCTTGCTCTCGCTAAATAGTCCAGTTCAACCAAATAACATTTCCTCTTCCAATCTATTTCCAGATAACCTCGCTCTCCAGGATAACAGCCGTTACATCCCGGTGCGGCCGATCGTTCGCCGCAATCTACTGAGTGAGAGCAGCGGTGCCGAACAGGGAGAATCTCACAACACGGCAGTAGGAGTGGTCATTCCAACCACACCTAGTTCCGGGCTTCAAACGTTCCGTCTGAACGACACCGGTACCAGCAGCGGTACAAGTGGCGCGGCCACGTCTAACATCAACAACCTGTTGAACAACACCACCGGCAGTCAGAAGCACATTCTGAATCCGTTCCATCCGCAGAGCCAACAACAGCAGCTGCCATCATCAGTTTCGAATCTCCGTGCATCGCCACTGAGCTCCCGCGTTCCGGACGGTGCTTCGCAGAATCAACTGAATCTGAACAAAAACTCGAACCAACAGCAGCAGCAACTACACGGAGGAGCAGTCGGTGGGACCGTAGGCGCAGTAAACCTCTCCAAGGCAAACGTCGAGGATAAGCTGCATCAAATTCAGGAATACATCAAACTGACAACAAATCTGATCTCGTCGGTGCAGCTCGATAACGTGAGTGTTTAATAGTTTAGATCGCTTTCCAAGTGCTGAAAAACGATTGAAGGTTTTCCACAGAAGAGCAAGAATAAGAAGGAATCGCAGGCAGAGAGTGGCAGTAGCAGACAGAACCCCGCTCGGAAAGGCTTCCCGATGGGTGACGAGAGTTGCTATTTTGTGCCAATAAACTCCACTAGTCTGGAGAGCGTACGGCACAGCGATTCTGAGGTGCGTGTTGTGTGTTTGGTGGCGTCTATGAGTTCGTATGTGTGTCGCGTAACAATCAATCATTAACGTTGGGGGAAATCCTGTTGCATGAAAACTCGATACTAATACAAGAAGTAACTCACAATCTCCGTCCGTCTCTCCTGCCATTTCCTTCATATTCCTTTGTCAATCTTGGTTTGTCAACTAACTAAACGCATTATGTTTCTTTTCAACTACAGTTGAACGGCCCTCGACCTCAATCTGTGCAAAGCATAAGCACCACTCACTCGGCAACTCCGGTGCAAACTCCTTCGTACGACGATCTACGATTCAAGATGGAAAACCAAAGCAAGAGCATGCAGGCTTTGAAGGAGCAGCAAGCGCATCTCCTGCGGTTGCAGCAGGCGGCTCGGCTGCAGTTGCAAGAAATGGAAGCAATCCGCAATCAGACTGCGGCCAGTATCATGCCGCTGGAAAGCTTCGAATCGGTGGAACAAGTTCAGGACGGCATCAGTGGTATTATGGAGCGGATGCGCGTCCTGGCGACGTTCATTCAAAACCAACAGGAACTGGGAAACATGCTCGGTGGTGACAATGATGATGTGCTCAATGAACAGGTGATGTTACAGCAGAAGTTCCAAGAGTTACGAGACAAGAAAGCGCAGATGCACAATTTGGTGTCGGAGTTGCAGAATCTCAACGTGGAAGCAAGTCGGCAGTTTGAAGGAGGAGCATCCAAGCCGATCGAGCGAAATATCCCAATCGAGCTGACGAATGCCCCAGCGTCTGCTTCCGATATGAGGCAAGCCACAAAAACTTTCAATCATAGCAATGTTGACCATGGTATGATGAATGGATCACGCGGAGGTTCGATAACTCCTAAAGTTGAGAATGTCACAGGTGTTCGTGAATCTGATTTGCATGAAGAAGACGAAGCAGAAAATACAGAAGCGATAAACGGAACTGCGGAAATGTTGAACGAAAAAATCAATGAGATAAATGCGATGAAGTCGCAGCTTAGGAGGCTGAAAGAAATGATGGACACTGTGAAGTTGATTGAGATGAAAAATGGGGAGTCGATAGACGAAGAGGAAGATGCACCCGAGGAGAATGACGAAAATCCGGATTCGGTTGAAAATTCTCGGTCGCCAAGCGTGGTGAGCCAGATAAGTGACCATGGAGCAACAGCTGCAGGATCCGCGGATCCAAGAAGAGATCAATTAAATCAAAGAGTCGAAGCTTTACATGCAATGACTCGTGATCTCCGGGAACAGGCAAAATCGATTGCTGCAGAACGCGATGCTATGAAGAATGCTCAATCCGAAATTAATAGGCGCCGGAACAATGTGTCAGAATTACAACGCCAAGCGGAAGCACAAACTGCTGAGAAATTAACCAACCATGTGGCGTCATTCGTATCTTCAATTCCTCCTGGTCCGAAAGAACGTCAACAGATGGCCTTGAAGGCTGAACTCGAACAGAAGAAACGTGAACTAGAAAGAATTGCCAACATGACTCAGAGCATTAAGAAAAACACTGATTTGTCTCGTCATAACACAGAAGTAGCTCCACCTAAAGTTTCGTCGGTTTCGTCAGCGGATTCTCTCAGATCTCAAAGTCATCCACCGGTGATACCACCGCCTCCCGCAGCATCAGCAGTAAACAACACTGCCGGTAGCAACGTTACTAACCACTCGAAGAACTCGGCAGATTCAGGCGTGACGGACATCTTCGCCAATGCACATCTGGAATCCGGAAGCTATCAATCCAGCAGCACTCGTAGCCTCAACATGGTTCCTCCGATGCCAGACATTTGCAATCGACCCGAACGTTATCGCAAATCGGAGGACGTTGGGACCTCGACTGCTCGCACCGATCGAACTTCCCCATGGCCCGCACATTTGTTTAGCGGAGCTGGTCCCTCCAGTTCGAACACTGGCCCACAGAGTCCCCATTTTCATCCCTTCGTCGGGTCGGATATTCACGTTAGTTCCGCATATCCAACCTACAACACATATCCAACGTATTCAAACTTACTGCCGCCCCATACCCCGAACTCGGCTCCACCTCCTCCGGATCCACTGATGTTCCAGCATTTCATGCAGACCCAGCAAATGCTAATGAATTCGATCACCCAGTGTAATCAGCTGTTGTGGATCCAACAGCGTGAGATCAATAATCTCAACAATGCGGTGCTGTTGGTAAGTTTTCTTTTCTTTTTATTTAGCAATGACCCGAATATTTTTTTTGGCTTCAGCTTCAGGAACGCATTCTCAACAATGCAAGCAATAACATACTGATGAATGATAATAGTCACGTTACGGGTGTCGGATCCCACATCCGAGCGGAATCAACACCACCGAACAACTCGCTCAATTCGGCAACTAGTTTGACCGGATCTGTTTATGGTCGCGCCCGCTCTGAACAACCCACCATGGTCCAACAGCAAGGTCCAGCGTCTCCATACCATACGATCCCCTCAACTATTCACCAACCCTCTTATGGCAATCTCATTAGCTCGAATCAATTCCCTTCCTATGCCCCATCATCCACACAACCACAACCGCCCCATCACCAGCAATCGAACCAGCAGTACTCCATCAATCAGCAAATCCAACGCAACAATACTAACATCTCAAACTCTAATGCTACCGCAGCTACGGCAAACAGCAGCAACAGTAGCCACCGTAGCTATCGCAATCTCAGACACGTTAACATTAACACCGCTAACAACGCAATTTACGAACAGCAGCACCAACTTCACCAGCAGCTGTACGAGCACCATGGGCCGCTCCACCCGAACAACTACGTCAGTCAGAATGGAACCGGAAACGACGATTCTAACTTGCAACCGCAGCAACAGTACAACAATGCTTCCGCCGGTGGCGCTGGCAGCCTCGGTCCCTCGAACATGATCAACAACTTGGCCAACGGTCCAACAACGACGGGTGCCAACATGGCACCGCAACCGTGCTTAAACAATTTGAACAACAGTAGCAACTTGAACAGCAACAGTGTCGCTTCGCAGCAGCAGCAAACAACTACCCAGGCGTTGAACAATCAAGTCCTGCCGGGGGTGCGCGCCAACAACTACTGGGACAATTTCCGCAGGTAATCGAGGAGGTGGAACTTCTTTGTCTCATTATTGCTAGTCACACAAACAACAAACGTCATGTAGAAATAATAATTTAAGTGTCTTTACCAGATCAGGTACATTTTTAATATGTTGTAGAAATCATTCGTTAGTTTAGTCATTTGGGTGAATCTTGAAACAAAGGGACTCTTAACATATCTCATTGATCAACCGCAAATACGCCTCGCGCAGCAAACGCTTTCCTCTCCCACAGTCCTGTGTCATTATTTCCCGCTTTCTCCATTAATATGAAACATCTATTAGAAGAATTCTGTCCCATGCCACATAACGATGCATCACGCTTTGAGTATTACCAATGGTAAGTGTTGCTTATGGTGGTTTGGATGTTGTGCATTTTTGTACGTGTTTTTGCTCCTAATATTTCATTGCTTTTCATAAGGAATGGCAAGTTGGGTTACCTAATAATTATAAATGACCTTATACTACTTGTTTACATCCCGCATAGGTTGATGAAAATCTGAAATACCTGTTTCATAACAATATGCCTTTATGGCACTAATACAGGGTTCACTTTTAGCTAGGACAATTTTTTCCTTTTATAGTGGTGCGCTTTTCTAGACCTTCCACATAGGGCCAACGTAAAACTGCACATGATTACACGACGTAACAATCAATAGGAGTTTCTCCGTCGGCCTGCGCAACCTAGCGACTACTGAATGAGCTCGAAATTCCCAAATTGGACGCATAGTCAAATCACTCGCAATCCATTTGTCGAACCAAACAGTTCCACATGTGTATAGTACACCTTCACATTAGAGGAGCGTGAGTATTTGGAATTTCTGGCGGCTACACAGTACACACTAGAGTGGGCGCAATTTGTATAGAAAAATGCAAACTGCATCCGATGAAGTGAGATCAAGGTTTGTTCTGAATCGTTTTGGGACCCCAGTCAACTGTGCAAAATATGGGCTCGATTTATTGCTACTTCGCTTGCCGCATCGCGTTTCAAATTTATATGGAGATTAGTATGGGCAAACGTACTTTTTTACATTTTTGCTCTTAGCGGCTTCAATTTATTATCAATCACGTGACTCAATACGTTAGCATATAGTCTGAAAGATGCCGAAAGACTTTGCCGAAGAAGGTACGTAGCTGGAAGGTCTTCAAAAAATGTTATTACGATTCGAGAATTGGTTGTTCAAACCATATGCAAGAAATCAATGTTTCTGCCGGCACTACCGGACAACATATGGTTGTCGGAAGGCAAAACACATCTTCCTTCTTGTCGGAAAATTCTCTTTTTGTGAAATGATTCCGGATACCTCCCATTAGCTTCGAAGCCCTATACGATCAATTATTTTGGAATAACACTCAGTTAAATTATTGGTCTACGTAGTTCGGCAGTGCTGGCAGTATAAACGATTTTTTGCATATGGTTTGAACACTCAATATTCGAAGCGTTATATCTTGTTGAAACTTCGAAAGTCGATGCTGGACGCCGAGCTGGAGAGGGCGGTCGGGACGGCCAAGTGTAAACCCGTGAAATCCGTGGAGTCGAGGTCTACCCAGACTGACGCCCAAGGATTCGCGGACTCGGGCAAGGTCGAATCGACCGAGGGCGTGCCAGCGAAGACGGTGGTGCCAAAGTCTACCCAGACTGAGGCTCAAGTATTTGCGGGCACGTCGGGGACGACTGCTCCAACAGAGCAAACACAAAAACGGGGGAGACAGTCCCCAGGGGATGAGCTCCCTGGGGGCCGCTTCAAAACGCGGAGGGTTACTACCCCGAACAAGGGTAGTGGGGCTGGGAAGCTGAACCCCGGCCAGGTACCTCCAAAACCGGGGGAGGAAGGACCTGGAAAGGTTCGTCCACCCAGGAAAGACGGTGGTAAGGGGTTACGGCAGGCTGAGAGCTCTCAGCCGCACCAGACCAGGGAAATAGAGGGGGATGACGCCTTCTGGACCCTGGTCAAGAACAAAAGGAAACCGAAGACGTCAAGGGCCGAAAATAAGGCCCAGGCGAATGAGGGTCATCAAAACGGACGAGGCTAAGTACTCGGACGTCTTGAAGGCGATGAGGAGTGACGTCAAGCTCGGTGAACTCGGCGCCGACGTACGTCGAATAAGACGTACCCGGATGGGCGAGATGATCCTCGAGCTGAAGCGGGGCGTCTCGCAAAAGGGCGCCGCCTACAAGAAGTTGGCGGAGGGAGTCCTAGGCGAGACGGTCAAGGTGAGGGCACTCACGACGGAGGTGAATCTAAAGGTTAAAGACCTGGACGAGATCACCGAAATCGAAGAGCTCGTCACGGCACTGCGGCGACAGTGTGAAGTGGAGACGCCCACCGCAGCCGTTCGGCTACGGAAAGGTCCGGCAGGGACGCAGGTAGCATTGGTTCGGCTATCTGCAGCGCACGCCTCCAAGGTAGTCAAGTTAGGGAGCGTCAAGGTGGGATGGTCGGTATGCCCCGTGGGCATATACGAGCAACCCGAAGCTTGCTTCAATTGCCTGGAACAGGAGCACAAGCAATGGGACTGCAAAGGCCCTGACAGAAGCAATCTCTGCCGACGCTGCGGATTGGAGGGACATAAGGCACAATGCTGCACTAACCCTCCTTATTGTTTGATTTGTTCCAGCAAAGCTGTGAACAGCAAGCACGTTCGATGTGCCCGGCGTTGAAATGTGCTGCAAAATCACAGTGCAGGTAACGCAGCTGGCTTGCTCAGGTTTAGAGGAAACGGCGGAACACGTATTGTTCGTGTGCTCACGTTTTCGCGCAGTGCGTGACCACATGCTTGCCACATGTGGTCTGGACACTACCCCGGACAACCTAGTTCGGAGGATGTGTAAAGATAAAGTTGGCTGGAACGCCGTTTTATCGGCTATCGCCCAAATCGTCTCGGAGCTACACAGAAGGTGGCGCGTGCACTCAAGGATGGCTAGTTCAGGTGCAAATAAGAGGTGGTCCAAGGGATCGGAGTCGGCTTCATGGATCATACCGGTGTTCATGCTCTTTGGTCGAACTCGATCCTTTTATCGAACAAGTGGCCGCGCGAAGAACAACATGGTATCGTCGCTTTCGCGGCGTCGGTCAACCGGGCGGGTTCTGAGCCCGAGTACGGAAAGGGGTCCTCGTCAAGGCTGGGGCAGGCGTAGGCACCGCGTCGGCAAGTCCCTCTGTGTGTTGGCGAATAGACCCTGTCGCAGAGAGGTCAATTTGGGGTGCACGCGGCATCATCATTCTTGATACCAGTCGTGCAGAGGGAATCAGGCGCGAAGTCGACCCTTCCCACCTTCCGAGGACATAGGACGTGGTAAGGCCGGCAATGCGCTGGCACGATACCATGGTGTTCTTCTAAAAAGGCGAGTCACGATGTTCGGTGCTGCAAGGACACGCAGCTAACCTCGAGGGTGCGTTGTGCACTGGCCCCCCTTTGAAGCATTACTTTCTGGTTGTACCGAAGGGACTATGGGCTTGGCGGCAATGGAAACGGTTTAGCGGGTCAGGGATGTAGTCCTGCCTCCCTCGTTTGCTGTTGGAGGTGGTCCCTAACCCCGCACTTCCTGGACAACCCAGGATGTCTGTTGAGCAGATTCCCCCTCCATTGCTTAGGAAAAAAACTCTTTCTGACCCACCATATGAGTCTAACTTGGGTGCTCACCCTTTACGCACCATGACATGACTAACTTGGATGCTCACTCTACCACCTGATTCACGCTCTAGCACACGAACAGTATGTGCTCTGCAGTTTCGTCAACACCTGGGCAGTCAGGGCAGACGGGGCTCTTCGCGTGCCCAAACCTGTGGAGGTACTGCCGGAAGCAGCCATGACCTGACAGGAATTGTGTCAGATGGAAATGAACTTCCCCATGGGGTCTCCCCACCCAGCTCGATATGTTAGGTATCACCAGAAGAGTTATCCCACTCGCGCTGCCATCTTGCAATCGAAGTCAACCTGATGCGTTCGCGGGCTCCTCTGGTGACCGAATAACCAGCCCGACTGGCATCATGCTCGCAATCACGAAGGCTGCGTCGTGTGATATCGTGCGGCAGGCAGATATCACTCTGAGACACATTAAGCGGTACGTGCTCTCCAGCTTCCGCAGGTAACTGGTTACCCCCAGAGCTCGCGCCTAGGACAGGCCGCCGTACCTAAGAATAGCCTGTCAGTAGCCTACGGCTACTGGCACACACCTTGGAACTGTTGGACATCATCCTTGATAATGCCGCAACAGCAGTCGAAGCCCTCTTGCACGCATAGTCGACATGGCTGGCGAAGGTCAGCTTGTCGTCTATTACGACCCCAAGGAGCTTCAAACTTCGCTTTGATGCGATCGCAACTTCACCCACGGGCAGGGTTGATCAAACGAGAATGATCAAACTCACCCGCGATTTTACTTTTACTCGCCAGCGATTAAGAATCGTTTGAAAATCGTATCTTGATTTGAAGCATTAAACGTTACCTTTTAAACTATTTTTCCTTTCAAGCATGAAACTATAACGCCAAATAGAAGATATAACGGGACTGTTGACAATTGGCTATTATTAGTGAAGATTAATGATTGAATGAAAATTCTGTGTTTATTATCGTTTGAGTACAAAATTTGAGAAGTTGTCGCCGGCGACAACTCGCCTACTATTTTACGTGAAAAGTTTTCACATGAAAATTGCAATCATGATCCTCTGATAATGATTAAGCACAACACTGCCCACGTGAATGTTGTTGTTGACATCGTGTAGTACTTTTGGCGCCACAGAATAGAAGTGGCACCAGTAGTTCCTGGTTGCCGAATAAATTCAAATTCCGCAGCCCCTACCGAAAAATAGAGGGGTGATTATACATAAAGTTGTGACAAAACGTTCTATGCTAAGACAATTTAACAATAAAATGGGACTCTCGGTAGTGATGATGGAAAGCAACATGCCACCTACGCTTCGGCAGGTTTCTAGGACCAACCATATCTCCGAGAGTCCAAGAAAAAGCTATTAAGCATTTCGTTGCAGCTTGTGGATTCCTGAAGAAAAGGCTTGATCGATATTCTCTTGAAAGCGACTCGAGTTTTGTCTGGAGACTTGTCAACAGTAGTCGAGTATATCCAATTATGTTCAATTCCAGGCACATATCTCAACAATCTCTGGTCATTCGTTGTTAGCATTTTAATTTTATCATGGCAATGCTGTACCGGAGAAGTGCAAGTGAAGTGCTAGTAATGAACAGTGTTTGATCGCAAACCAGCATAAGGATGAAGGAAGGACTGGCATAATTAATAAAGTATGATGCCATAATAAGATCAGGATGTGTAGCAATAGTAGAAATAATCAAATCAATAATACATCACTGGTCAAGGTAAAATAAGTCTCAAGAACTGAAAATAGATTAAGGAAAAAATTAAGACACGTAACAAACAATTAAGAACGTGAAGATTGTTATTATTGTTATTATTTTTATTAAAGTAATTTGCAGCAGTTTAAGAGTTGAGCCAAACCTTGAGGCTGCAAATCTTTACAATAAAGATAAAAAAGATTTGCAGCCCTATGCTGGCTCATCTCCGAAATTTGGAGGTGTTAGAGAAGATGGTTTCCAAAACATTGGTAGACGCTAAAATGTTTATTCTCTCAATGAATTTCTTCAACATATTTCATATTAACTTTACACCAACATTTGAAAATAACGTAACAGCCAAAATTTATTCTCCCGGTTCCTCGTCTACATACATAGATAAAGAACTGGAAATAATAAATTTTGGCTATTACACCATTTTCAAATGTTGGTCTAGAACTATCGATTTAAAAAATAGTTAGAGGTTTTACCTCAAATGAGCCAAAGAATTGACTGAGACTGAAACTAAATAAATGTATGACAGGAAACGTCAATTAAAAGCACTTTAAAAATAAATCATTCACAATAGAATAGAAATTTTTATTTGAAATCTTCAAAATTATACCGGGAATTTTTCAAAAATATCGGGAAAAAGTCGGGAAATATGCGGGAATTTTAAAATGGAAGTTAAGTGGTCACCCTGCGAAAACCGAACTGGTTGCTAGACAGGCCGTTCGTACCCTCCGAGTATGGGGTCAGCCTGTTGAGGATGCCCTTACAACTTGCCCGTCGTGTCTATAAGGCAGATTGCGGTGATGGGTCGCCCGGCGGCTTCCCGGCCTTCGGCAACAGCACCAGTTCCTGTCTTTTCCATCTTTCGGGAATCTATACTCATCTAGGCATCTTTGCATAGCTAGCCTGAACATGTTCAGGTTTGCTATGATTGCTGCCATGAGAGCGCGGTTCGGAACTCCGATCTGCTCCGCCTAGACGACGTTTGGCCTTTACGGTAGCACGTCGTTTGGCTTTGTCCTGAGCGCCTTCGCCGGATTGCTGCCTGAGCCGTTTTTTCATTGGCCGTCAAGGCGAGAGAAGGCATCGATTTGATCACCTTTGTCGGCCTTCTCTCTTCCCACCACACGCCTGATAAACGCATCCTGTTCTTGTCTTGCGACTCGAACAGCCTGACGGAACATCCACTGATGTTCTGCCTTGCGTTCGTGAACTTGATGATATCATCGAGTTGCTCGGCGACCACCCGCATCCCGGGTAGTGGCCTGCCGAGCGTGCTGATAGAGCTATACCCTGTCACAGCTGGCGAGACTCCGGTGCTCCTAGTTACAGCCTCCGTTTCTCCGCTCTCCGCCTCCCTGGGAGGAGACCTCGCCAAACCCCTTCTTGGCAAAGGGGTCTACCACCTCCATGCTTAACGCATCATCAAAAGAGTTATTTGATTTTTCTTCACTCATTGTAACTGGGTCCCCCTTGTGGCTGCCGTCGAATCCTACTGGAGTAGTCGGTTATCTTGACATGCCTTACGGCATGCAGGGAGGCCATGCAAGGGTTGACACTTTCGTGTTCAGAGCCAGATTAGCGCAAGTCAGGAAAGGGCATCTGAGCCTACTCCCACCCAGCAGGCAAAGCTTGGTGGCAGGATTGGACAGCGTGCTGCAAGGCCCGCCACGGTTTTAGGGGACGGAAGACAGCCTAGCCATTAGCCCACTCGCCGTTTCGAGTCAGTGTCACCCGGCTCTACTAAGAGAGTAGAATGTCAGACTGCCAGCCCTTGCTTTCATAATATTACCACCGACAAACCGACGGGCCTCTCTGATTCCAAAATTGGCAAAAAATAATACAATCGTTTTACTCCAAGTGTACACGGAGAAATGATAAAACTCAGAAATGGGTGATTTTTCACCCACCTTCGAGAAAAGTGGACTAACCCACAAGGTGGGTAAACCGTCGTTACCCATAAGTGAGTACGAACCTTGTACGTCAAAATGGATGTGCATTTTTTACCCACCTTCTCAAAGCAAAATTTCCGCCAGGTGGGTGAAAAATACCCACCTACATAAAAATAATATTGTGAAAATAATGTAAGATACACTGAAGTTTTTTTTTACGCGGTTTTTTTTTGCGCGGTTTTTTTTTACGCGGATATTTTTACGCGGTACCGACGTAAAAAAAAACCGCGTTATTTCAAAAAAACGACGTAAAATAAAACCGCGTTATTTCAAAAAAACGACGTAAAAAAAAACCTATTGGGGGACTTAGAAAATTTTATATGTTGGTGCCTACTGGGGACTCAGAAGATTTTTTTATGCCGGTGCCTACTGGGGGACTTATAACGGACGGGGCTTCTTCCTATTTTGCTAGGTGTTGTTTGTAGGTCACAGTACGCTAGTATGGATCGTGATATGGTACATGGTTTTTGTGATATGAAACCAGGAATGTCTTCCGATCTATGCTCAAACCACAGACAAACAGACATAACACTCGTGAAATTCTCATCGTTCACTGATTTACCGGTCAATTTAAATAATCATTAGTTGGTCAATTGATCACTCGTGGCGCGCGCATCGGATTTGCTCGAGTTTGACGTTTGCTCACTAACGCCATCTGGTGCGTGATTTGCCCAACTTAGTGAAAACTACAGATGTCGTTAGTGTGTATACGACGATGAATTTGATGAGTGAATGTTCAATGTGTTACGTCTGTTTGTCTGTGCTCAAACTCTTCCAAGAATCTCCTGAAATAAGGCCTTGAGATCTATGATATAAGGCTTTAAGATCTATAAAGATCTGTCCTCTTGTTTCAAATATGGTGCATGCTCTGTGTGGTTCATAGAATAGATTGTGTTCAAAGCCTAAGTTATTGATCATCCAAAAAAAATCCCAAAGCAAGGCCTTTAGATCTACACGCGTAACCAAAGATCTATCCGCCTGTTTCAAATACGGTGCATGCTCTGTGTGACTCATAGAAAAGATTGTGTTCAAAGCATAAGTTCTTGGTCATCCAGAAAACTTCCGAAGTAAGGTTTTGAGATCTACACGCGTAACCAAAGATCTATCCGCCTGCTTCAAATATGGTGCATGCTCTGTGTGGTTCATAGGATAGATTGTGTTCAAAGCATAAGTTATTGATCATCCAAAAAAATCCCGAAGCAAGGCCTTTAGATCTACACGCGTAACCAAAGATCCGTCCGCCTGTTTCAAATATGGTGCATGCTCTGTGTGGTTCATAGAATAGATTGTGTTCAGAGCCTAAGTTATTGGTCATCCAAAAAATCCCGAAGCAAGGCCTTTAGATCTACACGCGTAACCAAAGATCTGTCCGCCTGTTTCAAATATGGTACAAGCTCTGCGTGACTCATAGAATAGATTGTGTTCAAAGCATAAGTTATTGATCATCCAAAAAAATCCCGAAGCAAGGCCTTTAGATCTACACGCGTAACCAAGATCTGTCCGCATGTTTCAAATATGGTACATGCTCTGCGTGACTCATAGAATAGATTGTGTTCAAAGCATAAGTTATTGGTCATCCAAAAAAATTCCGAAGTAAGGCCTTTAGATCTATACGCGTAACCAAAGATCTATCCGCCTGTTTCAAATATGGTGCATGCTCTGTGTGGTTCATAGAATAGATTGTGTTCAAAGCCTAAGTTAGTATTCATCCAAAAAAATCCCGAAGCAAGGCCTTTAGATCTACACGCGTAATTAAAGATCTGTCCGCCTGTTTCAAATATGGTACATGCTCTGCGTGACTCATAGAATAGATTGTGTTCAAAGCATAAGTTATTGATCATCCAAAACAAAAATCCCGAAGTAAGGCCTTTAGATCTATACGCGTAACCAAAGATCTATTAGCCTGTTTCAAATATGGTACATGCTCTGTGTGACTCCTAGAATAGATTGTGTTCAAAGCCTAAGTTATTGGTCATCCAAAAAAATCGCGAAGCAAGGCCTTTAGATCTACACGCGTAACCAAAGATCTGTCCGCCTGTTTCAAATACGGTACATGCTCTGTGTGACTCATAGAAAAGATTGTATTCAAAGCATAAGTTCTTGGTCATCCAAAAAACTTCCGAAGTAAGGCCTTTAGATCTACACGTGTAACCAAAGATTTAACCACCTGTTTCAAATATGCTACATGCTATATGTGACTCATAGGATAGATTGTAATCAAAGCATAAGTTCTTGGTCATCCAAGAGATCCTTGAAGTAAGGCCTTTTGATCTACATGCGTAACCAAAGATCTATCAGCCTGTTTTAAATATGGTACATGCTCTTCGTGGTTCATAGAATAGACTGTGTTCAAAGCATAAGTTCTTCTTCTTCTTCTTCTTTTTGGCATTACATCCCCACACTGGGACAGAGCCGCCTCGCAGCTTAGTGTTCATTAAGCACTTCCACAGTTATTAACTGCGAGATTTCTAAGCCAAGATACCAGTTTGGCATTCGTATATCATGAGGCTAACACGATGATACTTTTATGCCCAGGGAAGTCGAGACAATTTCAATCCGAAAATTGTTTAGACCGGCACCGGAATCGAACCCAGCCACCCTCAACATGGTCTTGCTTTGTAGCCGCGCGTCTTACCGCACGGCTAAGGAGGGCATAAGTTCTTGGTCATCCAAAAAAGTTCCAAAGTAAGCCCTTTACATCAACACGAGTAACCAAAGATCTATCGGCTTTTTTCAAATATGGTACATGATCTGTGTGGTTCATATAATAGACTGTGTACCTCGCCTTCTTGTCCCCATAGTGATGGGCGATATTCAAAGGCGCGATCTGGTGGTGACCGATTCATGAGAGAATGTGCAGGTTGAGGATCAAAGACCGGTTCTTCAGCTTAAGCATAATCACCGTTTAGCCTACACAACGGAATTCTGCCCATACCCTGAGGGAAGTTAAGGACTTATGCTTTGAACTCAATCTATTCTATGAGTCACGCAGAGCATGTACCATATTTGAAACAGGCTGATAGATCTTTGGTTACGCGTGTCGATCTAAAGGCCTTCACTTCCGGGATTTCTTGGATAACCCAGAACTTCTGCTCTGAACACAATCTATTCTATGAGTCACACAGAGCATGTGCCATATTTGAAACAGGCGGACGGATCTTTGGTTACGCGTGTAGATCTAAAGGCCTTGCTTCGGAATTTTTTTGGATGACCAATAACTAACCCTAGCAGCACACATGTTCCATATAGGTTGCTGCAACTCATATGTGACCAAACTCAGTCACAATCAAGTTGCGGCAACCATTTTTGTCTGACTTGTGCTGCTCGGGAAGGCTTTGAACACAATCTATTCTATGAGTCACACAGAGCATGTATCATATTTGAAACAGGCGGACAAATCTTTGGTTACGCGTGTAGATCTAAAGGCCTTGCTTCGGGATTTTTTTTGGATGACCAATAACTTAGGCTTTGAACACAATCTGTTCTATGAGTCACACAGAGCATGTTCCATATTTGCAACCGGCGGACGGATCTTTGGTTACGCGTATAGATCCAAAAACCTTACTTCGGATTTTTTTTTTTTTGATGACCCAGAACTTATGCTCTGAATACAATCTATTCTATGAGTCACGTAGAGCATGTACCATATTTGAAACAGGCGGACGGATCTTTGGTTACGCGTATAGATCTAAAGGCCTTGCTTCGGGATTTATTTGGATGACCAATAACTTAGGCTTTGAACACAATCTATTCTATGAGTCACACAGAGCATGTACCATATTTGCAACCGGTGGACGGATCTTTGGTTACGCGTATAGATCCAAAGGCCTTGCTTCGGAATTTTTGTGGATGACCATGAACTTATACTTTGAACACAATCTATTCTATGAGTCACGTAGAGCATGTACCATATTTGAAACAGGCGGACAGATCTTTGGTTACGCGTGTAGATCTAAAGGCCTTGTTTCGGAATCTTTTTGGATGACCAAGAACTTAGGCTTTGAACACAATCTATTCTATGAGTCACACAGAGCAAGTACCATATTTGAAACAAGAGGACAGATCTTTGGTTACGCGTGTAGATCTAAAGGCCTTACTTCGGAATTTTTTTGGATGACCAATAACTTAGGCTTTGAACACAATCTGTTCTATGAGTCACACAGAGCATGTACCATATTTGCAACCGGCGGACGGATCTTTGGTTACGCGTATAGATCCAAAAACCTTACTTCGGAATTGTTTTTGGATGACCCAGAGCTTATGCTTTGAACACAATCTATTCTATGAGTCACGTAGAGCATGTACCATATTTGAAACAGGCGGACAAATCTTTGGTTACGCGTGTAGATCTAAAGACCTTGCTTCGGGATTTTTTTTGATGACCAATAACTTAGGCTTTGAACACAATCTGTTCTATGAGTCACACAGAGCATGTTCCATATTTGCAACCGGCGGACGGATCTTTGGTTACGCGTATAGATCCAAAAACCTTACTTCGGATTTTTTTGGATGACCCAGAACTTATGCTCTGAATACAATCTATTCTATGAGTCACGTAGAGCATGTACCATATTTGAAACAGGCGGACGGATCTTTGGTTACGCGTATAGATCTAAAGGCCTTGCTTCAGGATTTATTTGGATGACCAATAACTTAGGCTTTGAACACAATCTGTTCTATGAGTCACGTAGAGCATGTACCATATTTGAAACAGGCGGACAGATCTTTGGTTACGCGTGTAGATCTAAAGGCCTTGTTTCGGAATTTTTTTGGATGACCAAGAACTTAGGCTTTGAACACAATCTGTTCTATGAGTCACACAGAGCATGTACCATATTTGAAACAGGCGGACAGATCTTTATAGATCTCAAGGCCTTATTCCATAGATCTCAAGGCCTTATTTCAGGAGATTCTTGGATGAGCTTGAGCATAGATCGGAACACATTTTTGGTTTCATATCACAAAAACCATGTACCATATTACGCGTACTATGACCTACAAACAACACCAAGCAAACAAATAGGAAGAAGCCCCGTCCAATTTAAAATTTTCTAAGTCCCCAGTAGGCACCGGCATAAAAAAAATCTTCTAAGTCCCCAGTAGGCACCAACATATAAAATTTTCTAAGTCTCCCAATAGGTTTTTTTTACGTCGTTTTTTTAAAATAGCGCGGTTTTTTTTTACGTCGTTTTTTTGAAATAACGCGGTTTTTTTTTACGCGGTTTTTTTTTACGCGGTACATGGAGCGACGTAAAAAAAAACCTTAGTGTAATTCTTTCTATTATTTGAAACTGAAAATCTCACGATATGCTAATCAATTGTGGGCTACTGTGCGCTTTGAGCGGCACACGGTCGCTTTGATAGGGCCTGCTTGCGGATACATGCAGTTTTTTTTGTAGAGGTTTAACAGAGCCCGCTGCCAAGCCCCACCACGTCCTAGGCAGGCCCCCTAACTCGAGGGGTCGTTAAGTCCTTGGACATAGTCCCTGCTGCCCACAAGACTATACTGTAGGTGGCTGGTTTCGACTCCCGGTCCGGTCTAGGAAATTTTCGAGTTGGACAATGATTTTCCGAAGAAAGTTCGGTATCTTCAAAAGTTCGGTATCGAAAAATATACACCAAAATAGACTGCTCTGTGATAAAAAAAAGCCGAATCCACAAAAAAATAGAATTGGACAACTATGCGTCGATGGGCAACACCACAGAGGACTACGACGAAAATCAACGGAGGATCATACAGGCATTTAAAAGTGGATCCGCTACCGCATTGAGACTGATGCCAGTTAAGTCTCAATTATGGTTCTGGCAGCGCGAGTTAGTGGACTGTTTTTTGCTTATTGCTATATTTAGGATCCGAGTGCTGGCAGTCGAGACATTCTACTCTCTTAGTAAGACCGGGTGATATCGTCCTGTAACAGCGAGTGAGGGTAGGCGACAGAGAGGAGAGTGGTAAGGTAAATGATGCGCCAGTCGGGATCAAAATGGATGGCGTCACTCTGACCAAGGTCATTACGAGCCATCAGGAAAGCAGAGGCCAGAAAATGGAGCTGATCACGAAAATTTCGGACGAGATCATGTCCTTTCTGGACGATCGCGGGAAATACAGCAGAGATCTAATGATGTCTGTGATAACCCTCTGCAACATCGTTGTAGAGGTAAAGTAGAAATAGAGGTTCCTGCTGGGGGCTAAGTATTGAGGCGAAACGAAAGATCCTCCTGCTTACTGAGGCCTCTCCTCCCTCAGAGTTGGCATTGAATCAGGCTACAGAGGCCAGTAAAGATGCCGATTTGAAGATTTGGCTCCTTACTGGAGATAAACAGCTGACAGGCCAGACTAAAGAACCGTTACAGGTGCTCACCCAACTAACATTTAATGTCAATGTAAATGTTATTTCAACTCGTCCATACGGCTTCAAGCTGAATATGTTTTGAATCTGTTTATACAGCCACTGAATTCAATTTGGTTAAATATTATTTGAGAAGAGAGTAAATTTCGGAGTTTATTTAATGTTTTTTTTTTTGTGAAAACTGAAACATCAATTTTGCTGCTACCTAGATTCGAACTCCTGATATCCTGATTCAACGGCCGCTGCTCTGTCATAGCCGTCCCTTTGACATATGTAAATAACAGAGAAAATTATGGACGTGCTTCTTCGCATACCCCATAGGCTGTTTTACTAACGCTATTTTCAGATTCATGCTGTATAAACGGCCTACATGCTGCTTTTAGCACATAAGCTTAAAAACTATGCTTTCAGCATTATTTCAACCATTATTCAAACATCTATCAGCATGTTCTGTTGGCTAACTTTTATGCATCATCAATCGCTGAATTTGTTTTTATTCAAACATTTTCTCGATCTGTATAGATGCTACTCTGCTGCTAATCGTTTAACAGTAGCCGCCAACAGAAATATCACTTCTAAATGGCTTGTTTTCTTACATTATCTTCTAGCAGTAATGACAGCGCTTTGTCAGTTGCTATAAGAGCAGGTGAATACCTTTGTAGCTGCATTACAGAAATCAATAGCTCATACACATCTCCGGCAACAAAAAAACAAATGTAAACATTGCGGTTTTGACGTTTCATATTGATGAGCTATTGAAGGAAGCAGTATAAGGTTTGCTTAAACGTTGTGTAATCATCAAAGATACAGAAGTTGCCTTAAAGCTTCGTTAGTTCATGTATAGCGTCATTACGCTATATTGTTAGTGCTATAACAACAGCGAAAACGTTTTCATTGTGAATGCACTCACTGTAATATGGGAAGTTGCTAACAAGCAACTCAAATTACATACATGAGCTCTTAACCGATAAGCTTTGTTGCTAATTCAGACAGAGCTGTTTTATGACTATGAAAGCTAAATAAACGATAAAAGATGAAATATATTCGGCACAAACTGACTAGCTGATAGATATTTGGGTTATAGTCGAGTTGAAGTTTAAGGGATTATTTGCGGAGGCTTTTCTTTTATTCAGCATTGGCTGCTTTTATTTAAATATTATACAGCTAAAGGCTAGAAGTTGAAGCTTTTAGCACCAAAATTGTTAGTTAGGCTATACGATTTCCTTTACCACTTGCCCTTACGACTATTATCACTTGATTATAAAAATCTCACATCACTATTCTGCCGTCGGACGCATAAATGTCACATGTTACAAACGAGAAAAATGAGAAAAACGCATTTGAAGTTTCAAAATGCATTCATCCGATTATCGCATAATTTCGCTTTTTTATTGACTTTAACGCAATAAACTATAAAAGAATATTCATATTCGTTGGGCCGGACTGAAACATTGCCAAAAACAATTATTTTTTCCACGTTTTTCTATCAAACCCCGAATGTGACACTTATGCCGCGAAATTCACTGGTCAGGCGAAAAATGTACGCATATTTGTCACACCGTGAACTGAGAGATAGTTGTTGTTAATTTGTTTTTACATTTCGCGAGCGACGATTGTATTTCTTTGGTGTGATTTTTGGCTGTTGGTAGAAGTGGAACCGGAAATGGAATATCCAATACAGACAACCCAGTGGCGCGGAATCGGAAGAGGACTTCCTCGGGTTCGATTTTAAAATAAGAAACAGGTGATCGTTTTCTGTTTGCGGAGCCGGCAAACGTTCCATTACCGGTCCAAGAGGTTGAACACCCGGTTTTTAGCGGCAGTGGCGTAGTTTCCTTGCCCGGGAAAAGGACATGCACTACATCTTCAACGTCCAAAGGAATCACGATTGTCTTATCGAGATGATTTTGACAAAGTGCTACCAGGTGAAGCAGTTTTTTTCTGTGGATTTGCAAAAAGTTCTCAATTATTTGTAAGTTAAGAACTTATTTTCTAGGTCATATGGCTTCCACGGTTGGATTGCTTCAAGAGCATTGTTTTCTCGTAAAGACTGCTGGTCTTTAATGAAAACTTTGAGCCTGTTTGTCCCTACATACGAGCATTCCCATTGCCTGCGTGCATTTGGTCCGAGTCAGTCGCACTGAAGAACTGGAATTCATTCCATCACATTACCCTACTCATAAACAGTAATGAAATTCAAGTCGAGCGCATATTGTTGGAGAACTTTGAATCGGGGCATACGTTAAAGGCCGCTGACTTTTTCATGCGGCGTTTGATTCCAAAAAGCGCCATGAACGTGTCGTCAGTTATGAAAAATTCAAGTCTGTGGTTGGCAATGCAAAGAACAATGTTGACGTACTTGATATGCAAGCAACTGACTTCTTCAATGCTCACCGTTTTGGAGTATGCGATAAACCAATGCAAGCCACACCCGTACGTGGATTCCATGCGAAAAGTGGTGTTTGAAAAAAGTCGTTATGAACTTGGATACGCAAAAAATATCAACAGTAAAGACCTTAAATACTGCTAGTTGTTTTCCAAGAAGGAATTAATGTTGGTTGTAAAGGATTCATCCTCTTTTGATTTGATTCAAATGTACGTTGGCAAAATGCTCCTCAAGGAATTGAAGAAGAAAAGAAAACTTCTTTAATGAAAGTGGTTCAACCTGTTGTTACCGAAGAGGAAAAATCGTTTTTCATTGATCGTCCGACGAAGCAAGAAGGTCCTGATTAATTTTTGTTCTTGTTTCATACTTTGAATAAATTTTATCGCCATAACATGTCACAATAATTGAGTTTTACAGAAAAAAACGGGTTTGCTAAAGGGTTCCCCTTTATCACATTTTTATGGTCCTTGAATATTTTAATTATGTCACAGTTTCATTCTCTTATTCACGTTATATTTGGAGAGGTTCTGGACAATATAATATCTCCCCTCTTCTTTCATGGACAACCGTCCATATACATTCTGAAAGTAGGGAAAGACCTTGCATACTTACCAGCCACCCTTCTAAAATATTTACGTAGATGACCCTAAAAGCATGGTATATTTTATGGACAGACCTCAGGAAACATCACGCAGTGCTATGTGTCTTTTTATGTGATTGTTATATCTCTTTTTTTTAGTGTGACAAGTATGCGTCCATTTGTTCGAATGTGACAAATTGACTTCAGATTTTTTTCGAGTTTTCTAGAATAAAACCTATGTTTTGACAAAATATTTCAAAAACACGTATCAAGTTATGACGTTAGACATCAAAACCTCAAAAATGTTAAAATGTAACATGTGACATTTATGTTGGAATATCAGGTAGTGTGCGACGCTTCGCTGTAGATCGAAGATGAATAAGAAGCGGGCGCCGGTTAGTTGTAGTTGCTCTTTGGTATAGATTAAGAAATGTTGTTATAGATGTATTGTATATACCTATTGTTGTGTAAAGAGAACTCAGTCAGAGTCAGTCAGTAGCCTGCCGTGGTGTAGAGAGGGAACTCTAGTTTGTTATTCGTTGTGAGGGGGTTCCCTTCTTCGGTCAACAATTTATGCGTCCAACGACAGTATAATACTTGTAGACCATAAACACTTAATATCTTTCTATTTGATGTTTGCTGTGGCTAACGCTTTTCTTATTTTGTTTCCTGTTATTGTTTTATTGTAATTAATTTTTATCATACCGCAGTTACTCGAGGCAAAACCTTCTTTCGAGCAATAGTTGCAAGAGCAATGAAGATTCCTGCACATTCAACTCGGGCAGCTGCACCAACAACAATATCAACAATCAAATCCAGCGCAACAACAGCAATGTGAACAACTTCAACAACAGCAACAACGCAACCACTAGCAGCGCTAGCGGTGGCACCGGAGGAGGATCTGGAACTGGAACCGGGAACAAATATCCTCCCAATTTCAACCGGAACAATTCCTTCAGCAACATCAACCAGCAGTCGAACGCAGCCGATCTGGGACCGAATCAGCAACAACCGAGCGTGTCATCACATCACCAATCATCTTCGCAACAGTACGAAACCATTTCTCGGTCACATCAACAGCAACAGCCTCAACCGGATGGTGGTGCTGCTCAGTTTCAAACGATAGCATCACAATCGCCGTTTCTCCAACATCCGCAAACTACGCAACAATCGCAGCAACACCAACATCACCAGCAACAACAACAAGCCCAGCCACATCATCACACCCCCCTAAGCCAGTCGACGTCGTTCGATCTGGGGGAGTTGCAGTTTCACACCAATCCGATCAATTTGGGCTTGGCCAACAAAAGTGGTCACCCCAAAGCTAGTGGCAATAAAAAGTATCCCCTCTCGTTGCGGTCGTGTCGCGACGGAAACAACCTTGGCGGCGAAAGTAGTTCAAACTTCTACGGGGTGGGAGCGCACGCCGAGATGGTGAGCGATCTGAATCTGGCCACGGCAAGCAATTATCAGCATGATTCAAAGTCAGTTTGACAGAGTAACAAGTTGAAATGCACATCTAACATATGTATTTGTTTCTCTTTTAGATCAACGTCCAAACTATTCGAAGCATTGAAAGAGAACGTTTATCAGGAAGTGAAGAATCTCATCACTGCCAACGAGTCGCGACCACACTTTCTTATTCAGTTGTTCCGCGAGCTACAATTAATATCATCGGATCCACTTCGACAACGCACCTTACAGTCAATCCAAGAGCTCTACAATCGCTACATCGAGTCTACACTACAGCAGGAACAACAGGAAGGACACGTCAACAACGTGGGCAGCAACAATTTGCTATCGTCGAATGCCGTTGGCGGAGGTCAAGTGTCGTCCGTCGTGGATGCAGAGAACGTTGAAGTCGTAGAAGTAGCTCAGAACTTCACCAATGTTCGTCAGCAGCAGCAGTTTCAGTTTGCGCCTTCGGCGGAGAGTACCCCGATTGCTGGTGGTAATGGTTCCGGTGCGAATACGAGCCTAGGTGGCCCCACAAAGGATTTGGAACCAAACGATTTGGGAGGAATGGCCAGTTCGGAGATTATCAGCATCATCATGGGGGACATTGTGGGAGTGATCAATTCGGTGGATTACATAAACGATTCGGTACTATGTAAGATAGCGGGTGTCATTTGTAATCATGCTACTGGGGCTTCAAATGGGTTGTTCCAGCAACTTCCGGCGCAGCAAGAACCGGAACAAGGTCTGTTGGACAATCCGATGCTTGGACCTTCCATGGCTGCTTTCTTGACGCAGAACGAGACTGATGTTATTAGTAGAGAAGATTTTTTGAGACACCTGGAGAGTTGGAACCGCACCGACAAGGACGAATTCATATCGAACTTGGAAAACTTGTTGAACAATATTTTACTAAGGTCTTCGGCAGCAGAAGGAGACTCTGCAGCAGTTTCCTCGTCTAATATGAACGGGGACGAGGAGGGACAGATGAGAGCTCAGCAAATGCAGCAACAGCACGATTCGCTATCCAGTTTTAGTAACGGAAACAACAACACCACCGGCGACATCAGTACCGATAACAACGAGACCTTCCAATCCTATGGACACGGCGGTGAACATCCATTTACTCCTGTGACAACTAACCCTGGTGCCGTTGGAGGAAATACCAGTCGAAGAGTGTACGGAATTTCGGAAAGCGATAAGATGCCTAACGGTGTTAGCAGCTCCAACGGTTATGCCCTTACGACCTATGATCTGGCAGAAGCGGATCAAATTTGTGACATGGACAAAGTCCTTCCGGCTGGTGACATGGCGGGCGGAGCAGTAGGTGGTGTCCCCAACAGCAGAAACGTTGAGCAAATGACGCTACGAAATGATGACAACCGCCGCTGGGTGTTACAAATGGAACTGGAACGAATGGCAGGAATGGCGGAGAAAGCTGCACAAGAGCAATTTCAGCGAGAACATTCTCAGCAACATCAACAACCTCAAGGCAGGGCAAACGATGGCCGACAGGAAGAGGAGAGTGAAGGCAACTTAGACCCAGAGGTGAAGATCAAACTGATGCAGTAAAATTTTAGTGCCGATTTAAACTGCTTTTCTCTTTCCACAGGAACAGCTTCCCATATTCTACTGAGGCCTACAGCGCAATCTGTGTCATAACTGTTGCGTGGGTCTCGTTCGTCGATGTTGGAACGGATCACATAGATTGCCAGCAAAGTTAGTGATGAAGATGATCTCAGGCGATGCATGGGAAACGAACGAGGCCGCCGAGAGTGACCAACTGCACCTTTCGCAACCGCTACAGTTCTATTGCGGTCGTTGGCCAACGGTGGACCGCAGTTCGTTTCTTCTGCATTTGCTGTGTGTGATAGTTTCTGTCCTTTTTAAGCGACCACGTCGCTTCCATTACTGAAAGTAGGAGAGAACGAGAGGGGAAACCGATTAGATGTTGTGTTGATATCATCTATTCCACGCTTTTACGCTCTTTATTTGTTTTTAAATATTTATTCTCTAGCCATTATTGAATATAACCCACACTACACAACCCAATCGGCTCTCTAGGACAAAATTTGTGGAGGAGCAATTCAAAGCTTTTGAAGCGCAATAACTGTTGTTATTCCTATATAGAGGTACTAATCGCCACAATCATACTCATTAGTATAATAACGAACAAAACGGACGATAAAGTATATGACTATTCCTTTCAACAGCAAACGCCGTTGCTCTCTTTTTATTTGTCCGAAAAATATTGATCCTTACACCTACTGATTGGAGCTGGAGGTTGCAGCACTTCAGGAGGTCCGATGGCGAGGGACAGGAAAACGGGAAATCCGCACAGTTGACCCAATTGTGGTACCTCATTCAAGTCTCACATCTACTACTCAGTGGTGGCAAGAAAGCGGAGCATGGAGTTGGTTTCATGGTGCTTTGTAAGCAGCAGCGTCGAATCATTAGATGGAGGCCGCTAGGTGATCGCGGCCGAGAATCAAGGGCAAGTTCTTCAACTACAGCTTGATCAATGCATACGCACCAACCAACGACAAACCCGATGATGTAAAGGTCGAGATCTATGAGCGTCTAGACACAACCTACGGAGAATGCCCAAAACATGACGTGAAATTCATCATCGGTGACGCAAACGTACATGTCGGAAGGGAAGAGTTCTTTCGCCTCCTCTCCACGCAACTACCAATGACAACGGCCTGAGGCTAGTCAATTTTACCGCAGCCAGAGGAATGACTATCTGTAACAACTTTTTTTGTACACAAGAATATTTGAAAGCACATTTGGAGACACCCATATGGCGATACGTGTTCTCAAATCGATCATGTTTTGATGGACGGTAGGCATTTCTCAGATACCATAGATGTGAGGACCTTCCGAGGCCCAAATATCGACTCTGATCACTATCTGGTGGTAAATAAGATTGGTGCAAGGCTGTCCAGCATCACCGGTTCTAGGCGTGAGAGAACCATGCGGCTGAACATACAGCGACTGTTGGGCGATGTCGTTGCGGAGTAATTCGCTCATAAGCTCGACGAAAACCCGAAGGACATCCAACTGAAGAAAATTTGAATGCATTGTGCCAATAAGTCCACAAGGTGGTCAATTCAACAGCCACTGAGGTAATTGGTGCCACACAAGGAAACCAACGGAGAGGCATGTTTGATGTGGGTGCCAAGACCAGGAGCCGCATATGCTAGTGGCAACTACACGCCAAACTAGAGAAGGATATAAAGAACTAAGGACAGAAAAAACTTCACTGGCTTAAGAAACGGGGGTATGACGAAAAAGTACTCTCGGAGGCAAGCTTTGCCAGAAACGACGCACGGAAGTTCCACAAAGGGATCAACAACATGCGCAATAAAAACGTAATGACAGCTCCGGAAATCTGCTGACCGACCAAGCAAGGGTGGCTGCTAGGTGGAAAGAGCACGGACAGAGAGGGCACAAGCAGAGTCAGGATTGAAGATGATGGACAAGAAGTGGAGCCACCAACGCTAGACGAAGTGAGAAAAGCTGCTCGAAAGCTAAATAACGACAATGCCGCTAGGAACTTTTAAAACTTTTTAAAAATTATTTGGGAGGGAGAGAAAAGACTTCAAGCTGGCTTGATGGCCTCATATGTCCTATCTACAAGAATGGATACATACTTGATTGTGCTAATTATCGAGGTATACCGCTCCTCCCGAGACCTTTGTCGACGAGTATCAAAGCGGTTTTCGAGAAGGACCATTAACAATGGACCAGATGTTTACTCTCTGACAAATCCTTGATAAAATCTGGGAATACAACTTGCAGACTCATAAACTGTTTGTAGATTTCAAGGCAGCGTATGACTCAGTGAAACGGATGCTCATTAGACTGCAGGGTGTCTACTACCTGGAAAAACCTGGAAAACCTGGAATTATCAGGGAATCTCTCCCCACCTGGAAAAAACCTGGAATTATCAGGGAATTCCTGACATAATCAGGGAAATTTCAATACCCTGTGATCATGAGTGAAATTCTCTCAGAAGATGAAAAAAATCCTTATAAATATTTGAATAATTATTTGAGAATTTCCAAAGCTATTCTTGGTGAAATCTAGGAATTTATTCGGGAAATCAATTAGGGATTGCTTAGTAAATTCTTTTGAGTATTCCTCGGAAATTCTTCAGGAATGTATTATAAAATAATAAATTAGTAAGGATTTTTCATAGCAATTTCTGGAGGAACTTCCGAAGGAATTTCGAGATCAGTTTTCCAAGGAATATCGGGAGGATTTTTCAAAGAAATCACCTGAAGGGATTTAAAAAAAATAAAGTGTAAGTGATTTATGAAGAATTGTTGCTAAAGGAATTCTTGAAAGAATAGCCGAAGGATTTTTCAAAGGAGTTTCCAAAGGTATTTTCGACGAATTTCAAAAGAATTCTTAAAAGCAAAATATCCGGAAAAAGTCCTCCAGGTGTTTTCTAAAGTTTTCCTCAAGATACTTCTGCATGAGTTCCTAAAAAAATCTTTCAAAAGAATACCCGAAGCATTTTCCGAAGGTTTTTACAGTAAAGCCATAAGTAATAGAATGCTAGTGGAGCTGTATAACCATTTAAATTATTCTGCCAAAATATGCTTCAATAAGCTTAATAACCTACTCAGATTACAATTAGATTATTTATCGTAAAAAATATCGTGTTTAAGTGAAGTAAGAGAATTGAATGTATGGGGATGGCATCAGGTTGTTGTTTATCAGAATATTTATGATCAAAAAGGCGTTATCTGAATAAGCTATAAATTGACCGCTTTGACACTTACCTTGGCTGCTAGGTCTAAACCAACTAGATGTTAGTCACACACTAGAACAAACTAGATGCTGGTCACGCGAACAGGAGCAACAATAGTAATCTCGGGTATATACTCCGTGTCAGGTATAAGGACGTTAGGCATAAAGGATGTGAAGCATAATGCCCAAAAAACAGCCCACGACATAAAAAAGGTCGTATTACGCCTAACGTCATGGACCAAGCAATCTTATATTTTTGCATCAACACATTTCCGAAAGGAGTTCTCGCAAGAAGTTCTGAAGGAATTCCTAAGTAAATTCCCAAACCTATTTCCGGAACAAATCCTTAAGAGGATTTCTTAAGTTTCTTTTAAAAAGAAATAGCTGAAATAAAATTCAAATAAATTTTCGAAAGATTTTTTAACCAAATTTCCTAAGAAAGAATTAAAAAAAAAACCGTAAGGGAATTGCCAAATGCATCTCTAAAGCAATTTCCGGAACCATTCCTTGAGATGTTTTCTAAAGTTTTTGCGAAGAAATTTTCAAATGAAATCCTGGAGGAAGTTCTAAGGGAAATTCTGAAGCAATTCTTAAAGTTCCCTTTTTGAAGGAAGGATTTTCCGATGAAATCTATGGAGAAATGTTCAAAGGAATCCTGGAGGAATTTCCTATGTGATTCCTGAAGTAATTTTTGATTGAATGGCTGAAGTAATTTCTGGGTGAACTTGCGAAGGAATTCCTGGAAAATTTTTAAATTGTTTTTCGCAATAATTACTTGTTTGAATCGATTATTTTGATGTTAAAATCTATATATGGCAAGTTTGTTTTTACCTGGAAATTAATGTAAAACACCTGGAAAAAACCTGGAAAAATCAGGGAATTTTGTTTTTGCAGATGAGTAGACACCCTGAATCATGCGACTGCAAGCCGAGAACACTTTTGTACTCGCCACGATTTCATGCAGAATTTTATTGGAATCTGGCGGTTAGGTACTATAGCAGAGGCGCCTCAGTATTCACATCTTCTTCATATGAGCCATCGTCGCCAGAGTAGACCGACCACGGTGATGCAACCCATCTTCGGTAGAGGGGACTCTAACAAAAGGCGGAATCATAGAAGGCAGATTCTCGAAACGCAGACTTTCTTATACTTGTAACAAAAGACGGAATATATCATAATTACAAAAGGCGCAAATACGATAGGCGTAATTTCAAAAGGCAGAATTCTGTCATTTATGAGTTTTACACAGGCGCCTGATCCTGATCTTCTCGCAGCTCGCCACACGGCTGCGGGGTTACAAAACCCGATTTGACCAGGTCTTTACTCTTTGCATATTCATCATCGAAAATGGCTACAAGGATGGGCCCAGTCAATTGGAACGCTTGTTCGCTCAACAGCAAAACTATCGAGCTGAAGGATTACTTTGAGGAGAAGGAAATAGATGTGGCGTTCATCACCAAAACGCACCTAGGAGGTGAGCGTCTACATCACGGACTTTCATTTCAAGAAGCCCGGAGGTCTCATTTCAAGAGGCCCGGAAGCCTCCTTTCAAGAAGTCTGGAAGCCTCGACTTTCAAGAGGCCTGAAAGTCTCGACTTTCAAGAGACCTGGAAGCCTCGACTTTCAAGAGGCCTGGAAGCCTCGACTTTCAAGAGGCATGGAAGCCTCGACTTTCAAGAGGCCTGGAAGCCTCGACTTTCAAGAGGCATGGAAGCCTCGACTTTTAAGAGGCCTGAAAGCCTCGACTTTCAAGAGGCCTGGAAGCCTCGACTTTCAAGAGGCATGGAAGCCTCGACTTTTAAGAGGCCTGGAAGCCTCGACTTTCAAGAGGCCTGGAAGCCTCGACTTTCAAGAGGCCTGGAAGCCTCGACTTTCAAGAGGCCTGGAAGCCTCGACTTTCAAGAGGCCTGGAAGCCTCGACTTTCAAGAGGCCTGGAAGCCTCGACTTTCAAGAGGCCTGGAAGCCTCGACTTTCAAGAGGCCTGGAAGCCTTGACTTTCAAGAGGCCTGGAAGCCTCGATTTTCAAGAGGCCTGGAAGCCTCGACTTTCAAGAGGCCTGGAAGCCTCGACTTTCAAGAGGCCTGGAAACCTCCTTTCAAGGGGCCTGGAAGCCTCCTTTCAAGAGGCCTGGAAGCCTCCTTTCAAGATGCGCGAAAGGCTACATTTAAGTGGCTCGGAAGCCCTCAATAGTCATAAAAGTCATGTAGGCAGCATGATGCATAAAATAAATTTGTATTGGAAAGTTTCACGTTTCCGTTCACGATGTTTCCAACTTCTTGGAGTTTAAGGTCTATTTTTCATATCTTTTACGACTTACGCTTAATTTCATTCATAGAAAAGATAGGGGGTACCTCAATCAATGCAAAAGCTCCAAGGGGTACCTCTCATAAAAAAGGTTGAGAACCGCTGATCTACATCAATTGTCGGCTGCTGCCAAGGTTCAACCAAGGTGGATCAACAACATGAAGGAAGGCTAGTACACGCCCCAAAGACCGGATCCCCCCCTCTCAGCTGGATCGGTCTGGCTTCCATTCGACAATATACTTGAACATCACAAACAGCGCCCATACCTCACAGCCGGTCGTCCACCAGGAGCTCAACTCAGATCACTATCCGTTGGTGGCGGAAGTGTGTTCCTCGGTAGATCATCGGATCGACTACGGCCGGTTCCAAAGATGCGTGGACAACGGCATCGACTACCAGCGACATCCGGCCACACCTGAAGAAATCGACGAGCAGCTCCAAGCCATCCAACAGGCCCCTTTCCTGGCCCGTGACCAAACTGTGCCTACGATCCGGCAGGTAAGCAACACCCTAACAACTGATACACTCATCAAAGATTTGATCTGTTTACGAAACGTCATTCAAAGGTAGTACCAGCGTACTGGACTGCGTACCCTTAAGACACGTTGCAATCGCTTAATAAAAATCATCCAGGCCGGAATAGTGGACCTCAGAAATAGTGATTTCTTCAATATTATCCCCGCTCTCGCAGACTGTGCTAAGCCGTTCTAAAAAATAACCAAAATTTTAAAATCCAAGTCTCGATCCATTCCTCTTTATATCCTACTAGTTGCCCCGGCAGACGTTGTCCTGCATAGTAGGCGAGAATGTACGTTCTGAACTGCCCATGCAAAGTTCGCATAGGAATCACAATTTTAGTTTTTCACGGTTTGCTCAAATTTCCTCGTAATTTTCGCTTTAGGAAATATCATATAAACCCGTCGGAAACTATAACGAATGTTTCTGCTGAAGAAATGAAAAAATCCATCCAGCCGTTTTCGAGTTATGCGGATACAAACACAGACCATTTCATTTTTATATATAAGAAAAGAGAAGATTAGACACAATGGCTCTAAGCATCGCTTTATAACTCCTGCAGAGTAGATCACAGAAATAGGTCGTCACTTCGTCAGCTCCCACAATCTCGGTAGAGGCATATGTACAAGGACACTAGTAGCGCTGTAAATATTCTAAGCATTTTGCCAAAATATGCTTGAATCAACTATTCCAACGAAGCAGCCGTCAACGAGCATGCTAACAAAACCCATTTGACTCCCAACGATTTTTTGGAGAAGTTGGAGATTTCAGCTGGCGAATAGTCTGCCCATGATCGCATATTTGTAACACTCGCAATTTTGTTCATTTTGTAAAAAGCCTGTGAATCGTTCAGAAAGCTCAATTTACTGCATCTAATCCTACAACAGTAAAAAAGGCCTTATTATCTTGCTTATCTGTGGTAAGCTGAAAACGATTGAGTTTGTGGGGAGGATTGACAAACGATTTACAAAATTAACCAAAATGCAAATGTTACAAATATGTGATCATGGGCAGTAGTTGACATATATCAAATCATCGAAAAACATGAAGGCTCCAGGTTTTGTCAACATCCTGAATCTCGAACTCAAACATATGAATGCTCCGTTTTTCGAGCACCTTGCCCTGCTTTTCAATCAGTGTCTTAGCTACTTTTCATCGTCCTGGAAGTCAGCGAAAGTCATCTCCATCCGAAAGTCTGGGAAGGATCCTTCCTCTCCTCTTCTCTCAGAATTATCCAAGCTATTGGAAAAGGCAATTCACAACCGGTTTCATGAGTCTGTCGAACATTCCAACATCTTGTTCGATGAACAGTTTGGTTCCCGACGCAGTCGATCCACCATTCACTAATTGACTCGAGTCGCCAACGTCTCAGACGAAACAAGAACGTCTCTAAAACAGGGTATTTCACCCTTATTCTATTCGAATACGATTCGTTCGAACAGTTTCTCCAATTGATTTACCTGGCGTAAACGAGAATGCGCTTCAACTTTCGATCGAAAGCGCGTTCGTACATAAACAAGAATATGATTGTGTGAATGCCCTGTGTTCACTGTTCAGACTGTGCGACCTCTGGTCGAAGACGGTGATTCTGTCTTTTACATATGAGTTGCAGTAACCTATGTCATGTGGCACATGTGTGGTGCTTGGGTTCCGGTTCTCAATCAGCGGAGCGAGTTCAAATGCACACGACATCGTCGCAGGCGTCCCTCAAGGTAGTATCCTCGGGCCCATGCTGTTTAACCTGATCATCTCCAACATGCCAGAACCTCCAGAAGGCAGCATTCTGTCTATGTTCGCAGATGACATCTCCGTCGTCTACCAGTGAGTGATCAGAGCGCTAGTGGCAAAACTCCATCGAGGCCTCCCAAGCAACCAGAAGTTCGGATAAGAAGGGCTATTTTGGCTTAATCAGCTCTCATTTTAAGTAATTTTCTGTATGGTGGGAGCGTAAAAGTGAACTTAAAGTTCCGTTAAGCATGCTTGGAACTTGATGTGAACCATAGTGAACCAATTAGTTCGGTTAAGAGTAAATTTAAGTAAAATCTTAACTTCTGGTTGCTTGGGCTGGATGCCCTGACAGAGTACTACACCAGTTGGAAGATCTGTATCAACGCGGCGAAGACCCTATCATTTTCTCCATTGAAATTCTCCTAAACATGCTCCGCATGAGGACTGTAAAATTATCATCAATGGCACGATTGTGGAATGGGTCATTGAGGTCGACTACCTTGGCATGAGCCTAGACAGCTAGCACCAGTTAGCTTATTTTCCGGCCACAGGTTGACAAGACGGTGACGAAGTGTAACGTTTTTGGAATTTGAAATTTTGAAATTTTGGAAAAAAATTTGGAATCAAGGATAATTCAAAGCGCCTCCAATGAATATTTTCCTGGCAAATGATCAAAGGCAGCTATTTCGAATTTTGCGTTGTGTATATTTATATTTATGACATTTCTGTATTCTGTATAAATCGTCCTGAATCATTCAGTGGGGAATGAACAATTCCAAAACGAAAATGTTTACAGCGCAGAAAAGATGAATTTCCGAATAGAAAAAACAAAATCTCAGTTATATTTGAAGTTTGCAAGCTTTATGGGCAGCAGGGAATATTACCAAGGGCTTGACTAACCATCATCTGGTCACTGCAAGTTGAGGAGATTGTTAGGATGGGGTTGGATTTGAAAAACAGCTCTGTTCAACTTCTTCAACAAGCACCAAGTCATGGTGATGGATGGGACCTGACACAACAGTAACAGACCTGACTCGATTGCCACCCGGCGAGAGGAGGCAGGCCCAATGTGCTGCTGATAAAACCAACCCTTACAATACATATGAACACATATGAGTTAACATTAAATTTTTATGCAGTTACTAAGTCGATCATTAGAATCATAGTTGTGGTAAAATCGGTTTTTGTAACAAACTAGGGTATCCCCCGCGTAAAAACCTACTCCAGCGTACATTGATACATCAAATGAAAAGTCTTATGTAGTTCGGGTTAATTGTCACCTCAGCCTGGAACTGATAATCTCTTTATGCCTGTGTAGGTACACGCCTTTTAAATCATTGGACTTCATGACATCTGATTTGTTTTGATGTTTTAACTCCAACGCACACTATGTGAGATCCGTTCTATGCGGGGATTTCACTCTGCGCGTTATTTCCGCGAAGCTATCCAAATTTTTCTTTTTCTCCGTAATACTATTTTACACTTTGATCAACCGTCGGCCGTCATTGTCCCAGAAAAATAAGCTTGCTGTTTACACGCAAATCATCCATCCTACGACAACTACATGCCGGTCTGGGAGAGCTGCGCCAAAATCCACCATCTCACATTACAACGGGTCCAAAACTAATTCCTTAATACTAAACGAATGCCTGTCGAAAACGAAAACTTGGCTAGTGACTTGAAGCTATGGATATGTGGGATAGAGAAAACGGTTGTGTATGTACTACAATGGGCACTTCGGTCTTAGTACAGGCATACCTCGATAGTACGTACCCTCGATAGTGCGTACCCTCGATAGTACGTACCCTCGATTGTACGTACATTTTACCTCGATAGTACGTACAAAAAAAAATTTTTTTTTTCGTTCAGTTTTCTGTACGATTTTAGTAAAAATTTGAATATGCTTTGATCATGGCACATGCGGTGGTCCTTCATATGTTACGTAACTGCTTTTTACACCATCGTGAGCTTATAACAAATTTAGTAGCAAAACTTTGAAAAAGCAGCGTGTCATAAATGTTTGCCAGTCTTACATAACACATATTATACTGTCATTCTAAACAGTTGAAGGAACATCTGAAACAGCTGAGCGATGTGGAGCGCGTCCAAGCCCTCATAAAGCGGAATATCAGCAAAAGGAATTCTTTTGTCTTGGACGCGTTCGCACACGCACTCGCGTGAGTATGTCATCGGCATAAGAGTATTATCAACAATAATTGAAATTTTATGGGTATGATTTTCTTAGAAAGCAGATTAGCTATCCACTTAATTGAACATTTATATGTTTATGAATTATTTTATGTATCAAGGTAATTAGTTCCAGTTCTAGAACCCTTCCCCATGCATTAGTTCACCTGATAGACTAGAAAATATTTCACCGAGGAATAAATTAATTCCATCATGGGAATGGTGATTCATAAAATTGAATTTTAGGCAAGATATTTTACTGTTCAATTAAGTTTACATTAAGTTTAGTTCCACATTCCACAGTTCCATCCAACAAATTGGCAGCGTTACTAAAATGAGGAAAAATTTTGGTCGAAAATTTCCTCTGAGACGTCTTACTGAGATTTCCGAAGAAGTTTATCTTGGAACAGTAGTTTCTCCCAAGGGTTCTTCCTGGGATACCTTGGTAGTGTGGTCGAAAATTCCATACATGATTTAACTTGATATTCTATCTAGACCTGAGCGCCGATTGAAATTTTATCGACGGTGAGGCGTGATAGATCATTTTCACCCAGTGGCAGCGGCGTGGTGGTGATTAGCGGCGACGTGAGTCAGCGTGAATCAATTTCGTGTATTACAAGTTTTCCGGAATTTATCTGGATGTTCCTCCAGGAAGTCCTCCGGGAATTCCTACGGGAGTTTTTCCAGATATTTCTCTGAAAGTTCCTCCAGGAATTTCTCTGGAAATTCCTTCAGAAATTCTCTGGAAGTTCGTCTAGGAATTTCTCCGCGAATTTTTACGAAATTGCTCCGAACATCCATCTTAAATTATAGCCTTAAATTATCCGTTAATCCTTCCAAATATACCCTCTAAATTCCATTATTTTCTCGGTAATTTCTTTAGCAATCCACTAAGGAATTCTCTTAGAAATTTCCACAATCCCTTTCCCAGAACTTCCACCAGAAAATCATTCAGAAATTCCCATGTTCTTTCTGGAGTTACTCCAGAAATTTCATCAAAATCTCTCCGTTAATTACTTCAAGGTTTTTCCGCAAATTCTCATTGAATTTCTTCAGAAACTAAAGTGGAAGCCTTTGAAACTCACGCCCTGGGAATTCTTCCGTAAATTCCTGCAAGAACTCGTTCCTGCAAAAAAATTGTTCCCGTTTTTTTTCTTCTGGAATTCTCTTGGAAATTCCATGCAAAATTCGTCTGCAAATTCATCTGGCTACAAAAATTAAATTTCGTCAAAACCTGTGCTGGAAATACTTGCTTCACGGGTAAGAAAAGAGTGTAATTTACCAGAAATGCCATAATCGCGCGAATCTACTGCCTGCATTTTTTCTAGCACTTGCTTTGTTCGCGAGTACGGGCAGAGCAAAGACAAAAAGTATTTTTTTCGCGAGTAAAAATCACGATCGCGAGTATTTGTGGTTACTTCGAATAAAATGGATAAATTTCACTTAACATAAACACAAAAACAATGAACAAATGTGTTCTTGCTCGAACATCCGTGAGAATCATTTTCCAAGGTTGGTTTATGACATTTTGCAAATTAACCCAATGACTCGCGAAGCTCCACGAACATTTTTCGGGGTTCGCTTTTCTGTTTTTTTCTGCGAGTAGTTACTGTAGGTAGGCAAGAAAAGGCAAAACAAGTGTTCGCGAGTATACTTCTTGTTTTGTGAACAAGGTTCACAGATTTCCACCACTGGTAAAACTCTTTCGGAATTACCTACAAAAATTCCCCTTGAAATTCCTCTGGAAATTATTTAAGGGATTCTCCCGGAGTATCCTGCAGCCATTCTAAACATTTCTGTGGTACTTCGCTTAAAATTTCTATAAAAAATCATCCCTAGCAAAATGCCAAAAATGTCCTTCAGTATTTTCCGAGAGTTTTTTGCAGTAATTCGCAGCAATATCTTAAAACAATGAAACTCTCTCACTATTTATTCCAGAAATTCCTCCATGTATTCTCCCAAAAAAAACCGCCAATAATTTCCCCGGAAATTACTTCAAGAACTTCTTCAGAAATCACTTTTAAAGTTCCCCCGAAAATTTCTTCAAGAATTATCCGGGAATTCGTTTTGGAATTCCCACAGAATTTTCTCAAATTATTCTGCAGAAAATTCCTTCTACAACTGTTCCGGGAAGTTCCGTTTTCAGGAAGAATAGGAGTATCCGAAAGGATTTCCTGAAGAATTTACTAAAGTAACTTTTGAAAAAAAAAATCGCCATTGATTTCTTGGTTTGAGTTTGAATTTCGGAAAATCTTGATGGATTTACCTATGGATTTCCTGGAGATATTCTCGGAAAAAAATCATAGAAGAATATCTGAAACAAATCTAGGAGAAATTTGAAAATAAGCAGTTTTTTGAATGAATTTCCTAAGAAATTTCCAGAGGAAAATATTTATGAATGTCAAATTTATGTTGAAATTTATGAATTTATGAATGTCAACAAATTTCAAATACAGTTTTGAAATAATTTCAAACTAAACTAGGAAAAAAATTCTAGTAGAATTTTAGAGGGTGTTCTTTAAGTAATTCCTTAGTTTCCTGAAGAACAAACCCACATTTTCAGAAAAAAGGATCGTTATATTTGGCCGAGAATTTGTTGAATAGTGGCCATGTTGCCAAAAACTATCCCACGTCTCATTTTTTGGCCAGAGATCCACGCTAGTTGCAGTTTGTGAGTAGATCAACATCCAATGATTTACATTTAAATACTTTATCGACAGACACCAGTGATACCTCAAATCATCAAGCTGATACCGATCAAGTATATAAAAGTCGGCTCTCCAGGTCTCCTATCACAAAATCGTTTTTGGAGTTTAAAGCCTTTTCGTTACATATTGTTGTACGAGAAAGGCATAAACGATTCTACAGACGAGAAAATTAAAATAACTTAGAAAGTTAGACTAAATAAATGAAATGAAATAAATGAAGAATGCTGGAAATCAGTTTTTTTTGTTATCTTTTTACTCATCTTAGTGTAATGTACTTATGTATATAATTACGAATCATAATGAAGGTTCCTCCAAATCAACGCGATGCGTTTGTTGCTATAGCTGACAGTTTGTCGCTTTGGTAAGGAAGCGTCAATGGAGCCAATAGAATCGCAACGACAGTGACAGTTCAGGACAACCACAAAGCTTTTCATTTATATAAAATATATAGGTGGAATCCATAAAATACGTCACGTAAAAATGTTGTGATCCACCCCCAATCGTCACTTTTTGTAGTAACATGCATAATTATGCATGATGTGTAACATATCTTTAAAAAGTCACGAATATCACGTAATTTATGGATGTTCCGAAGCATTAACATACAATATTTCATAAAAACAATAGCCTCACATTTACAAGGACGATAATTTTGCGCAATGCTACATGTAGGCACCATTTCAAGAAAAATCTGAGTCATGCTGATCCGTTGTGTACTATATCAAATATAAATTTGCTTAGAATACAGAGCCTTCTATCGAAATGTTGGCTTCCGAGCGGTTTTATAAAAATTACATCACTCCCAAAAAAATAGAAAGGCAAAAAAAAATTTTTTTTGTTCGGTATTTTTTTGCTTCGATAGTACGTACGCTTCGATAGTACGTACACTAAAATTACGGAGGTGTACGTACTATCGAGGTATGCCTGTATAAGGAATGAATAAATAAAAAAAAATATCCGTCAAAATTCTAAGCACACAAAAAAACGCTTGCTACGAATCTGCCTCGAAATAGTAGTTTGTGCAACAAGTTGCAAAAAGATGATTTTTTTTCAGCACGAGTTGTACGTTTATCCAACGAGTGCTGAAAAAGTCGAGTTGTACAACGAGTTGCACACGTTATTTTTTACAATGTCGAAAAATGAACTTTAATTTTTAAATCTGTAGGTACTAAAATTGTACAGTCTAATTTACTCCCATGGTCATTCTTGCCAATAAATTAAGGTACCCCGGGGCAACTGAAAATACGGGGTAAGTGGGTACTATGACTGCCGATTAATCGGTGAACGTTTTTAATGGTAACAATGTTCTAGAAAGATGAAGCAGAATTATCAACGAATTCACCTGACACAAAAAAATTTGGAATCAAAACCCTTTGCGGCACCATACTAATGGTATTGTTTAATCATGACTTTAAACTACCGGCAAAATCTATTACTATTTTAATTCAATGGATTTCCAGCAAAATAGTCGTTTCTAAATTCATCATTGATATGGAAAGTGAATATTTTGAGCAATCAATTAATTGTGTGACATCAAAAACGATTTAAAGGTTTCGATTAAGGTCACTCCTGACGGAATCCAAGTCTCAATGTGCTCGCGTTTTCGGGGGCACACCACTCGATACGGAAGCAACGCACAACTGTCATTTTAATTTTTTACGCATTGCGACGCAGCAAAACTAAATCAACAAAAATGACAGTTGTGCGTTGCTTCCATATTGATTGATGTGCCCCCGAAAACGCGAGCACTTTGAAACTTGGATTCCGTCAGGAGTGACCTTACACACTTAATTTTTTTTACAGGGGTCTCATCAAAATGTTGAACTTTTACCGAGATTCGCACAGCCGTGCCCCAGCAAATTTTTTTTTTGCCGAGATTTCTGTCAAAATAGCTAAAAATCAGCAAATATTTTGCCGTAAATCAGCTAACAAACGTCATTTTTCTGAAATATCAGTTTGAATTTTGCTGGCGCACGGCTGTGCGGATTTTTGCCGAGCAGCAGAAATAAAAACTAAGTGTGTAAAGCCAAAATCTGCCATTTTCACTTTCCCTTGATTTTAAACATACATGGGGCAAGTGGGGTATATTTGAACAACATTTTCGAAAGAGCCATTTTACCTGTTTTTAGATTGTTGTCTAGTGAAAAACAGTCTTCAAAAAATCACTCTCTGGGAGCTGCTGAGATTCAAAAAATGGTAAAGGGATCAATCCCAATCACGCAAACGATCCCAATCCAGGCATGCATTGTCTTTTTCCACTTTGTATGGGAGGATTGAATCCTGGGATTTAATCCCAAAACATTTGATGCTTTTTGTACAATCCCAATCTAGTAATCTATTTGACATTATTCAGTAATTCAATTTTACTGAAGTGTCAGTCAAGGTTTTTCACCCAGGTCAATTTTGTATGTGCAAAATGTGTTATTGCATTTCACAATCAGTCATTATTCATTGCAGATAAGGCCGCAAGACATATAAGATACTAAAATAGTTTACCAGCAATCCTGCACAGTGCTGTATTGTTGAATGTTCTCCTTACCATGGACATTTTGAGGAACTGAAACGATCGATAATCCACAATCCAATCGACGAGAACAATATCCAAAATCACTCCTCAATTGGTGATAATCCAAAAAATTGATAATACCAATCTTTTTTATATAGAATAAATATGATAAATAATTTTGTTTTATTGACATAATTCTTTAGTTTCATTTATCATAATGCTATCATCGGTAACTCATAACAGGAAGTATCGAAAAACATAGTTGAAGAACCAAAGAATGCACTGTTCTTATTTAATTTCAGTGCAGTGATTGACCTTTTTTTCAACCAACGCCAGCCGTTTGCAATGGGCCTTCTATAGCTTAACTGCTATAAGGGTGATGATATGACGTCCACTACTTTTTGAGTTATTTCAACCCCTTTCCCCCGTATGTACTGTCACTATATCTTGAACCCCTTCCCCCTTCAAACTAATGATGTTATTTTCGAACGGCCCCTAAATCAGTTCATGTGGATGGTGGCAGGATCTATGATTTTTCGACTTCTCCTAAAAATAGCCATTTGCATAGCAGTTTCTTCCACACAGAGCTTAATTTCAAAATATTAAAAACCATTGAAAAAAAAATCTTCGGTATTTTTTGACAATCTTGACAATTTTGAAAATTTTTGTCAACATTTCGTTTCTGGCTAAATGAAAGAAAAACAGAAGCCCTTCCACGGGGAGCTGAGCTTCAGTACAGTGGACGATTAGTTTTAACACACTCTATCGGTCTTAGCCGAACGTGAAATGATGGATGAACAAACATTACTTCGAGCAACAGGATGGTTCAGTTCAGTCACGCCCAACCAACATTTAATACGTTCTCTCCCGGAAATACCATAATGTTGATGGTCCTACTAATCCTTCTTGAACGGTATTTTATATCATTGTTAGGTTTTACTAAGTATTATCAGGTTCCTCATCTCTATAGAGCTCTGTATCCTTCGAATTCCACCATGGTATATAGATACAGATTACTCGTCTTCTACAGTATTTTAATAAAAACATCAAAAATATCTTTCAAATTCCGACTTCACTACTTATATTAACCATACTTATAATGTATGTGCCTTTTCAGTTTATTTGAACTCTTAATTGAGTAAGACAGTTTTCCAAAGATTTTAATCTAGGATTGAATCCGGGCATCAATCATGCATGCTGAGATTAGAAAAAATAAGGATTTGAAACAATCTTGAAAATAAGGATTATTTCAAAGCATGCTTGTTTCAATCTGAGAGTAAAAGGATGCTCTTGAAACACTGGTGAAAAATAACTTCGACACTCATACATCATATGGAACTGAATCAAATGCAGTTGATATCGTTGGTTTAGTTGTACTTAAGTGTCGAATGTCGAATGAAAGAAATGTGAGTACAACAGTCAATAGAGATCCATATTTGGACTGGAAAAATATGATAATTGCTAAAAAAAATTAAAATAACGCAAAAATATAAAAAAAATAAATAATAAAAACCCAAATTAATCCACCTAGCGTTGGTGGTGCCTTTCTCGCACATTATAAAAATAAGAAAAACATATAAGAGAGGCCAAATTTGCACTAGGAGTATAGCTTTTACTTTTTCCTTCAATTTGTGTCCATTTGCGTCACTTGAATGCATTGCAGCGGTTTCTGTAAAAAAAATTTTTTTTCGATTTTGAGTTTTTTTTCCAAAGGGGGACCCTTGGCAAAAAAAAACAATCTTTTTGAATAACTCTGGAACGCAATGACCGATCAAACCAATTTTCAATAGGAAACAACTAGACCGCAATCCGCGTCGATTGCAACTTGTTGCGAGCAAATTGGATAATGATAAGTACCAAAAAGTGTGTCTCACATTTTTGTACACACACACATACATACACACATTAGGGTGGCTCAAATTAGTATGGGAAAAACTTTTTTCAATTTTTTTGATGGGCCGCCCTCTTATTCGGTTCTATTTGATGCCCTGATGCTCTGGACAAAATTTCAGCCAAATCGGTCAACGTTTGGGTGGTGCTAAACTCGTTGGAAGTTTATATGGAAAAATGTATGCAGAAACATCCCAAAACAGTGAATTGCAGTTGGACGGCAGAACTTACGATGAAGAACTATGATACTCATTCAGATCTTGGAGAATTTAATACAGAATGTTATACAGAAAACCGCGAGAAGATTAGAGTTTGCCCGGCTAAGTTATTAGCATTTCTCTGAAGTGTGGTTTGAGCAAATTTCGTTTCTTTTACCTTTGAAAAGAAATAAATTCACCCCTACTACACTCCAGTAAAATGCTAATATCTTTGCCTAATAAACTCTAATCTTCTCGCGGTTTTCAGCATAACATTCTGTATTTAATTCTACAAGAACTGAATGAGTATCATGGCTCTTGATCGTAAATTGTGCCGCCCAACTGCAAATCACTGTTTTGGGATGTTTCTGCATACATTTTTCCATATAAACTTCCAATGAGTTTAGCACCGCCCAAACGTTGACCGATTTGGCTGAAATTTTGTCCAGAGCATCAGGGCACCAAATAGAACCGAATAAGAGGGCGGCCCATCAAAAAATTTGAAAAAGTGTTTTTTGAGCCACCCTAACACACATACAGACATCACCTCAATTCGTCGAGCTGAGTCAATTGGTATATAACACTATGGGTCTCCGAGCCTTCTATCAAAAGTTCGGTTTTGGAGTGATCCTATAGCCTTTACGTATACTTTGTATACGAGAAAGGCAAAACATAGTTTAAGAAGGCTTGAATTACAGAAATTGATATTTTTCAAATATTTTGATCTATTTCAAGATAGGTTTTCTACTGAAAAAGTCTACAAATGTGTACATTTTCAATTTTGAGGATTAATTACAATGATTGATCCTGTGTTGGGTTATCAATTGACTTTTTGTACAGTGTATTAGAGAAAAAAAACAATAAAAATCACTTTTTTCAAAAAATCGCCGTTGAAATATTTTAAAACACACCCGTACATCATTTCTAATGACCTTGGCTAACTTTCTGTGAAAATAAATTAGAGGTACATGAGACATCGATAATAATCCATTTTTTTACACCGTGTGTCGCAAGCTGAGTTTCAGAACATCTCAAAAAGTGATCACTTTCCTGGGGGCAGCAGATTTCCAGGGTACCTCCAGAAGTGGTCAATGCACTTAGATGTTCTGCAAATGTCTTCTACTGTATTTGCGTTTCAAAATTATGAAGTGTGATGTGTCGCAAGCTCACAACAGCGACTGTTCTCCATGTTAGGGGCGGCAGATCATCGTCCGAGTGCCAGCGAGGGACTCTAAGTGAAACTGTGCACCATGGTCCACCGGAAATAAGGAGGAATGGTCCTCCGGAAATTAAGAGAGTTTAGTGTCAGGCCCTGCAAGCCAGGCTATAAAAAATCATAAGCAACGAACAATCAACAAGAGAGGACGGACCGGAACCATCGGCGAAGACCACTGCGACGAAAAGGGACTAGCGATTGGAAACTCGGTTCGTGGAACTGCAAATCTCTCAACTTCATCGGGAGCACACGCATACTCGCCGATGTGCTCAAGGACCGTGGATTCGGCATCGTAGCGCTGCAGGAGGTTTGTTGGAAGGGATCAATGGTGCGAACGTTTAGAGGTAATCATACCATCTACCAGAGCTGCGGCAACACACACGAGCTGGGAACAGCTTTCATAGTGATGGGCGATATGCAAAGGCGCGTGATCGGGTGGTGGCCGATCAATGAAGGAATGTGCAGGTTGAGGATCAAAGGCCGGTTCTTCAACTTCAGCATAATCAACGTCCATAGCCCACACTCCGGAAGCACTGATGATGATAAGGACGCATTCTACGCGCAGCTGGAACGTGAGTACGACAGCTGCCCAAGCCACGACGTCAAAATCATCATAGGAGATTTGAACGCTCAGGTTGGCCAAGAGGAGGAGTTTAGACCGACTATTGGAAAGTTCAGCGCTCTCCGGCTGACGAACGAAAACGGCCTACGACTAATTGATTTCGCCGCCTCCAAGAATATGGCCATTCGTAGCACCTACTTCCAACACAGCCTCCCGTATCGGTACACCTGGAGATCACCACTGCAGACAGAATCACAAATCGACCACGTTCTGATTGATGGACGGCACTTCTCCGACATTATCGACGTCAGGACATATCGTGGCGCTAACATCGACTCTGACCACTATCTGGTGATGGTTAAACTGCGCCCAAAACTATCCGTCATCAACAATGTTCGGTACCGACGACCGCCGCGGTACGACCTAGAGCGACTGAAGCAACCTGATGTCGCCACTGCATACGCGCAGCATCTCGAGGCAGCGTTGCCGGAAGAGGGTGAGCTCGATGGGGCCCCTCTTGAGGACTGCTGGAGTACAGTTAAAGCAGCCATTAACGACGCAGCGGAGAACAACGTCGGGTATATGGGTCGAAGTCGACGGAACGATTGGTTCGACGAAGAGTGCAGACAGATTCTGGAGGAGAAGGACGCAGCGCGGGCGGTCGCGCTGCAGCAAGGTACCCGGCAGAACGTGGAACGTTATAGACGGAAGCGGAGACAGCAGACCCGCCTTTTCAGGAGAAGAAACGCCGCCTGGAAGAAGCGGAGTGCGAGGAGATGGAGCAGCTGTGCCGTTCTCAAGATACACGCAAGTTCTATCAGAAGCTCAACGCATCCCGCAAAGGCTTCGTGCCGCGAGCCGAAATGTGCCGGGATAAGGATGGGAGCATCTTGACGGACGAACGTGTGGTGATCGAAAGGTGGAAGCAGCACTACGAGGAACATCTGAATGGCGCTGAGAGTACAGGCAGTGAAAGTCAAGGCAGCGGAGGAGATGACTACGTCAGTTCAGCGGACGATGGAAGCCAACCAGCCCCCACCTTGAGGGAAGTTAAGGATGCCATTCAACAGCTAAAGACCAATAAAGCAGCTGGTAAGGATGGTATCGGAGCTGAGCTCATCAAGATGGGCCCGGAAAAGCTGGCCACTTGCCTGCACAAACTGATAGTCAGAATCTGGGAAACCGAACAGCTACCGGAGGAGTGGAAGGAAGGGGTTATATGCCCCATCTACAAGAAAGGCGACAAACTGGAGTGTGAGAACTTTCGAGCGATCACCATCCTTAATGCCGCCTACAAAGTGATATCCCAGATCATCTTCCGTCGTCTGTCACCATTAGTGAACGAGTTCGTGGGAAGTTATCAAGCCGGCTTCGTTGACGGCCGCTCGACAACGGACCAGATCTTTACTGTACGGCAAATCCTTCAAAATGCCGTGAATACCAGGTCCCAACGCACCATCTGTTCATTGATTTCAAAGCGGCATACGACAGTATAGGCTGCGTAGAGCTATGGAAAATTATGGACGAGAACAGCTTCCCTGGGAAGCTTACCAGACTGATCAAAGCAACGGTGGATGGTGTGCAAAACTGTGTGAAGATTTCGGGCGAACACTCCAGTTCGTTCGAATCGCGCCGGGGACTAAGACAAGGTGATGGACTTTCATGCCTGTTGTTCAACATTGCGCTAGAAGGTGTCATGCGGAGAGCCGGGTGTAACAGCCGGGGTACGATTTTCAACAGATCCAGCCAATTTATTTGCTTCGCGGATGACATGGACATTGTCGGCCGAACATTTGCAAAGGTGGCAGAACTGTACACCCGCCTGAAACGTGAAGCAACAAAAGTTGGACTGATGGTGAATGCGTCAAAGACAAAGTACATGCTTGTGGGCGGAACCGAGCGCGACAGGGCCCGCCTGGGAAGCAGTGTTACGATAGACGGGGATACTTTCGAGGTGGTCGAGGAATTCGTCTACCTCGGATCCTTGCTAACGGCTGACAACAACGTTAGTCGTGAAATACGAAGGCGCATCATCTGTGGAAGTCGGGCCTACTACGGGCTCCAGAAGAAACTACGGTCGAAAAGATTCGCCACCGCACCAAATGTGTCATGTACAAGACGTTAATAAGACCGGTAGTCCTCTACGGACATGAAACATGGACAATGCTCGAGGAGGACTTGCAAGCACTCGGAGTATTCGAGAGACGGGTGCTTAGGACCATCTTTGGCGGTGTGCAAGAAGACGGTGTGTGGCGGCGAAGAATGAACCATGAGCTCGCCCAACTCTACGGCGAACCCAGTATCCAGAAGGTAGCTAAAGCCGGAAGGGTACGATGGGCAGGACATGTTGCAAGAATGCCGGACAGCAACCCTGCAAAGATGGTGTTCGCTTCCGATCCGGCAGGTACGAGACGGCGTGGAGCGCAGCGAGCGAGATGGGCAGACCAGGTGCAGAACGACTTGGCGAGCGTGGGGCGTATCCGAGGATGGAGAGATGCGGCCTCGAACCGTGCATTGTGGCGTCAAATTGTTGATTCAGTGTTATCTGTTTAGATGTTAACTAAATAAATGAATGAATGAATGTGTCGCAAGCTGGGTTTCAGAATCACTCAAAAAGCGACCACTTCCCTGAGGACACCAGGTTCTCAGGGAACCTCCAGAAGTGGCCAACGTGCCCAGATACTGTGCAAATGTCTTCTATTGTATTTGTGTTGAAAAATCATGATGTTTGATGTGTCGCAAGCTGGGTTTCAGAACACCTCAAATAGTGACCACTTCCCCGAGGGGACCAGGTTCCCAGGGAACCCCCGGAAGTGGCCAATGGGCCAACTGGGTTTTAGAATCAATCAAAAGGTGGCCACTTCCCTAGGGGAACCAGCTTCCCGGAACATCTGTAACCGGATTTTTGAGGTCCAAACGTGCAGTTTTCATTCCCACTATTGCAAAATAATGAATAAAAATGATTGCATCTTTATTGAGGGCATTTACTACTAGTTATTATTATTATTATTATTATTATCAGACTAAGGCCGGAGTGGCCTGTGCTGCACATAAAACTCTTCTCCATTCAGCTCGGTCCATGGCTGCACTTCGCCAACCACGCAGTCGGCGGAGGGTCCGCAAATCGTCCCCCATCTGAACGATCCACCTTGCCCGTTGTGCATCTCGCCTTCTTGTTCCCGTCGGATCGTTGTCGAGAACCATTTTCACCGGATTACTGTCCGACATTCTGGCTACGTGCCCGGCCCACCGCAGTTTTCCGATTTTCGCGGTGTGAACGATGGATTGTTCTCCCAGCAGCTGATGCAACTCGTGGTTCATTCGCCTCCTCCACGTACCGTCCGCCATCTGCACCCACCACAGATGGTACGCAACAATTTCCTTTCAAAAACTCTCAGTGCACGTTGGTCCTCCAAGAGCATCGTCTAGGTTTCGTGTCCGTAGAGATACTACTAGTTATCTACGATTAAAAGGAAGTTGACCTATTTTTGACCCCATTTGACCCAGGGGACCCCCTCGGTAAAACCGTCCCCAAGGACCCAATCTCCAAATCAATACATCTACACAAAAATATAGGGTTTAATGCATCTTTCCTCCAAATTTGATGCAAATCGGTCGAAAAACAAGAGAACGGTGGATTTTATAAATTGAAATCGTAGCCCGGGCCGAAACGGGTTAGGACATAAATTGGTTATTTCGTTTTATTACAAATATACAACACCGCCTGAATAAAAACGTTTCTTTTGAAGTTCTCATTTATGTAATAATTTGTGTTAAACAAAGAAACATTCATTCAAAAAGAGAACAAAGATTTGCTTATCTCTTCCATCCAACACATTTGGTAAGAAAGTAAACTAATGTAAAGCCAGACAACAGACAAATAAACAGTAAGCCGGATGTTGTCTCGTTTTTATATCTGCTGACATTGTAATCCTTTTCTTTTGCCAAGAACAAAAGTCTGACAAACAACCTCCAACCATGATTTGAAATATTACAACTCAGAAATTACATGAATGATACATCCTGGAGTTCGAGGTGGTCGAGACACATAACGGAAAATGAGACTCACAGGTGTAACGAATAACAAATCAAATCGTAGACTGCATTTACACTAAAATACTACATGATAAAGACGCGACACGTTTACGGCAAGGCGGTTACAAAGCTTATATGAAAAATCTGAACAACTAATTACAATTTCCTGCTTTTGTTCATCAGGCGAAGGCAGATTCAACTGCCGTCGGTGAGCGAGCAGTGTGAAGAGAGGAAGCTGAATTCAGTGATTCTCAACAATGGATATTATATCTACATTCTTCAAATTAGTTTCGTTCGACGGTATAGAGCACATTAGGTCCCACTTGCCCCGTTTGAAGGGGTCCAACAGGTAAATTTATTTATATCACTACCAATATTTTTGTAACTGAAGAAATGGCTTACAACACATCTACACTTCAACAACGGAAGCATATAATAATGTATCCGTGGTTAATGTCCTGAAATATCTTGTTTTCTAAGTTTGCGTTAACGATTTTGCTGAACTAGCGTTTTTTTAGGTCCCACTTGCCCCGGGGTACCTTATGTTGTTGTAGAGAACAATGAGATTCCATGTTCCCGTGCCGCATTGCATAGTTCGATAAGCCGTAAAGCGATAGATATACTTTCCTTTGGAAATTTTTGATGTTATGTCCATCAAATTATTTCATGTATTACGCGACGCAGAGAATACACTATTTGAACACTTACCCAAGCTCATTCAGCAAAATGTAGTCAAGTGACTACTGTTCTTTTGTTGGTTTTTCATTATAGCACCCAAATAAGTATTATAATGAATATTATGCAACCCATTTGAGTTGCATAATGTTTATTAGGCCGTTTTATCACTCAAAGATGAACTGTAAACCGGATATATATTATGACCAGGAATTGCAAAAAAAGGATTTTCGGAACTGTTATTCTGAAACCAAAAATCAAAGGAAGCTTTCTGGTAATTTATTTTGTTTTCTTATTTAGTGATAAACAAGATGAACCAAAATTCCATACGAAGCAGATTTATTTAAACATGAATCATGGTATGATTTGGGATTCAAAATAAGCGTAATTTTTAGAGAAGGAATTAGTCTAAAAGATGATTCACCGTCGTTGTCGGGTTTAAATTGTTTGCTAAATTCGATGATGACCGAAAATTTGAAATTTTGTATTGTTCGAAAAAGGGAGCTAATACCGGTAGATACACTGGTTGAAATAAGTATGAAGACAGGCTAAATATTCTTACAAAATAGTCATGTTGGGGGATTGAAATTATCACCCATATTCTTGTTTACGTACGAACACGCTTTCAAACGAAAGTTGAAGCGCATTCTCGTTTACGCCAGCAAAATCAAATGGGGAAACAGTTCGAACGAATCGCATTCGTTCGAAAGTATCGTTTGTCCGTAAACAAGAACAAGGGTGTATGACTCATAGTGATTCGATTGAGTTCATATTTCACCAGATATTTTTTGCTTTATTAAGGATATTTTAAGTCCTGAATAATGATGTGATTAATTATACCTATCTCCATATATGACGATTTTGTATGTAAAATTAGCTTTGCTTTATATTTATTTCTGATAGTGCATTTTAATCTAACATTTTTTTTGCACATCATGTGTTACTAAATTGTTCTTAACATAAAGCGTCGAAGTATTCAACATTTAATTAATTTTTGATTTATATTAGACTAACCTTCGTTCTTCAAAACATTTGTCATTTTATCCAAGTGCTTATAAGGTTCATGTTCCTCTGTTTTGTATTTCATACAGGAATAGTGAAAGCTCAATGGTTTAACTTTTACCAGTTGTATTTTTTTTTTCAACTGCAGTTTAACAAATCTATTTACAAAATAAATAAGTTTTCTAACCACTGCCGCATACCACACGGTTTCATCTACTATCCGTGGGCGGTAACTAATGTTAATGCTAATCACCAGTGTGTAAGCTGCGGTAACTTAGATAATTGGAACCCCATACGCTGACCAAACTTCAGTTCATCGGTTCGTTCCTGCCGTAGCACTTTCTTTCTCTCTCACACACTACTATACACTGCACTGCTTGATTGGGATGGTTTCGGAAGGAAAAGCCAGAACGATATCAGAACTGGAGAAAGCGAAACACTAGGACATGATCCATGAGTGAATAATTTCTGAAATGATAGAATAGAACAACGGCAGTTTTAGTGGGTGCAGCTTCCGCCAGAGGGCCGTCAAGCCAACTTACTATTCTGGCCAGGTGATAGGTAGATGTGGATGTCCTGCCCTGAGGTTACTACTGAAAGTGAACGAAATGGTATAATTACACAGGTTGATGGGGGAATATTTTTCAATTCCAACTATGTAACTGCTAAAATGGGTGAAATGGATTTGCTCGCGTCATCATTTAAAAAGCCACACTTGTTATCAAGAAAACTTTGAACAAACTTTCAGTTACGGTAGGTTAGAAGGTTAAAAGAGGATTCAATCAAATTCTTGTATTAATTGAAATACACAGACTTCTGTCTTTACAATACCTTTTTAAAGAACTTTGTATCGTGTGACTTCTTTTTACTATCAAAATCTATCCTAATTCAGATAAGAATTAAAGTTTTAAAACAGCTATGGATCGTGTAAAAACAGAACTCTATGTACAACACAAAAACATTGTTAATAAAACGTTTATTGCTTTTCCAAAGCTAAAATAACATAAATCTACGTAACAGGATTTGTGTATCCATATAAATCTTAAAAGTAAATGTTTCGTTGAATTGTTTTTTTTTTATTTGGTAATTTAGGACCTAGCTGGATATAAATATTTTGCTTATTGTGGCTTAGTTAGGAGATTTTGAAAACTATATATTCTTCATAAATAGGGCCATATTTTTGGTCTTCCACTTATTTCCAATGATGAATATCTTAGGTTAGTTATAGTTCCAATATGCATGTTTCCGCAATCTTGAACAAGAAGGCAAATAAACAAAATTCAACAATCAGACAGTCATTAAAAGAGGGGATACAATTGACGATGCTTCATGACGATGCTGGCAGGCGTTGCCGTATCTCTTCTTAGGTACGGTGGACCGTCCTGGGCGAGAGCTCTGGGGGTAACCAGTTACCTGCGGAAGCTGGAGAGCACGTACCGCTTGCTGTGTCTCAGAGTGGTATCTGCCTACCGCACAAAAACAATATCGGGAATTTTCAAAAGGGAATTAAGTGGTCATCCTGCACACACCTTGGAACTGTTGGACATCATCCTCGATAATGCCGCAACAGCAGTCGAAGCCCTCTTGCACGCATAGTCGACATGGCTGGCGAAGGTCAGCTTGTCGTCTATTAAGTACGACCCCAAGGAGCTTCAAACTCAGATTTGATGCGATCGCGACATCACCCACGTGAATCACTGCATGTTGAACCGACTTGTGGCTGTTGACGATAACCACCGCCGTCTTATTTTGAGCGAGATCCAGGCCTCTAGCACTCATCCAATCCGCCACCGTGCTGATCGCGTGTGCTGCGGTAAGTTCTACCCTGGGAGGGAGAAACAGATACGAAAAATGTGTGTGTCAAGCCGAGCCGAAATCTAGCTGTCAGTGTGAGCCGAAAACGAAACTCTTGGCAAGCAAATTTTTGAAGGCAATATAACAACAATAACACGCAAAAATGAATTTAGTCTTTTCAGGTGGCGCCTACGTTGATTGTTCTTTCTTGTTGAAAATTTACTTGTTGCATGACGACAGTATATAATTAATTTGATGTGTAGTATCGAGAGCTCCCTCCCAGGTTCTACCTAGTGAATTGACTCTCCGTAGACTTCGAAGGTTACGTCATCGGCGAAGCCGACGATCTTAACACCAGAAGGGAATTTTAGCTTTATTTAGCATAACCCCGTCATACATAAGGTTCCATAATACCGGTATTGAACCTTGCTGGAAATAGCTTTCCGAAATCCGGTACAGGCCGACCGGCAGGCTTATAAGCCGGTGTAACGAGAGCGCGATGGTATCCCAGCTTGCGCTGTTGAATGCGTTCTTCGCATCAAGTGCCACTAACGCACAGTATCAAATACCTCGCCTTTTCTGTTGGATCGCTATCTCGGCGGTCTTTACCACCGAGTTAATAGCGTCCATACCCTCTGAGTACGGGGTTAGCCTGTTGAGGATGATCCTCTCTAGCAACTTGCCCGTCGTCTCTGTAAGACAGATTGGTTTATGCGCACGGCGGCTTCCCGGCTTTCGGCAACAACACCAATTTCTGCCTTTTCCATCTTTCTGGGAATCTACACTCATCAAGGCATCTCTGCATAGCCAGCCTGAACATGTTCGGGTTCGCTCTGATTGCTGCCTTGAGAGCGCTGTTCGGAACTCCATCAGGCCCTGGGGCTTTGTTCGTTACCAGGGATTTGGCCACCGCGAGTAACTCTTCGTTTGTCACCGGAGCCACCATTTCTTCGGCACCCATATTGCCTTGCGGTGCAGGACGCCAGGGACTTGTGACTCGGGACGGGAAGAAAAAAGGAAGACCTCGATAATCCTTGCTAACCTATTCGGGGACTCCGGTGTAGGTGGGGGGATTGAAGAGCTCTTTTTGGTTTAGGCCATCACTATTAAGCGTCACCCCCACGGATTCGCGTTGGTTCCTTCGCATAGGTTGTCGAAACATGCACTCTTACTGCTCTTGATGGCCTTGTTAAAGGCCAGTTTCGCAGCTTGACACACTTCACGGCGGTCCGCTCCTTTCATCCTAGATGTTCCACTACAATAAACTGCCAAATCAGCTCAAGGTATGGTACACGCTCAATCGCACCCACCAAGATCTTTCCGATTACGCTGAGAAGTAACAGTGCAGATGAAATGCATCCTTGCCTCACATCAGCGACTACCCGAATGGGGTCAGACAAAGCTCTGACCCTATTTGAAAATCCCAAACAGCGCCAAACAGATTTTTGTGATTCAGAGAAAAGACAAAACAAATAGCATAGGGTCACTTCCGCCGACTGCCGATCGACCTTGGGGCCCCTTTAAATTCCCTGCTTCGGATGGCTGCTTTTTGAAGAACGCTGGCTGAGACTTGAAGAAGCTGTTCGAAGTGATCGAACAAACATTTCAGCTTTCCAAGTCAGTGAGTTATTGAGGCGATAATCTTCGGTTGTTGAAGCCATCTTTTCTCCATCGGCCAGGATGTCCTGCTGCAGCAACGCCCGACTCCCACTTACAGAGATATATACCGTAGACGAGACTCGTACTTTACTCCTCTGATTCTTCCCGTTCCTCAGCCTTTAATTCTATTCGCTTCTCAATTTCCAGTCGGGATTCTGTAATCCATTCTATTCGCTGAATGCGCAGCTCATCCAAGTTGATCTCGCCGATTTCGATAAAAGTATTCTACGCTGCCACCGTTCTTCAGCGAACGATCTCTTCACAGCTGGATATTCTAGTCGGTCTATGGTGAATCGACACCCGAGTGAATTCTCCCGCCGCTGAATTCTGGAAATGTGTGGTCGGATCTTGCCAATTGAAAGATGATAGTCAAACGCGATGTCATAGATTCGTTTGTTACGGACTCAATAAGGCACCGTCTCCATTTTCAGGTGATCCATTTTCAGAGGAGACTAAAAGCGGCTCTAGAGAAGTAAGTCAAACGCTAATGGCTGCAGACGGGAGAAGCGGGCGCGGGTGGACTCCCCGGTCAACAATTGGTAGGAAAGCCGCAACAACCGGTGATAATCGCCTCCTCTACGATATTTCACGACGCCTGATTGGAAAATGGACAAATCCATGGGTTCCGGAGAAAGACGCGACATGTCAGTCACTTACCGATTCAACTGATCAGCTGAAACGTTGGTTGGACCACTTAGAACAACTTCTTCTAGTTTTGACGACTTATCCTAATTCATTCTCCGACGGCAGCAGACAAGATTCCGCCCGAATGATCATGTGAGAACCATACTGTCATGCTTTACATCATCCTGGAGCAGGTCAATGAATTTCAAGAGTCCCTCCATTTGGTACTGATTGAACACGGAAAAGCCTTCGATCGTCTGAATCTCGAAAAACTGAGGGGCGTCCCTAGAAGCAAGGTCTAGAGAAGGTCTAGACAAAATCCAGAGTCCAGCACAATATAATCGCAAGTGAGGCAAGGCTGGATGTATTATATCTCTGTTGCTGTTGCCCATAGTAATCGACGAAATCATGGGCAGCTCTAGCAGCCCATCACCATATAACAGCGGTTCTCAACCTGGGGTACATGTACCCCTGGGGGTACGTTCGCCGTGCTCAGGGGGTACCTCGGACAAAAATGCGTAATGGCGGATGAATTATAATCTTAATCAACATTTATTGATAAAGTTTTGATAATTTTGTATTTTTTATTTCAAAAATTTGTCTTGTACATAATATGCATGGCGATCAGTAAATCATGATCTACCGAATCCTGCCGTCCAAAAACTGACAACGGATGAAATGCTGACGGACAAAAGATCGAAAAGAAAAAACTTCATATGAACAAATTTAAAAAATCTTCTATGCAATCTACTTAATCAGACAAAACAGAATGTTGAATAATATGTTAAGAAAATGCTTCTTAACTAAAGTCTAGAGTCTACAGATTCAGAAGCCTCCATTTGAGAGACATGAAGGCTCTCTCCCGAAAAGCTCAGTTGTTTCGTTGCAGGAGAATTGGAAGCATTCTTCTGCGCTTATCGGAACCCTCCTTCAAAGCAGCTCGGAGGACTGTTTTCAAGAGGTTCGGAAGCATTTTTTCAAAAGGTTCGGAAGCCTCATTTTAAGAGGTTCAAGAGGAAACTTTCTTTCAAGAGGCCCGAAAGCCTTCTTTTATTATTTTTTTTCTATAAACTTTTTTTTTAATTTCTCCTTTTAAAACCATGTTTTCAAGGGGCTCGGATGGTATTTTTCAACAGGCTCGAAATGCTCATTTTAAAAGGCAAACATACTTTCAAAATGCTCGAAAGCCTAGAGGCTCGGAGGCCTTCTTTCAAAAGGCTCTAAAACCCTCCCTTGAAGAGGCTCGGAATTCTTCTTTCAAGAGACTTGAAACCGTACTCTCTAAAGCTTCAAAAGCTTTCATTCCAGATACTCAGAAGCCTTATTATAAGTGGCCCGAAAGCGTCCTTCCAAGAGGCTCAGAAATCTCTTTTAAAGTGGTTAGGAAGCATCCTTTCATCCAAAAGGCTCGAAAGGCTCTTTTAAACAGGCTTGGAAGGCTTCTTCCAAGAGGCTCGGAAGCCTCCTTTTAAGAGGCTTGGAACTATTCCCTCAAGAGGCTTGAAAGCCTTCTTTTTACAGCCTAGGAAGATTCTCTAGCAGCGTAAATCTTACTGGTTTGGTTGCAGTAGCACTTATGTGGCTCGATTTGGTCGTATATGAGTTACAGAAACTCATGTATGACAAGTGTGCTACTCGGCTCTTTTATAAAGGCTTGAAAGCCTCCTTTCAAGAGGCTCGAAAGTCTCCTTTAAAGAGGCTGGAAAGCTCCCTTATAAGAGGCTTTTTTTTTAAAGAGACTTGGATGCGTATTTTCAAGAGGCTCAGAAGCGTTCTTTCAAAATACTCAGAAGTCTGCTTTCAAATGGCTAGGAAGCTTTCCATAAAAAGGTTCGAAAGGTCTTTCAAGAGGCTCTAAAACCTTATTTCAAGAGGCTAGGAAGCCTATTTTTAAGGCGCTCGGAAGGTTCTCTCGGAAGAGGTGCGGAATCCTACTTTCGAGAGGCACGGACTTCAATAGTCAAAAAAGTTCTGTAGGAAGCTCGATTTATAAACTTAATTTTAATTGGGAAGTTTCACGGAAAATGAAAATTTCAGAAAATTTTATAGAGATCTATTCCGATAGTTTTCAGGTCCATTTTTCATATATCTTAAGAGTTACGATTATTTTCATTTAAAGCAAAAAAGCATAGGGGGTACCTCAATTAATGCAAAAGTTCGAAGGGGTACTTCTCACGATAAAGGTTGAGAACCGCTGAGCTAGGCCTCTAACGGAGCCTGTGGGGTACTTGGACACCCTCCACAGTAATTGTCCCTTACCGCGTCATGTTGGGATCTGGCGTGGTGGACCTCATTTCCCGAGCAACTCGTGGGACCGAAATGGAAAACCAAGTCAATTCTTCAATTAGTGGTAGTAGTGTAGGCGACAACCTCTTCGCAAGAGGTGGGTTGTCCAGGTCTCCGCCTAGGAGGCCAGAGGCAATACTCGGCAGCTCAGTGCGAAAATCCGTGGAGTCGAGGTCTACCCAGACTGAGGCCCAAGGATTCGCGGACTCGGGCAAGGTCGAATCGACCGAGGGCGTGCCAGCGAAGACGGTGGTGCCAAAGTCTACCCAGACTGAGGCTCAAGTATTCGCGGGCACGTCGGGGGTGACTGCTCCAACGGGAGCAGTGGGGCTGGGATGCTGAACCCCAGCCAGGTACCTCCAAAACCGGGGGAGGAAGGACCAGGAAAGGTCCGTCCACCCAGGAAAGACGGTGGTAAGGGGTTACGGCAGGCTGAGAGCTCTTAGCCGCCCCAGACCCGGGTAAATAGAGGTAGATGACACCTCCTGGACCCTGGTCACGAACAAGAGGAAACCGAAGACGTCATGTGCCGAAAAGAAGGCCCAGGGGAATGAGGGGAGGCAAGAAATCTAGGGTAGGGGCCCATCGCTCCAGGGGCGATGCCCTAGTCATCAAGATGGACGAGGCTAAGTACTCGGACGTCTTGAAGGCGATGAGGAGTGACGTCAAGCTCGGTAAGCTCGGGAAACTCGGGATGGGCGAGATGATCCTTGAGCTGAAGCGGGGCGTCTCGCAAAAGGCCGCCGCCTACAAGGAGTTGGCGTCCAAGGAGTCCTAGGCGAGACGGTCAAGGTGAGGGCATTCACGACGGAGGTGAATTTAAGGGTTAAAGACCTGAACGAGATCACCGAAGTCGAAGAGCTCGTCACGGCACTGCGGCGACAGTGTGAAGTGGAGGCGCCCACCGCAGCCGTTCGGCTACGGAAAGGTCCGGCAGGGACGCAGGTAGCATTGGTTCGGCTATCTGCAGCGGACGCCTCCAAGGTAGTCAAGTTAGGGAGCGTCAAGGTGGGATGGTCGGTGTGCCCTGTGGGCATATACGAGCAACCCGAAGTTTGCTTCAAGTGCCTGGAAACGGGGCACAAGTAATGGGACTGCACAGGCCCTGATGGAAGCAATCTCTGCCGACGCTAGCCACTTGCCTGCACAAATTGATAGTAAGAATCTGGGAAACTGAACAGCTACTGGAGGAGTGGAAGGAAGGGGTTATATGCCCCATCTACAAGAAAGGCGACAAGCTGGAGTGTGAGAACTGTCGAGCGATCACCATCCTTAATGCCGCCTACAAAGTGATATCCCAGATCATCTTCCGTCGTCTGTCACCATTAGTGAATGAGTTCGTGGGAAGTTATCAAGCCGGCTTCGTTGACGGCCGCTCGACAACGGACCAGATCTTTACTGTACGGCAAATCCTTCAAAAATGCCGTGAATACCAGGTCCCAACGCACCATCTGTTCGTTGATTTCAAGTCGGCATACGACAGTATAGACCGCTTAGAGCTATGGAAAATTATGGACGAGAACAGCTTCCCTGGAAAGCTTACCAGACTGATCAAAGCAACGGTGGATGGTGTGCAAAACTGTGTGAAGATTTCGGGCGAACACTCCAGTTCGTTCGAATCGCACCGGGGACTAAGACAAGGTGATGGACTTTCGTGCCTGTTGTTCAACAATGCGCTAGAAGGTGTCATGCGGAGAGGAGGGTGTAACAGCCGGGTACGATTTCAGGGTGTCGACTACCTGGAAAAATCTGGAAAGTCAGGGAATTTCATTTTGGACCTGGAATGTCAGGGAAAGTCAGGGAATTTTTATTGAGGTCAGGGAAAAAAATCACAAAACCCAATATTGAAAATTTATAGTGATTTTTTTTTTTTAATTTAAAGCAATAACTAAGGACACTTATTACAATGAAACTCTGAACCAATTCTAATTCATTGAAAAACGACCAATAAAGGTCATCATAATTAATAAAGCGTTTTAGCTGGTCATCAGACTGTATAGCCAGTCGATAATGACCTCCACCATCAGGCTATAAAGCTTATTTTTTGTGTAGCCGTTGGTTATCTCTAGACGAAAAGTCTACTCCGGGCCCTTTTCATGTTCCCCATGGTAATCGAGTTTGTTTCTATTCATCACTAAGCAATAACAGAGGTTCCAAAGCCACGTTGTTCAAATGGTTACTGTTGAGACCTGATCCAAATAGTTTTTTTTAAGTCCCCTTTAATATTTTAAATATTTAGATTCGTGTCGTTTTGAATTTGTTGCAGTTTTCCTTATTAGTAGCGTTTTAGTAATATTCCCATCAAACAAAAGTCACTTCGTTCGAATACTTAATCAATCGCGAGAGTCATTCCTTATAAAATTATTTTGATGTACTTATGATATAGGGAAATTTCATTTAATGCGATATATCTTGATAGATTTAAATTGCTGACTACTGCTAATATCAGTCAGTGACTAGTATCCAACTATAATGAAAAACTTAATATATCACATTACCTTTTGATGAAAATGTAACGCTCAAATGTTTGAAAATTATCTAGTGATCAGTAGAAACTGAATCAAATGGTTGAAATAAGCCATAGGTCAGAACTGTTCAACAAACAATCATCAAACATGTTCAAACTAAAACCAACAACTATATATTTGAAAGCTTGTTAAACGAAAACCCCGAATAGTATTTTTGTTGACCTGTGACGGCACTCTACAGCATCGGCATAATCTCCAAACAAGATTCTGTAGGTAATGTTTTAAAAACATTTCGGGAACTTCCATTTGATGATGGGCTTATAAAGTCATTGGTCGATCCTCACGTCCTTAGGTGGTCAAATTAATGGTCATGTAGAGATAATGATAGTGGATAAAAGCATCATATGGTCTACCTCATGTAAGTAGGTGGCGATGGTCTCAATTAAACCACATTAAACGTTACTCGATACTCCATAAATATGCTCGGACGCAAGAGGTGGATGATGTTGTTGTCAATGGTAATGTTTCAGTTTTACATTCGCTGCTTTTGATGTTTATAAAACAACTAGTTTATTTGTGGACGCAGCAGCGCCCGTGGCAAATGTTTTTGCTTTCAGTCAAAATTATCAACGTCTGTTGTCTGTGATTTTTTCATCAAATACTGTGTCTGGTTGTATTAGGTTGTCATTGGTTTTGTTTTCTGCATCTGATAGTAAAAAAGAATTGAATTGTCAAATATTTTATTTTTTTGTTAGAATTTCTCCGCGTGCTGCGTCTGGTTTGCTAGTCACCGGACAGACAAACAGGGCTATTATACTTATGATTTTATCAGGAAGTATTCTGGTTGATCTTTTGATTTTGGTCCAGAGAATTTTGTCCAGAAATTACTTCAGAAATAAAAGAAAATCCCGAAGGATTTAAAAAAACTGTCACGATAGTTTTTATCCTGGAGCCCCTCGATGGATGTTCAGTAGATTTTTTAAAAAGCTCCGCTCCAAAACTTGGTATTCACTCAAGTTTGAATTGAATGTCTTCGTGAAGAGATTCATATAAAAAATATGCAAAGGAATCTTTTAACATATTTCCACGAGTTCTTCAAAAAACTCTATTTGATGTTCCTTATTAAGTTTCATTGCTTGTTGCAGTTGTCTGTCATCTAGTTGATAGTAGTTGAACTTTTTATAATTAAAACAATGCTGGAACTCCAAGACCATTTTTGGAAAACAACTAAAAATTGATAAAATAAATAGAGTCGGTGTAGCTCCTCTTAGCATTAGAGACTAGTTTCGCCCTTTCTTGAAAAAAGACATATTTTTTTCTGATATTTCTCCATGGGACTATTGCTTCATTTAAACCGAAGGCCACAATCGACAAAAATTAAACGACCTCAGTGTGTTCAGACCCAATTTTTCAAAGTATTGCAGTGGTTAGAATGTTTTGCTGGGCTTACTATAAGTTCTGCATAGATTTATGTGAGCTTGTGAGGATTGCATTCTTGATTATCTGGAAGATTTCAAGCAGTCCTTAACTATTTTTAGAAGTCCATATACGCCACAGAGAGTGAAAAAGAATTCTTATTCCGTAAGTGTACTTGAGAGCTAATGAAGGTTCCTCGATGTTCACGAAAATACCTAATCCGTAAAATTTTTCACGGCATTGAGATTGTTGACGTCTAATCATCTTTCCCTTTGAAGCAAGGTTTTCTAGAAGCTTCCACGATTGTTTGGAAAGAGTTCAAAAGTCGTGTCAAAAGATACAAGATTTCACACAAATTTCCAGAAAGATAATGAAAACTTCAACGATTTTAAGAAATATATCAGCAGTATCAGGATTTATACATGCCAAGATTTTTATACGCTTCTAGGAATTGAAAAAAAATCATAGGGTATAAGGCTCAAACCTTAGCCTATTATGCTGTGATTGAGCACATTTATCGATTTAAATATTCATAAATTGAAGATCTTACCGAAATTATGCCACCAAACGGCTTTCTTATTTTCAAAAACAACAATAATGGTTCAAAATCTATTAGGCCGTTACAAATATTTAATTACCATTTTGTCCTACAGGTCTCCGAAAGGTTAAGGGAGGGGATAATAAAAAATAAATAATAAAATGAAAAAAAAATTCTCGGATTTGTTAAAGATTTTTTTGAAAATCCGAATTTTATTTTGTTGCCCTCTCAAAATATTATTTTTTGGCAAAAAAAAATCCAAGGGGGGGGAGACAAAATAGATTTTGAATATTTGTATCGGCCTTATTTAATCCATCAAAAGTTTTGTGCGAAATGGACATAAAGTCTATTTCGCACAAAACTTTTGATGGATTAAATTATGTTCGGCCAAGTTTTCTAATCTCGGATTTGGTGTTGGATGCTTTTTTTACCCATGAAATGTTGATGCATTATTCACTGTTCTAATATTGTTCAAAAAAGTTTTGGTTAATTGTGTAATATACTAAAGAAAATCGTGAATTTAACATGAATGCTAAAATAGTGTGATTGTTATCCGTTCATCTTATGTGCGAAAATAGGTTAGTCCATTCCAAAAACTACTTAATTGGCCAGAAGAAAAATCTCTTGCACTGCCTGCCTACTTAAGTGGTTCCTGCGTTTATCAATTGAAGAAGTGCATGAATCTTGCATATTATAAATAAAGTCGGCTTGATACACTTTTTCAAAGAAGCATTGATAAATATCTCTCTACAAAACGATGTATTATTGTTGAATTATTATTATTAATTTGCATGATGAGCCAACGTTGCATCCAGGCCTAACATTACCTCCCCTACCTGGAATTTTTCGAGGAATGGTCTGGAAAGTCAGGGAATTTTATTCTCAGATTTGAGTCGACACCCTGGATTTTCAACAGATCCAGTCAATTTATTTGTTTCGCGGATGACATGGACATTATCGGTCGAACATTTGCAAAGGTGGTAGAACTGTACACCCGCCTGAAACGTGAAGCAACAAAAGTTGGACTGGTGGTGAATGCCTCAAAGACAAAGTACATGCTTGTGGGCGGAACAGAGCGCGACAGGGCCCGCCTGGGAAGCAGTGTTACGATAGACGGGGATACCTTCGAGGTGGTCGAGGAATTCGTCTACCTCGGATCCTTGCTAACGGCTGACAACAACGTTAGTCGTGAAATACGAAGGCGCATCATCTATGGAAGTCGGGCCTACTACGGACTCCAGAAGAAACTGCGGTCGAAAAAGATTCGCCACCGCACCAAATGTGTCATGTACAAGACGCTTATAAGACCGGTTGTCCTCTACGGACATGAAACATGGACAATGCTCGAGGAGGACTTGCAAGCACTCGGAGTATTCGAGAGACGGGTGCTTAGGACCATCTTTGGCGGTGTGCAAGAAGACGGTGTGTGGCGGCGAAGAATGAACCATGAGCTCGCCCAACTCTCCGTTGAACCCAGTATCCAGAAGGTAGCTAAAGCCGGAAGGGTACGATGTGCAGGGCATGTTGCAAGAATGCCGGACAGCAACCCTGCAAAGATGGTGTTTGCTTCCGATCCGGCAGGTTCGAGACGGCGTGGAGCGCAGCGAGCGATGTGGGCAGACCAGGTGCAAAACGACTTGGCGAGCGTGGGGCGCATTCGAGGATTGAGAGATGCGGCCTCGAACCGTGTATTGTGGCGTCAAATTGTTGATTCAGTGTTATCTGTTTAGATGTAAACTAAATAAATGAATGAATATTGATGTTTACCGTTGAAAGTGCCTTGCGAACGAAAACCGAATTCAGTTCTATGTAATAAATTACTTTACTCGTTTTAAACGTGTACAGATTTCAAATAATTTATCAATTCTTAGAATCTGCATAAATACTAAATGCCGACTATGAGTGTGTCTGGAAGTGAGCTGACAAGTGAAGAAAGGTGGACTTCACCAAAAATTTTCGATTATTTTACACTCTGCTATTAAGGTGACACGGGAAGCACTAACAATCATCAAAATAGTCATCTTTTTCATCATTGAATGCTTAACTTTTTTTCTACAACAAATATGATTTTGAAAAAGTATCACCGGCGCGTGCTTACTCGCAATCTACATGCTGATACATTTACAGTTACATCAAACAACTGAAAACCGAAATACGCCGCTCCACAGTTGCGAGGTGATAATGCTAGAAAGAGACGAAAGATAGGAGAAATAACACGGTGTTTAGTGCCTCCCCGAGTCACCTTAACAACTAAATGACGGGAAAAGCCGCATGTTCGTAACCTAAGATAGGTAATGACATATTCTCAAAATAATTAATCGTTGAATTTTAGAAAATACGAAAATCGGAGATAGTATTCTTTGTTTATTTGAAAGTATTTGGATTATTTTACGTACCTTCACTTGAAAACGACTGATTGCTGAAGTTCTGTTCTGCCAATAATTCAATTATGTTCGGGATGCGATAACTTTTTTTTTGTTTTACATAAACATTCACGTTCATAATCATTTATCCAAAGAACTAGTGATACTTAATACATTTAAGTTTCATTTTAAGGTACACTTTCCCCGAATAGTTAGGCGCATAACAGCTTTCGTCTTATCACAATTGCGTTGCATTTCTTAAAATCCATGCATTAAAACGCATTTTCGTTCACACTCAATCACTCTTCAAACAATGTGTTAAAATGGTTGCAGAACATAGTACGGCTTCAAAAGTTTGTTAGAAATCTTATAAATAGGCTATAAGCAATACAAACTGCGCTCCTACATCTATTTTCACTATAACACGAGCAAGGCACGGAACATCTTCCCCACTGGGTGCATCTGATAATCTGCTCCTCGAGTCGTCAATCGAGCCTTTGTTCAGCAACTTCTTAGATCAAGTTTCAGTTTTTTTTAAGGAGAATAAATTAGTTCATGTCAAACGGTTTTCTGCTATAGAAGTACATTCGTTACACTTCTATCTCCTGGTAGTTAAGCAGTGCCGAATTAAAACAACTACTAGTGTGAGTTAGGGATAGTTTTCCTACGCTTCACTCCCCATCTGCCCCCGCTCGGCTCAAACTCGATCAGCACTCGATGGACGATTTTTGATAAGGAGCATTCTGAATCGTTGGTTGCGATATCGGTGTGGAGGCCACCGACGAGGCAGCCGAGGAGGAAGCGGAGGAAGACTGTAGCAAAACGGTGGCCGCGACCGGTGTCGAAGCTGCCACTAGCGGCGTTGAAGCGGTTACTACGGAAGGCCGCAACGATGACGGTGACGATGAGGAAGATGGTGTCGTCGGAGATAGCGATGAGGGATGTGATGAAGCTGCTGGAACGGAATTCTGGGACGATAGTCTACCGGACACTTTAGGTAACGAACACACTTCACATGTAGTCATGAGTTCGTGGTTCTGGAATGTACAAAGGCTGCAAGTCCATTGTTCTTCGGTGCTTGGGTCGCCACTGCTGCCGCCGACAGGAAGGCTAGAGCTTCCGGATGGAGCCGACAGCGATCGGCCTTCAATCGTATACGATGAGGAAGCTGTCACCGTGGCTGAAGGTGGATGCTGTAGACTATTTGGCTGCATTCTAGGAGGAGGTGGCCGCGGAGGACGTGGCGGACGATTTGCTATTGGGCCGGCAGTTAGGATTGGAGATCCTAAAAAAGGCAAATATCTACTACATTTATATTCAAAAGCAAATTACGACAGAACAAACCTTCGATACTAGGTACATGCAGGCCGTCCGCAATGGAGGCAGTACCCGTTGTCAGTTCAGCTGAGTCGACTTCCTTTTGCATGAGGTCTGCTTCTTGGCGTAGAAGTTGAACCTCCCGGTGGAGATCTTCAGCGATGAGGGGCGAGAGCGGCCGTTGAAAAACATCTATTTCACGTCTTATCGATCTCAGCTGTTGCCGATATCGTTCTACTTCTATGCTCAGTCGATTTTTCTGGTCTAGTTGATGTGTAATGGCAACCTCTGGGGAGTAAAAAGGTATAACAAAATTAGGAAGAGAATACATTTTTCTTCTGCGGAATTGCATGTCGTCACTGATAAGAGCACACAAAGAAACCCATTCAAAACTGAACGTCTCAGCGCAATAAGTTGACAAAACTAACTGATACCAACCTGTCAGGTAGTTCTGACGAAGCTGCTCTTTGGTAAGTCCATCGCTCTCGTTATGTGCCGATGTCACTTGAGCACCGGCGTTCACTGTCACTCCCGCCACCATCTGCTGCTGTTCTCGGTATGGGTTCTCCTGCAACTGCCCACGTTGTGGTATGCTTGCACCACTGCTACCACTACTATTACTATTGTAGCTGTTTCCGACGATGGGAGGATCGAACCCGGGGACATTCGTTCGCATGGCACTGATCGACCCGAAACCGTCTTGAAACGTAATTTCTAATTTGCTTTGGATCCCGGACTGGGCGTTGAAGCCTTTGGCCGTATACTTGAGGGGACTAGCGTGAATGTGGATGGGTGATTGTGGGCCCTCGCTTGGTTGTCGTAGCGTTAGGTTGACCGAAGTCGAACTTCGACTATTAGATCCCGGTGTTTGAGGGCCCGGTGTATTAAATCTACTAGAAGCTTGAGCTAACTCACGCGAAAAAGGTGGTTCCGGTTGCAGCTGCAGGGTTGATGTGTGCCTCTGCCCTAGGGGACTTCTACCGGCTACTGGTGAAACGGTCACGTTTAACTGCACGTTAATAGTTTCGCCTAAATCCGAATTTGCAGTCTGAGATGCACTAATGGGCGGTAATGGTGCCACTCGCGTCGGTCGAGGCCCATTGAATGGCAATGTAGTGGGTCGACTTGGCGCGACACGATTGTTGTTGCTATCAAACGTCGGTATCATCGAGTGGTTATCAGCAGAATTATTTACACTACCACCGTCACGTGATAGATCATCAGTACTGCCTCCGGTTGTCGTTGTGTTATTCGGTATTCGGTTATTATTGTTGATGCTATAGCCACCGGTCGCATCTCCCACACATTTAGACGATTTATCAACGCTGCTCTCCCGACTGCTGCTCCCACTGCTGCCACCGCTGAGGCTGCTCTCCAGTTTATGCAGCTTCCGTTCATTGATACGCCGCTTCAAGCTGGTATTGTGTATCGACTGCGATGGGTAGGCCTGGGCAGCTGCTGGAGAGCCCAGCACGGCTTTCTCCAAGCTGTCGATACACGCCGGTCGGTTGTGGCAGTTGGCCGTCACCAGGTCCGACACGATATGGTCCGGCACGGTAGGAAACTTCTGCTTCATCTCGTGGAACAATTGCATAATTGCAATGTTCGAGCAGGAACAGGTCGAGCGCCGTTGCTTCAGCAGGTTGGTCGAACCTGATAAGCTGGGTTCCGGATATCCGGTAACGAAGGTGTCATTCTCTGGCGGCTTCTTGGAAGGATTAGTCGCCATAATCGGCCATCCTCGTACGGCTCAGCACCGTGCGGGGAAGTTGGTGAACGGGCGGGCACGCTCGTTTCGATCGCGTGATGCCTCAACGTTTAGCAGTGGTGTGATTTGGTGAGCCTGCAATTAGGGAGAGGGAGATAATTCGTTAATGATAACCAGCGAAAACAAATAAAGCTTTTTTATAGTTTTAGCTAGGCCTAACTTATGCCACATATTATGCAACACTTCGGAGCTTGGATAGATACGAGCACGAGGTAATTGAAAGGATGTACGGAATGAAATTGCATCACTTAGGAACTACTTGTCAAAAATAAGTCTATTAACCCGTTTCGCTCTGACCTAGAAATCAAAATTGAAATAACCCGTGTAGGCTCATTTTTCGTCCGATTGCCATGAAATTTTCAGGGAAGAAACGTCATCATGTCTAAATGTTTTCATGTTTAAATACAAATACAAATACAAATAAATGAACGAAAGTGACCTGAATGCTGATGCAAACGTGGTCAATCATTATTGACCAGCATCAGAGATTAGTTTTGATACAATTGAACCACCAGGATATGGTTCCGGATGTTCCGGGAACCTGGTTCTCTGTGGTAGTGGACACTTTTCAAGTGGTGTAAAACCCAGTCTTACGACATATCAAACTTCATGGTTTTGGAAGACAATCCTAATAGATGAGTTTTTGGGAGATTTTGGACACATTGGGCACATCCGGAAGTGTTCCCGGGATCCTGATTCCCTCAAGAAAGTGGACAAATCTTGCCTAGCACCAAAACCCATCTTGCGACATATCAAACTCCATGATTTTGAAAAACAAGCACAATACATGAATTTGTGAGAGATTTTGGACACGTTGGTCACGTCCGAGAGTGTTCCCGGGAGCCTGGTTCCCTCAGGGAAGTGGACAAATTTTGATTAGCACACCGAAACACATCTTGCGGCACGTCAAACTCCTTGATTTTAAAAGACAAGCACAATACATGAATTTTTGAGAGATTTTCGACACATTGGTCACGTCCGGAAGTGTTCCCGGGAGCCTGATTCCCTCAAGGAAGTGGACAAATTTCGATTAGCACCTAAACCCATCTTGCGACATATCAAACTCCACCGGTGTTGAACTTAATCTAGAATTAAAAAAACACCTAAATATAAGAAAACAGGCTTCCGGGAACACTTCCAGATGTGGCCAATATGTCCAAAACCTCTCAAAAACTCATCTATTGAGCTTGTCTTCCAAAATCATGAAGTTAGATATGTCGCAAGATGGGTTTCGGTGCTAATCGATGTTTGTCCGCTTCCCTGAGAGAACTAGGTTCCCGAACATTTCCGGACGTGGCCAATGTGTCCAAAATATCTCATAAACCCATCTATTGAGGTTTTCTTTAAAAATCATGGAGTTTGATGTGCCACAAGATGGTTTTCGATGCTAATCGAAATTTGTCCGCTTCCCTGAAGGAACCAGGTTCCCGGGAACACTTCCGAACGTGGCCAATGTGTCCAAAATCTCTCAAAAACTCATCTATTGAGCTTGTCTTTCAAAATCATGGAGTTTGATATGTCGCAAGATGGGTTTTGGTGCTAGGCAAGATTTGTCCACTTTCTTGAGGGAATCAGGTTCCCGGGAACATTTCCGGATGTGGCCACTGTGTCCAAAATCTCTTGAAAAAAAAAACATCTATTGAGCTTGCAAAATCATGGAGTTTTATGTATCGCAAGATGGGTTTCGGTGCTAATCGAAATTTGTCCACTTCTCTGAGGGAATTAGGGAACACTTCCGAACGTGGCCAATGTGTCCAAAACCTCTCAAAAACTCATCTATTGAGCTTGTCTTCCAAAATCGTGGAGTTTGATATGTCGCAAGATGGATTTCGGTGCCAATCGAAATTTGTCCGCTTCCCCGAGGGAACCAGGTTCCCGGGAACACTTCCGGATGTGGGCAATGTGTCCAAAACCTTCCAAAAACTCATCTATTAGCATTGTTTTCCAAAACCATGAAGTTTGATATGCCGCAAGGCTGGGTTGTGTCCACTTGAATAGTGCCCACCACCCCAAGGAACCAGGTTCCCGGTACATTCGGAACCATGTCCTGGCCATTCAATGGTTTCAAAACTAACTTCGGATAATTGACAATTATGATTGACTACGTTTGCATCATCATTATGGTCACTATCGTTAATTGATCAATGGTTTTAAAAATCACCCGTTTTTGACTGCATCTGACCCAGGGGAATAAATCCGGCCGGAATGGCACCATGGTCAAATCAAGTCATGTACCAAAAAATAGACATGATGACGCTTCTTCCCTGAAAATTTCATGGCAATCGGACGAAAAATGAGCCTACACGGGTTATTTCAATTTTGATTTCTAGGTCAGACCGAAACGGGTTAACAGATTGTCATGAAATTTTCAGGGACTGAAATACAATATGTAAACTTGATATATGCATAACTATTTCACTTTCATTCTTTAATACATTTAAATGCTGGAACTTTTTCTTAAATGAACTCAGGGAAGATCCATAAAGTACGTCACGCAAAAATTGGCCCGCAATTTTCAACCCCCCTTGTATGGATCGTCACGCTACTCTGAACCCCCCTCCCCCTAGAGGCGTGACGTACTTTGTGGATGGCCCCTCATAAGATTTTGTACAAGTCATAAACCAAGATTTTTCTGCTTTAAATCTTTCCCAACAAACAAATTAACTCATTGTATTGTCGTTGTCGATTATTTGACCTTTTTGGGGCAACTTTCCCAAAGAACCCTTATTTTTGACACCTCTAACTTTTACAAAAATTAAAAACATAGAATCAAAAAAGTGCTGCAGTGTGAACCGGCCTAAACAATGAGATTGCTGCTCTCCCAAAATTTGGCGAATATCAGTCCAAAATTATGCAAACTTATTAGTTTTCGAAGAAATCAGCCGATTTGAAAAATGTTGTATGGGCTGGCTTTTAAACGACTGACATTCCCAGCAATGAATGTCGCAATGCGCCTTCAAAATGACAATTTGGAACACAGGAGAAGTTACCGTGGGGAAATCAGTCAGTATCATGATCTTACTTGACCGTATGCCTTTTGGCCATAAAAGCTAGAAAGTAGGCTTTGAAATTTTAATTTCAATAACATGTGCACAATTGAAAAACAAATCGCCACCCAGCAAACACAATGTTTCAGGTGACATTTGTTCGCGTGTTGGGCATAATTTTACCCAAAATATTTGTGTTTAAATTGCAAGTCGCAATTAATAGAGTGAGATCAACAGAATAAAAATTAAAGGAATCGCTTCTCAAGGTGCGTATTGAACTATGTATTTACACTTTTACAGTGATAGTCTGGTCAATCAGTCTGCTACAATTTAAATATTTAGTTAGAAAATAGTGGCACTGTGTACGGATTATGATCCATTGACTCGTAGTCCGTATATGGTGGACGGAGGTAGATTCAGGAAGTGATGATTTCGTTGTTTTTTATGCAATGCAGAAGCTCATAAAAATAGTGGCTCTCGTGCACCTGCATCAATACGCTAAGAGAAATGTCAGAAAAGAAAAAGTAGAATCACGAAAAAAAATCCACAGCAAGATATGGGATGCAATTCTCTAAATATTTTTTTATAATTTCAAAATGATATGTTGGAGAAATACTCTGACCACTATCTGGTGATGGTTAAACTGCGCCCAAAACTACCCGTCATCAACAATGTTCGGTAGCGACGACCGCCGCGGTACGACCTAGAGCGACTGAAGCAACCTGATGTCGCCACTGCATACGCGCAGCATCTCGAGGCAGCGTTGCCGGAAGAGGGTGAGCTCGGTGGGGCCCATCTTGAGGACTGCTGGAGTACAGTTAAAGCAGCCATTAACGACGCAGCGGAGAACAACGTCGGGTATATGGGTCGAAGTCGACGGAACGATTGGTTCGACGAAGAGTGCAGACAGATTCCGGAGGAGAAGGACGCAGCGCGGGCGGTCGCGCTGCAGCAAGGTACCCGGCAGAACGTGGAACGTTATAGACGGAAGCGGAGACAGCAGACCCGCCTTTTTCAGGAGAAGAAACGCCGCCTGGAAGAAGCGGAGTGCGAGGAGATGGAACAGCTGTGCCGTTCTCAAGATACACGCAAGTTCTATCAGAAGCTCAACGCATCCCGCAAAGGCTTCGTGCCGCGAGCCGAAATGTGCCGGGATAAGGATGGGAGCATCTTGACGGACGAACGTGTGGTGATCGAAAGGTGGAAGCAGCACTACGAGGAACATCTGAACGGCGCTGAGAGTACAGGCAGTGAAAGTCAAGGCAGCGGAGGAGATGACTACGTCAGTTCAGCGGACGATGGAAGCCAACCAGCCCCCACCTTGAGGGAAGTTAAACAGCTTCAACAGCTAAAGACCAATAAAGCAGCTGGTAAGGATGGTATCGGAGCTGAGCTCATCAAGATGGGCCCGGAAAAGCTGGCCACTTGCCTGCACAAACTGATAGTCAGAATCTGGGAAGCCGAACAGCTACCGGAGGAGTGGAAGGAAGGGGTTATATGCCCCATCTACAAGAAAGGCGACAAACTGGAGTGTGAGAACTTTCGAGCGATCACCATCCTTAATGCCGCCTACAAAGTGATATCCCAGATCATCTTCTGTCGTCTGTCACCATTAGTGAACGAGTTCGTGGGAAGTTATCAAGCCGGCTTCGTTGACGGCCGCTCGACAACGGACCAGATCTTTACTGTACGGCAAATCCTTCAAAAATGCCGTGAATACTAGGTCCCAACGCACCATCTGTTCATTGATTTCAAGGCGGCATACGATAGTATAGACCGCGTAGAGCTATGTAAAATAATGGACGAGAACAGCTTACCTGGTAAGCTTACCAGACTGATCAAAGCAACGGTGGATGGTGTGCAAAACTGTGTGAAGATCTCGGGCGAACACTCCAGTTCGTTCGAATCGCGCCGGGGACTAAGACAAGGTGATGGACTTTCGTGCCTGTTGTTCAACATTGCGCTAGAAGGTGTCATGCGGAGAGCCGGGTGTAACAGCCGGGGTACGATTTTCAACAGATCCAGTCAATTTATTTGCTTCGCGGATGACATGGACATTGTCGGCCGAACATTTGCAAAGGTGGCAGAACTGTACACCCGCCTGAAACGTGAAGCAACAAAAGTTGGACTGGTGGTGAATGCGTCAAAGACAAAGTACATGCTTGTGGGTGGAACCGAGCGCGACAGGGTCCTCCTGGGAAGCAGTGTTACGATAGACGGGGATACCTTCGAGGTGGTCGAGGAATTCGTCTACCTCGGATCCTTGCTAACGGCTGACAACAACGTTAGTCGTGAAATACGAAGGCGCATCATCTGTGGAAGTCGGGCCTACTACGGGCTCCAGAAGAAACTGCGGTCGAAAAAGATTCGCCACCGCACCAAATGTGTCATGTACAAGACGTTAATAAGACCGGTAGTCCTCTACGGACATGAAACATGGACAATGCTCGAGGAGGACTTGCAAGCACTCGGAGTATTCGAGAGACGGGTGCTTAGGACCATCTTTGGCGGTGTGCAAGAAGACGGTGTGTGGCGGCGAAGAATGAACCATGAGCTCGCCCAGCTCTACGGCGAACCCAGTATCCAGAAGGTAGCTAAAGCCAGAAGGGTACGATGGGTAGGGCATGTTGCAAGAATGCCGGACAGCAACCCTGCAAAGATGGTGTTCGCTTCCGATCCGGCAGGTACGAGACGACGTGGAGCGCAGCGAGCGAGATGGGCAGACCAGGTGCAGAACGACTTGGCGAGCGTGGGGCGTATCCGAGGATGGAGAGATGCGGCCTCGAACCGTGTATTGTGGCGTCAAATTGTTGATTCAGTGTTATCTGTTTAGATGTAGACTAAATAAATGAAAAAATGAAAAATGAATGAATGTTGGAGAAATGACGGCTTTGGCAGGTTTTGTTCTATTATTGTCAGGGGGGTTTTTGTTGATCAAATTTTATGTAATTCGGCCACAATATTCTTTGATATCCAAAGAATGTATAGCATAGCTTGTCGTCTATTACGACCCCAAGGAGCTTCAAACTCCGCTTTGATGCGATCGCAACTTCACCCACGTGAATCACTGCATGTTGAACCGACTTGCGGTTGTTGACGATAACCACCTCCGTCTTATGTTGAGCGAGCTCCAGGCCTCTGGCGATCATCCAATCCGCCACCGTGCTGATCGCATGTGCTGCGGTCAGTTCTACCTCGGGAATTGAGTCTCCGTTAACCTCCAAGGTTACGTTACCGGCGAAGCCGACAATCTTAACACCAGGAGGGAACTTAAGCTTCAGAACCCCGTCATACACAAGGTTCCGTAATACCAGACCCAGTATTGAACGGGTCTTCCACGAAAGGCTGAATCACATAAGGCTGAAAACTCATAAGGCTGAACACGAAAGGCTGAAAAGTAAAAATCTCACATAAGGCTGAAACTCGAAAGGCTGAAAATTATGGGGAAACCAATTTTAGTGGAAGAATTCACATTTGACGTGAATAGGAGCACAAACCAAAATGATCCGCAACCTTCTTGCAACTTCTTGTTGTCTTTCAATTTTTATACGGAATTCTTATTTTTTAGTCTACACAGCTCAAAAAATGTTGAGGTAACAGTTCTTTCTCCATAATTATTCCTTCTTAATTCCTCCTTTCTTGCTCCTGCTTCCTTCTTCTGCCTTCCTTGTTCTTTCTTGCTTCTTTCTTTTTTCTAGTTTCTTCTTCCTTCATTTTTGTTTGTTCTTCTTCTTCCTTCTTCATTAATTCATTTTTCTTTGTTTTTCTTCTTCCTTCTTCATTCATTCCTTTTGCTTTCTTATTTCTTCCTTTTCCTTGTTTTTTTTTTCTTTTTCTTCTTTCTTCCTTCTTTCCTTGTTTTTCCTCCCTTTCTGTCTTCTTTCCTCTACCTTCTTCCTTTTCCAAATTTATTCTTCCTTATTCCTTTTTGTCTATTCTTCATTCATTCTACCTTCTTCTTTCTTCTTACTTACTTCTTTCAACCTTTTTTTCCTTTTCTTTCTTTCGTCCTTTCTTCTTCTTTCTTTCTTCCTTCTTCCTTGTCCCTTGTTTTTTCATCTTTCTTTCTTCTTTCGTCCTATTTTCTTCCTTAATTTTCCTTCCTTTTCCTTTTTTCGTTTTATCTTCTTCATTATTGTTCCTTCTTATTTCTTCCTTCTTCATTCTTCCATCTTTCTTGTTTCTTCTTGCTTCATCATTATTCCTTCTTCCATCTTTATTTTACTTTTTCCTTCTTCTTTATTCTATGTTTTTTCTTCAATCTTTCATCCTTTTTCCATCTTTCTTCGTCCGTCTTCTCTCTCTCTTCTTCCATTTTCTTCCCCCTTTTTCCTTTTTCCTTCTTCCTTGTTTCTTCTTGCTTCATCATTATTCCTTCTTCCATCTTTATCTTACTTTTTCCCTCATTCTTTATTCTCTATTCTTTATTCTTTATTCTCTGTTCTTTATTCTCTGTTCTTTATTCTCTGTTCTTTATTCTCTGTTCTTTATTCTCTGTTCTTTATTCTCTGTTCTTTATTCTCTGTTCTTTATTCTCTGTTCTTTATTCTCTGTTCTTTATTCTCTGTTCTTTATTCTTTATTCTTCATTCTTTATTCTTTATTGTTTATTCTTTATTCTTTTGTCTTTATTCTTTATTCTTTATACATTATTCGCTATCCAACTACTCAACATAGTTGGTACAACATATCGCAGGGTTGGAATTCATTTCATTCCATCAATTTCAGCGTTTCGATATATATCAGCCTTTTGAGACTTTCAGCCTTTCGGAATTTCAGCCTTTTGAGTTCAGGACACCCGTATTGAACCTTGCGAAACTCCTGCGGTAAAAGGAACGCTTCTCTGACCGGCATCGGTGTCGTATAATAGAACACGGTTCTGAAAATAGCTTTCCAAAATCCGGTACAGGCTAAGCCGGTGGCTTGCGCTGTTGAATGCGTTCTTCACATCAAGTGTCACTAACGCAGAATATCGAATTCCTCGCCTTTTCTGTTGGATCGCTATCTAGGCGGTTTTTACCACCGAGTTAATATCGACCAACGTGGACTTCCTTGCGAAAACCGAACTGATTGCTTGCCAGGCCGTCCGTACCCTCTGAGTACGGGGTCAGTCTGTTGAGGATGATCCTCTCTAGCAACTCGCCCGTCGTGTCTATAAGACTTCTCCGGCCTTCGGCAACAACACCAATTTCTGCCTTTCCAACTTTCGGGGAATCTACACTCATCAAGGCATCTCTGCATAGCTAGCCTAAACATGTTCGGGTTCTCTATGATTCCTGCCTTGAGAGTGCTGTTCGGAACTGCTGCCCCACTCCACTGCCCAAGCGTTAAAATCTCCTGCTATGACGACCGGCTTACGACCCGCTAGGTCAGACGATAGCCTACCGATCATCTGGTTGAACTGTTCTAATGGCCACCTTGGTGGGGCATAGCAGCTACAATAGAACATAGTCTTCTCGACCTCTGTACTGCACTGTTCTCTGACGGCAGAGTCAACGTCATCCGCCTTCGTGACCTCGTCCAGTTGCTTGCACTGGAGGGTCACTTCCGCCCCCAACGACCTCACCTCAGCGTCGTCACTCAAGACCTCTTGGTCCAGCTTCCTGTAGTCAGTCCCACTAGCCTGCGCTCTGCGTTTCAGAACCAAGATCATTTCACCGGCCTTGGAGTGTCTGACGCTTCGCACGTCCGCACCCAGCGCCGTAAGCTTTTCGTCCGCCCGGATCGATTTAAGAACTTCAGCGTACTTTTCCTTATCAGTTTTCTCCAACAAGACCTCACCTCTGTCCTTACCTTTCTTTGCAGGTCGAGATGTGTTCTACTTCCGCTTTGCCCTACTAACCAGCTGCCAGGAATTTTCAGTCCCTAATGCCGATGGCACAGGCCGGCTGGTATCCTCTTGCGGCCCGGCGATTTGCGCCTGGTTGGTGCCTTTCGCCTTTTTGGGCCTAGAAGTCCAGACGATGTTTGGCCTTTATGGTCGCACGTCGTTTGCCTTTGCTCTGAGCGCTTTTGCCGGATTGCTGCCTGAGCCGTTTCGGGTTAGGCGCAGTCTTTTCTTCATTGCCCGTCAGGGCGAAATCAATCGCTTCCTGGGCCATGGTCGCTTCTCCAAGGAAGGAGAAGGGAACCTATGTCGGCCTTCTCTCTTTCCATCACGCGCCTAATAAACGCATCCTGTTCTTGTCTTGCGACTCTAACAGCCTGGCGGAGCATCCGAAGGTTCTGTTTCAGTTCCTTACTGATGTTCTTCCTTGCGTTTGCGATCTCGATGATATCATCGAGTTGCTCGGCGATCACCCGCATCTTGGCTAGAGGCGCGCCGAGCGTGCTGATTGGGCTATACCCCGTCACTGCTGAGGAGACTCCGGGGCTGCTAGTTGAAGCCTCCGTCACTCCGCTCTCCACCTCCCTGGGAGGAGACCTCACCAAACCTCCCTTAGCAAAGGGGTTTACCACCTCCATGCTTAACGAATCGTAAAAAGAATTATTTTTGGCTTCACTCATTGTAATTGGGTCCCCCTTGTAGCTACCGTTTGTCTAGCTGGTTGGACGGCCTCATTTGCCTTCTCTTTAGGAAAGGGCACAGACTAGAGTGCGCCAATTACCGAGGAATAACCCTCCTTAATTCGGCGTACAAAATTATGTCCCGTATTCTGTTCAACAGATTTAGACCGCTTGAAGAGTCCTTCGTCGGCGAATACCAAACAGGTTTTCGTGGGCCGATCAACGATGGATCAAATGTTTACCCTGAGACAAATCCTTGATAAATTTCGAAAGTATAACTTGCAGACACATCATCTGTTTATTAATTTCAAGGCGGCGTACGATTCAGTGAAATGGAATGACGTATGGCGAATTATGCTTGAACATGGTTTTCCGGCGAAACTGATACGGCTGATTCGAATAACGTTGGACGGATCGAAATCAAGTGTAGTGGGTTGCGTATGAAATATCGACATCATTTGTTACCTTAGATGGATTAAAGTAGGGTGATGCACTCTCGAATCTACTGTTCAATATACCGCTCGCGGGAGCGATTAGGAGAGCTGGTGTGCAAAGAAGCGGTACCATTATCACAAGATCGCATATGCTCCTGGGATTTGCGGACGATATCGATATTATCGGGATTGATCGCCGTGCCGTGGAAGAGGCTTTTGTGCCTTCTAAGAGGGAGACAGCGAGGATTGGACTCACGATTAATACCTGCAAAACGAAGCACATGGTCGCTGGCAATTAACGTGGGTTCATTAGTGGTGGTGGAAGCGAAATGGTTCTGGATGGTTAAAAATTTGAAGTGGTAGAAGAATTTGTGTATCTTGGACAGGCATTGAAGAAAATCAGATCACCTATGGGAGACAACTGAGCGAGGCAAATCACTTGGTAACCTAACAATGAGTGTTGTTACCACACGCTGTTAGAAAAATCTTTTCAGACATTAAGAAAATTAAGTCCGCTATGAGAATGGAACTCTGATACACTGCATGGGAGGCTTTGATACTTTCTCTCCTCCATCCCAGCAACTTAAAAGCAGCGTGAATAAAGCAGAACACCTGATGTGTTTTGGTTTTATTCTTGTACAGCAAGCGTAACACAAATGCTCCAGTCGTAGCTTCCCTAGATACCGTACCAAATTTGGTTTGGCGAACTCTGTTGCTCCTTGTTTACGCAGCAACGATCGCTCGTAATCGTTGTTTGGTATCAATCCATCTGATATCCAGCTGTTCACTTACTGGCATAGGATGCTATGATTGAATTGGATCAATACTCGTCCGCTTCACTCACGCTCTCAATGCCTGATCTTCGAACATTAGTAACGTGCGATAATGATGTTACCCGCGAGGTGAAAAGGCGTATTGCAGCTGCAAATAGGGCTTATTACGAATTTCGTTACCAGCTTAATTCCCGTAGTTTGCAAACGAAAACAAAACTCGCGCTGTATACTACTCTGATTCTTCCAGTGGCTTTATACGGCCATGAAACATGGACGTTAAAGGAGGTTGATCGGAGAGCTTTTGGAGTGATTGAGCGTAAGGTGCTGCGGACAATACTCGGTAAACAGTAGAACGGTATCTAGCGGCGTCGCATGAATCACGAATTGTACCAGGTGTATAAAGGGCTGGATATTATTAAGCTTATACAACACGGCAGACTACAGTGGGCTGGTCATGTTGTTCGTATGTCGGAAGAACGTCATGCGAAAATAATATTTAGTAGAGAACCCGGAAGAGGCCACAGGCTTCGTACACGATGGCTTTTTGCAGTTGAAGAGGACCTGAGGGCGCTCAATGTTCAGGGCGACTGGAAGCGATTTGCCCAGGATCGAGTCCAGTGGAGAAGGATACTCCATTCGGCGTAGGTTCATCAATGAGGATCGGCGTAGGATCATTAATGATCTCATGGTTATCTTTGCATGCTTTACGGCATGCAGGGAGGCCATGTAAGGGTTGACACTTACGTGTTCAGAGCCAGATCGGCGCAAGTCAGGAAAGGGCATCTGAGCCTACTCCCACCCAGCAGGCAAAGCTTGGTGGCAGGATTGGACAGCGTGCTACAAGGCCCGCCACGGTTTTAGGGGACGGAAGACAGCCTAGCCATTATCCCACTCGCCGTTTCGAGTCAGTGTCACCCGGCTCTACTAAGAGAGTAGAATGTCAGACTGTCAGCCCTCGCCTTTACAATATTACGATATCCAACACAAGGTCCGTTAACACGGGGCCAGAATGCAATAATCAGGATCTCGCTGGCATTGATCCTGATGTGCATTGATGTGATGTGCTGGCATTGATCCTTGGGCTACTTTGCGCTTTGAGCGGCACACGCTCGTTTTAACATGCGTGTTTTTTTTTTTTTTTCCCTAAACAATGGAGGGGGAATCTGCTCAACAGACATCCTGGGTTGACCAGGAAGTGCTGGGTTAGGGGCCACCTCCAATGAGGGAGGCAGGGCTGCATCCCCGACCAGCTAAACCGTTTCCATTGCCGCTGCTTCCATCGTCCCTTCGGTACAACCAGAAAGTAATGCTTCAAAGGGGGGCCAGTGCATAACGCACCCTCGAGGTTAGCTGCGTGTCCTTGCAGCATCGAACATCGTGACTCGCTTTTTTAGAAGAACACCATGGTATCGTGCCAGCGAAGGTGGGCAGGGTCGACTTCGCGCCTGCTTCCCTCTGCACGACTGGTATCAAGAATGATGATGCCGCGTGCACCCCAAATTGACCTTTCTGCGATAGGGCCTATTCGCCAGCACACAGAGGAACTTGCCGACGCGAGGCCTACGCCTGCCCCAGCCTTGACGAGGAGACCGACGCCGCGAAAGCGACGATACCATGTTGTTCTTCGCGCGGCCACTTGTTCGATAAAAGGATCGAGTTCGACCACAGAGCGTGTGTGTGTGTGTGTGTGTGTGTGTGTGTGTGTGTGTGTGTGTGTGTGTGTGTGTGTGTGCGTGTGTATTTGTACACAATTTTGTACACAGCAAAAAAAATATTAATATGCCGCGACGTAACTCTTCGAAACGTACTCAATAATTCTACGTAAACATAGATTTAACGTATTTTTACATCAGATTGATGCTTATGTACATGGATCGATGTAAAACATGATTGGTGAAGATGTTTTCATCACTGCGTAAAAGAATCACAATATTACCTTTAAATTATTGTAATTTACTACATCAGAAAGGATGCACATTAAGTAAGTATGAAAACAAGCATAATATTACATGAAAAAGCGATATATTGCGTGTAATCAACGTAATATTACCGGAACCGAATCACAACTGTCAACTCAGTCGAGCCATCAGTTTTCACTTTGTCGGCTGGAGCAAAACAATTTGCGTCAGCAAAAATCTTGTGGAAGTCCATCGAAATATCACCTAACGGACTCTGGACGGAAAACGGAAATCCTTATTCGGAAGCAGGGAATTCAGGTAAGATATTCTCGGATGCATGAAAGCTGAACCAAATCTCCTATCTGTTATTTTCAACCAGTTGCTCAGTTTCAGTTTCTTTGTTGCAGATCAAATAATCCTGTGGAGTCGTACCAACATTTGCCGTTCATCGCATATTACCGGGAATCTGAAGCAATACCAATTTGTGATGATGGAGCAATGATGGCCCACAAAAAAAAGCGATTTAGCGGGTGAAAAAGATAATTTCGGTAAAAAGGAACCGGGTAAGCGCACAGAGAGGCGCTCGTCATTCGGGCACCTATTCGGGAATCTAACAGGTAAGGTGGCATCTTTGATGGACATAATCTGAAACATCCATGCAGCGTTTTGCCCAGAATAATATTTAGTTTGTACCTACACGATTTCCAGAGAATGGAGGAGCTGAAATCAACGATTGTGTTGTTGTTGCCAGTGCAGCACGCCACCGGGCGCGCAGAGACAAAGCAACACCGACATCGAAGGATCAGGTATGAAAATAACAGAATGCGTAACAACAATATAAACATTGCTGAATCACAGATACATATGGCGAAGAAATAAATAAAAACTCCAAAATTATCATGAGCAAAGTAATAGTTAAAAACAACAACAAAAATAGAATTTAATTTTAAATTTGAAATTTTTAATTTTTTGTTTTTAGTTTATAATTTTTAATCTTTGATTTTAATTATATTTTTAATGAACTTTATATCTAAACCGAAATTATTGGATGGCGACCCACCGACATTTTTTTTTAAATCCAATTTCAAGTTTTTTCGAATATTTCTTTTGAGTTTTATTTGAAATTATTAGCTCAGCGAAATCCACCCAAAATTATTTCAAAGATTTATCCAAATATTTCTTGAGGATTCGAACCAAGAATTTCTTCAACAACCCTTTCAGATTCTTTGAAGAATTTCTCTAGAAACTCCACTAGGAAATGGCTCCAAAATTTCATTTCAAATTCTCTAATAAATTTATAAAAATACTTTGGAGGTTTGAACCAGAAATTCCTTCGTGAAGTTCTTCAGGAAAGTTATAAGAATACCACCAAGAATTATTTTATGCAATCTTTTAGGAACTTCTTCGAATATTTTCACAAAAAATCTATCATGGAATCCATTAGGGCTGTGCGCCGATTGAAATTTTATCAGCGGCAGCGTGGGTCGGCGTGAACTGATTTCATTTCATTCACAATTTTCCGAAGTTCCTCCAAGTTCTTCCAGGATTTCCTACGGAAGGTTTTCCGGAAGTTCCTCCAGGAATTCCTTCGGAAGCTCCTCCGGAAATTTTTTCATGAATTTATCTGGAGATTTCTCCAAGAATGCCTCCAAAAGTTAATCCAGTATTAACTCTGGAACTTCCTCAAGCAATTCCTTCGAATGTTCCTCCAGAAACTCCTCCTGATTATCCTCTAGGCATTTCGATGGAAGGTCCTACAGAAAACCCTCTGGAAGTTCCCCCGGAAGATCCTCCAGGAATTCCACCGGAAGTTCCTCCAGGAATTCAACTGAAAATTCTTCCAGAATTTTTTTTTCGGAAGTTCCTCCAGGAATTCCTTCTTCCTTCGGTAGCTCCTCCAGGATTTTTTTGGAAGTTCCTTTAAGAATTCCTTCGGAAGATTCTCCAGAAGTGCATCCAGGAATTCCACTGGAAGTTCCTCCAAGGATTTCACTGGAAGTTCCTCGGGAAGTACCTCAAGGAATTCCTCCGGAAGTTCCTCCAAAAATCCCTTCAGAACTTGCTCCGGAACTTTCCCCGTTCCTCCAGGAATTCCTCCGGAAGTTCCTCCAGGAATTCCTCCGGAAGTTGCTCCAGGAATTCCTCCGGAAGTTGCTCCAGGAATTCCTCCGAAAATTCCTCCAGGAATTCCTTCGGAAGTTCCTCCAGGAATTCCTCCGGAAGTTCCTCCAGGAATTCCTCCGGAAGTTCCTCCAGGAATTCCTCCGGAAGTTCCTCCAGGAATTCCTCCGGAAGTTCCTCCAGGAATTCCTCCAGAAGTTCCTCCAGGAATTCCTCCGGAAGTTCCTCCAGGAATTCCTCCGGAAGTTCCTCCAGGAATTCCTCCGGAAGTTCCTCCAGGAATTCCTCCGGAAGTTCCTCCAGGAATTCCTCCGGAAGTTCCTCCAGGAATTCCTCCGGAAGTTCCTCCAGAAATTCCTCCGGAAGTTCCTCCAGGAATTCCTCCGGAAGTTCCTCCAGGAATTCCTCCGGAAGTTCCTCCAGGAATTCCTCCGGAAGTTCCTCCAGGAATTCCTTCGGAAGTTCCTCCAGGAATTCCTCCGCAAGTTCTTCCAGGAATACCACCGACAGTTCCTCCAGGAATTCCTCCGGAAATTCCTCCAGGAATTCCTCCGGAAGTTCCTCCAGGAATTTCTCCGGAAGTTCCTCCAGGTATTTCTCCGAAAGTTCCTCCAGGAATTCCTCCGGAAGTTCCACCAGGAATTCCTCCGGAAGTTTCTCCAGGAATTCCTTCGGAAGTTCCTCCAGGAATTCCTCCGAAAGTTCCTCCAAGAATTCCTTCGGATGTTTATCCAGTCCTTCAGGACTTTCATTGAAACTTTGTTCAAGAATTCCTTCGCAAGTTCTTTCAGGAATTCCTCCGGAAGTTCCTTCAGAAATTCTTCCGGATGGTTCTTCAAGAACTCCGACTGTAGGTTCTACAAGAATTCCTCCAGAAGGTCCTACAGGAATTCCTCCGGAAGATTCTTCAAGAATACCTCCGGAAGTTCTTCCCGAAATTCCTCCGGAAGTTCCTCCAGAAATTCCTCTGGAAGTTTCTCCAGGGGTTCCTCCGGAAGATCCTCCAGGAGTTTTTCTTGAAGTTCCTCCATGAATTCGTTCGGAAGTTGCTCCAGGAATCTCTCCTGGAATTCATTTGAGAGTTCCTCCGGAGGTTCCTTAATGCATTCGTTCGGAAATTCTTCGAAAAATTTATGCAAAAGCTTCTCTAGGAGTTCCTCCAGTAATTTCTCCAGAAGTGCCTCCAGAAATTCTTCTGTTAATTGCTTACCTTAAAATTCTTTAGGAATTCAACCGGATGTTCCTATATGAATTCCTGGAGGAACTTCCGAAGGACTTCCTGGAGAAACTTCTTGGAGGAACTTCCGAAAGAATTCCTGGAGAAATATCCGCAGAGATTCCTGGAAGAATTTTCGAAGGAATTCCTGGAGGTACTTCCGAAGGAATACTTGGAGAAACTTCCGAAGGAACTGCTGGAAGAACTTCCGAAGGAATTGCTGGAGGAACTTCCGAAGGAATTGCTGGAGGAACTTCCGAAGGAATTGTTGGAGGTCCTTTTGAAGGAATTCGTGGAGAAACTTCCGAAGTGATTCATGAAGGAACTTCCAAAGGAATTCCTGGAAGAACTTTTGAAGAAACTTCTGGAGGAACTTCCGAAAAAATGCCTAGAGAAGCTTCCGAAAGAGTTCGTTGAGGAACTTCCGAAGGAACACTTGGAGGAAGTTCCGAAGGAATTGCTGGAGGTACTTTCGAAAGAATTCCTCCAGAAACTTCCGAAGAAATTCCTGGAGGAACTTCCGAATTAATTTGTGGAGGAACTTCCAAAGGAATTCCTGAAGAAACTTTGGAAGGATTTCCTGGATGATTTTCCGAAGAAATATTTGAGGAACTTTCGAAGGAACACCTAGAGAAACTTCCGAAGGAATTGCTGTAGGAACTTCCAAAAAGATTCCTGAAGGAACTTCGGAAAAGATTCCTGGAAGAACTCCTGAAGGAATTCTTGGAAGAACTGTCGAAGGAACTCCTGGAAGAACTTTCGAAGGAATTCCTGGAGAAGCTTCCGGAGGAACTCCTGGAGAAGCTTTTGAAAGAATTCCTGTAGGAACTTCCGAAGGAATTCCTGGAGGAACTTCCGAAGGAATTGCTAAAGAAACTTCCGAAAGAATACTTGGAGGAACTTCCGAAGAAATTGCTGGAGGTACTTTTGAGAGAATTCGTGGAAAAACTTTCGAAGAATAGTTGGAAGAACATCCGAAGGAATTGCTGGGGGCATTTCCGAAAAAAAAGTCCTACAGAAACTTCCAAAGGAATTCCTGGAGGAACTTCCGAAGTGATTCTTGGAGGAACTTCCGAAAAGATTCCTGGAGGAACTTATGAAGGAATTTCTGGAGTAACTCTCGAAGGAATTCATGGAGAAGCTTCTGAAAAAAATCCTGGAGGAACTTCCGAAGAAATTCTTGGAGGAACTTCCGGTGGAATACCTGGAGGAACTTCCGAAGAAACTGCTGGAGGTATTTCCGAAGGAATTGCTAGAGGAACCTCCGAAGAGATTCCTGGAACAACTTCCGAAGGAAAACCTGGAGGAACTTCCGAAGGAACTGCTGAAGGAACTTCCGAAGGAACTGCTGAAGGAACTTCCGTAGGAATTTCTGGAGGAACCTCCGAAGAAATTCCTGAAGAAACTGTTGAAGGTACTTTTTTAGCAATTCCTGCAGGTACTTCCAAAGGAATACCTGTAGGGACTTCCGAAGGTACTGCTGGAGGAATTACCGAAGGAATTGCTGGGGGAATTTCCGAAGGAATTGCTGGAGGAACTTCCGAAGGAACTGCTGAGGAACTTTCGAAGGAATTCTTGGAGGAACTTTCGGAGGAACTGCTGAAGGAACTTCCGAAGAAATTGCTGAAGAAACTTCCGAAGAAATTGCTAGAGAAACTTCCGAAGGAATTGCTGGTAAAACTTTGGACGGAATTGCTGGAGAAACTTCCGAAGAAATTGCTGAAGGAACCTCCGAAGAAATTCCTGAAGAACTGCCGAAGGTGCTTCTTTAGGAATTCCTGGAAGAACTTTCAAACGAATTCCTGGAGGAACTTCCGAAGGATTTACTGTAGTAACTTCCGAAGGAATTTCTTTAGGAACTTCCGAAGAATTTCCTGTAGGAACTTTCAAAGAAATTCCTGGAGGAACTTCGCTGACGCCGTCGCCGCCACCAACGGCGAGACACCGCCGCACCGTCACCGCTGATTGAAAACGATCTATTAGAATAAAATCAGCTTTGATTCAAATCGTTCGGGGCTGTCAGTTTGAATATGAATCTGAAACATTCATTTTCCCAGCAGCTGTTCTAGATTCATTTTTTATACCAGTCAAATGTCAAAAAAATAAAACTGGTTTAACGCTCCGTTCTGTTTTCTGCAGATTTGAACCACGATTGGATCACGAGATTCAAATATTTTTTATTTTTATTTTTTCATATTTTTTAAATTTGTAATGAAACTGAATCACTACTGATTTCACTCTTACCCAGCCGCAGATTAATCGGCGCACAGCTATAAATATAAGAATATATTCGGGATAGTTTTTGAAGAAATGTTTGGAAAATTCTGAAGAAATATGTTCGGGGAAATTGAAGTAGAAATTCTTAAAAATTAAAAATTGAAAATTCAAAAATTAAATTAAAAATAAATAATAAATTCAAATGCTTCCAAAATAAATAAAATGTAAAATAGTTTCAAATAAAAATGTATTTTCGATCATGAAAGAAAACATCCGAATCCCCCTAACCCCGCTGCCGAAAGCGGGTTTTTTCCTGACCATTTTACGTTGTTTTTTCAGTTACATCGGCTATATTACGTCGAAAATGAATTACATTGCTTTAATTCGAGGAGGAAATATCAAGTACGTCAACTTTTTGTTACGTCATTCAGATGTAATAAAACATTCTATTTACGACGGCGATGATGTGCATCAAATCTGATGTAATATTACTTTTTATTTTTTACTGTGTAGACACTTTGCAACTTAGCATTGGCCGAATAACTCGCAACAAGTTTCATTCGACGGGGTCCCCTTTTTACTCAAGCAAATGTAAAGCATTTATAGCTTTCTGATAGTATTAAAAGTATAAAAATTCTGTCCCATTATTTGCTATTGAAAACTGGCCAGATTGGACTATGAGATCAGAAGTTATGGCCAAAATACAATGTTTTATGTTTAAAGCACGCAAAAAAACACTCATTCATATTTTTTAGTATTTTTTTTGCACGAGAAAGGCACCAACACCGCTAGGTGGAGTAATCTAGGTTTTTTTAAGTATGTATAAATTATTTCAATACGATGCTTACACATATCAAAAGTGCAATCACATTATCACAGTTCAAGAGGCTTTGTGTTTCACACGTAAAAGCAGCCTTAAGCAGCTGCTTAGTTGACTTTCTATAATTCAATAATGTTTGTATTTTGACGAAGTTTGAAATACGGATCATGAGAAGCATGTTTCGCGAAAATTGTTTGGTGTTAGTGCTTTCTGTGCTTTCTGTGCGAGTAGAAGGTGTGGAGCAATATTTCCAAGAACATGTTCGCGAGTGTCTAGCTTTGCCTACTTCTTGTTTTGGGGAGTACGTTCACCGATTTCCACCACTGTCCAGGATGTTTATTTTTTATTAGGTAACTGTGTATCTAGCGCTTATTTTATGCGTGGATTTATTTGCTGCGTTGTACGACATTTGAAACGGATTCTTGTGACTAATTATAACTAATCTTTATTGCTTAATTAGACTGAACTGTTATTCAGATTTCCCGAGGGCCAGCTTTTTTTTAATACCGCAAATAAAAACAGCAGATTAAAAACAAAAGATGCTACTAAGAGTTATAAAAGTTCAACAAATCGACAATTAGCCATGAATCGCACGGTTGTTTTACGACGGCAATCGGAATGTGTCCGAGAACATCAAACATGGAGACGCGCGGTTTCGCACGGCTTTACTCTTTTACGTCTTCTAAATATTTATTTTGCAACACTTCGCCTCCCGTGTCCGATTTAATCACAATACGTTAAAAATATCCATGATACTTATGGCAAACCGTTCGCAAAACGTCCAAAAATACCCGTTGAAATCATAAATTATAGAGTCAACAAAGCTTGTGAAACAAACGCAGGAGGAGGAAAAAACCGACACACGTGAAGACCCTTGTTACAGTGCTCAGTGGCGAGGAGAGCGGGCGGAGATTGTGATGTTTTTCCTTCAATGTTTTATGAACCACGTCCTAATAAATCATTATGTACTATCAAATTGGACGCTGCGGTTTTGATATCACCGAATTCTAAAAATTAAATATCAGCGAAAGAAAAAAATGGATTAGGATTCGGCTTGCAAAGCAAAAAAAAATCACGCATCTTGAATCAGGAAAGGTACGAAAATATCTGGTATAATGCGATTTTTTTTAATTCGGGTGGTCTTGGTCTTCAAGACCGTGTACAAATTTGTGGAATAATTAATAGGGTATTTATGTTATTTAGTATTGCGATGTAATACTTTTGTTGCTATATTTTCCACTGTTTTGGTCATAACATGTTGATGCAATTACAACGAATAATGATAATACCCGACAAAAGTGTTACACACTTTTCTATGATCACGGTGGGTTGGGTGATATCAGATTATCGGACATAGTCCACTACAAATGTTTCTCTATTCGTTTGGTACACGGAGAACGAGAGATATCAATCAGGTGTACCTTAAAACGATATACAAATGCTCTGCATACTGGTGGATATGGCGAAGCGCGAAAATGAACAAAATGAATCGGACTTGTATCTACAGCCAGGTCACCTTAACCATAGATAATAAATAAAATTAGATATTATCCAACTTTTCTCGAATGTCCTCCACTGCGCATGTCTGGCCTCGAGGACCGATTTCGCAGGAAAACAGAAGGTGCCGGTCTGTCCCGATCAGTGGTAATAAACCAGAGATCACATTTTTTCCTTCGCTCTACCTTTACTGCAACAACAGCAGCAGCAGCAGGTGGGTGGATCTCGGTTCCCGGGCGTACGTTCGACTTCACAATTGATTTACACACTCCTGTCAGCCACCATCATCATCAGCAGCATCGTGGGCAACAACAACAGCGGCAGCGACACGGCGATCGTCAGGGCCAGTGATGTTGGTTCGGATTACGAGATCCGAAATTTGCACGAAATTTTGTTTGATGGCTGACTGTTGAACTTCCTACAGAACATGATGCGAGCGTAAAAAATATGTCAAGCGAGCTCGAAATGCATTTCTTACTTTTCTCGTCGAGGTAAGGTGAACCGAGAGGCTGTCATTTCACTCAACAAATGATTCTTTAGTGAAAGGAGCAAATTATTATTATAACTATTATTCGAATTAGTTAGAAGGCTTAGCATTAGCATAATCACTATCTATTAGAGATGTAAGCAAGACATTATCCGACAGTCGAGATCTGTCATGGCCACGTCCTTAATAAGACAGAAGAGATAGTCGCTATCATACGAAATAGCAAGAAGAGTTGATCAAATTTCTGACTGTTCATGCACATGGGCACAGCTTTATGCGAAAAACATGCCTCACGTCTCCCACTGTACATTTTTTCATGTTTAACCATGAGCGGTTTATTACTAAAAAAAGAAAGATGTTTGTACCATTCAGGTTTTTTTCTTGAGATAAATTAAAATAACATGCCATCATTATTTTGTTAAATATCTTGGCTGTGCATATGCACAGCATATGTTTCGAAATGGACAAATTGATATGAAATTTGCGAAAAAGAATCCACGTGTCTTGGAGGGACTCGAACCCTCAACCTCCTACTCTCTAGATAGGCGTAATAACCTCTACACAACAAGACCACTTAAAGGTCACGTTTGCGGAAAAGCCATCAGAATCCGAGTACCAACCTCCACCGCGGTTAGCTCTCTTTTTTGCAAATTTTGCTAACCGCGGTGGAGGTTGGTACTCGGATTCTGATGGCTTTTCCGCAAACGTGACCTTTAAGTGGTCTTGTTGTGTAGGGGTTATCACGCCTATCTAGAGAGTAGGAGGTTGAGGGTTCGAGTCCCTCCAAGACACGTGGATTCTTTTTCGCAAATTTCATATCAATTTGTCCATTTCGAAACATATGCTGTGCATATGCACAGCCAAGATATTTAACAAAAAATAGTTTTCGTACGGCCGAGTTGCCGAATAATACGCAATTAAATGCCATCATTAGTTCAGATTTGTTGCAAAATGATGATTTACCAGAATGAAATTAACATTTCATTTGCTTATTAGTAACAAAGACCTTTTTCCGAAAAAAAAAACTATTTCTACTTATTCCTGTAACATAATTGTACACTTTTTACGCGGTTTTTATTACGCGACTTTTTTACGCGGAATTTGGGAATTACGCGGTTTTTGAGATTTACGCGGTTTTAATATTTTCTCTTGAAAAGTCTTGAAATTACGTGAAAATTGTAAAAAGTTGATTTTTTATCGATTTTTGCAAAAGTCGTTTTTTACGCGGTTTTCAAAAAAATATTCTAAGTCCTTTTCAAGGGAAAACAAATATTTAATGGAGTACGAAGGCCGTCAGTTCCGAAGGTCATTTGGCCACAGCCGTTAGGCCAAATGAAAAGTGAGAAGTGAGAAATGAGAAAAAAGGTGCAATATGTGAGATGTGAGAAGTGAGTAGCAAGAAGAGAGAAGTGAGAAGGAAGAAGTAAGAAGTAAGAAGCGAGAAGTGTGAAGTGAGAAGTAATAAGTGAGAAACGAGAAGTGAATAGTGAGAAGTGAGATGTGAGAGGTGAAAAGTGAGAATTTATAAGTGATATGTGATATTCTTCGTGGGCTTCGAGGCCGTGCGGTTAGCGACGTCAATCGTCTAAACGCATGTGCTGTGGAGTGTGGCTTCGATTCCTGCCCCAGTAAGGAGAAAACTTTTCGTAAAGCAAAAATTTTCCACTAGTCCCACTGGGTGTTGTGTAAATTCCTGTCCACGTTGTCTCATGCTAGATGTTAAGTGTTCAGTCTGTGCGACCTCTGGTCGAAGACGGTGATTCTGTCTTTTTTCTTTAAAAATGAGAAGTGAGAAATAATTTGTGAGATGTGAGAAGAGAGAAGTGAGAAGTGAGAAGTGAATAGTGAGAAATGAGATGTGAGAGGTGATAAGTGAGAATTCAGAAGTGAGATGTGAGAAATGAGAAATGAAAAATAATATGTGAGATGTGAGAAGTGATAAGTGAGAAATGAGAAATAATTTGTGAGAAGTAAGAAGTGAGGAGAGTGAAGTCAGAGGGCGAGAAGTGAGAAATAAGAAGGAAGAAATGAGAAGTGAAAAGTGAGAGCCGAGAAATGAATAGTGAAAAGTGAGAGCCGAGAAGTGAATAGTGAGAAGTGAGTAATGAGATAAACGTGTGAGATGTGAGAAGGGAAAACTGAGAAGCGAGAAGCGGTAAGTAAAAAGAGAAGTGAGAAGTGACAAATGAGAGATTAGATACGATAAGTGAGATTTAAGATAGAAAAAGTGAGAAGCGAGAAAAGAGAAGTAGGAAGTACGTAGTGAAAAATGTGAAGTGTGAAGTAAGTAGTTTAAAGTAAAAAGTGAGGAATAAGAAGTGAATAGTAAGAAGTAAGAACTGAGAAGTAAGAAACGAGTGATGTGACCCGAGAAGCAAAAAATGAGAAGCGAGAAGGAAAAAGTAAAAAGTGGATGAGAAGTGAGATGTGCAAAGGGAGAAGTGATAAATAGGATGGGAGAAATGAAAGGTAAGAAAACGGTAGCGAGAAGTGAAATGTCAGATTAAGGAATGATATGCGAGTAGTGAGAAGTAAACGGTGAGCAGTGGGAAGTGATTTTTGAAAAGTGAAAAGTGAGAAGTGAGACGTGGGAAATCAGAAGTGAGAAACAAGAAGGGAGAAGTGGGAAGGCAGAAATAAGAAATTAGAAGTGAGAAGTAAGAAGCGAGAAGTAAGAAGTAAGAAGTGGGGAGCGAGAAGTGAGAAGTGAAAAGTGAGAGGCGAGAAGTGAATAGTATGAAGTGAGAAATGAGATAAATATGTGAGAATTGAAAATTGAGAAGTGAGAAACGAGAAGTGAGAGCCGAGAAATAGGTTGGAAGCGACAAATAAGAAGTGAAGTTGGAAAGTGAGAAATTCAATACGAGAAGTGAGATGTACGATGTGAGAATGAGAAACGAGAAATAGGTTGGAGGAGACAAATGAGAAGTGAGGAATTCAATACGAGAACTAAGATGTGAAAAGTGAGAAGCGAGAGATGAGAAGAAGCCAGAATTGAATGGAGAGAACTGGGTTGTGAGAAGTGAGATGGGAGAAATGAGGAGCGAGAAATGAAAAGTAGTAAGATGTGAGAAGGGAAGGCAAGAAGGGTGAAGTTAGAAGATAGAAGTGGGGAGTGGGAAGTAAGAAGTGAGAATTGAGGAGCGAGAAGTGCAAAGTGAGAGGTGAGAAGTGAATAGTGAGAAGTGAGAAATGAGATAAAGATGTGATATGTGAAAAGTGGGAAGTTATAAGTGAGAGCCGAGAAACGAGAAGCTACAAGTGAGAAGTGAGACATTTGATACGAAAAGTGAGATTTAAGATAGAAAAAGTGAGAAGCGAGAAAAGAGAAGTAGGAAGTACGTAGTGAAAAATGTGAAGTGTGAAGTAAGTAGTGTAAAGTGAGAAGTGAGGAATAAGAAGTGAATAGTGAGAAGTAAGAACTGAGAAGTAAGAAACGAGTGGTGTGACCCGAGAAGCAAAAAATGAGAAGCGAGAAGGAAAAAGTAAAAAGTGGATGAGAAGTGAGATGTGCGAAGGGAGAAGTGATAAATAGGAAGGGAAAAATGAACAGTAAGAAAACGGTTGCGAGAAGTGAAATGTGAGCAGTGGAAAGTCATTTTTAAAAAGTGAAAACTGAGAAGTGAGATGTGGGAAATCAGAAGTGAGAAAGGAGAAGTGAGAAGTAATATGTTAGATGTAAGAAGTGAGAAACAAGAAGGGATAAGTGGGAAGGCAGAAATGAGAAATTAGAAGTGAGAAGTAAAAAGCGAGAAGTGAGAAGTAAGAAGTGGGGAGCGAGACGTGAGAAGTGAAAAGTGAGACGCGGGAAGTCAAAAGTGAGAGGCGAGAAGTGAATAGTGTGAAGTGAGAAATGAGATAAATATGTGAGATTTGAAAAATGAGAAGTGAGAAACGAGAAGTGATAAATGAGAGTTGAGAAATGAGAAGCTAAAATTAAGAAGTGAGATTTAGAAGTGAGAAATTCGATACGAGAAGTGAGATGTAAGATGTGAGAAGCGAGAAGTGAGAAACGAGAAGTGATAAGTGAGAGCCGAGAAGTGGGTTGGAAGCGACAAATGAGAAGTAAAATTGAAAAATGAGAAATTCAATACGAGAAGTGAGATGTACGATGTGAGAATGAAAAACGAGAAATAGGTCGGAGGCGACAAATGAGAAGTGAGAAATTCAATACGAGAACTAAGGTGTGAGAAGTGAGAAGCGAGAAGTGAGAAGTAAGAAGCCAGAATGGAGAGCACTGGGTTGTGAGAAGTGAGATGGGAGAAGTGAGGAGCGAGAAATGAAAAGTAGTAAGATGTGAGAAGGGAAGTGAGATGGGAGAAGTGAGGAGCGAGAAATGAAAAGTAGTGAGATGTGAGAAGGGAAGGCAAGAAGAGTGAAGTTAGAAGATATAAGAGGAAGTGGAAAGTAAGAAGTGAGAAGTGAGAAGTTAGAATTGAGGAGCGATAAATAAATACAAAGTGAGAGGCGAGAAGTGAAAAGTAAGAAGTGAGAAATGAGATAAAGCTGTGATATGTGAAAAGTGAGAAGTTATAAGTGAGAGCCGAGAAATGGGAAGCTACAAGTGATAAGTGAGACATTTGATACGAGAAGTGAGATGTAAGATGTGAGAAGTGAGAAACGAGAAGTGATAAGTGGAAGCCGAGGATCGAATGGAGAGAAGTGAATTGTGAGAAGAGAATTGTGAGAAGTGAGTTATGAGAAGTGAAGAGTGAGAAATAAAAAGCAATTTGTAAGAAGTGAGAAGTGAGAAGGGACAAGAGAGAAATTATAAGAGAGAAGTGAGGTGTTGTGCTGTGTGATGTGAGAGGTGAGAAGCAAAAAGTTGAAAAGTAGAACCTGAGCAGCACAAGTCAGTCACAAATGGTTAAAGCAACTTGATTGTGACTGAATCTGGTCACATATGAGTTGCAGTAACCCATGAGAAACATGTGTGCTGCTAGGAATTGAGAATCGAGAAGTGTACCACGCGAATTTGACGACACACGTTTCATTGCTTGGATTGCAATCGTGGCGTCATGCTTGTTCACTACACTAGATGAGAGTTCGTTTGGCTACCCTCGTCTTCGCCTCAGCTCGTCTATAGAACCTACAGTGTCTATAATCTAGATTACTTTCCGATTTGGGTACAATATTTAGACCACTACCCGGGATGTGGGTGGTCGTCGAGTAACTCGATAATATTATTGAGTTAGCAAGCGAAAGGCAGAACATCATTAATGAACTGAAACAGAACCTGTTGGTGTTCGAGTCGTAAAACAAGAACAAGACGCTTTTATTAGCCACCCGAAGAAGCGAGGAGGCCAACAAAGGTGCCATAACTGAGGCCTTCTCCTTCCTTGAAACATCGACTATGGCAGAAGAGGCGACTGATTTCGCCCTGACGGCCAACGAGGAAAATATTTCGCCTAACCAAAAACGGCTCAGGCAGCAAACCGGCGAAGGTGCTCAGAGCAAAGCCAAGCAGTAGGCGACAGTAGGCCAAACGTCGTCTTGACGGAGCAGATCGGGACGTAGTGATGTCCGAAGGGCGTTGACCCGAGAAGGCGACTTCTCGGCCAAATGAAGCGAAAGGCACCAGCTGGTCAGTAGCTCAAAGCATCTCGACCCGCAAAGAAAGTTAAGGACAGAGTAGAGGCCTTGCTGCTCAAAACCGATAAGCATAAGTACGCCGACGTCGATGCAGGCGACCGAAAAGCTTTCGGCGCTGGAACAGGACGCTCGAAGCGTCAGACGCACCAAGACTGGTGAAATGATCTTGGTGCTGAAACGTGGAGCTAGCGGGAAGACTAGCACACATGTTTCACATAGGTTGCTGCAACTCATATGTGACCAGATTTAGTCACAATCAAATTGCTGCAACTATTTTTGTCTGACTTGTGCTGCTCGAAGAGATCTTGGATGACAGCGCCGAGGTGAGGTCGTTGGGGACGGAAGTGACCTTCCAGTGCAAGCAACTGGACGAGGTCACGAACGCGGACGACACGTCGTCTCTGCCGTCAGAGAGCAGTGCGGTACAAAGGTCGTCTATTTGGCACGCAGCTAGCCTACCCTAGTTAATGGAGCGAGGGATGTTGAAATCGACTGGTCAGTGAGCCCAATAAGCAAACTGGACTGGTACTATTGGTGCTTAGAGTCGGGACATAAGTCCTACGACTAAAAGGGCTCAGACCGTAGCAACCTGCGTCGTCATTGTGGTTGGGAAGGGCACAAGGCGCAGGAATGCGATAAGTTACCAAAGTGTCCATCTGCGCCAGCAAAAAGCAAGCATGTAATCACGTTATGGGTGGACCTCCGTATCCCATCGGAGAGGAAAACAAGAAGAAGCCACGCAAGCGACACAGTTGAATCTTAACCATTGTGCATCTGTCCAACAGCTGCTGTGGCAGTCGGTCTCGAGTCGAGGACCGATGGCGCTCTCCTGTCCGACCAGTATAACGTCCCTGACTTGGGTTGTTATTCAAGTGACTATTTTCACTCGGAATTTATTCCATAGATCAAAAAGCCTAACTCCAGGAATTTCTTGGATGGCTAAGAAGTTATTTTTCATACACATTCTATGCAGCATAAGGAACATGCACCATATTTGAAACAGGTCGATAGATCTTTGGTTACACGTGAAAATAGCGAAACCCGTTTTTTTTGATTAAAAGTAGTTTTTACGCGGTTTATGGGATTTACGCGGATTTTTTCAAAAGTTTTTTTTGCGCGGTTTTTAAAAAAGGTTTGAAAACACGTGAAAACCACAAATCAACGATTTTTTAGTAAAGTCATTTTTTACGCGGTTTTTGGGATTTACGCGTTTTTGATTTACGCGGAACGTATCCCCGCGTAAAAACCGACTCCAGTGTACACTGTACACACGTGTAAAATGGCTCAATTACAGTTTTTTTTTATCAATCGAACCAAACAAAATGCATGAAATCTTAACCAATTCGATGTTTCCAGAATAGACTCGAATAATTGAAGCTTGTTTTCTAGTCTAAAATATTTCTGTTGGATTCAATATCTCGGAATTCGATAAATTATTAAGTCAAAATGGTTACGATTCTAATAACTTGAAATTCTCAGAAACTTTACAGTAATTAGCAATTATACGCGCCATACTAAAAAATCCCAGGTCAGAGAATGCTTTGTAGGTGAGGTAGATTCAACATTTGCTAATTATAGATCTGACTAGGTATATATTTTTTACATCATCAAAGACACCCTCAATGTATAAGGTTATGAAAAATGGGTGACATTCCATTCAATTGTATACGCCGAAACACATATCCATTTCATTCAAAAAAGCGACGTCAAACGTTGTTTACATCGTTTTACCCTTCCCCATCCCTCCAACGAACTTTTAAGCGCTCCATCAACACTCTCGCGTGCTTCCGCCCCAAAATTTTAGGATCAAGCGTTGGTCTCCCACGGGAGATGGCGTTTAATTATTGTGTTCCCTAGAATTCGCCGCATTCGCATACTTTCGTTTTATTAGGATATAAATAAATAGGATTTAATGGATTTAATTATTTTTTTCCCGCGTCCCGTTTTGCCCGTACGGTATCCGTAAGGAATGCGAAACATCACAGCTGCTGACGATCTGACGAGCGGTGGTGGCGCCTCCCCACACATCCGATTCCGAGAACCGCTCTATTAGTCTAACAACATTGGCCAATCGGGTCATCGCCGGTTTAAGGATGCACTCAATCAGAGTTTCAAGCTCGTGAAGAATCAACGAAAAATAGAACATTATTCATGTACGAGCTAATGGCGCGGCCGGTGTCTATAAATTTGTAATATAATCAACCTGAGACCGAAACAAAATCTATTCGATATGTTCTTTTGAAATCAACAGGCTTCCAATGTTCTGATATAGATAAATGTATAGTAATTCTATATTGGATTTTCAACACTACGAAAGCATACTCTACAGTTGCAATAAGATTTATACATTTTCATCGGGATCTTGGTATTCCCATTACATATTTCTTCTTGCTACAAGACAAGGGAGCAAGCGTAAAGCTTCTATTGATGCGATTGCACCAAATCTTTCCAACATTTTCCGCTTATTGCAATTGAAAGCATGCCGATATTGTATTCATGTGTACAAAGCATTCCGATTCGGTTAAGAATGAAAGATAAACTATGGCGTCAACCTGATCAAACCTTTGCACGATAGTCCATGGGAAAGGCAAGGAATTAGCGTAGGCTGAAGAAAAATAACGACGAGTGAAATAAATCAACGCAAATAACGTTGATCACGAGTCGAGAAAATCCGTGTATACACACGCTAAGAAAAGCTTAGACGAAAGGACTATGATTGCTGTAACACTCTGATGGTGTTTGGAAATCAAGTTTGGTGATTTTTTGACGTAGGATTACGTCTTTCCGGAACATAGGGGGGTCATTCTGCAGTTTCAAATCTGAGACCGTCAAGAAAAGTGGTCAGGAAGTATGGGCTAATAACTCGGCCGTCTTTCAACCGATTTTAAAGATTTTGGTGTTAATCGATCGACAAACTCTTTAAGATTTTGCTCAACTATCGAAAGCATGCATTCAAGGTGCTAATTGAATTTTACTAGGCACTGACAAATCGGTTAACCAACCAATCGCGTATGTGCATCGTAAGCACAGACATCAAAATCAGGCTTACGGGGTCGACTCCAATCCTCAGTTCTACTAAATTTTTTCGGAGAGCGGACACGATGACGCCTTTAGCAGCAGTCTCAGCAGTAACCGGAACATCGAGCAGCCATCCCCAGAAGCAACAATCTTCGGGCTATCGTTTAGTTACTGTTAGTGGCGCATTGTGGAAATCTTCTCAAAATCTGCGCATCTTCTCAGGACCAAAATTTTAAGAGAAGAAAGCGTTGATTGCAAAAATGGCATCGATTGCGGTCCCCGGACCAGTGGCGCTACTGAACATGTTTTCTTAATAGTGGCTACTTAGCCGAAAAGTGAAATTTTTACGCAAGGTACGGACTATCGTTTGTTTGCTATGGATGATTAGAAAGGCGCATTGTGGATCAAAATCGAATCTTGTCAAATCTACCAAGAGAAGGTAGAGCCGAAATGTTTTCTTCAAAGTGCAAATCATAACCGCTTGGCGACGGTAGAACGTTGGAATAGGTAGCGGGAAAAGTGCGGGAAGTAAACAATGATAACGTCTCAAATCATTGAGTTGCGTTAGCAATCAAATGAGATTTTCCCATGATTCTGATTTCGGTATACCCCATTGCAGAGTGACGTCACGCACGACTTTTGACTTTTACTGGTCCTGTTGTTTAAAGACGACTTTATTTTAATTTTGAGATACTTCTATCATTCTTTGGATTTTCTGATCGATAGTTACCTAAACTTATCGATAATTATCAATATTTGAATACGGAATGTACAGAGTGGCGTAATTAAGTGGAGCTACGTCCTCGTTCATTCCCTAGGAGCTGACTTACTTGGTGATGACTTTGGAACCCTCCGAGACGGCGAGCTTGGCCAGCACGACACACACGAAGATGACGTTTACGAGGCTGTTATAATGCTCGACGCTTTCGATGAGACGCCCTTTTATTCATTAGGTACAAATTAAATGAGAAAGACATAGGGCAGATCCTTGGCCTCCTCCTAATATCGGGCACTTGCAAAGGTCTCTTCACCATCTTATGTAGTACTAACGAAAGCTATTGGAAAGTCCTTTATCTCCATGGAATGTCAGATCCTCATGTTGTAAACTTTGTACAAAATTTGAAATTGTACAAAAATGTCAAAAACTTTCATGTTTCGCCTTACGTAAGCCGTAAACAATATTGAAATCACAGACAAACAGACATAACACATTGAACATTCACTCATCAAATTCATCGTCGTGCACACACTAACGACATCTGTTGTTTTCACTAAGTTGGGCAAATCACGAACCAGATGGCGGTGGTGAGCAAACGTCAAACTCGAGTGTTTGACGTAGGACTACGCTTGTCTTTTCTATATTGGGGTACACTTTACGATTGCGAAAATCGGGGACCGTCACGAAAATACGACTTTAAACTTTAATATCTCAGCCGTTTCTCGATGGATTTTCATTTTTTTGGACCGTTTGATCAAGGATGAGTCAACGCTTCTTTGTATTTATATGAGAATAATGATTTTTAACTATTTATTAACGATAATTGATAAAAAGTTTAGAAATAGGTAAACCATCCAATCACGTACATGCATCACTAGCACAGACATCAAAAATCAATCACTTGCGGGTTTGAATCTAATCCTCAGTTTGAACAAGATTTCACGCAGAGCGGACGCATCAAACCGATCGCATCGGAGCGGACACAGCATCACGTAGGCGCTGGTAACATTTTCAACTGAAATCCATCGCATTGGTGGTGGTCCTCGGTGTGTTGCTGCAGATCATTCAACCTCAACGAACCAGCATTTTATATGAAGAAAGGGTTGACTATAAAAATAGCACTGTTGCGATCCCGTGCCGCCAGTGGCTATGCCTTTATTACATTATTGGGAAAGCGCATTGGGGAAAGAAAATTGGTTCTTCTCAGGACTAGCATTTTCTGAACAGAAAGGTTTAATTGCGAAAATGGACTGTTTCGGTGGCATCGGCGTTTGGCGTGGAAGCTTGGTTTCTGTTAGTGATTCCATCCATTCAAAATTACGTGATTAATTTATTGAATATAGGAAAGTTGCTTTCCGGCGCGCGAGCCATTTTGATCGGGATTCCGCAAAGAGCGGTTTAACCATTTATAAGGCAAATTAATTAACAAATTATATGTTTTTCTGTGTATTAACAAGAGCTCTACTTATTATTTCCCATGTAGTGACTATATTTACTACCTAGTAATCCCCCATTTTAATTTGAGCCATAAAAATTGAAATGTCAATTTTAGAACGGTTTTTTTTACGAACAGATCGTAAGTTTCGAGTGGAAGATGGATTTTCAGTTATAATTTGTTGAAAAATGACGACAAAAATATACTTTTTCCTATTGGTAATAATTATTTGGCATCTTATGTGTCAGATTATGGCGTGATTAGTGTGAAAAATACTTTGGTTTTTGGATTTTTGACAAAACTGCTTGGGAAAAAAAGTGCAAAACATTTTTTTTTCACTTATGATGCGTTTTCCAACTAGGACTCTTCGCTAAAAAATGTAACGTGCCTTGTTTTGATTTGTTTTACGTAAAACCTATTTTTTTAAAAACTCTTTTATTAATTTTTGTTGCCTTTTTTTCCGCTTGCAAAGCAGTGGCAAATAATATTCTCCAGCAGTGTCTGCGGAATCCCGATCAAAATGGCTTGCGCGCGCCGGAAAGCAGCTTTCTTATATCTAATGAAGTAATTCCATTAGCCCCGCCCCTTCATTAATCGTTATGAGTGCATATTATATTTACATACATATCATATCACAAATGGGCGGGGCTAACGGGCTTAATTTATTGAATACAAGAAAGCTGCTTTCCGGCGCGCGCGAGCCCTTTTGATCGGGATTCTACAAAGAGCGGTTCGACAAAATTTAATGCACCGGAGCGGACACAGCAGCACGAAGGCGTGGGTAGTAGTGGCAATGCTGAAAAATGTATTCCAAATGGTGGAGGCTTAGCGAAAAATCATCGAGGACTGTGTGTAATTAATTCTTAAAGTTCTCCTCGCTTTGCCACGTACGCTTCCATCGCGGGCGAAAACCAAACGTTTCAAACAAATATATTTGGGTTTGGTTTGACGCTACTTTTGATTCTGGGCTCTGATGTCCTCCAATGAAAACCAGTCGAGTGGCTTCAGCGGCGATGAGGCCGATGCGTCATGTTAATTCCACGGTTGGAGACTCAAAGTCTCTCTAACTGGGAGCAACTATTTCTTGATTCAGTTGTCCTCCGAGCAGTTTGCTCAATGTTAATAAAAAGACACAAATTATCATGTCATATACCATCAATTTCGAATAGCTACGTAGTCCTACGTCACCTTTGCGTACAACCCGATTGGGCTGCACCTTTGAGTTTTCGTTAAATTGCTTTTGTGTCCGACACTGGGAGATCTCCCCGTACATTCATTCATAATCAAGATGCACTCTACTCGATGTCAGGGCTGCTGATTTTAGCGCACATCTGAATGATTTCCGGTTTTGGGTATATTAGCTTAGTGTTCATTAAGCACTTCCACAGTTATTAACTGCGAGGTTTTTTAGCCAGGTTACCATTTTTGCATTCGTATATCATGAGGCTAGCACGATGATACTTTTATGCCCAGGGAAGTCGAGACAATTTCCAATCCGAAAATTGCCTAGACCGGCACCGGGAATCGAACCCAGCCACCCTCAGCATGGTCTTGCTTTGTAGTTGCGTGTCTTACCGCACGGCTAAGGAGGACCCCATGTAAAATAAGTACTGAACTCAAAATTAGTAGTGAGTTTCCAAATTTAGCGCCCTCATACTGGGTTGCTAAATTTTTATACAGGGTGTGAAACGTCACTTTAGTATTGATAAAAATTGTAGAAAACCTGTTTTTTTTCAGAGCAATTTCGGCGTATGTAATTAAACAGCAAGGGAAATATTCATTTATAGAATTTGGAAAAGGGATAGCTGTAGGAAAACTGGCGAGAATTTCAGCAAGTATAAATGCCCGAGGTGAATTTCCAGGATAAAGGAAATCCAGAAGAAATAACTGTGAAAAAATATATAATAAAGCTTAATGTAATATATTTAAGTAATATAACGGGTCTTTAGATAGCCATGCGAACAATTGTTTGTAACCCACCTTTTAACCGCTTTTGAGTTCCAGAATGTTCAGAATTCCTGTTGCTTACGCGATGTCCCAAGAAATATCATTTACTGTAAATATTTACCATTTACTTCATAGTTTAATCAAAAAATCTAAAATCAAGTTTTTTGGCTGGCCCAGATGGTGTGCCATCTGTAGTAACCAATGTGAGTTTCTCGAAATTTGGAAGGTTTCCTGTTTTTAAGAACGGAGTACCACAAGGAAGTAATCTTGGTCCGCTACTATTTCCAATATTCTTCAACGATATCTGCCTTGTACTACCCCGTGGATGCAGATTACTATATGCTGACGATCTTAAGTTCTTCCTTGTTGTGAGATTTGTTCGAAGACTGGCAACCGCAATGCATTGACAATCATCGTTACGAAATGTTTGATCATATCTTTTAGTAGAACGAAGCAGTCCCTCATTTGGGACTACAGTATGAAGGACGAACCGTTGCAGGGAGTATCTGCTGTTAAAGATTTAGGCTTTCTCCTAGACACAAAACTACAACTTACCAAGCATTCTGGAAAAAGCTAATCGCAATCTTGGCCTAGTATTCAAATTTGCAAAGGAGTTTAAAGATCCCTATTGTCTGAGATCAATTTTCTACACATTGGTGCGATCATTACTGGAATCTTCAGCAGTTGTATGGAATCCCACTTCCCTTAGCTGGGTCAAAAGATTTGAAGCAGTTCAGAAGAAATTTTTTCGATTTGCCTTCAGAGGTTTATCATGGAACAATCCCAATGAACTCCTTATCTTGAACGGTGCCCGCTTCTGAGAGTAGAGAGTCTCGAAAAAAGGAGGAATATGTTGAGGGCTGGGCTGTATTCGTAGCCAAACTCTTGAAAGGAGAAATTCATGCGCCAAATATTCTTGCTAGAATAAATTTTAACGTTCCTCGAAGAACTTTTAGGAATGTGAACTTAAACCTCATCGCACAGATTACTGACAAAACGAACCAATTAGAGCTATGCGTGCCATATTTAATGCTAATTATCATTTGTTTGATTGTAATTTGCTAAGTAACATTTTTAAGAACAGACTTCTGAATCACGGCATTGTGTAATATTTGTTTAGTTCATAAGCGTAATTTTAATGTAGACTCTAGGATGTCAGATGGAATACAAATACAAACATAAATACAAAAGCGTAGGATTAATACCAATTGCCCTCCGGAAAAGGCGAGTTCTATTACCGATTCGGTCAAGGATGTTTTCGAGTGGGCTCCCTGGGCATAGTGTATTCATTGGGCTAGTTACACAAAAAACATACTCATGCAATGGAGGGCATAGCAAAACTTTCAATTAATAACTAAGAGAACGCACTAGTGCTTTATATGTGAAACGACCAATCAAATCACCGCAAACCAAATTCATATCGATAAAGCATGTTCATATGATACGATAACACCTTTGATCTCCTGGGCTTCGTGGCCGTGTGGTTAGCGACGTCAATCGTCTAGACGCATGGGCTATGGAGCGTGGGTTCAATTCCCGCCCCGGTAAGGAGGAAACTTTTCGTGATCGAAAAATTCTCCACCGGTCTACTGGGTGTTATGTGTATTTTTAAAAAATAGTTGTTCTTATGTATGACGACAATTGGTACACCCACTCAGTTGAGCAGCTAGCCCAGTTCCAGTTGGAATGTAGAGCCATTGAAGAAAAAGATGACTTCTTTTAGCAACCCACGCTGAGAACTCAATATGTTTATGAAGTCGTTATACCTAAAATAGAAACCACCGGTGGGAAGGGCGCTATCTTAAAATAGCACTCGGGAAGCAGCGCTATAATAGGAATAGCGAAAAGGACTCCCGTGGAGGTGCTCCAAGCATTATATTTATCTTCATCCACGCCTTCTCCAGCATCTCAAACGACGGTTAAAAGACTATTATTCTTCCATTTACTTCCACTAATTAAGTGTTATGTATCAAACGGATACGTATTTCGTTTTCAACTTGAAAACTTCTTCAGTGTTTTGTTATCGAGTCGATAATATGTCACAAAATGTATTCACTCGTCATAAGACGAGTTTGTATTATCCCATTTAATTCCACCACTTCATTGTACCTTTGACAGATACAAATTTCTAATTCAACAGTAAGGCCGTACTCAGATTCTCGTACTTGACTCGACTTTCCTATCAAAATGGAATATTCAGATATTTGTGCAATAACACGAGCACGCTGTTTATCTTGAAGTTCTCATTTTTTTTTTCTTTCCGTGAATTTTTTCGAGGCACCTAATATCTGTCGTTCTGTGTTTTTAGGGTAAAACGCCCAATAGTGGATCCCCTAGTAGTGGAATTTTTCTCTTCCTGCCATAAGGAGTAGACATTTTCGACATATTAATTCCGCTTGATATCTAATAACAAGCTCTGCATCTCCACTTCACGATACATACATAAAACACTCAAATATACGACGTTATTCGTTGAAATTGGGGGTCCATGATTGGACATTGCTTCCCTATAGTCGACACTGCATTTGATTTTGATGTTCCGTTTCGGGACGTTCTTCTTCACTATTCTGGACCCCCCCAAAATATTCCTATAACGGACACTCTCGTGTTTATTTTTTACAAAATTGTAAAAAATACTCTAATTAAACTTTCCAAAGCATGTAATCAAATCATAGGACTGTAAGGTAGGTTCTCCCGATGGAATTTTATTGCAAAATGTTTAAATTTATGCCACCAACTTTTAAGAAGCAAATGAGGGCGGCAATGGTACGTCTCTGATGATGGTCAGTATCCCGCAGCTATCCCTTCTTCCAATTATATGGCTATTTATTCCAACTGGAACTTGGCCTAATTTCTAACTTAGTATTCTATTAGCATTTCCTCAGTTATTGACTGAAAGCTTTCCCATACCCGCCATTGCATGAGTACCCGAGTAGACGAAAATAGCTCAATAATATCAAAGATCATATGTATATGATTGATATAAGAGATAAAAGATCAGAGGTAATATCAATATTTTGCACTAAAATATCATGAGAAGCTCAAGTTATGCTATTTGTAATAAGTAAGGAATGTAAAATAACAACATTGCCAATGAAAACAACATTGTCCTCTCTTGTAAATGTTGAGACAAACTCAACTCGCAATAAGCGTTTGTCCCAAACTGCAACAGAATAGGACAATGATCGCCTGCCGTGCATTTTGAGAAGCAGTCGGTTTCCGATGATGTTTTTGGTTAAATAAGTATCAGTTATCATAGTTTAGACATTAACTTAACCATCTGTTGACATGATTTGTGTTTTACTTCTGAAATATACAAGTTATCGCAGTTTGAAAAGTTCACAACAATTACCTCTCCATGTTTGTTGCAAATAAAACGGAACGCAACAATGTCTTTATCCTCTGCAGATGAGGACAAAGAGTTATCGCTATTCTCTTTTGTCGCTTGTTTTCAGCGACAATTACATTCCTTGGTAATAAGTGATCGATATCAAGTGTCATTAGTTTGTTCTTATCCATAGCATATCTTCATATTGAAATGATATTTCGGCGAAAACTTTTAATATTGTTGCCTGTTCTTTTATCCCTTATATCAATCAAGTCCATATCATATTTTGTTATTCTGTTCATGGCTTCTGCCCGGGTATCTATCTTGTGTGGTAAGTACAATGGATACACTATGTCCAGGGAGTCGAGAATGGTAACCACCCAAAATGTCCTAGAGCAGACCGAGAATATAACTCTTAATATCCGGATTGACAATCCTACGCCTTTGTTCGAAAGTCTACCTGGAGACCCTAGAAACCTGCCCGGCAGACGAAGTGCTCTAAAGAGTTACAAATATCACAGACGTTGCAGATAGCCCTTCCGTCCTACCGATGTTATCCGGGAGCCGCCTGTTTCCGGTTTGGAACCGTAAGATGATCTGCTGTTGAGATTGGGACCCACTGTCCAGGCCGAAGTGATATTTTCAAATTTCCGGTGGCAACCGGGAGTGGTGGCTATTCCCAGTTTGCATAGATTGTTCACCCTGCAGAGTTTGACTCGCAGCGGCAGCTGCTTCAGCCGAGAAGATGCTGCGCATATCGGAAGGCTATCTGAGACAGTGAAACCGGTCGTGGAGACCCTATGTTTTTGAATGTTTTCACAGGAAAAAAGATGAGAAGCTCTCCTCTTTCTGTAATATTTTTTTAAGAAGTTGGAAAACCCGAAATTATTAACCCCAACTGGACGAATCCTGGAATCATCAGGGAATTTCTGACACAATCAGGGAAATTTAAATACCCGGTGATCTATAAATCATGTGTGAAGCTCTATCAAAAGATGGAAATGATCCACAACTTGGAATAAATGTATCTCGATATCTCTCCTTATGTCGATGGTTTCCTCAGTCCCTTCAATCTACATACATTTGGGCTTTCTATATTTCGATAAACCCCCTATCTATCTACCTTGATGTGTTCTGATAATATTTTGTTCAGGATTCACTCTCCTTATGTCGATATGTTCAAGTTTTTAGGCTACTAGCTTTGGACAATAACAAACATATCAACAAAAGCAAACGACATTTCCTCGATCTCTCCCTATCTCGATGGTCCCTTCAATATCGAGATGTGGAAAGGCGACTGTAGATCGTTGTTTTGATCAATGGAAAAATAAAACGATTTGCCATATTCAAAGAAATTCCTGGAAAAGTCCAGAAGCAATTCCTGGAGAAATCTAGATATTCATTCGGGAAATCAATTATGGTCTCTCTTGAGGTGAACTAGCCTAGGGCTAAAAACCTCATTAAGAAAGATTATAAATAATTATGGTTTGCTTTGTAAATTCTTTTGAGAGTTCCCTCGAATATTCTTCAGGAATATATTAAAAAAATCCTGATTGATCCACCTAGCGGTGTTGGTGCAATAGTCGAACAATTTCACACAATCTCTAACATCAATAACCAAGTTCATAGGAGTGACGGGAGACGTGAGCTTCGTAGTCGTGGATTCACCATAGAAGCGTCTATCTAGAAATACGCATCATAAAGTGCAGTTATCTAAAAATAACTCTAACAATGTACAAAAATAATTATGTTCCATTTTCAATCGTGCCTTATCACTCTTCAAAAGCACCAACCAAGCTAACAAACACTAATTCAATTCATAGATTTCTGGTCTCGTAATCGGAATCGCCGTTTGATTGAAAAATATTTTTCAGCAAAAGGTAACTCTCCTATTCCACCTTGCATCGGAAAGCCGGTTTATTTTTCTAGCGCGGAAAATCGGTTTTCTCACAATTTTGACCCCCTAAAAATAAATCCCCTTCCCGTGCTCCCCGATGATCCACCCACGCTATTTTCCCAGCAACATACTCTAAATACACATATCTCCAAATGCGACACCTCACGATGAAAGGAAGAAATCCACCCACCCAAAAGATCCCGCTCCGCCTCCCCATCTCGCCAGCCGGCCTGTCCCGGGTTAAGACGCCATCCATGATCGTTGCCGTCGTCCCAGTGCCCCAACATCACCATCATCATCGCCCGAAGAGGCAATGTTTTTGCCGCGAATTTGTGGAATTTCTAAATAAAGAAGACAGGCGCAAACCGAGAAATATTTTTAATCCCAAGGATCATTTATTGAAAACTCAATTAAATTCGGATTTACGTCATACAACGGAGAACTCTGCATTTTTTTCCGCAAACGCCGTCGTCGTGTCGATGCTGTAGTTGGTCCCGCGTGCTCACGCCATTTGATTTGATCCCATCGAAAAAGGTTTAACCCTTACCGTCCCATGACCGTCCACATTGTTGGACAGTCGAAGGTGGGCAATTGGCGCACCGCACCATATAATCTCTAATGTTTAGCTGTTGATATTGCGGTTGTTGTTCTAAAAGTATTTTCCGTTTTCATTTTCTTTCGGCCTCTTTTGCTTTATTTATATCTCCTTTGATTTATAAACAAACTATACTCCGCCATCACAAACGACGACGACGACGACGGCGGCGACAACGGCTGGCCTGATTGACAGTTGGAAGCAGATACGGCGGGCGACGTTTGGCGGAACCGTACAACACCGTGTGCAGTGACAGGGGCGGGTGAGCTGCGTCGTGTATGAGAATATAGTTTGCATGTGTGCAGCGGGCAATATAGCGAACAAGGAACGGTGATCTTCATTCATGAGTTGCGGTGGCGAGTCCGCTCGTCTGAGAAGTGTTGGAATGTGTTCAAAGGGAATTCGTTTCGCTTCACATTTATAGGTGCTGTGTACAGAGGTCGTATAGCCATGTGCATGTACTTGCTCGCTATACGTGTATACGATTGAAGAAAAGGAAGTCTAAGCACAAGGGATAGGTGCAGGAGAACAACCCACCTGTTTTGAGATCTGCCGCGATTGAATTTAGCTTGGGGAAACGTTTTGATTCAGCATATTTAAAATCTGATTAAATCTCCGTAAAAAAGATCTGATTTGTAAAATACGATAAGCTTATAGTAAAATAAGATAATCTAAGATAGTATAATCTAATCTACCAAGATAGTATAATAACAACATTTGGTTACAATGTCATGAACCAAACCACCAATGCTAAATCTTCGATTGTTTTCTACTGTTATGGCCTATTCAGATTGCGCCATTTATGATAATAAATATCGTGTTTAAGTGGAGAAATAAAATTGAATCTATGGGGATTGGCATCAAGTTTTTCTTTATGGGATGATTTCAATATGACGTCCACTACTTTTTAGGCTTTCTAGATCCCCCCTACCCCCTCTGTGTACCTTGTATATGTACTGTCACAAAATGTTAGCCCCCTAAAACCTGTGACGTCGTTTTTGAACGACCCTTCTTCTTCTTCTTATTGGCATAACATCCCCACACTGGTACAGTACCGCCTCGCAGCTTAGTGTTCATTAAGCACTTCCACAGTTATTAACTGCCAGGTTTCTAAGCCAGGTTACCATTTTTGCATTCGTATATCATGAGGCTAGCACGATGATTCTTTTATGCTCAGGGAAGTCGAGACAATTTCTTACCGCATGGCTCAGGAGGGCCCCATCATGATAATTATTATCATAAATAGCGTAATCTGAATAAGATATTAATAAGCCGAGAAAATTACCAACGAAAAACACTCCTAGACTAGTCTTGTTCTGAAGCCACGCATCTAACCGCTAGGCTAAGAAAGGCCCAAACAAACAGGACTTAGAACTCAGGACCAAATGAATTATCAAGTGCGTCGCGATTCATGTTTGGCGTCGTTAAAGAAAAATGATTTTAGCTAATAAGTAAAACAATACGATTAAGTATAAGGAAACTTAGACATGATGCGTCCCTCTAGGAAAGACCAAGCGTATGTTTTTTAGGCACTGAACCCAACAAGCAGTTAGTTCCTTGTATTGCTATGTAGAGCTGCGGGGGCTGGTAATACTCTCTTTTGCCATTTTACGAAGGGTCCGCCAATTGTCTTCAACATGATCATTTTCATCTTGATCGCTATGCATCTCGGATTCTTGTACCCGGCTTACCCTATTTATTGATATACATGGGCATCGAGTTATTGTCGAACATTTTAGCTACGTGTCTGGACCAGTGAAGTCGTCCGATTTTCACGGTATGAACGATGGATGTTTTTCCCAATTATATGATCTATCGTACTCTATCTCCGCTTTTACTATAGATGATACGTAGTCACCTACGAGCACTGACTGTTTAGTAGGGTGGTTTAAATTTCCAAATGTTCGAAAATTTCAACTCCAAATAGCAATTTTAATAATTTAGGAATTGTTGCAGAATTTCAGGCAGCTTGTAGGAACAGATATGTTCCGTTTTTATAAGCATGGTCCGTGAGTTTCAGTTGATAAAATCTGGTCAGTGACAAAATCGGAATAATTTTCTTGGACGTTTTTTTAGCTAAAATTTTAATAAAAATGATATATTGCTGGGAAAATGTTAGATTTTCAGGTTCTAACAATTTTAAATGCTAAGGGACTGTCCATAAACCACGTGAATATGAAACCATATATGCCCACACACCTAAAAATAATAATGTAATTTTAGGTGCTGTGACACCGACATATACGAGCGTCATTTTTGACGTAAAATTAGGTGGTACTTTAACTTTACATCACGACTTTATTGACAAAAAAAATTGATTGATCAGAACGAGAATCGAACATAAGTCCGCTGAGTGAGAGCCCAGCACGCTACCACTCAGCTATCTCCGTTTCTTGAAAGAGGGATGATCGAAGTAAAACTGGTTCCACGATTTGCACTGAACAAGTATTTCACTGCATCAAGTCATTAACTGCTTGTGCGTTAGGTGCGTTGCAGCAGGTGCTGTGTTTAGGTTCCGTGACATGTAATTTAAAATCATCTGTTATTGAAAAATATACGATTCAGATTATGTCATGTGATTTTGTGTCATTTTATTCAAATACGTCACCTGTAATATTCATATTTTTTGGTGTGCAGCGTTTTAGATTGCCTGTGAAAATTCACAGAAAAGAGCTATGTTCCAAGTTTCTTCAGCAAAAATGTTCATCATTTCGGCTACCCAGGAGAAAATATTGGAGATCAAGCTTGACTATTCCCTGAAGACCTAGATATCCTAACTTCAGGAAGATTTTGCTTCTGACAGTATGCAGATGAATCTGAAATATTAGGATCCTATACCACATTTTTCAATAAATATGAACACTCAATTAAGTTTATTGAGACAGTGATTTTCTGGAATACGAGATGCTCAAAGTTCTCCAAAACGTTCTCGATTTCAGCCCAGGTATTTACCAGATTAACCAAGGCGTATGCAATGTTATCATCATCGGCATATACCCAATCCAGTCCAAGAGGCACATGCATCATGTAAATCCAATTTTCTCGAATACGTGATGTTCAAGTTACTCCAAAACAATACCAAGTTCAACCCAAAATCTACCGGACAAACAAGGCTTTTTTGCAATGTCCTCAACATCGATATGTTCCCAACCTGGTTCAATAAGCATATGCGCAGATTGAGGCTAGGGAAACGCCACTGAATTCGAGACGTTCAAGGTACTCGAAAACATTCTTGAGTTCAGCTCAAGGTAGATACCAGGTCAATCAATCAAGGCTTTTGCAATGTTCTTATCATTGGCATAAACTCAATATATCCAATAGAAATAATGTAACCCCAATTTTTTAGAATACGGGGTGTTCACGGTATTCCAAAACGTTTTCGAGTTCAGTTCAAAGTATCTACTAAATCAATCATGACTTTTGCAATGTCCTTTTCGTCAATACGAGCCTAATCCAGTTCAAAAACCATAGGATCCTAATTTCCATGAGCATAAGATGTCCAAGGGGCGTAGGATTGACAATCCGGAGATGATGAGTTAGATCCGGTCCAATCTAGGATGGTTTCGGTTGGAAACATTCTAGATTCCCTGGGCATAGCGTTTCCTTTGTACTTGCCCCACAAGATACATACTCATGCATTGGCGGGTATAGAAAAGCTTTCAATTAATAACTAAAGAAATGCTCATAGAATACTAAGTTGAAAAGCTGGCCAAATTCCATGTTGAGCCATAGAAAAAGAAGAAGAAGAAGCAGATGTCCAAGGTCCTCAAAATGACCTCCATTCGCTGTTGGCTACTGCTGTAAGATGAAGATATCTACTAGATGCACAATAATTAGGAAGGTGTTTGTGTTGAGGCTTGTAACGGACTTGGATGATTACATCAAATAATACGTCTTCCAGGATATTTTAGCCAACCATGAAGACATGCAATGGCTAATACAAGTGATGATTGAAGTCATATAAGCTAAATGGACTCACTGGGATATCATATCTAACATCAGTCATAAGTTGGGTCATTGGATAGGTCAAAGTGTTCCACAAGATGTGCTCAATATACCTGCTAAGACGTTCAACGTTGCAAGAATACGTCGTTTAAAGCTTGGTTGATCGAGTATATCACATGTTATGAACTCCCGGGCGTTTTTACGTAATTTACGTTTATTCAAAACTCGATCAATTTATGTTTTCTGATTACATAAATATTGTTGGCCATATATCTCAGCTAAGGACATTTTGTTTGTAGACATATTTACTGATACATTCGAGGATATGTACTCCGAAACGGTTTAGACGGCCTAGCTAGATCATCCGGAGAAATTCTTCTTCTTCTTATTGGCATTACATCCCCATACTGGGACAGAGCCGCCTCGCAGCTTAGTGTTCTTTAAGCACTTCCACAGTTATTAACTGCGAGGTTTCTAAGCCAAGTTACCATTTTTGCATTCGTATATCATGAGGCTAACACGATGATACTTTTATGCCCAGGAAAGTCGAGACAATTTCCAATCCCGAAAATTGTCTAGACTGGCACCGGGAATCGAACCCAGCCACCCTCAGCATGGTCTTGCTTTGTAGCCGCGCGTTATACCGCACGGCTAAGGAGGGCCCTATCTGGAGAAGTATTTCAATGATTTTTTAGTAATATCAGAACAACAGATAACAATGTAATCTTTCGTACTGAAGTAATAAAGTGCAATAATAATTTTGTTGACGAAATCGGAGCGTGATACCATCGGAACGTGATAAAATCGGAACATATCTGTATAAGACTGTATTTTCTTCTACTGAAAAATCTTGATAAATTCAAATATATAATCCTAAACACTGCTTAGGGTAGGATATCAAACAGGCGAACAGGCATCATGTGTAAAAATCGACTAAATTCATGTCAACTTGATGGTCTGCTGCGGTTTAATCGATGAAGCTTTTTAGAAAGTTAAAATTTTGCATTCATTGATTCAAACTTTAACACCCAAAAGGCCAAGCTCTTTGAGAAAGCGATTTTGATTTTGAAAAATCATAACTTTTTATTTTTCGTCCAATCTTGATGAAATTTTGACACAAGGTCCAAATTTTATTCTAGTTTTAGCTGCGCATTGAGTATTTCGGAAATTCTGGATGGTTCCGGAATTATTCCAGATTCCTTAGGGTACCAGCAAGCTGGTGTTTGGGGTATTTCGCCAGTTATTCAATTTTTCTCCATGGAACCCATATCAAACAGTATAAACAATATTGCCACACTAATGACGAGTCTCATAGCGATTTTTCCGAAAGTTAGTCTTCCATACGGACATTCCCAGGAAGCTTCCAAATGTCCCCAGGGAACCTGTAAAGGGGACAATTTCGATTTTGCTCTGAAACATGTCGTGCGACGGCTCTTTCTTCATAATTTTTCATAAATATACTCGCTATTGTTATAAAAGTGGTCTATTGTCAGTTTGGCCACTCTTGTGACGCCCGGAATGCCCCCAGGAACCTGTAAACGGGACAATTTCGTTTTTGCTCCGAAACATGTCGGGCGACGGCTCTTTCTTCACAATTTTTCATGAATATATTCGATGTTCTTATAAAAGTGGTCTATGATCAGTTTGGCCACTCTTGTGACGCCTGGAATGTCCCCAGGGAACCTGTAAAGGGGACAATTTCTATTTTGCTCCGAAACATGTCGTGCGACGGCTCTTTCTTCACAATTTTTTATGAATATACTCGCCATTGTTATAAAAGTGGTCTATGGTCAGTTTGGCCACTCTTGTGACACCCGTAATGCCCCCAGGGAACCTGTAAAGGGGACAATTTCGATTTTGCTCCGAAACATGTCGTGCGACGGCTCTTTCTTCACAATTTTTCATGAATGTACTCGCTGTTCTTATAAAAGTGGTCTATGGTCAGTTTGGCCACTCTTGTGATGCCCGGAATGCCCCCAGGGAACCTGTAAAGGGGGCAATTTCGATTTTTCCCCGAAACATGTCGTACGACAGCTCTTTCTTCACAATTTTTCATGATTGGACGATAATTGGTATCACCCCTTGCAGCAGCTTCCGTATTTGTGTACAGCGTATCGTATGCAAACGGATGCTCTTCAAAAGCTCTTCGTCGCTGTTCAGATCACAGACGAATTCGTCGACATCAGAATTCACATTGACTAGATCCGACTCCGATGAGCTCTTTATTTTCACAACAGGTCAATCTCAATATCACTTGACAACTGGATTTGAAAATTTTATCGATACGAAGAAAAGTAAGATTTAAAATTCAGATAAAAACAAGCTCTTTTTGCATCTATATACTGTCGCAACCGGCTTCTATTTGCAAAAGGCTTGGTTGCCATTACAAGGCTTGGTTGCCATCAGAGCCAAATAAGTTCATCGCACTCAAGAAAAACATTGCCTCATTACATAAAGATATTGCAAAAGGCTGTAAATGATGTATCGCCGAATACCTTGTGTTTCATCGATGCCCGCATAATATAATACAATGGGATTATAGAATTCCAAGAATTTTGACGATGCCAGTCATTGATTTTGATGTGGCACCAGTCAAAAGAGGAACAAATAAAAACAGTCTTCGCTATTATTCACGCTTGACATCGTGAATATATATGAAAGCAAGTAGAACTACGGTATTCGTTAGAATGTTTAGAGTAAAATCAAAGCCAAAAGCTGATTGTTTCATAGTTACAAGCAATGGGAGTTTTGAATAAGTAATGAAGCATTCTGTCATTTCTACCTGATATTCCGTATATTGTCTCTTACGATATCCTACTTGCCCTTCGCTAATTGCAGTAGCCTCGGAGTAATCTAAATGTGCACACATATAAATAGTTTAAAGAACTAGTGATACTATCTTGAAGTCGAAGGAAAAATAAACTTCCAACTAGGACATACTGGAGAATCTGAGGAGCAGAATTATGATGTTTCAGATATTCAAGAAAAAACAGAACTGTGTGAAAGTTTATGGAAAATAATGATGGCATATATTTTTTTCCCTTAACACGGTAATCAATTTGACGTAGTGTGTTACGGTTTACGATATATCGTATTTAGTCCTCGCTACCAACAGCAGTCTCAGAAATAAAACATAATTATCGCGCATTCGTGCGCCCTCATGCAGCATGAAAAGATAAATCTTAAGAGCGGGAAATGTTTGACAACTAAGTAACTGCAAAATATTTTGGCTCATGGGAATATTTTCAAAATACCCCTTCACTTGAGAGCAAAAAAAACGGCTCTATCAGCAGCACCCAGGTCTATAGTACATTTTTTGCAGTAGCGGACTTGACACGAGAAATTGTTTTTTCGCCATAGCACCTTTCGGCCGATTCTGTAATTTCGATCTTATGTTTTTTATACTCGAGGCTTAGTGAACAATAACTTGTCGTAAAAAATTAGGGTGAAGTTCTGAGAAAAACCCTATTGGGATCCTGATCAGCATCGGCTCGAGATTCTAAGAAGCATCCACTCAGGATTATGAGCAGAATTCGTTAGACTAAATCCGTGTGGAGTTCTAAACAGACTCTATTTGAGATTCCGAAACGAATCTGTTCGGGATTCAAAATTTCAAACAGAATCCGTTTGGATTGAAGTTCTAAAGAGAATCCGTTCGTAATTCTGAACATAATTTCGGTTGAGATTTGGAGACGAATTCTTTCGGAATTTGTGCAGAATTCTGAACAGAGTCCGTTTAGGATTCAGAAAAGAATCTGTTTGAGATTCGGAACATAATTTGTTTGGAACTCGGATCCCAATCCGTTTAAGATTCTGAATAGAATTCGTTGAAGGTTCCTAACAGAATCTGTTTGCGATTCTGAAAAAAACTAATGGTTTTCTGAACAGAATTTATTTAGGATTCTGAAAAGAATACGTTAGCGAATCTGAACAAAGTGGCCAAACTGACCAATGATCACTTTTATAACAATCGCGAGTCTGTTTATGAAAAATCGTGAAGAAAGAGCCGTCGCCCGACATGTTTCGGGGCAAAATCGAAAGAGTCCCCTTTGCAGGTCCCCTGGGGATATTCCGGGTGTCACAAGAGTGGCCAAACTGACCAATGACCACTTTTATAACAACAGCGAGAATATCCATGAAAAATTTGGAATAAAGAGCCGCCCTTTACACGACATGTTTCGGAGCAAAATCGAAATTGTCCCCTTTACAGGTTCCTTGGGAGCATTTCGGATGTCACAAGAATGGTCAAACGAACCAATGACCTCTTTCATAAGAACAGCGAGCCTATTCAGGGAAAATCGTGAAGAAAGAGCCGTCGCGTGACATGTTTCGGAGAAAAACGAAATTATCCCTTTACAGGTTCCTTGAGGGCATTTCGGATGTCACAGGCGTGGCCAAACTGACTATAGACCACTTTTATAACAACAGCGAGTATATTCATGAAAAATTGTGAAGAAAGAGTTGTCGCACGACATGTTTCGGAGTACAATCGAAATTGTCCCCTTTACAGGTTCCCTGGGGGCATTCCGGGCGTCACAAGAGTGGCCAAACTGACCATAGACCACTTTTATAACAATAGCGAGTATATTCATGAAAAATTATGAAGAAAGAGCCGTCGCACGACATGTTTCGGAGCAAAATCGAAATTGTCCCCTTTACAGGTTCCCTGGGGGCATTCCGGGCGTCACAAGAGTGGCCAAACTGACCATAGACCACTTTTATAACAATGGCGAGTATATTCATGAAAAACTGTGAAGAAAGAGCCGTCGCACGACATGTGTCGGAGCAAAATCGAAATTGTCCCCTTTACAGGTTCCCTGGGAACATTTGGAAGCTTCCTGGGAATGTCCGTATGGAAGACTAACTTTCGGAAAAATCGCTATGAGACTCGTCATTAGTGTGGCAATATTGTTTTATACTGTTTGATATGGGTTCCATGGAGAAAAATTGAATAACTGGCGAAATACCCCAAACACCAGCTTGCTGGTACCCCAAGGGAATCTGGAATAATTCCGGAACCATCCAGAATTTCCGAAATACTCAATGCGCAGCCAAAACTAGAATAAAATTTGGACCTTGTGTCAAAATTTCATCAAAATTGGACGAAAAATAAAAAAGTTATGATTTTTTCAAAATCAAAAATCGCTTTCTCAAAGAGCTTGGCCTTTTGGGTGTTAAAGATCTTCATCGCACCTGAACGAAGCAGGAGGGAGGGGGAGGGGGGTCTGTCGTTTTTCTACGCACCATATAAATAAAAAATCATTTGTATGAAAAAAAGGGGGGGGGTCGAAAAATCCAGAAAAAAAGCTTACGTAATATGTATACAACACATTAATAAGTAACTTACGGCATGAAGGCAAAGTTACCTGTGATTTGTTTGTCATATCATAGCTGTATAGTGCATAACCTTCACGGATCTGAAATGGCACAAATGCTAGCGTTTAAGCCAGCAGATCTTAAGGTTCTGGGTTCGATCCTCCAGCATATTTTTAATCAATATTTTTTGTGGTAATTATTTTAATTTTAATTAATCCTTGTCTAGATATGTTAGTTTTAGTTTAAATTGATTAGTTTTTGACGAATTGACCAAGAGCGAGCTCTAGCAAAAGTGTTTACATAAGCTAGAAATAGAGTGATAAAAGGTGGAGAACATATTGGTCGCGACCGCGACCATCAAACTAACAACGGTCAGGGCCACTGAAGGTCAAGGAATGAAAAAACTTATTATGGTTAGGGCAAAAGATCCGATAGTCGTGGGTGTTCCTATAGTTGCGCTAGTGTTATTTTAACAAAATCTACGTATTTAACGCAGCAACCCATATAGTCTATCAATTTGTTGACCTGTCATTACTCGAAATAAAAGAAAACAGATAAGAAAATCCCTCCAAATCGGTAAAGTATCACTGAATTACCTTTTATTTTTCTCGGCTTTGCACCAATAGTTGCGGTAGTGTTCCAATAGTTGCGAGTCCCATAAGAAAACAATGGGATTCGCAACTATAGGAACACAAATTAAAAAATACCGCAACTATTGGAACACTGCACCAATAATTGGAGGTATCATTTTAGGTAACAATAATGGTTTCTGCAGCGTTTGGAATACTTTTCGATTAAAATATAATTTATGAGCTGTTGAATAAATAGGGGAACTGTTCCGTTTTCCATCTCACTGAACATATATTCATCTCATCGCAAAACAAAGAAATGCAGCACCAATCTCGTCGCTTCTTTTTGCTAACACGCGTGCTCACTGGTGAAAAAAATCATAAAAATAAGAAACAAACCAAATTCCTTTTCATTTCTTTGTTTTTGATGGGATGGAAATAGGAGCTATGGGATGAAGTGCCGAACCGTTCCCCTACTTAAGGCAAGCGACATGAAATATAGATGTGGTGTAAGCGAAGAAACAGTGGCGGAACCCGCTTAGTTCCTCCACTATTGGGTCTTTTACCCTACCAGTGGTTTCTTGGTCGCGATGTTAGGAGCAAGGAGCAGGCGGTTCACTCACTGGCGTAGGATGCTATGATTGAAATAGGGCAAAATGCCCAATAGTGGACCCCCTAGTAGAGAAATTTTGCTCTTTCTGGCATAAGGAGAAGAAATTATTTAAATATTAATTTTGCATCATATCGAATATCAAGCTCTGCATTCACGATTCATACATAAAAAAAACTCAAATACTCGACGTTATTCTTTGAAATCTGGCTGAATTCGCCCTATAGTAGACCCCCTGGGGGTCCATAATAGGAAATTGGTTCCCTATAGTCGACACTTCATTTGATTTTTATGTTCCGTTTCGGGACGTTCTTCTTATGGACCCCCAAAATATTCCTATAATAGACACATTCTAATTTTACTTTCCATAGTATTATAATGCATGTAATCAAATCATAGGACTGTAAAGTAGGTTCTCCCGATGGAATTCCATAGCTAAATGTTTACATTGTTCTGTAATAATGCAAAAATGGCTGGAGGGTTCATTGTTGGTTGGGGTCCACTATTGGGCACTTTGCCGTAGATCAACGCTCAAAAAAGATCAATGTCTGAAACAGAATGCTAGCGTACAGAGTGAATCGGCGAACCCTAACCTATACAGAAACTTCGGAAAACAGCCATGTTTAGATAAGACTTGTGTAAAGTGAAAGTTTATCTAACAGTCTATTAACCCAACTCGACAAAAAAAAAGAAGAAAATAAAAATATTGATATTTGAAGGGAGGATCAAAGAAAGAAAAATGAAAGGTTACCAAAGAGAAGAAAAATCAATAAAAAAGGTTTAAAATGAGTCAAAATAAAGAAAGGCTTATACATATGAGTCTCCGGATAATCGGGTTGACTTGTATCTGTCACAAATACTTGTTTTCAAATTTTGTAGGAAGTGGCATCACTGTGCTGCTGCTGTGAGTCATAGACCGTTTTATCATAAATCAGTAGAATACTTGTTAAACAGTTCTAACTAATTTCATTTACATCTCTATCATAAAAGAAGTGGCGAAAGTTATCAGACTACGCAGTCCCCGACGGATGACTTAGTGTTAGCAACCTAGTGTGAATTTCGTGTTTCTTATTCGCGATAAACCCGGGGCAGCAGCAATCTAACGGGAAATTGCTAATTTTCGAGCGGATGGCCAACCAATATTTTAACTGAAAACACCGAATTTTCTACTTAAAATTAAAATACTAATTGACACTTTTTGACGGTATGTTTATTTTAGATATCATGAATCTTTAATTAGTGGGTGATAATTACTAAAGTGTGCCTACTACTATGAGTTACATGTGGCTTTAGTCACATTCAGGTACTAGGACTATAATTTAATCAGATTTGCTCTTCTGGCTATTCATCGTATAGTAATCATATTTTCCTACCACACGGCTTATGACCAGGCGTTGCGGCGTTGTAAGCGAACTGAGATATCATATGTTCGACACGGTTAATGCTGAGCATGGTGTAGGTTATGGGCACCGCCACGTATCTTTTGACAGAAAGCAGATGCTGTCATTCTGACAGCTGTCATTTATTTGCTATAGAAACACGATGTTTTGTGCTACCAAGCTAGAAAATGCTGCTACTTTGTACTACGAGCAAATCATTCTTCCTACATGAACATCACGAAGGTTTCTCTCTTTCAAAATGTCATAAAGTTAAGTGATTTAATTGAAAACGTGAGTTCCAGTATAACAATGCAAGATTTTTTTAAATCGACAACATCAACCTAAATTTTTCACTAGTAATAAGATTGTTCGTTTGGCATTCCAAAGGTATACAAGTGTCAGCATATAAACTAGAGCCAAAGTTATGGACCAAAAACAAAAGATAATGATGATGATGACGATGATACTACCATCTATTGTAGCAAGGCACCTGCCGATAGCACTGGCCATATCTGACAAACGATTTAATACTTTAATACTACGATACTACTATTTGTATTTCATCAGATTTATGTTTGAAGGGCCAAAAATGAGTGGGGTGTTCCATAAGCAGAGACACTTATGCGAATCCACGGGATGAATAGAGAATCTCCTTCCAGAAGAAAGTTCGTACATACAATATTATAATTTAGCCCTCGTTTCCCAGATTGACCCAATAGATGGGGAGAAGAGCCCGCCCTTTATCCACGAGATGTTAACAATTGGAAGTTGGCGATTCCACTCTTCCTATTCAAATCGCTTCAATCGGGTGCCCTGATGGTTATTTTTGTGGTATATAATCATATAGTTTCAAATAGATGTGCAATGAAATAGATATGCAATGGAATTTTCTCACCAAAAATCGAAATCTTTTCTTCATCACCAGTATGTTTTGAAACCAATTGTTGCTTGGAGATGGAAAACCGTCCATCGAAGAATATTCTGGTTGAAATCAGGGAAACGAACCCATTTTCTTTGATTAATTGGTTGAGCAAACATGATTTTTGAATCCTAATTCTGTTCAGATCTCAATTCGTGTGCTATTCCTTAATCTGCAAATAATCCGCTAATATTTCTTATTTTTCACTACTATCTTTTGGCATATCAGTCATAACATGTTGGAACAGTTTGCAAATATGAATTTATTATTGGATGTTTTTGGGAAGACGCATTTTCCATGGAAAATTTACTCAATGTAACATGTACCACTTTCGCTGGCACCGGTTCAATATTATAAGGTGAAGGCGATTACGTCGATCTAGTGCACTGATTTCAGGGAATGTAAGATTAGAGACATTTATTTTGTGTATATCTGCCAAAACTTATAATGCTTCGATTTGTCAGGTTATATGCATATAGGCCAACAATAGTGCTGCGTTGTATTAAGTTTGTGCAGGTCAGGCACGAGAATATCTGTCGAAAGTCCAGACATAATCTAAAATGAATTTGTCTTAATGATGAACCTTTGCTGCAGGCATTATTTGAAAACTAAGGGTTACACCGAACACTTTGACTTGTTTAACTTGGGAAAAAACTAAAAATTGTAAGAATTGAATTTGAATTGAAATTGATTATGTATGAAATCACGTTTGAGCGTATTCCCAAATAAGCGCTACATCGAGGTTTTTTCGTCCCAATCCGAACATGGTCTCTGATAAAGCTTCAAAATGTTGACTGTCGCTGAAGTCCACAAAAGGGGACTACTACATAAGAATAACGTTTAACCACGAGGAAGATGTTAACAAAGAACACCTTTATTTCCCAATAAAAGTGAGGCTAAGAATTTCCTCAATAAAAAATTGCCATACAAATATTGGCATGCATGTATATTTATTTAATTATCAGAATAGAAGAGTGGAGGAGATTTATCCTTAGCAAATAGCAAGATGCGTCTCCACCCGATAGTATCCACCATGCGTCTCCATCCGACAGTATCCAAATATGACGACGCCGACCACTACTTCTTGCAGAATTTCAACTCTCTGTCGAGTTTTTCTAAATGTCCTGTATTTGTATTATAACAAATTTTTTAACCCTTTCTGCTGAAACATTTTGTTTTGTTTTTATTTGAGAGACTTTCAGCCCTATTGCTCGCAAAAAAAAGAAACAAAAATACAAAGGGTTCATACAAAATTACCCGTTTGAACACCTTCTCGTGGTACAAAATTAGTCAACGATAAGGAAAAGTTCAAGGGACAGCTTTGGTACTTGAAAAAAACTGTCGTTCAAACTGTGTTAATGCCGGAAAATAATGCGTGACAGACTTTTATAGAAATTAAGCATGTGCACATCTTTCGCAATTCTAAAAACAAATTGCCTTTATCATTTCGATTATACAAATATCGATTCAACACTTGATTCTGCAAAACATTAATTACTTTAGAAATAAATACCATTGTTAAATATCTTAAAAATTAGTGGCTACAACGACAGCAACTGCAAAGTGTCTAAGAAAAAATTGAGGTAGTGAACCCATCTACCTACTAAGCACCTACTAAGCGCATTATTGTATTCGGCAGTCTCGAATGGTCGAAAATATAATGGAAGAGAAAAAGTCTAGATAAGGAGAGATGATTGATCTATACAACTTGCAGTTATTTTTACTTGGAATTATGTGTTTTCGAATCATAAACAAATCTAGTTGAAGGCAGAAAGCGATTTGCAAAGCACTGACGGTGCTTACTTGCACCGATAGATAGAAAAATTTATTTCAAAAGTGACAGCGTTAGGCTGCTGTTAGTGATCAGAAAGGCGCATTGAAGGAAATCCGTTCTTTTCAGGACAAGCATTGTATGTGAAGAAAGGGTCAATTACAAAAATAGCGTCTCTTATGAACAGCAGCGAAGGGCACCGATCTCCCCGCAGGGCAATATTTCACAACTTTCGTGGTCACACCAACTGATATCTCCACAAATTACATTTCTAACTAGCCCCGATTGTGTTTAAATCTTATCTCTTGAAGTGAATTTATTAGAAAGCATGAAGGAGTATTGGAGTAAGGAGTATGCAGGAGTATTCTTCCCGGTCAACTTTGGCAACGGCGCACATAGAAGCACACAGTGTAAAAGCATAGCCAAAACTATGTCAATCATTTTGTCGTCTGCAAATACATTCAATAAACAGAAAAGCGTGTTTGTTTTTTGTTATGTGCTCTTTGTATTAATCTAGCAGTGTAATATGTATGACAACTGGCGGCGTCAGTTATTGTTATTTGATAGAGCACCACTTGGAACAAGAACGCTGCCATTGAGAACTACAGCGTGCTTGCGACGAGTAGCCCCACCTGACTACGCCAATGAGTATAATTTTTATGTTAATTTTCATTCTTTAATTATTACCTACTAAATTTTCCGAAAAAAAAATACTTCGTTTGTTCACTTAGACTATATAAATTTATCATCGGATAATGTTAAAGTCTCTGGATAATGTATTTTTTATTATTCAATCAGTGGAACAGTTCAAATTAATACGAAGTGCAAATCAACCGCATTTCAACGACCTTCTACATCCAAAAAATGCGTGTAACTATTATGGATCCGTGTGTTCATCAAAGGCTTGGAAGTGAATCATTTATGTCGTTGTCGTTAATCATTGCTCAAAAACATAAATATTTTTTTTTTGTCTAGCTTTTTCAGCAAACTTCACTATATTAAAATAAAAACAAGTCACGATTGCGTGAGGATGCGTGGAATGTTTTTCGTTGAGCTGAAATATTTTGAAACCTAATCAAAAGTTCTATTTTGTAAAACATATTATTGTAAAAAAGGTAGAACAAAGCTAACAATTAATATCATCATTATGGATCACCTGAAAACAATTTCAGATCGAATCATACTTGAAAACGTTTTACATACCCTCATTATTGGTACCTATATTGATTTGTATCCTGAAAGTCATTAAAAATTCAGAAAAACACGATAAAACGTGGAAAAAAAATGGACGATTGCGATAAATCTAGCATGTAAATAATGGTGAAGTTTTGGCTGCCAACGTTGCTTACAAGTAATCAATATTGTTTTAAAAATCCATGGCAAATTTATATTACTATTTGAGAGTACAAAAATAAAAAATAATATCGCAATATCTAAAATTCTTGTTTTTGACTTTTGGCCAGGATTTGGGCTGAAATACTCCTCAGTGCGACGGGCAGCAGCAGAACACGGATCAGATTAATCTACTGCAGCTGAAGAAAAAATTACCGAGAATTCACAGAAAGGACCTTTTGTGAGGGTAATTTCAGTTATAATATCGAGATACCTTAAAGCGGAACTATCTGGAGGTGGAGATTGGATGAAACTCCGGTTGAAAAGCAGCCGACGGAACATTTGCAAACTTCCGAGGAAGCATCTCGAGAAGTGGCCGATGAAATCACGGCTCCCAGACCGGTATATTAGGAACAGGCTTGTGACATTCAAATGCTGCTTATTTCCGGTGCCAATCCGACAAATATTCGTGACATAATGTCGGAATATCAAGGCTAAGGCGATTAGTCGATTTCAATTTAGTGCCATTCCTATAGCAATGTAATTCCGAATCTGGATTGACCGGCATCCAGGTTTGGAGTGATACCAGCTTCCGAGAAAGTGCACTACCGAACAGACCGATCGCCTAAGCTGCCGTTTGGACCGCTATTTCATCATGCTGGACAATTGCAAATGTGTTGGCTTTCAGCTGCTGCAGCAGCAAGAATTGCCGAGCTTTGTGCCCCAGGGAGAGATCCCTCAACACATGCAGCTGTTTTACGATCGTACCCTTTGCGAGCGAGTGGTTCCGGGTAATCGAGTCCTGATTCATGGAATCTTCTCTATTTGCAAAATTGGCAAGCCAAGTGAACAGGATGGTCTCGAAAAGGCCATCAGCTCCGTACGTACATAAGGGTGGTTGGAATTACGGTTGACACCGAGGGCATGGGATCTATTTCGCGGTTCAGCAATATCACGACTGAGGAGGAGCCGCTGTTCCGCAAGCTGGCCAATCCGAACATTTACGGCACCCTGACAGAAAGTTTGGCTACGAGCATTTTATACTTGCAGGATATAAAAAGAAGTTTATCTTGTGTCTGTTGTTGGGAGGATCGAGAAAGCGGATGCCGGATGTGATGAACCGTAGTGGCGGCAACAACATTTTGCATCTCAGAGATCCCGGTACGGCATAGTCTCAGTTGCTGAAGTTCGTGGAGAAGGTCGCACCGATTGCAGTTTACATGTCCGGCAAGGGATCCAGTGCTGGTGGTTTGCCTGCTTCGGTGATCAGAGATCCGGCGACGCTCAACTTCGTATTGGAAGGAGGTGTCATGGTACTGGCTAATGGCGGTGGTGTCTGTATTGATGAGTTTGATAAGATGAGGGAAGACGATTGCGTCGCTATTCACGAAGCTATGGATCAGCAAATTATGAAAAATACATCGAATACACGCATAACGATTAGAAGCTGCTTTCACGGTTTTAAGTTATGATTTATTCATGTTCGAAATAAGGAATAAAAAAGTTAGGAAGTTAGGAAATTGATAATTATAGAAGTGGTTGCCATTATAATAGCAGGCGACTTTCACACTTATTTTGAAGCTATGCATATTTGATAACATTGAATACTTAAATTCTTTCTTTGCTGACCTTATGTAGTTTCAAACATTACGAACTTTTAATTGTATTTTACCGTCTAGAAAGTTTTAAGTAGTTTAATGTGAAAACTTTTAGGAATGTTTTGAAATATTTTTCTAGAATCATCTTCGGATACTGTCTTCAAAATTCCAGGAATTCTTTGGTACAGGAGTTCCTTCAGAAACTTCTCTCAAAATTGTCAGGGTGTTATCACAGAAATTCCAACGGGAAATCCTCCAGACATTTTCGTAAAATCCTTAGAGAATTCTTCAAGACATTCACATCTTTTGGGCATTCTTGCCGGAATTCTTAAGGAATTAATTTTAAAACTCTTCAGGAAATTATTCCAGAATTTTCTTCAAAAATTCATTTAGACAAATCTTAGGTAATTTCTTAAAGAATTCGTCTAGCAATTATTCAAGAAACTATTTTAGAAATTACTTTAAAAACGCTATATTGTTCAATTTAAGTTCACTCTTTAAAAAGGCCAAATATACAGGCCGAAACGTCAGGCAAAACAGAACTAATTATTTTGACTAAATCAGACTAAGAAAGCTTCCGGAAATTCCTTCAAACATTAAAGGATGAAATTCTAAGAACTTCCGAAAAAAAAACCCTTAAGGAATTTCCGAAAAAAATTCTAAAAGAATGTCAAAAGAATTCCAGAAGAAATGTATGACTCTGACTCTTTATTTTCTCCAGTAACTCTTCCGGAAATTTCCCCCTTCAAAAGAATATGAAAGAAGGAATTCCTTCAAATATGCCTTCAAGAGTTGCTTCTGAAATTCTTTTCGGAATTCCTTCCAAAGCTCCTTAAGAACTTCCTTCAGAAATCCTTTTAAGAAATCTTGTTTTTTTTACATAAAATCCATCGAAAATTCCCTTAGGAGGAAATTATGATTGAATTTTCAAGGGTTTTTAAAGCAATTTTGGAAGAATAAATTTCCAGTGAAATTTTAGAAGGATTTTTCAAAAGTATATCCGAAGAAATTTACCACTGAAAAGGAAGGAATATCTGATGACATTCCTGGAGGAAAATCCGAAAGAATTTCGTAAGGTAATTCTAAAGGAGTACCTAGATGAGACAATTCAAATAAATTTCTGAAGGAATTCGTGACGGTTCACAAGGTCACGTGGGTCTCCCGTGACAGCTTTACAGAAAATCAAATCGACCACATCTGCATCAACCGAAAATGGAAACGGAGCCTTCTTGATGTACGGAATAAACGTAGTGCCGATATCGCGTCTGATCATCACCTCCTCATCGGCGAAAAACGCCTGCGCATTGCGCGGATTCGTCGGCAGGAGGAGAGAGTTGGACAACGATTCACCATACGCCGACTGGAAGATGCCACGGTGACACGGTCCTTCGTTGAAGAACTGGAAACGCGTGCTGCAGATATTCCGTAGTAGTAGTAAAATTCTTCTTTATTTAAACATTTTTTTGTTCTACAATTATTTTTAACATGTACAGTGATCGGCCGGCTTGGCCCTCCAACTTCGATTTTAATTATTATTATTATTATTATTATGTTATTAATTAATTTTTTAAATATAATGTATCATGACGGCCTTCAGGAAGCGCTAGTGTTTTTTAAAATTTGATAACCTAACTACTATGTACACTAATATTTACAATAAAAATTTAATAACCTAGATTGGAACTAGCGCCCTAAGCGCTTCTTGGTCCAATGCAAGCAAAGGACCCTAAACTTTTCTTTACACTCACCAAAGCGTTCAAAGGTTTTTATTCCGGCCAGACGGTGGACCTCGGATGTTCTTGTCCTGGGAGGGGTGTTGAGGAGGTGGTTTGAGGTGGTGGGTTTAAGCGCAGCTCTCCCAGACCGGCATGCCATATTCGATCATAGGGAGGATGATTTGCTTGTAGACAGCAAGCTTATTTTTCAGGGACAATGACGACCGACGGTTGATCAAAGGATACAGTAGTTTTAACAAAACGTTACACTTTGTCGCAGTCTTGTCAACCTGTTGCCTGAAAATAAGCTTGCTGTCGAGGGTCAAGCCAAGGTCGTGCCATTGAGGATGATTTTACAGTCCCCAGGCGGAACATGTTTAGGGGATTTAGAGTGGGCGAAAATGATGACCTGGGTCTTCGCCGCGTTGATACAGATCTTCCAGCTGGTGAAGTTCCTATTTCAGGGCATCCAAGCGCTCTGATCACTCTACCGTTATAGACGATGGATGTGTCATCTGCGAACAGAGACAGAATGCCGCCTTCTGGAGGTTCTGACATGTCGGAGGTGAACAGATTGAAAAGTAGGGGCCCGAGGATACTGTCCTGGGGGATATTCCGGAAGGTAGCAGCGTGGAAGACCAATGGACCGCCATCAAGAATGCCTTCATCGCCACCAGCGCAGCGAGAACAATCTGGGCGAACTGCGCACCCAGAGAAAACAATGGATCACCGATGAGACCTGGAGGAAGACAGAGGAGCGAAGAGAAACCAAAGCCGCGATAGAGCGATCAAAAACCAGAGGAGCCAAAGTCTTGGCCCGTCAACGATACTCGGCTCTTGAGAAGGAAGTAAAACGCTTATGTCGACGGGACAAGCGAGCGTGGGCAGACTCTGTGGCCGACGAAGGAGAGAACGCCGCAGCAACCGGGGACATTCGCCTCCTCTACGATATCTCACGACGCTTAAGCGGGCGAAGATGAATGAAACGATGTCTGTGAAAGACGCGAATCAGTTATTGACCGACCCAACTGACCAGCTGAAACGCTGGTTCGAGCACTTCGAACAACTTTTTCAAGTGCCAGCCAGGCCACCACCACCTCGGCATGATCTGCCTAGGATCCGACGTATAACACGCGTCAATACCGAAGCTCCATCACTGCTAGAGATTCAAACAGCCATCCAAAGCATGAAATCGAATAAAGCCCCAGGGGTCGATCGCATATCAGCCGAGATGCTCAAAGCTGACCCCATGACATCCGCTCAACTACTGCATCGTTTATTTCGTAATATCTGGGACACCGCAACTTTCCCGGTCGACTGGATGCAAGGTATCTTAGTGAAGGTGCCCAAAAAGGGTGACCTGACTGTATGCGATAACTGGCGAGACATTATGTTGCTGTGTACCGTTCTCAAAGTTCTGTGCAAAATTATCCTAGCCCGGATTCAGGAGAAGATCGATGCGACTCTCCGGCGGCAGCAAGCCGGATTCCGTGCCGGAAGATCCTGTGTGGACCATATTGTCACGCTCCGTATCATTCTGGAGCAGGTCAAGAAATTCCAAGAGTCCCTTTACTTGGTATTCATTGACTACGAAAAAGCTTTCGACCGTCTCAATCACGAGAATATGTGGGGCGCCCTGAGACGCAAGGGGGTTCATGAGAAAACCATCGGCCTCATTGAAGCACAATACGAGGCCTTTTCGAGTGCTGCACAATGGGGTCCTGTCCGACCCTATCCGGGTTGTAGCTGGTGTGGGGCGAGGATGTATTCTATCACCGTTACTGTTCCTTATCGTAATCGACGAGATTCTGGTAGAAGATCGACATAGGCGCACGGATCAAGAAATCAAGGGCTGCCTTTGCGAGTTTAAGAAATATCTGGAAAAACAGGCAGATAAGTGAACGCACCAAAATACGAATTTTAAACTCTAACGTGAAATCTGTGCGGTTATACGCTAGCAAAACATGGTGTGTATCAGTGGAGAACACTCAACGGCTGCAGATGTTCATAACCAGATGCCTGCGGTATATAATTCGGGCCTGGTGGCCTCACAACTGGATCTCAAACAACGAGCTCCATCGTCGTTGGCACCAGAGTCCGATACCATCAGAAATTTGGGATCGGAAGAGGGGCTGGGTCGGCCACACTCTACGTAGGGGCGGAAACGAAATCTGTAAATAAGCATTAGACTGGAACCCAGCGGGACATCGCAGCAGAGGCGGACCCAGGTTAAAGCGATAGCCGGGCAACGCTCAGGATGGAGATCTTTCAAGTCGGCCCTTTGCACCACCGGAGGTGTACAGGATCCATAAGTAAGTAAGTAAAAATTCAGAATATATGAAAATCTCATTTTAACCAAAAATGTCGCATATTCAGTTTCTCAAACAAACTGTTCAAATATTGTTAACGTCGTTGCTACCAGCAGTAGCAACTTTTATTCCTGTTTACGGGAGCCACTAGGGCACACCCACAGGCAGTTGTCGACCTTGTATCTACCTCGCATTACCAACTGAAGAACTACGTACATAATACTTTGTATTTGGCGAGGACTAATTCCCCCATGCACTAAATCAGAAACGGTTAATTTCCTGTGAATGGACGCAAGACTTTTCAGAGAGTGGACGCGAATTCGGCACACATCATTTGAAGCACGTGTGAGCACTTTTCTATCGCAGTGCAGAGGAATTTCGCCTCTTCTTGGCCGGTTCGTACCGGTTGACTAATACCAGTACACAGTGCAAAGGCAAAGCTTGGCTTTAGTAGGCATTAGCAATCTATCCTATTGGGATGGGACGTTACTTTATTAGATAAAGGGATATAGTGTTGTCTTCGTCGTTGGTCGCAACGTAGACAAACAATGAACAAGCAAGTTTGCAAGTCCAGAGGGCGTGCTCATACTATTTCATTTGATTCCCACACTTGGATTGTAACTTTACGGGTGCGCGCACTCAGAACTCAAGTGTATGTATGTCGCTAATTTCTTTGCCAATAAATCATATACTGGTCTACTGACACACAATCGTTGGGTCAAAAAATCATTGGACTAAAATAAACAAACATTACATTATTATCTCTCGCTGGCCGCACTTCCAAGTTGAATATAAGAACGAACACTTGCACTAGTCACATTATCGTTCAATACCAGTGTGGACCACATACTAAGCTCACTACTTCCTCACTAATCTACATCTACATACCACGGGTCCACTGCCACAATTAGACGAACGGTACATAAGATAACGCTCATATGTTAGTATCGGCTGATAATAGAAAAAACAAACGAACCGAAAACTGTTTCCTTACCTACACAAAACATTCCACCGCAATTATCTACATCGTCGTCGTACGCAAAGCCAAAAACAAGTGCGGCCGCATGGTACACTACCAAAGACCATCGTTCTCTGGTAGAAGTGTAGGTACTCGAGCAATGGATGGAACACCCCTTCTCGCTGCTGGGGCGAGTTTGTTTACGTTTGTGTGTACAGCAGGAATGTGGGATCATCTGCCCGAAAGGGGTTGCGAAAATTTCGCAGTTCTTTCATCTTGTTACGTACATCTGCTAGAGCGGGTCTGATTTGGCGGCCGCTTCTATACTTGATCGTTGACGATCGCATAATTCTTCTAAGTTAAATGCTTTTTTAATTATAATTTAATTATATTCACGCTTTTTGGTATCTCTATGGAACTTATTATAAATAAGCCAATCATCGCGATAATATTCCGCGAGAACCAAGAATTGCATAGAGATTCTTTAAATCAAATCATGCTCTGCTACTAACCAACTGCATTCAAATTGGGTTTGCGCCATCAATTAACTCAAGAAGCGTGAAAGCTCAAAAATTTGCATCACTCTACTATCTTTCGAAAGTCGGAATACCGCCCATGGCGTAACTGCGACTGTAAATACAGAACACCTACACCGTTCGCTACATTCGAGTATCGTTGTTTTCGGCTGCATTGGTGTAGTAAATGAGGAAGAAATGCGCGTCTCAGATTTGGAGTTTTTCGGCGATTATTGCGGCGAATGCGGTATTTGATTAAAAACGCACTGTATTAGTCGAAAACATTTCGACTAGGTTTTCAGTTGAATCGTACGTATTGGTTCGTGCTCACCGTACGGATAAGGTGCAATGTGCACACCTGTGGTGAATGGTTGCAAAACGGAAGTACAGAGGCGAGGGAAAGTTCCAATTTTAGAAAAAAAAAGTAACTTGATTCTGCGGTGAGGTGCGGCAGGTCGCTGCCATAGGGCTCGGCATTGGTGGGAATGCTTTCCGTGCGCTAGTCGGAGCAAGTTTGCGGGCAACATCTGTGCTGCTGTGGACACATGCTTGATGTTTTCGCAACGATTTACTCGCTTGGCACCAATAGCAACATCGTTTTTATCTTATCTGTTATCGTCATTTCCAAAACTTAAATGTGACCAGTGTCGCAGTTTGGAGCTTTTCGTAGTTATGTGGTATAAGATGCGCTGGCTACAAAGTCGGCTGGGTTCGAATACCAACGCGTGTTGGATTCACTTTCTAGGGCGTAAATTATACAAACAGTATCATATATTAACGCAAACAAAACCATTAGGCGGCAATATCTCAGTTGGTGGATACAATGTCAGGGTTAGTAATGTATCGAAATGGTGAAAATATTGTTTTTTTTTCGGTATTATGTGCACATCCCTCTCGACATAAGCATTATCTACTCGTTCCACGGGTCTTCAGTTAGCCTTGCAAGCAAAGGCGTATTGCCAACCCGGAGATGGCGAGTTTGATTCTCGGTCCGGTCTAGGATGTTTTTGGGTGGGAAACATCCTTGACTCCCTGGGCATAGTTTACCCATTGTACTTGCCACACAAGATACATACTCATGCAACGGCAGGCATAGAAAACCTTTCAATCAATAACTGAGGAAATGCTAATAGAATACTAAGTTGAAAAGCAGACCTAGTTCCAGTTGGAATGTAGAGCCATGAAGAAGAATAATAAGAAAACTAGTTCCACGAATTCTGTCTGTTGTGTTATCTCCGTTGATGAAAAAATACTTCCGGTAACAGAAACATGTGAGGTGATTATATTATCGATATAATCTTGTACGCCTGCTCTAAACACATGATAATGGGCTACGACGACTGGCACTCTAGTCCCATCCGCCTATCGAACCGGCAGCCAATATTCAATTAAGTGGGTTTCATAAATAAGTGGGTTACTTATCAATGAGATGTCCTAACAATTATTTTCCAACAATGCGTCTACAGGTTAAAAGATGACAAAAGGCCATGCAAAGCTGGCAGCACATCCTGATGTTTTTTTACCTTTGGCCTAAAACAACTATAAACTAAATTCAGGATGTACGTCCCACGCGTCTATACGCGAAGGAGGTGCCTGCCAGAGTAGACGCGTCTACGCGACGCCGCGCGAAAATTGCACGCAAGGGAATAACAATAAAAAATAAGGAGCTGTCAAATCGTATGGACGCTTCGCTTCGCATCGCACTTCGCGTCTACTCTGGCCGCACCCGGCGACGCGTGTCCAATAGCGTTTGTTTCGTATCTAGCGGCTGAATATGCAACGTTCTTCTAGGAACGGGTAACTTGACTTCGCATGATGGCGCATAGCGCTTGACGAAAGGCCCAAGTAATTAGCACAAACTTTATATAATTAAAAAAATACTAGAACTTATTATTGTAGAAGTTTCTGTTTTTCTTTTTGGAAAAAGGCTGGTTCTGCTGATAAACTCTAAGTAAATTGTTGAATCCATAACACCAAAGTACAGCTAAAATTATAAGATTTTGTTTAACTCAAGTATGAAACTTAAACTGGTTGAATCAATGGGGGCAATAGTCAGATGTACTTCTGAAATGAAATCACAGATGTGTTGTTTGAACTTGGCTGTTTCATCACGTTCTTGCATAGGCTCGAATTGCAGACTTCCCGGACTATACGGAATACTCAGTAGAGATGATGCAATGGACGCTATACTCACCCATACAAGAACTATGCGCGGATGATCTACGGGGGTTTCTGTATAGTCGTAAAAAGGTCATTTTGGCTCATGGACGGCGATTGCTGCCTGGGCGCTTCCCGACCCCCACACGATCTCAGATGTTTTCTCAGGCGTTTGGTTGCAGATTTTCGTTTACCTCACTCCAAGCAAAGGTACGATACACTGAAAATAACCTTGCTGTTTGAGAGTTACAGTTCCAATTGATTTATGAAAAATAAATCTCTATTGCTTTGTAAAAATAGCTAATCAAAGTTACACAATACATAGGCTATATGGCACATTGGTTTCCTTCGCAGCCCCATGTACATGTGGTATTTATAAACCAATCGTCACACACTCACTCTTGTGTTCTGAGCACTTTTTGAGCAACATAGGGACAACGTAAAAGATCCTCATCCTTGAATTGGACCCCTACTCCTATCGACTTACTTTATTTCTCTGTTAGGGTTTCGTCGCCAGGAGATCCTAGGTCTGCCCCTACTGCGATGATTCCAGCGCTTGCTTGCAGATTTCGTCTCCGCTCTTACGTGGTGTATGACAGGCCTTCGTCACACTGTGGAGTTGCCATTGATTTCGGATTTCGATGGCATTGTCGATGGGACTCAACATTCAGAATCTAGTTGTGAGGCCACCAGGTCCGAGCTGTAAAACGTTGACATCGGTTGATGAATACTTGCAAATCTATGTGATCTCTGTTAATACGCACCAAGTATCACTGACGTATAACATCACAGATTTCACGTTAGAGTTGACTGGCTTTGGTTTTTGACCTTCTCCAATGTTTGCCCGGCTACTCCACTGTTGCGTTAGTACTGCAGTATCGTCATCTGGGTCGAGGTAGTACGATTGCATTATGGTGCGAAACAGAGATATGATACATCCAGCCTTGCCTCACTTTAGCGATTATATTGTGCTGGACTCTGGATTTTGTGTAGACCTCCCTTGTTTCTAGGGACGTCCCTCAGTTTTGCGTGATTCAGACGATCGAAGGCTTTTCCGTGGTCAACCAGTAGCAAATAAAGGGAATCTTGAAATTTATTGACCTGCTCCAGGATGATGCAAAGCATGACAATATGGTTTTCACATGATCATCCAGGGGGAATCTTGCCTGCTGCCGTCGGAGAATTGTCAACTTTTCCCTATATCTGAATTAGGATATGTCGTCAAAACTCGAAGAAGTTGTTCTAAGTGGTCGAGACCAACGTTTCAGCTGATCAATTGGATCGGTGAGTGACTGACAAGTCGCGTCTTTCTCTTGCACCCACCGGGGAGTCCACCCGCGCCCGCTTCTCACGTCTGTAGCCAACAGCGTGTGACTTACTTCTCTACAGCCGCTTATAGTTGTCAGGATTATGGAGAATGTTGACGATGCCTTCTTGAGTCCGTAATAAACGCAGCGATAACATTGCGTTTGAGTATCATCTTTTAATTGGCAAGATCCGACCACGCGTTTCCAGAATTCAGAGGCGGGAGAATTCACTCGGGTGTCGATTCACCTCAGACCGACTAAAAGATCCAGCTGTGAAGAGATCGTTCGTTGAAGAATATGGAACTCAGTTAGTTGATGTTCTGAAAGGTGAAAGCGTAGAATAGAAGTGGGCGGCGAAGAATACTTTCATCGAAACTGGCAGTTTATCGTTGTGGAACATCTAGACGACTGGCTGAACACAAAACGCTATGTTAGTACTGCCATGGTCTTTTGTGTGTGCTTAATGAGCTGACCGTATGCTTCTTTGCGCCGGGTCCACCATCAATGCCCGCTGGACCAGGTGGTTGAGTGTCAACGGGAAAACCCCTCAAACTTTGCAGTGGCCGGACGATCGGAGGACTTCAATATCTTGACAGGCTGATATTATCACATGGCGAAATTGGGTTTGACATGGAACCATGAGTCAGAAAGGCTGGGGCTACCTTCGCAAGTTTTCGAAATATTTGGAGACCCAACCGGATTGATCTACGCACCAAAATTCGAATGTACTACTCTATCGTGAAGCGTGTTGTGTTAAGGCAAAGATAAAGCAAATGATGTCTAAAATTTATAATTCGAACAGCCTTACAGTGCCGAGTAACATAAAAGCCATCAAATGATGTGTAACCGTTCGGCTACAAAATCCTTGCATTTATTTAAAATTAGGTGTGTGTTGAAATGTTTCCAAACTGTTGTGTCCTTTTTATTATAATTGTGTTGGGTTAGTAGGATTAGGGAAAGACGAATTGTATTATTAGTAATAAAATCCAGTTCGAAAATGTATGCAAAATTTATAAATGGGTGAGGTTGATCAACTGTGGTAGAAAGTGGGAGAAGGATTCGTGTTGGATGGGTGGAAACAGTCGACATGGAAGGCATGTGGAAGGAAAATGGAAGGAGGAAAAATTGCGCGGGAAACTGTATGAAAAGGGGAGCTAGCATACCTTTGGGGAGTAGTTGGCTCACTAGTAAATCGGCGTTCGTGCGACACATTTGTGAGTGCGTGATTATCCAAAGTGCTTTAGTAGTACGAAAGTGAAATTGGCTTTAGTGAACGACCTCTTCTGTTCCCAAAAACTCGTTCAGGTAAACTAGACCACCGGAAATAGCCAAAGGCTAGTATTAAAGCTGGATTGGTCTTCAGGACCTTTTTTTTCCGTTTGTTCGGTAACCGCACAGTGCACGATCGGTCAATTCAACAATCTAAGTTGAGTTGGCCTAACAGTAAAGGAGCGAAACTCCAGACACCACTTCCGCCGGAGCAACCCTTCTCGGCGTGACCAATACGGTCTCGTCCGTGGTCCGTCGATAGCGTCAAAGAAGGGAACGCCGTTGACCCCCAGCTACGAAGCTAGCGTCTCTGGCGCGCCGCCATCGCGCCAGGCCCAGAAAACGTTCGATTCCGCCATTGGATCGTGCTGATCAAGCCAGTAACCCGCCATCCCAACGGACCCAGTCGTCAAACCTCCTCTCCGCAACAAATACGAGCGCTCGTCAACGTCGTCGAACATCACCAACGGTACGTACCTACAACGGATGCCACCTACCCAGATTGACCCCATTTTGCAATAGTATAATAAAACTAAACTCCCAATCCATAATTGTTTCTAATAAACCCATAGACCCACACATAGAGTACAGTTCATCCCCATTTAAAGAATTCCACAGTTTGCATAACCGTTGTTCCGCATAGCCCCTCCAAATTACCCAGTAGCATGCCGGTCTGCAACACAGTTCAGGGGTCTCATGCTACTGAGCTAGTTATCCGGGAGTCGTTTTCATCGTGAGGCTTGAGAGCACGCCGTATAAGTCTAAGATAGTCTCAGATGCTCGAAAACGTGGATGGAAGTGGGTCGGCCATATTTTCTAAGGAAGCATAGACGGAATCTGTAAGGATAGGATATAGAATATTTATGCCGATAGAGATATATGCTCATATTTGCATTTAAAATACTCTTGGGGACACATTTACGGTCTATAAATGATATATTTTGTATCAAGATAAAAACAGTGATGCATAAAGTTCAAAATTTAAAAAAAAATTAACTTTGCCTAACTCAAGGATCTAAATCATGTTCAGGCCATTAGAAATAGAAAGTTAGATGTGATAAGTGTGAAGTGAGATGTAAAAAGTATAGGGCTGTTACAAACTGAGCGAATTTCAATCCGCGAAATCCACGACTAACAAAACGAAATCCGCGACTGCAAAAACAAAACCGAACTTTACACACGGTGGCTTTTCAGCTATGGCAACCCCATTGCGGCTACGGCGGCTTAATCATTTAAACAGCGCAGACTCGCACCCTATGTAAAAGCTTATGGGCGCGCTGCTGCGCAATCTTTGCTTGCGCGTTATCACCGCGAAGAGCTGAGAAGCCGTTTGAGAAGAGCACGACAATATATGAATTTTAAAAATTAAATTTCCCGGTTTTTCGAAGAAATAGCTGGAGTAAATGCCGTAGAAATTTCTTAAGGCATTACTAGAAAAAAAACTCATGAAAACATTTCCAATGGAATTCCCGAAGGAATTTTCGAAAGAACACATGAAGGAATTTTCGACAGACATTTTTGTAGAAACATTTTTATAGAAACAATAATACAATAATTTGCAAAGGGATTTCTAATTTCCGAAGGAGTTCCAAAAGGAATTTCCGAATGAAATTCTTATTGGAATCCTGAAGGAATCCTGAAATAAATGAGCATAAGCATGAGCATGATGACCGTTGCTACTCCGTGATTGACCAGAACAATCGCAATTGCACAGGGAACCAATGGATGGAAGCATGGGATTTGCTCTCCAGCCTCAATGTGCACGGTCCGAGAGCTCTAGTATTTTGGTTAGTCGATAACGGCGCTGGCCACGTCCTCACGGTCATCGGGGATGGGAAGGAATTGTTGATGCAGTCACTCGCCCACTGCAAGCCGAGAACGCCTCTGCACTCGCCACGAGTTCCTGCGGAGTTTTATTGGAATCTTGGGGTTAAGGTTTTATGGCAGAGGTTCGTCTTGGTTAACGGGTTGCCAATGTGATAGTTATGAAAGGGTGTTGTTGTATTCTAATTGGATGCCGAAACGAACTTTTTCGCTCATTTCGAATTCTAACAGTTACCTGCTAGTAGAGATGCATCTGAACACGAGAACGCGTGTTCGTGTTCAAAACGTTCTGAACACTGCACACTGTTCAAGAGCACTGACCTAACTTAGCAACTTGTATCCTAGGAAAACAAATTCAAGCGACGGCATGCTACACATTTTTCGGCTGGTAATGGAACACGTGGGCATCTAACGGATAGAAATCAAGCATGCTCGTATGTTTTTGCATAGTTCCAAATCTAAGGAATCTTAGTTACCATGATCGTTTTGCTTGCGTACCAACCCAGTGCACACTGAACAGTGTTCAGAGTTCAAAACTAAGAACACCAAGGCACGCTCTTGGCTCATGTTCTGTTCAGGATGCATCTCTGCCTGCTAGAACTAATCAAGTTGTAGGTATAGGGATAGGAGATGGAAACGGTATGAAAGCCCATTTCCAGTTCTAGCGATTGCTAGAATATGAGAAATATATGAGAAGATACAAAATAGGAGGAATGGAACGGGCCTGGGATTGAACGCACGACCTCCTGCGTATGAGGCAGAAGCGGTAGCCATATGACCACCAAGCCCGTTCAATCCCGAAGGAATTCCAAAATAAATTTCTATAAACGTCGTAATTTTTGATGGAATGCCTGGAGGAATATCTGTGCTGAAGAAATTTGCAAAGGAATACCTGAAGGAATCTCCTTTAGGATTTCCTGAAATAATTTCCAAAGATATCCCTGAAGGAACAACTGAAAATGCAAAGGAATTTCCGAAGAAATTCTAAAAAAATCCCTAGCAAATTTCCAAATATATTTAGTTCCTAAAAAAATTCGAAGGGTTCCTAAAGAAATTTTTGAAGGAATTTCCAAAACAATTTGCAAAGAATTTTTCGAAGTAGCTCCTGACAGTATTGTTAGTTTTCGTGATCGTATTGTAAAAGCGAAAACAGTTGCATTTTCATTTCCAAGAGACCTAATCAAAATGTAGCGATCTCCAGGTCACCTGTCATATTACAAGCAGTCATGATGAGAATTTTGTTTTGTTTTGAGATCTAAATTTCTGAATAGTATTAATAGATCTGTGCAAATAACGATGACTAGTCGATAAAATGATTATATTGTTCCTAATTTCTGAGTTGGAAGAAGAAGCATCTTGTTTACAATAGTTTGATGCACTTTCATGAAATAAAAATCCGTGAAAATTTGGCGGAATTTCTTTTATTGTAAAATGTAAATATCGCGTGACTTCTCTCAATGAAAATGAAAATCTCAGTACTGGTCCCTGAATAAATTTGCAACAAAATTTTCGAAGCAATTACTGCAGAAATATTTTAGTAAACAAAGGAATTTCCAAAGAAACTCGTAAAGGAATTTCCAAAGAAAATCCTGAAGGTATTTTGGGAGAATGTCCAAAGGAATTCTTGGGGAAATTAAAAAAACGGAAATTTCTTCAGGAGTTTCATTACAAATTCACCCAGGGATTTTTTTTTTCTAGAATTATTATAATAATTCGTTCTGAAATTTCTAAGAAAAAAATTCTGAAAATGTGATGAATGAAAATGTAAATGTGAATCCGCGATTATCGCGACAGCAATTTAAGGAACCGCGAAAATCGCGACTGGAAAAGAAAATCCGCGACAAATACGCGAAATTCGCGAGAATGAGAGAGATGAGTGAGATGGAAAACGGAACAGTTCCCCTATATAAATTTCATTTATACCAAAATACGTGAATAGGCTATTCGTTCATGCAGAAGTGACTTTCAAATTCAGCCTAAATACTTGACGGTAATTCACAGTCAATTGAAGGATTCCGAGGCCTGCAATTGCATGAATTCTATACACTCAAACTGACATCGATACGAGTGTTCTAAGTAAAGCACAAATTGGTGAAGTAAATTGAAGAGCAATACATAACTTCAAATGTGTTAACTTTTAAGAAACCCAAAGGACCAGAATCCTTAACCCGTTTCGGCCCGGGCTACGATTTCAACTTATAAAATCCACCGTTCTTTTGTTTTTCGACCGATTTGCATGAAGTTTGGAGGAAAGATGCATTAAACTCTATTTTTTTGTGTAGATGTATTGATTTGGTGATTGGGTCTTTGGGGACGGTTTTATCGAGGGGGTCCCCTGGGTCAAATGAGGTCAAAAATAGATCAACTTCCTTTAAATCGTAGATAACTAGTAGTAAATGCTCTCAATAATGATGCAATCGTCTTTATTCATTATTTTGCAATAGTGAGGATGCAAACCTGCACGTTTGGACATCCAAAATCCGGTTCTAGATGTTCCGGGAACCTGTTTCCCCCAGGAAAGTGGTCACTTTTTGAGTAGCTCTGAAACCCAGCTTGTGACACATCAAACTTCATGATTATGAAACACAAATACAATAGAAGACATTTGCACAGCATCTGGGCACATTGGCCACTTTCGGAGGTTACCTGGGAACCTGATGCCCCAAGGGAAGTGGTCACTTTTTGAGTGGATCTGAAACCCAGCTTGCGACACATCGAATTTCATGATTTTGCAACTCAAATGCAATAGAAGACATTTGCAGAACATCTGAGCGCATTGGCCACTTCCGGAGGTTCCCTGGGAGCCTGATGCTCTCAGAGAAGTGGTCGCTTTTTGAGTAATTCTGAAACCCAGCTAGCGACACAGCAAACTTCATGATTCTCCAACACAAATATAATAGAAGACATTTATAGAGCATCTAAGCACATTGGCCGCTTCCTGAGGTTCCCTGGAAACCTGGTGCCCTAAGGGAAGTGGTCACTTTTTGAGTCGTTCTAAAACCCAGCTTGCGACACATCAAACTTCATGATTTTTCAACACAAATAAAATAGAAGACATTTGCAGAGTATCTGAGCATATTGTTGTTAATATTTAAGCTGTAGAGGCATGGGTGACAAAATTTCATTCAAATTGCATGTCGAATGACAAGTGACGTTTTTGAAAAAAAAAACACTCTTAAGCCTCAGATGTTGTATTCAAAGCAATGTTTCTTTGGTTCAACATTTTGGACCACTCAAGTGTTACGGGCTCATTAAAATTATGAAGTTTTACTTAGGCCTCTGAAACAAGCTTTAGAAAAATTGACAAGCATATGACCTTTTACAACACTAGGCACAAGCAAACAAAGAAACGAGGAATTTCGAATCGTGTAATGGCAAAAATGTTTTTATCCGAAAAAATATCTAATATCATGATAAACAGTAACTTTGATACATGGCGTAATCTGCAGAGGCGATAACCAAGAAAGGATGAGAATTGAGCTATGACAGTACAAAGGATAGCAAATAGTTGGAATAAGCAGCCTGGAGTACTGGGAGTCACTATGGAGCAGAACTGGATGCAGCAGAAGGTCGAAAAGATGAAGGCCTCTCTATCGCTCAACCGAGTGGACAGAGTTGATAAAAACCAGCAAGATTACATGCGGCAACCAGCATGCTTTAGCTCAGGTCCGGCGTTCCCAAATGCGAATTTTAATGCATGTGATCCGGACAATAACACCCTTGGTGAGCAAAATAGACAAAGCGTCGTTCTCCAAATTGTAATAATTCGCGATTTTCGCAACAACATTCATGGGAACCACTGTTTTGGAAACAAAGACTAACTTCTAAACACAATTCGGAGTCCCGGATGTCCAGAAAATATGATCAATTTGTCAGATTTTCAATTTTCGCGACTGAAAGAGCAAATCCGCGAAATTTGTGAAAATCGCGAAATCCGCGACTGTTGTAACAGCCCTGTAAATTTCATTGCTATTGACACAATAAATCTTCATCTTTCCAGTCATAACGCTTCCACTTCATAGTTGTTCATTTTGAGTGCTTTTTTAGGGTGCCGACAACCGACCACCTTTTTCGAAATGGCATAAAATACACGCTTAACAAAATTGTTAATAAAAATTTTCCAATAGATGAAATAAAACAAATGTCTACACCAGTTATTAGCTTAAGCCTATTGGCTTCCATTGGGATGCAAATATCACCACATTGTTCAATTGGACGGAAGTTATGAACAAAAAACAAAAGGGTGCCGAAGACCGACCACCTTCCCCTACTATTAAATAAACGCACTAAAAACACGATTTTAGCCACTGTAGAGCTGCAGGTATATATATAGTTATACCAGTTATCTGGCAACCCCAATCCTACCCACTGCGTTTGACAATAGCCAACATCTTTGAGTTTCCCATTGTTCGGTTGAAATTGGGTTTCCCACTGACAATTCTATTTCGTAAACAAACCACTATTCCGAAGTGATTTTTTCCAAATAGACGTAACTATTTTTCATCATTTTTCAAGAACTTGTGCGAAAGTATGAATGCGAGGTGTATTTCAACAAGAAAATTGACGCTTTTTAATAAATGTTCATATTTTAATCGGCACCAAGCGCTCTATTTCGCCAAAATACCATGATATTTAAAACATATTTTCAATGGCAGGTTTCAACGACTATGATTACGCCTTCGTATTGAATTAATCGATGATTTTGATGCTGGCATCAGAAAGAAGGCCGCTTCGCAGACCCCCGAGTTATACCCATCTAGGACCCGATTCTGACATAAAGACTTGCAATAGTTTTGTCTGTAAGGGAGTCTAGAAATCCAAAATACAGTGACTGGCCCAAATGCCGTTTTTAATACAAAATGATCGAATTTGGAGAATTTTATCTCGGTTATTTATGGCATGATTTTGCAGCCAGCAAAGCCATTAAAACAAAACTATCGCACTTGTATACAAGTTGGAAAAAAAATGATTCGGATTGGCGGCCCCCACCGAGGGGGTTTGATAAAACGCTATGTTCTCGATCATTTTTTGTTGGGGACCATATTTTTTCCGCACAGCTGTGTAAAACAAGTTGAAATGCATCATCATGGGGCTTATTAAAATAAATTTATCATGGGTTGTAGCCCCCCGAATCAGTTCATTATCGTAACGGCTACCGAAAAACGTCTCTCACTGTATCTACTTATCGAGGGTATATACAGACATAATAAGTTGGAGATTTTCTCATTCTCCTTTCGATTCAAACCCTGTCTTGAATAAGGATAAAATATATATTAACCAAGTTCGCCATCCCTTTTTTGTTAAGAGTTTTTGTCCTCCTAAATTTCCGGATGGGGATACGCCTCTGCAAGAAACAAATGGAACAATCGGTGACTTGTGTTGCAGTGAATCGCGTTACAGAATTTTCGAATCAAAATCATTTAGTTCCACTGATATTGGTAGATATTCACTTGCATTTTGTTTTACTGCAAAAAGCCCCAATTTTGTGATATCTGGTGCCATTAAGACTGAACAGGGCCCTTAGTGTATCTCTAACGCTAATTACCGTGCTGGTTCAAGTAAACTGATAATCAGCCCGATATCATTGTGTCTTTGAAAACTTGTTTGAACCGGATTGCTGATAGGTTAAACGTGTGCAATGTTGTCTATCTCCAGGATACATTTTGGAAGAAGCTTCTTTATCTATTATTGCTTTGAGACTTCAAAGAGCAAAATACATTACATGAAAAATACCGACCGTATTTATTTTGCATGCGGCCAGTACATCGAGATAACGGCGAATGTCATATTCAAAAGCTGATAAACAAGGTTTAAAATAGTGGGTAGAGTAGTCTACTTCTCCATTTACCCACGAATAAATGTCTAGGTACTGTAATAAAAATTAGCATTAGAGATATTTATATAAGCAGTACTAAATGGAGAATATGAATGTGGTTTTTACGTTAGTGCGTAACATTGATACAAACCTACTAGCGTTTAGATGAAAATAGTTTATAGAACGGAATATACGTTAGGAATCGATAAAGCTTCTATATAGACCGAAATGCAGCGGAAATTTAGAAGGTACAATTAAACCGAGAAATGATGCAAAGCTTTACTGAAGGAAACTTGATTTTCAAACAAATTGTCGGATCTCCATGTTTTTAATCTGTCTTGTTTTTCAAGACGTTTTATTGATACACTATCAGTTTTCTTTGAAAAAGGATTCTCTTGTATTTTTAATAACTCATACCTAAAAGTCATATATTCTGGAATCGATTTTAACGCGCGTGATTCGTACTGCGTAAATCCCGAAATCCGCTTGAAAAGCCACCCCAGTGTGATCCAGTCCCTGGTTTGGTACATGTCACGGATCGGATATCATGACCATTATATTGCGCATAAGACAACCAGCGGTTTCCGATAAGCAACTTGTGATTCCGATGTCAAACAGATTGCCCTTGCTCATAATTCCTAATATAAACCAACGTTCTAAAGTTGTTGGTAATAAATACCTAGTCCGATGTCAACAGAAGCATAGATAAGCGTCACGTTCGTCGAACGTGAAAATGCGGGATTTAGGTCGACCGTCGTCGCCGCATCGCTTTGGTACAACTTCTATTTTTTTGCAATAATATAAATGTAACATGACAACCTTGATGGATCTGAAGAAGCGTTAAGTATTTGGGGGAATAACAATTTATAAGGAATGCTTATGAAAGTCAAAAGGATAAAGATGGAGATAGGCATATTTTACACCTTGTAAGAACATTATTCAGAAATAAGAAAATCAAATAATTGAACGAGACATAAAGTATTTTCAAAGAAACCAAGAATACAATAAATTGTTTATAGCTTGAACCAAAAAAAGTTAACGAATGTCTGTTTATTTCGTATTTTTCCATTAAGTCAATGCAGTTTTTTTCTTGGCTGCAATAAAATGAAATCAGTCAACTCGTCTTCGTGGTGATCTTATATACCTTGTCAGCATACCTTGGTGCAAATGAAAGGCAAAAAGTGTCACATCAGTTCACCTTTGAGCTACTTACAGTACGGACACGAAACATTAAAAGGTGCCCACCGCCCGAACCATCGAGATGATTCAATCAATCACTAGCCAATATTGAACTCACCAGCTTCGTAGCAGCACCGCAGCCGGTGATCCGAATTCTCAATTATTACATTGCATAATGAACTTCCCTTCGGTCGGATGATTGGTCGGTCATCATTCGAGATGGGTGGTTGTAAAATGATTCAACCTGAAAGGATTTTTCCCGTTTTGCTATACATTCTCGACGACGATGATGACGACGTAACGGTGACACGAGACTGCTGCAGTAAGGGAAATAAATAAGGCGAACTGCCAACTAGCGGATCGTCACTTTCCAGGTTCTTTTTGATGTAGCACGAATTTCGGAGAAGGTAGCTTCCATTGGATACCTGCTGCCATAGGCAAGCAAGACTCATGTGACAAAAATTTCGCCATATGTGTACCGAAGAGGGCGGAGGTGCCGGTCAATCGATGCCATTTCCCTGGCTAAGAATAGCATACTCATAAGAACATGTCAATCGAGTGAGAACGTGTACCCTCCTTTCAGCATTGTGAGTCATGTTGCCAATTGCAGTACAATAGACGCACGGGTACTCAAGGGCGTACTACCCTTCGGTCACGTAACGCAAATCTTGTTATGATAATGGCACCGAGAATTGAGAAGGAAAAAATGCATTTCCTCTTTGAGGCAATGTGATGCAAGTATTTAGTTGAGGCAAATCTCGCTTAACTTTTCAAAAGGACCCAAGTAACATTTTTTTAATGAAATAATTTAAATATTGCAATAAACAGACCAATATGAAAGCTTTGGCTTGCAGTACGCAAATCAGTTCATGAAAAAAATGTTACTTAGGTCCTTTTGAAAAGTTAAGCGAGAAATGATGTTATCGGAGTTGCATAAGGAACAAAGCATTGTAATGACTTCAATATTCTTCGAATGTGCAGACCCCATTTTTTCGGCAGTAGGCGATTTCACTTTGTTACAACTCTTTAAAAATTTGACAACTGAAAAACATTTGATAGGTATAAAGAAGATCTTATCTTATCAGATCTATCGAAATGTTAGATTATTTCCTGATTCTATCATATTACCAGCTAAATCCAAGTTCCTCCCGTTTACGGACTTAAGAGGCCATTCTGACGATGCACATTTACGCAAACAAACACGAACATGAGATAACAGAGGCTTTACTAAATCTGTCTGTCATGTGAATTTGCGTGAGTGTGTTATCAGATTCGCCAAATTGACGTTAGAATATACATTTACAGAAGTAGATAAATCATAGATAATAATCTGTGAAGTAATTTATTGGAACACTCCCTCCAAACAATCTAAATCTCATATGCTTTCTTTTGTACGGAGAATCGCGAACAGTTAAACCGAGCAGTAGATGACCCGATCCTAGACAGACAGACGTAACACTTCAATGAACATTTTCTTGTGAAGGCTTATGAGTTTGCTATGGAAATTCCAAAGAATTTCTTTTGGAATTTCCGAAAAATATGTAGCCACAAGGCCGAGAGTTGTTTGGTGAATATCGTTTTTGGCCGAAAATGACATTTGACCGAAATGATCGTTTGGCAGTAAGGACCATTTGGCCCAACGGGTTGACATATTTACCAGCTAATGACATTTTCGGTCGTAGACCCGTTCAGTCTAACGGTATTTTCAGCCAAATGACCTAAGCAGATCATTTAGAAATAAGGCAATTTTAGATGTTTGTATTTTTTTAACTTTTTATTTAATCGAAAAACTGTCTTAAACGGAGCAAAGCTTATATTATTTTATTCCATATGAATAACTGAATTAAATCATGCACCGTTATTTCGAAGATAGACTCGCCCCATTTCTGTTGATGTTGGCCGCCAGCGCACTCCTTCTTTAGTCATGATTTTGGCTAGCTGTTTCCACCAATTCTTCATTTGGCCAATGTCACTGATAACTGTTCCTTTTGTCTTAAGTTTCTGCTTATTTATCGTCTAAAATTTCTCTATTGGATGGAATTGAGGACAATTTGATGGACTCAGATTTTTTGGGATGAACTGGACTCCATTATTGTAACACTTCTTAACTGGCCTAATCAGCCAAAACGAAAATGGGCCATCATGGGACTGAATGAGGTGTTAAATCCGGTTTTTGACGAATATGGATTTTGCAGGACTGTACCTAATTATTTTTCTTTTCTCTTCCAGCATGGTGGATATTTTGGTGGTGAAAAAATAGATCGAAAAGAGCGGTTTACTAAAACGCTGTGAAAAACTTGCATATCCGATCACTAGAAACTCCACTCTCTAGAATAAGGCGCCCCATTTTCCAATGATCTAACCTTTATTCGGCACCGCCAAACGACTTTTTCGGTCAAACGACCATTTCAGCCAAACGGCATTTTCATTCAAATGATCTGTTTGGGCAAACGAGATTTTCGGCCAACTTACCAGTTCGGCGGTATAACACTTTTAGCCGAATGACATTTTCGACCAAATCCTTTTGGACTTAATAACCGTTTCGGATTAACGATCCAATCGGCCAAATGGAATTCGGCTTGATGACTTTCAGCCCAACGTGTTATTCAATCAAGTGGCATTCGATTCTAACAAATTTCGTTTGGCAGAAAGTCATTCAAACGAAAACCTTCCGGTCGAAAGTTGGTCGAATATGTCATTTAGGCCTTCAAACCACTAGGTCAAAAATGTCATTTGGCCGAAAATGCCGTTTGGACAAAAAAAAATGGTAGTTTGGCAGAGAGGATCATTTGGACGAAATGGACATACGGCCGAAAATGACGTTCGGCCAAACTGGTTCTTCTGCCGAAAAGTCGTTTACCCGTCATTTGGCCAAAGCAATCAGTTCAGCCTAGGACCATGGGTACCGAGGTTTTTTTTTAAGTATTGATTGCAAAGTTACTTTCACTGCATACAGTTTAGCCTCAAACGGAGGAAATTCGAGTATTTCAATCATCTGCTGCAGGGTAACGATAATTTAATTATAATTCAGAAACTGCTATTGGTACATCCAAAACAAATAGTTTTAACATTCTTTGCATTAAGCGTTTTGTATCAAATCCCGCATGCAAACCGCTCAGAGAATGTTACATTTACTACGCCAGCTCATTGCATTAAATCGCTTTATTTGATTTCGATCGGTCGGTATACCCCTAAAATATTCTTGAGTTTAGTTCATAGTATCTTCCAGATCAATCAAGACTTTCGCAATATCCTCATTATCGGTATTTACCAAATCCGGTGTAATAGATCCAAGGTCAAAGGTGCTCCGAAATAATCTTGAGTCAAGATGCACAATGACAATAAGGTTAACCTGCAATTTGTTCTGCGTACACGGACTTGGATGATCAAGTACTGTCAAACCTCCATGATATCGATATCAACTCTTGGAAGCAAATTATGCCATATAAAAAACTATTTTCTGGGTTACTGTGATGGTCCTTCCAACCAGCTCTCCAAGGATTTTCGATACGATACGATACGATACGCAAACGTTTTCGTAGCCAAAAATATCCCCCTATCCAAAATTTGAGCTTAATCGGACATGATTTAGGGGTGCCTAAAATTCATCAAAGTTTTGAAATTTTTTACCCATGAAAACTTGCCCAAGGGGGGACCACAGAAAAAGTCGAAAATCGAATTTTTGTTTTTAATGCCAAATGACTTGAAAATGCATTAAACGTCGAGATCTGATGTTATTTTAAAAAAATGAGGAAAATCGATTTTTTCTCTTAGAACATTTTTGGGACTTTTTTCAAATGATGAAATATTTTTTCATCAAATTTTTACACCTAACGATACGCAAACGTTTTCGTAGCCAAAAATATCCCCCCATACAAAACTTGAGCTAAATCGGTACGAGAGGAGCCAGCCTTGGGCTGAAAGTCTCGCTAATAAAGACATAAAAAAAGACAAAAAGAAAAAATCGATTTAAAAAAAATATGTTTTTGACATCAGATCTCGACGTTTTATGCATTTTTAAGTCATTTGGCATCAAAAATAAAAATTCGATTTTCGAATCCCCCCGCTCCTTGGGAAAATTTTCATGGGTCAAAATTTCAAAACATTGATGAATCTTAGGCACCTCTAAATCATGTTCGATTAAGCTCAAATTTTTCATAGGGGGATATTTTTGGCTACGAAAACGTTTGCGTATCGTTCGGTGTTAAAATTCGATGAAAAAAAATCATTATCTGGAAAAATTTCTAAGTCCCAAAAATGTTCTAAGAGAATTCTTTTTTATAATTTGTTTTTGAATAACATCAGATCTTGACGTTTTATGCATTTTTAAGTCATTTGGCATCAAAAACAAAATTTCGATATCGACTTTTCCTTTGGCCCCCCCTTGGAAAAATTTTCATGAGTAAAAATTTCAAATCTTTGATGAATTTTAGGCACCCCTAAATCATGTCCGATTGAGCTCAAATTTTGCTTGGGGTCATATTTTGGGGTAATGAAACTTGTGAGCAATGTCGTCTTTTGAAATTCGAAAATGTCATTTTCATTGGCACCCTAATGTTTAGCGATGTACGAATACATCGATCAGGGCTTGGTTGATCGGGTAGATGGCATGTTCGTAACTCCAGGACGTTTTGGAGAACCAAAAAGGCCTGTACTAGTTTCTAGAAGTAATGAGTGAAATCTTATAGGCTCAATGCACCTGCTGGCTTGGTTGATCGAGTAGATCATATGTTCTGAACTCCAGGAACTCCTCCATGTACTCCAGAACAGTTTGGGCGGCCAGGGACATCCGGAAAAAAAATCAACACCTTTTTAGTTCTTTCTTACTAGTTTTGACCGAATCGAAACTTGGTGAATTTTGGGGTGAAAAATCGAGAAAAAAATATTTTAAATTTTTTAATTCATTTCACAAATAGTAATCCGTTTATGCTTTGGAAAGGTAAAATACGTAAACCATACCCGTTATTTCTTCTCGGAAAAGCTTAACTGTAACTGTACTGTAACTGTACTCAGGAATGATTTATAATAAACCACAGGCGGTGAAAGTTATTTCATGAAAATCATTGTTGTTTTCGGTATTAATTACAAGAATAAAAAGAATGACTAAAATATTCAATTTTTTTTTTGAGTAATAAAATCGGGTCAAAAACGTGACAAAATCGGGACGTGATGACATCTGGTCGAAAACGTGATAAAATCGGGGGTAGACGCAATCGGGGAGTTACAAAATCGGGTCGACAATGTATATGTACAATAATGCAATACACATTTGATTTTATTATTGAACTTTAAATTGAACTGTTCTATGCGTATTTAATTGTAATGCTTTTTCAATTATTCCGACTTTTTGTCAGTCGACGATTTTGTCATAGATTATTCATACAAATATGTCAACTACCTACCTACAAAAGATATTCTGCCGTGAATCGCATATCTGTCCCATCTTTGCTGGGTTTCCTATTCATATGGGACAAATATGCGATTCACGGCAGTATTCCACTACAGATCTCGCATCAACGGATCCACTGGCTTCGGAGTTTCAAATGAGAATTCGACCACCTTCCGAAAATTTCAAAAACCGTTTTAGTTTTATGTTACTGAGCTGGTATCAATAACCTTTGCTTTGGGAATAATTCACGATTAACCCGTATACCATTATTTGATCTTCTCGGACAATATTTTCATTTGGCCTTTTGCCTCTGTTTTCGCTTTTACCTATTTTTCCATCTCCGCTAAACGATCTTTGAAATTCACAAAACTTTGTAAAAGATAAATCCAAAAAGAACAAGATTGTCACTAAAATTCAACTATGTAGGTAAAACGAACCAATGCTAATGCAAATTCACTACAAGCATATTCAATGTCACAGGTTCTGCGTGTGCTTCACAATGCATGCTGCGTGTAAGCTAGTCAAGAGTTGCTTTTCCAGTTTGATTAATTGAACAAGTCGATCGGGAAAACAAAACACGTGGAGAATGGCAATTACGGCAGCCATTTTTACTACTTTTGCAAGCATGTTTTTGAATAATTAGTGAAACTGTTCGGCATTTCATCTCATATCTTCCATGTTCATCCCATCCAAAACAAAGCAATAAAAAAAAAATTTTATTTGTTTTTATCATTGTGATTTTTTTTTTCAATGTCAAGTTTTTCAATGTCAGCAAAAAAGCGACGAGATTGGTGCTGTATTTATTTGTTTTGCGATGAGAATATATGTTCAGTAAGATGGAAAAAGGAACAGTTCCCCTAATTAACGGCATAACAAACTAAATGAAGATAGCAAAAAGGCAAAATTACTAAAGTTCAGTCAAATACATCAGCAACAGAAGAAATCTGTTTATTTTTTATTCATGGTTTAAAAACTGAGACGTTAGATTAATTTAAATAATGCTTGTTTAGTAAACGATAACTCAATTCCTTTTAGTGACAAGGTTCAATTAGAAATAGTGCTGAAGAATTTGCAAATGAAAGGAATCTCAAATTTGGATTTTTTTATACCCTTAACCTCAATTTAGGAAGCCAAATGATTTATTAAACAACTTTTAAATATAAGTGGATGAATAGCTAATCGACAAAATATTCATCTGATATGTAGCACAAAGTGATTTTTTTCTATCTAGAAATATCTGGAGCAAGTCAGCAGTATCTGCTAATGTTGCCATCTTGAACTGAATTTCTCAGGTTTATTCTGGAATATTCTTAACGCTAGAAGAAACTGTTTGATTTTTATATCAAGAACATGAATGAAGAAATTTCAATAACATGCACCTGTTACAGATTACTGTACTTTTTCGTGTCCCAAAAACCCGTGGAATCCTGAAGAGTAGAAGGTAAGTTATGAAAATGTATCTGACATTCGCAAGTACGTCATACAGAGAGAATGAAATATTCAACATAATAAATAAGCTTCCTGCGTTATAACACAATCCTAGATTTTCTTAATCTTTTTTATGTAGGCACATTTGAGAAGATGCATTTCGGTAATTTTCTCCTACTGATTTTCCGCGTATAAATCTTGGGACGTCACAATACTGTGCAATAAATCTACCAAATATACACAGAAATTTATCGCAATAATAAGCAATACTGTTGCGCCGGGAGAATGATGAGGCGCATTTCAACGCACGTACCTCAGATGTGGTTATCGCACGGTCAGATCACCGTCTCCGCCATACGAAACTTTGTATCCCGTAAATTGCAGTGATATTTATTGAAGCACATTACAGCCTTCCGACATTCCTCCCCCCAACGGGCATCAGCGCGTCTCGCGTTTGTTTTTCGCCACACTCGAAATTCCCGACAGTTATCTGTCAATCGGCACCCGTGGCCAATAATATCGATAGCACGCACTTCACAGATTTCATTCGGCAGCAGCAGCCGCCGTCGTCGTCTCGGACACTACGACGCCAAGCGAACGTAACTTCCACCAAAGACGGTTCGCACTCTACGGGCGGCGTACCCAAATCGGGTGCAAGAGCGTGGTCAGAGAATGTAGTGGTTTCGATTTGTTTCAGGCAATTCCCATGCACAAAGGTATGTAGGTAGAGCTGATTGCTCCCCAGTGTATACGTAACAAATGCCACAAAGTATCACCAATTCACCAGCGATTAGACCGAACGTACAACAAACATCACACTGACTGCAATTGTTAATTTTATCCTTCACTGGTTAACGCGCGTATGATCCTCTCGGATCGGGATCGAGAACCGAAACTGCAACAAACGTTTCGTGCGACTTCCAACCTAGTCCACTTGCTTTGGGTGTGCAGGAGAACGAGTGGTAAGGTGGGCACCGGTAATACTTTAATTCAAATTCGACTTCACTCAACGTTGCCTATCAAATGTGTATATACGTAATTTATTCTTGATCCGATTCTAGGTTTTTTTTTTTGGGGTAGCCGGTCGTACCCCAGCTTCTCCAACAGCTACTGGGACTGGTTTGACCGCCAGAAACGAAAAACTGTCTGTCGGTGGTGTGCGCGTAGCAAGATAAGAAAAAATCCCAGCGGACGACGGCGGAATACTTTTTGCTTTTGCTTTGCTAGCGTCACAGACGGCAACGACAACTTGGTACCCATACAGAACAGAGCACGACAACGGCGGCGGTAAAGATCGCTCGCTTGCTCGGGCAGCCAGCAGCAGTAGCAGCGTTCCACAACAACACGGCTCGCGGCTAGCTTCATGCGGGTGTGACGTCGTAGGTGGATTACCTTTTGGCCAATTATTGCTGCCCATAAGCGTGCGCAGCGGGTTGTCGTAAAGAGGAGATACATTTGGAATACGTAACTTGGACCTTCCGAAGCGAATTTCTTCTTCGAATAGTTTTTCGGTAAACCTTAGTGTACGAATAAAATGAAATTTCAAGAAATTCAATGGGATTAGGATAAAATCATGGTTACAAAAAAAAAACCAATCGATCAAGGATGTTGTTACTGGTAAATTGCAAGAATGATATATATGCGAATACGCATAACGCGTATCGTGTTTCTCAGTTTACGAAATTTTCGCTATAAAAAGAAGGCGACTACTCCAACTAAGTTCGAAGGCATCCCTGAACACTGGGGAGGATCCATCAGTCATGAATAGATCTAATATTCAAAACAAAGCAACCACAAACGCCTTCTCGAAGAAGGATTTTGTTGAGGTCTCTACCCAACGCACCAATTACGGATGAGATGAAATTGACTAAGCCGAGCGGTGAAGCAGCCATCGAGTAGAGTGCTAAGAGCGCGTCAATCGGTCGGTATCGCGAGTCGGTAGTAATCAGCGCAATACTGTATACATAGGGTCGAGGGGCGTCCTGCCATTCCTGAACGTCGCCAACGTGCAACTCGACGATATTATCGACTTCACCAACGTACGGGGCCATATTTCGAAAGACCTGATGCTGGACCTGCTGATGCTCTGTAAGTCAGTTATTGCTGCAAAGAGGTACACGCGAGGTACTATCGGCTAGACTGCAAGGCTGAGACGAGCGCACAGACTACCCCTGTCTCCTTCCATAGTATGTACCACGATCATGACGCAGCAAGGATTAGAATTCGCACCCAGCGATAAAATGACTGAACGGAGAATGAACAAGCACACCGGAGATGTGCCCAGAAATAAGGGCTACGCCCAAAACGCCAAAAGGCGTCGGGAGAACGGAGATCATAAGATCAGGTACATAAAGATCGCAAGCAATCGTAAGAGGAGGGTAAGGGCGAAACAAGCCAGTCAGCGAGCCTGCGAGCATTGGCACCCTTCGAGCGGTGTCCAGCTGGGCTGAAGAAGCTATTCCCACAACACGTCCCTATTCATTGATGAGCCAAAAGTTGGTGAAGAAGCAGCTGATGAAGACGTAGAGAGGGTGACAGTAGAGGGGCTACTGACGGTGGCAAAGTTACTCGACCTGAGTAAAAAACACGGTCCGGACGGGATCCCCAACACGCAGTTGACATAACGGCAAATCCTACCTTGTTCAGGTGCTTGAACATTCCTGGATGGATGGAAGAGACAGCGTTTTGGTCATGTTACCAAGATACCCTTCGGTTTACAGACCAGATACTGTAGGGCAACAATTGGAGAAGTTAATCCTGAATAGGCTGTCTGCGTACGTGGAAAATGCGGGTAGATTGTCGAATTTCTGGTTTCTAGAGAGAAAGGTCCACACTAGGCGCCAATAAATCGATGGTTGGCGCAGCCGCGGTTACCATCAAATGCAAGCACCGCGAATCTGCATTGTACGGTGGAAACATTTGACGAGCACAATGCCTGGTAGGCGGAAACTGTAAATACGTTACTTCGGCTAGGGCTACCGGTTGAGTTGGACAACATTCTACAAAGCTATTTTCAGTATCGAGTATTGATCTACGAGACACATTATGGCTTGGCTAGCGCTTAGCTTAGCTAAAGACCAGATCAATTAGAAATGGGGCACTTTCAAATGCGTATATTTTTTACTTTTTGTTTGATCGAAAAACTTTCTAAGAATGGAACAAAAGAACATTATTTTATTTCATATGAATAACTGAAACGAATCATGCATCGTTATTTCAAAGAAGTTCTCGCACTTTTCGGCTGATTCGGCTGATTCCACCAATTTTTAATGCGGCCAATGTCAGTTGTGCTCCCTTCATCTTCAGTTTCTGGTTAATAATCACCCAAAGTTACTCTACTGTATGGAACTGAGGACAATTTGATGGATTCAACTCTTCTGGAATTAACTGGACCCCACTATCGTTGTACCATTGTAGCACTTTCTTGCTAAAATGGCAGCTGCCTAAATTTGGCCAAAACGTAAATGAGCCATCATGGGACTGAATGAAGGGTAAAATCCGGCTTTTGACGCAGATGGATTTTGCAGGACTGTGCATAATTATTTTTCGTTTCTCTTCCTGCATGGTGAATATTTGGAAACCACGTTAGTTTCAAACTGTGAGAAAATAGCAGTGCCCCATTTCTGAATGATGTAGGCTTTAGTGTCTCACAGAGAACAATCTTGGATCCACTGGTATGTTCCGTAATTGAAAAAAAGGTCGAAAGGAAAAAAGATCGAATGCACAAAAGATCGAAAAGACAAAAGCCCGTATAGACAAAAAGTCTAAAGGGATAGAAAGTCGGCAAGACAAAAAGTCAGTTGATAGCTTGAGCCCTTGAACACCGGACGTGTTACTTTTACTGCTTCTGATTTATCGCGCGTTTCTCTAAAATTCCAGTTTGAAAAAATACTTTGGTTAGTTGATTTTGGTGTACTTCCAATACGTCCTGATGCTGGAAAAGTGCGCAAGTTTCTTATATTCTTGTTATTCTTGTTATACTCAACGTATCCCCGGGCCGTGGCCAATCTACGTTGTATGACATTAGGCAATACGTTTACACTGCTGGCTTAAATTTTCAACGTGACGATTAATTTATAGAACTCATGAAATCAATGTGAACTCGACTCGTGGAAAACTTATTCCAGGTTATCCGAGGCTTGTGATAGACCCTTTATCACAACGGACCTTTCCATCCACTGACTGGTAGGCTCGAGTGTCCCGTCCTCTGCTTCAGACCCATAAGGGGTCCGAAACAGTTCAGTTTCAGGGTAGTAAAATTGTGAGATAATAAAAGATAGAGGAGGAGAGTATGGAGCGGCTTGTTGACCGCTTCCGGCTCTAGCGACTGCTATGGAACCTTTTATTAGAGAAATGTTTGTAGAGATAGAAACGGTTGTGTTTATGTTCATAATAGACAGTGTTTAGATGTTTAGACAGTTCGGGATCGCTACGATAGAGTTTATTATAGCTTAGATGATTTATACTTATGGTAAAAGGGAAATGATTGAAATTCGTTTTCTGGTGATTGTCGCTTCTTGTATGTAGATTCGTATGTAGATTGATATGATAGAGGTACGTGCAGTTTGGGATTAGTGTGATCACGTTGGTTTAAGTTTGGAAACATAAAATAGAAAAGGAGGGAGCAGAAGGGGTGGGGGAACAAATACACAACCATTTGACGCAGAAAGATTAAAATAATTAAACTGAATTAAAATAAATCAATTAAATTTTACAATTTTGTTCGAACTTGAGTTAAAAATGTGTTCCAAGCGTGCCCAATGAATTAAGTACATTACGAGTACTGATAACCTATGCTACTAAATAAAGCTCGTGATTAAAAAATAGAGGTTGGCTCATCAAAATATAACATTATTCTAGATATGTAAACTGAATCCTAACTATCCCGAAACTGCTTTCACCATGCTGCCGCCCAGAGCACAGCCGCCTCTGCCACTCGTATGCAATGTCCCTCCCACCGCCTTGACAGCCTCCAGAAGTATCTACCAAAATATTTAAGAACTAGAATGAATTATTAACATGTCCCGCCATTACATAAAATGATTTGTTCAAGCAAAGGCGTCATAGATGCGGGAACGACATCGCCATAAACGACACGAGACAACCATGCCCCACACGACAGTGCAACATTGCACCGAATCCTAAACTTTTCTATCCAACGCAGAGTTTTACCCTCTCTTGCGTTATGTGATGTTGAAAATAAGCTCCTAATCATTTGATGGCAAAAATAAAAATAATCAAACAAAATTAAAATATTCTAGCTAAATTTTACTATTTTGGTCGAGCATGGGTCAGCCGCCTGACACCCGCGTTGAAAAATATGTTCCATGCGTGCCCCCACATAAAATAATAACGCGTGCTAATCACTAATGATACTAAAAGATTTAAATGGAATTAGGTATTGTTCCCGCTTATCATTTTAGCACCGCCAGGGGGAACTTGGCCGATACCCACTGCACTTTTCTTTCCCTTGGCACAAACAATTAACCATCATTTGTGATATTTAAACGGAATATTACTGGGAATTCTGAAAAGGCAGACAATCAATGCAGTTAGATTGCCAGGTAATACGTGCACATCGTAGCACTGGTGATGCATCACAATCGTATATATACAGGAGTATATGCACTATACGATGACATTGACCGGAAGATTAGATAAGCATTTCCCCCCCAATACGTTCTGATGCTGGAAAAGTGCGCAAGTTTCTTATGGATGAAAAAAAAAACTTAAGCTTGTAGTATCGTAACGCTCATTCGTAACCCCAGTACTAGAATGTTTGCCGGTTTTGGTGTCTTACGCTATGAGCTACGATTGGTACTGTAACAGACGAATAAAAGGGTAGATGTTTTTGAGAGACCGAACAGTAACAACGTGTTGTTAAGTATTGTCCCCGAATCCCCCGACACTACATTGGCGACGAGGAAAAAAATGGAATATTCGTTGGGTAAGTATAAACAACAAACCAACAGATATATCGGAAAAAAATGTTGTAGAAAATGTTGATGAAGTGGAACTGCGGAAAGCAATGGATCAGTCGCTTAAATGCGGAAAACTGAAAAGTCTGATACCCTTCTGTGAAAGAGCAGATAGATTTTCTGAAATAGATCAGGCGCTTTAATGCGGAATAAAAAGAGACTGATACTATTCTGCGTAAAAGCAGGGATGATGCGAAAAAAATGGAATGATGTTATAAAGAAAAAAAAATGAAATTTAATGCTAATTTTCGTTTTCACGAGGTACCGGCACTGTTTTGTACCATTGCACCGGGTTTGTACTTGAAGTACTTGTTTCCTATTTTGGAGCTGAAGCTTTGCTGTAAATTTTCTGCCTCTAAGAGTAAAATCAGCAGTGATTCAAATCGTTCGGGGCTGTCAGTTTGAATATGAATCTGAAACATTGAATTTCCCAGCAGCTGTTCTAGATTCAGTTTTTATACCAGTCAACTGTCAAAAAAATAAAACTGGTATAACGCTCCGTTCTATTTTCTGCAGATTTGAACCACGATTGAATCACGAGATTCAAATATTTTTCAAATGTTTTGGTGTATGGATGCGTCATTTTATCTACAGATCAATCCACTTTGCAATTCCGGCGCCTTTCTTGGCAGTAACATAATGATTTCAATTAATCGAAAATTTGAAAAACATTAATAGAACACTGCTGGGGTAACCAGCGAGTTTGTTCTATTTTGCTCCAGATGCAAACTAGAATAGTGGTCGAAATTTTAGAATCAAACTGAATCACTCCTGATTTCACCCTAAGACGGTGTCACTATGGGAAATGCATTGCATGCTGACAACGAAAACGACATGCTATTTTTGGTCGAACGCATGTTGTGACAGCCGTTACGAACCACTTTAGAAGAACGCAATTATCTGAAAAGGCCTTTTCACGAAACAATGAAAATCACTGATAGTTCACCTTTGCGCAATTATTGTCCAACGATTGTAAATGATTTCAGTGTTAGACCTGCCACTTGAAAAGGCCTATGCAAATTTATGACCATTATTAGAAGAACACATTTTTTTTCCGGGCTGTCACTGGAAAGAAAATCAGTGTGCATTATTAGAGGAACGCAATTGTTTGACAGATGTTCTGAATCGTGGAGATTTTCAAAACAATAACTGAACGTAGTACAGCAAATCAATGGTAAACGCGAAATACGTACGAATTTTAGAAATTCTCGTCCTTGGGCAGATTGTGGTAGCAGTGATTATTTAGATGAGCACTAATTTTGCGTAAGTTGATGGGAATACATGCAGTGATTAGTGATTTATTTTGTAAAGCAATGAAGTGATTTATTTTGTTTCACTTGCGGCATTGATGAAGCACTATAATGTTGGATAATCTTGTTGTTGCAGATGTGATTCGCACGCTGGGTTTGCAAATGCAAACATTCGATTACGCATCATTCACTGACGACGTCGGAATCTAATGGGGCAAATGGCTGAGGTTATTTGAAACAATGATTCGAGCGAGCAGAATAAGTGAGGAAGAGTGAAAGCGGGATTTGTTGCTGCATTATGCCGGCCCCAGCGTACAGCAGCTGTTCGAGACGCTGCCGGATTTGCCGGAATGTGATATGCGAGGACCACTTGTAAATATTGAGCAATATACGCCTAATATGACAAGTTATGAAGAAGCCACATCGAAACTGAATGCGTTTTTCCTCCCGAAAGAGAACGCGACGTACGAAAGGCATCTGCTACGTCAAATGAAGCAGAAATCTGGAGAGTCTATCGATGCATTTACGGTCAGGCTGCGAATTCAAGCGGAAAGGTGCGGGTTTGGCGAGAAAGTTGAGGAGAACGTGAAGGACCAAATCATCCAAAACTGCCAATCGACAGCCTTGCGCAGAGATTTGCTGAAGCGGGGCGATGCTACTTTGGAAGAAGTGTTGTGGGTCGCAAAGATATTTGAAACAGTGGCACAACAGGAGAAATCTTTCGGTGGCGTGGAACAAAACCTTCCACCAGTGACGTGAATAAAATCGAAGTAAAACCGTTCAACAAAAGAATTCGTCTTGCCGAACCGATGCGTGTGGAGTGTCACCGGTGTGGATATTTTGGACACATGGCAAGAGACGAGAAGTGCCCAGCAAGAGGAAAATCCTGTAATAAATGTGGCGGACGCGATCACTTTGCAAAAAAGTGTCGAAAACGTAAGTACCCGGCGGAGTCGACTGCAAAGCGTGATTTCGGTGGACAAGAAAGTATCGTGAGCGATTCCCGTAAGCCCGGATACAAAGATTCGAGCACAGTTAAGCATATTGTCGATGCCGAAACGGAATACGTGTTCAATGTCACTACACCTGATAGTAATGGTGAATTGAACTGCGTAATCGGTGGCGTACCAACATCAGCAATGATTGATTCGGGATCGAAATACAACTTATTAAGCGAATCAATTTGGATAACATTGAAAGCAAGGAGAGTGGTGGTGTCCAAACAAACCAAAGAGGTGTCAAAGGTGTTTAAGGCCTACGGTGGCAACGAGCTACCAGTAATCGGTGCATTTACAGCAACCATACAACTTGGTGAGCAAAGCGGATCGGCTGCTTTTACGTTGTTCAAGGAAGCGGAAAGATTTTGATCGGCCGAGACACCGCTACAGCGATGGGAGTCCTGAAGATCAGTATATCGGTTAACAAAGTTGATGCAAAACCACCGGCGACTACTGAGAGCCGATTGTTGACTACTAATGAACCACGGTCGACGCGTTTGGGAACCATCAAGGATGTGATTGTTGATGTTCCAATCAATCCAGAGGTTATACCGGTCATTCAACCGTATCGTCGCATACCAGTGGCGCTAGAAAATCTGGTTGACCGGAAAATCGACGAACTTTTGACTCAAGGCGTCATCGAGAAGGTCAACGAACCGTCCAAATGGGTGTCTCCAATGGTCGTCGTGCCCAAGGACGACGACGTACGCATATGTGTAGATATGAGACGGGCCAATGAGGCTATTGCGAGAGAGAATCATCCATTGCCTACCATCGAAGATTTTTTGCCACACCTTGCAAAAGCGAAAGTGTTTTCCAGGCTAGATGTAAAGAACGCGTTTCACCAGGTGGGCTAATTTTTTATTCTAAACATAAATTAGAGTAGACACTGTAGTTTACTGAACTGTTTGAAAGGAGTTTTTTTTTTAAATTTGCCTCTAAGTTTTGATTATTTTACGAGTTGTCATTGTTCAAGAAAGAATCTGTATCAATTTATAAGACTGCTATGACTGTTTGTTCATATATATAAAAAAAAAACAACTTGAATTGAAATCTAAGAACGTGAGTTTTACTTTCAGGTTGAAATATCGCATAAATCCCGAGAAATAACAACGTTTATTACGCGCCGAGGGTTATACAGGTACACCAGGTTAATGTTTGGGATCAACTGCGCCCCTGAGTTGTTCCAGAAGATTATGGAACAGATTCTGAGTGGGTGCGAGGGCTGTGTCAACTTTATTGATGACGTTATAGTATTCGGAGCAGACCAAGATGAACACGATGTGCGGTTGCAAATGGTTCTTCGTAGGATGAGTGAAATGAACGTCTTGCTTAATAACAGCAAATGTGTATATGGTGTAACTGAGCTTAAATTCTTGGGACACTATTTGTCAGATAACGGCGTTAAACCAGATTCTGATAAATTGGAATCGATTAAAAACTTCCGTGAACCAAAATCTGCTGAGGAAACAAGAAGCTTTTTGGGTCTAGTGAATTATGTTGGAAAATTCATCCCAAACCTGGCCACTCTTATGGAGCCTCTTCGACATTTGACTAAACATCAGAACAAATTCGCATGGAATCGTGAGCACCAAACAGCATTCGATGAGCTCAAGCGGTATACAGTCAAACCTCCATGAGTCGATATTGAAGGGACCATCGACTCATGGAAATATCGACATGTGGAATAGGAAATCTTTGGAAATCTGTTTGAAGGGACCATCACAGTAACCCAGAAAATATTTTTTAATATGGGATAATTTGCTTCCATGAGTCGATATCGAGTCATAGAACATCGACTCATGGAGGTTTGACTGTATGATGGATCCTTGTACTTTGGGCTACTTTGATGGCGATGATCACACTCAGTTTTTCGCGGATGCCAGCCCTGTTGGTTTAGGGGCTGTATTAATTCAAATTAATAATAATGGTCCAAGAATAATTTCGTATGCGAGTAGGAGTTTGACGGACGTCGAGAAACGGTATGCCCAGATCGAAAAGGAAGCGCTCGCGCTAGTCTGGGCCGTTGAACGGTTTCATTATTATTTATTCGGTCGCTCTTTCGATTTGATAACCGATCACAAACCTTTGGAGGCAATTTTTGGACCGAAATCGAAACCATGCGCCCGAATTGAAAGGTGGGTGGTTCGACTGCTGACTTATAAGGGAAAAGTTATATACCGACCCGGAAAATCGAACATAGCAGACCCTCTGTCGCGCTTAGTAGTAACACCAGAGCAAGTTGGGAAGCCTTTCGAAGATTTTACGGAACATTACGTGAATTGGGTCGCAAACAATGCTGCTCCAGTTGCACTGAAATTGAAGGAAATTGAACATGAATCAGAAATCGATAAATCAATTCAGGCAGTCGGAACTGGCTTACAGCAACAAGAATGGTCTGAAGACGCTGCTCCGTTCAAACTTATTGCTTCTGAGCTGTGTTTCGCTGGAAAAATTTTACTCCGCGGAACTAGAATTGTTCTCCCGAAAAGCTGAGAGCACGCACACTTGAATTGGCTCATGAGGGTCATCCGGGTATGACGATAATGAAGCAGCGATTACGTGCTAAGGTATGGTGGCCGAAACTGGACACTCAAGTCGAGAAATATGTCAAGGGCTGCCGTGGATGTACATTAGTAGCAGCGCCAGCAGCACCAGAACCTATGAAGCGGAAAGAGTTACCATCGCAACCATGGCAACATGTTGCTATCGATTTTCTCGGGCCGCTCCCATCTGGACATTACCTGTTCGTTGTGGTCGACTACTTCAGTCGATACATCGAAGTCGAAATAATGAAGAAAATAGACTCGACTGAAACAATCAATCGGTTGTCAACGATTTTCGCTCGATTTGGACTGCCGGTTACTATTACCGCGGATAATGGTCCGCAGTTCGCCAGCCAGGAGTTTCAAGACTATTGCGAAACCAGTAACATCAAGTTGATCAACACTACTCCCTATTGGCCGCAACAAAACGGTGAGGTGGAGCGGCAAAATAGGTCGATATTGAAGAGACTCTCTATCAGTCAGGCCACGAACACAGATTGGATAAGCGAACTTAATAAATATTTGCTCATGTACAGATCCTCCCCACACTCTACGACTGGAAAAACTCCATCTGAGATGCTGTTTGGATACAATATTCGCGATAAGATTCCCTCTATCAACCAGCCCAAAGAAATCGACGAAGAAACGGCCGATAGAGACAAAGAAAAAAAGGAGAAAGGAAAACTATATGCTGATGAACGACGCAATGCCAGACCGAATTCTATCACAGAAGGCGACAAGGTACTTGTCAAACGGATGACAAAACACAACAAATTAGCTACGACGTTCGAGCCAGCGGTCTATGATGTCATAAAAAGGAGAGGCGGAGATGTAGAAGTGGCGTCAGAAGAAAAGGGTGCAACATATCGTCGACATGTTTCTCATTTGCAACGGATTGGTGGTAGAGACGAGTCGTCAAGCACGTGTGCCAACCCTGGAACCATCGCATCGGATCCACAAGGGAGCGGTACCACAAAACGACGTGCGGGCGATTTATCGGAATCGGAATCCAGATCGAAACGAGCGACGCGACAACCAACATATTTGCGAGATTACATATAAGCCATGATTTTCTACAAACAAATGAAAAAAAAATAAAAAGAGAAGAGTGATGTAGTATCGTAACGCTCATTCGTAACCCCAGTACTAGAATGTTTGCCGGTTTTGGTGTCTTACGCTATGAGCTACGATTGGTACTGTAACAGACGAATAAAAGGGTAGATGTTTTTGAGAGACCGAACAGTAACAACGTGTTGTTAAGTATTGTCCCCGAATCCCCCGACACTACAAAGCTTGTTTTGGATGAAATAAAACTTAAGATGTTAAACAAATTCAATTTCACATCATTGACAAGTGTGTGTACATCGAAATGTTAGCCATGGAGTTGTATGCCAATATGACAAGAAGCACAACAATAAACATTTCTTCTTGTTGGTAGATGGAGCACGATTTCTCATCCCAGTGCATATAGACACAGATGCGACGAATGTTCGAGTCTAACGCAAACGCAACCGTACTCAACTTCATGCAGCAATTCGGAGATGTCTATTCTGTAAGCAGAGAACGATGGAAGCACTATTTTTCAGGGGTGTACAACGGCATACGAACTGTACAAATTAAAATCAAGCGACCAATTCCGTCCTATATTTCTGTAGAAGAACAGAAGACCCTTTGCACTTATTCTGGGCAAAAAATCACTTGTAAACACTGCCATCAAGTGGCTCATCCTAAGCAGCGATGTTCTGAGTCAGCAGCATTACCATTAAAATCCACGACACCAATTTTAAGTGATGTCAACTTTCCACCTTTGGAGAAGCATTTAACAACATGCCCCCCCGAGGTGTCCGAACACACTGCAGCTCACATCAGCCCATCTTTAAAGAACAGCAATAATCTGGAAACAATAGACGATAGTACATCAACAACAAGCTCGAAATTTATTGACTTGCACAGTACCGATGTCGATATAGGGAAGCGAAGGCTGCCAACTCGGAGACACAACGAGAAGAAGAAAGTGTGTATGGACACGTCTGCCCAGATTAATAATCAGGGTATGAACAATGTAATAAATTAAATTAAACAGATTCGGCTCCGTTAAGCCTTTAGTGGCGTCTAGAGCCTGCCAAATAAATGATAATAAAAAAAAGACTAAAGGTCGAAAGGGACAAAAGGTAAAGAAGTCCTTTTCATCTGTTTGTCAAAATTGAGGGCGATAGCTGTAGATAAACTGAGCGTTGGCCATGTCGTTAATGCCTGTAAGCGCGAGTTAAGTTTTTAAGTTCGGTCACCTGGTTGCCAATCGCCGAAACTGCTGACGATGCTCGTTACTGCTGCTGTTGCCGGGTGAATTGGTGTCGCTGACGTCCAAGTCCAGCTAGCTCCGCCGTTAACTCGCGCACTATCGCGGATGATGGAGAACAGGAAGAGGGTGTGTTTCAGTAAGCACAGGCTGCTGGCAAGGATTTCCAAAGATATTGCAAAGGAATCCCTACAATAATTTCCAAAGGAGTTCCAAAAAGTATTGTAAAGGAATTTCCGGTATACTACCTGGGGGGAACTTCTGAAAGAATTTCTGGAGGAATTTTTAAAGGAATTCAAAAGGTTTATTTTCAGAAATTTGGATGGAGTTTCCAACTGAAGAAATTTAAAAAGATATACCTGAAGAAATACCGTTCTAATCGACGGTAAATTCTTCTCCGACATCACGAACGTCCGTACTTACCGCAGTGCGAATATTGAATCCGACCACTACCTCGTTGCAGTATGCCTGCGCTCAAAACTCTCGACGGTGTACAACACGCGTCGAAGTCGGACGCCGCGGCTTAACATTGGGCGGCTACAAGATGGTAGACTAGCCCAAGAATTCGCGCAGCAGCTGGAAGTGGCACTTCCAACGGAAGAGCAGCTAGGCGCAGCGTCTCTTGAAGATGGCTGGAGAGATATTCGATCCGCCATTGGTAGCACCGCAACCGCTGCACTTGGCACGGTGCCCCGGATCAGAGAAACGACTGGTATGACGGCGAATGTGAGCAGTTAGTGGAAGAGAAGAATGCAGCATGGGCGAGATTGCTGCAACACCGCACGAGGGCGAACGAGGCACGATATAAACAGGCGCGGAACAGACAAAACTCGATTTTCCGGAGGAAAAAGCGCCAGCAGGAAGATCGAGACCGTGAAGAAACGGAGCAACTGTACCGCGCTAATAACACACGAAAGTTCTATGAGAAGTTAAACCGTTCACGTAAGGGCCACGTGCCACAGCCTGATATGTGTAAGGACATAAACGGGAACCTTCTTACGAACGAGCGTGAGGTGATCCAAAGGTGGCGGCAGCACTACGAAGAACACCTGAATGGCGATGTGGCAGACGAAGATGGCGGTATGGTGATGGACCTGGGAGAACGCACGCAGGACATAATTCTACCGGCTCCGGATCTCCAGGAAATCCAGGAGGAGATTGGCCGGCTGAAGAACAACAAAGCCCCTGGGGTTGACCAACTACCAGGAGAGCTATTTAAACACGGTGGTGAGGCACTGGCTAGAGCGCTGCACTGGGTCATTACCAAGATTTGGGAGGAGGAAGTTTTGCCGCAGGAGTGGATGGAAGGTGTCGTGTGTCCCATCTACAAAAAGGGCGATAAGCTGGATTGTAGCAACTACCGCGCAATCACATTGCTGAACGCCGCCTACAAGGTACTCTCCCAAATTTTATGCCGTCGACTAGCACCAACTGCAAGGGAGTTCGTGGGGCTGTACCAGGCGGGTTTTATGGGCGAACGCTCCACCACGGACCAGGTGTTCGCCATTCGCCAAGTACTGCAGAAATGCCGCGAATACAACGTGCCCACACATCATCTATTCATCGACTTCAAAGCCGCATATGATACAATCGATCGGGACCAGCTATGGCAGCTAATGTACGAACACGGTTTTCCGGATAAACTGACGCGGTTGATCAAAGCGATGATGGATCGGATGATGTGCGTAGTTCGAGTTTCAGGGCATTCTCGAGTCCCTTCGAAACGCGCAGAGGGTTACGGCAAGGTGATGGTCTTTCGTGTTTGCTATTCAACATCGCTTTGGAAGGGTAATACGAAGAGCAGGGATTAACACGAGTGGTACAATTTTCAATAAGTCCGTCCAGCTATTTGGTTTCGCCGACGACATAGATATTATGGCACGTAACTTTGAGAAGATGGAGGAAGCCTACATCAGACTGAAGAGGGAAGCTAAGCGGATCGGACTAGTCATCAACACGTCGAAGACGAAGTACATGATAGGAAGAGGTTCAAGAGAAGACAATGTGAGCCACCCACCGCGAGTTTGCATCGGTGGTGACGAAATCGAGGTGGTAGAAGAATTTGTGTACTTGGGCTCACTGGTGACTGCCGAAAATGACACCAGCAGAGAAATTCGGAGACGCATAGTGGCTGGAAATCGTACGTATTTTGGACTCCGCAAGACGCTCCGATCGAATAGAGTTCGCCGCCGTACCAAACTGACAATCTACAAAACGCTAATTAGACCGGTAATCCTCTACGGACACGAGACCTGGACGATGCTCGTGGAGGACCAACGCGCACTTGGAGTTTTCGAAAGGAAAGTGCTGCGTACCATCTATGGTGGGGTGCAGATGGCGGACGGTACGTGGAGGAGGTGAATGAACCACGAATTGCATCAGCTGTTGGGAGAACCATCCATCGTTTACACCGCGAAAATCGGACGACTGCGATGGGCCGGGCACGTAGCCAGAATGTCGGACAGTAACCCGGTGAAAATGGTTCTCGACAACGATCCGACGGGCACAAGAAGGCGAGGTGCGCAGCGGGCAAGGTGGATCGATCAGGTGGAAGATGACTTGCGGACCCTCCGTAGACTGCGTGGTTGGCGACGTGTAGCCATGGACCGAGCCGAATGGAGAAGACTCTTTTATACCGCACAGGCCACTTCGGCCTTAGTCTGATTAAATAATAATAAATAAATAAAAATAAATAATACCTGAAGAAATTGTATAAGTAGTTTCGAAATGAACTTGCAAAGGAATTACTGCAAAAATATGAGTAAAAAAAGGATATCCAAAAGAACTCGCAAAAGAATTCCTAAAGGAATCCCTGAAGGAATTCTTGTGGAGATATTCAAGAATGTTGGAAATTTCTTTTAGAGTTTTCTCGTAAATTCATTCAGGAGTTTTTCCTTGGAATATTTTGATAATTCGTTCGAAAATTTCTAAGAAAGTTCTTAGATACTCTTTCTAGAGTTTTCAAAGGATTTTCTGGAGGAAATTTCGTAAGAATTTTCAAATTATTTGTTACATAAATTTCCGAAGGAATTCCTTAAAAATGTTCAAGGAATTTACGAAAAAAAAATCTGAGAGAGTTTGAGGAAAGAATTCATAATTTTTTATGTGGAATTACTGGAGGAGTTTTCATAGGAATTTCCAAAAGAACTCCTAGAGAAAATATTAGAACAAATTACCGGAGCAATTTCCCAAGGAATTTCCAGATGTATTTCCATTTCTTAAGGTATTTACAAAAAAATGTGTTGAAGATTTTGAAACATGACTGAAAAAAAAACCTGGATGAATTCTCCAAGAGAATTTCTGGAGACTTTTTACGAGCGATTCTTATAGAAAATCCCAAGGAATTCCTTGAATTTCAGAGAATATCGATCGACTGTAATATCGGTATTTTGAAGGTTTTTTTTCTGTCATGTGATCTTATTCCCAAAGTCAAAACAGAGTCAAATATAGAGATCACAGTGGATCTATATTATGCTTTTTCGGATATTCTCAGGACTTCCAGGAATTGGATGGTAACATTCCAAGGATTTCTTAGAGTATTTCCAATGAATTACTAAATAATAATAATAATATTCAAATAACGCCTAACCACATTTTATCATCTGATTTATATAAACTGACGCCGAAATTGCTGGTGCTCCAAATAGTATACATTTGAACAAATTGAATTTAAAAAATTAAAAACCCGTTATTTTAGCGACAACATTTTAATGAATCACGATTTTCGCGACTGGAAGAGATAATCCGCTACAAATTCGGGAAATTCACGAAAAACACGAGAATCGAGATTTCCGCAACTGTTGTAACATCCCTGCGTATGGTATTAGCTGGAGGAATGGAGAAAATATAACAAACTGTTTTCGGGTTATGCGGATATGAACACAGACTATTTTATTTTTGTTTATAGATAAATTAAAAAAAAAACTCCCTGAATATACCAGATAAAAGTTCTTTTCATTCAAAAACGTTCTTGAAATTTTTATATGAACTACACTCGTTTGTATTCTTATGTATTTTTAGTTCATTTCAAATTCTGCTTAATACAAAATGCCCTCTAATCAAATCAAATCTGTTGGGAAAAACCCTACACAAAACCCACCAGTGACGCCACTGGCAACGGTCACCGGTAGCGCAAGTCACATTTCACGTAGGTATGTTTTTCTTGAAAGAGATTTTCGCGAACTCAATCTTGGTTACGCGAAGACGTCGATGGCGAAGGCGGCGGCGGCTGCGGCTGCTGCTGCTGCTGCGATGAGCTGCTCTCAGTATTCTACTCCCTCGCAATTTACTGCACAGCCAGCGGTGTTGAACTCGCGCGCGCAAGCGGCTATTCCATCATCGGATAAAATTAAACTTTTCTCCGCGCTTCTCTTCTAGACCGGCGATGGAAGACGACGATCGACACACGGCCGACGACCGACGACGGCGGCCACTGTGACAATGGCAGCGCGGAGGAATTTTCTACCTTACCCTTGCTTGCCGGGGCGCAGTTCTCCACGACCGCGCACCACGCTGATGCCGATAATGTAAGGAGGGTTTCGTGTGAAATCGAATCGTCAGCGTCACGTCGTATATTTACTTACGTGATAAACAAGATTTCTTTTTTCGGGCGAAAAAATAGCGTCGATTCGCAACTTAAATAACGGCGTTGCACTTTGGCCGAAAAGTGTCAAGATTAGCGAAGAAGTTAGACTTCCTACCAATGTGTAGGACAAACTGATCCAAAGATGTTCGGAAAAATGCCTTCCATTTGTCTCATGTGCATTTTTAGTTTGCATTTCACAGTTGTAATAAGTGTGCCACACAAATTGAATAAAAAAATCAAAAAAGCTGCATTAAATATGTTCAACATACCTATGTCTGTGCTATCCACTGAAACATGATATACATTAATGACTTAGTGACCGCGCATTTATCAATTGGCAAGTTGGCAGCAATGAGTTTGGATAACGTTATGCTAACAAAAAATGAAAGGAATGCAACTATCTCAGGAATTTCTGAATTATCTCGTAAATACACAATAAGTTTATAATTTAGGAGTCGTACTAGACGAATGTTATCTGACAGAAAACCCCCGTTGAGAAGGTTACCTAAACGTAAATGCGAAAGTGTTTGCCGATAACAAACGCAAAATGAATGATAGCCATAATTCAGATGCAGGATATTTTATGTCGGATAGTTGAGCGTAGGTGAAGCTGCTACTGAAATGATAAAACGCTGGAAAAGATCCAATGTGCTTCTCTTAGCCCTGTTTCGATCACGCTGTGTCTAATCACCACGGCTAGTCTATTTCTGCAAGACGGGTTATTTAGTGCAAATTGCCTACTGCTGCTGCTGTTTTATCTGTTTGATCAATCGGTTATAAGTAAGATCACCTAGATTTAGTGTTAAATGACAATTGCCGTTACTGCCTGTAATCGCATAACTGTCCCATATTAAAAGGAAACCCCGCAAAGATGGGACAACTATGCGGTTACAGGCAGATTAGTTGAAACTACAAATGTTATCTGATTTGTTGAAGAATGCTTAGATAATTTATGAATTTATAGAACTTATTAATTACCATTTTTTGCGGTGTTCCACTAATTTAAAAAAATGTGTCGGTTTAATAAATTAAATTAGTTTGAGATGATAAATGCTCTAAGTCGATTTTTTTCTTAATTCAATATTATGGTCAGGGCCGAATCCAGAGAGAAATGGAAGAATCTCCCACTTTTCTCTGTTGGGTAACGGTACTAATAGTGAATCCACAAAAGATTTTTTTTTAAATCGATATACAGCTTTAATACCTTAGGCAATAGATAAACTAATAAATTTGCTAGCAAAAATTAGATCGTAGCTATTGAACATTAACAACTACCAAAAATTGATTGCACCTCTAATGGGTACACTGTTCCTTTAGAGGTGATACAATATTGACCTTTTCTGTAGTTTCATAGGGTCAGGCCTGGTAGTGGGTCACTTTATAGTAACTTGGTCACATTTTTCGGGTCAGTCACTAAAAAGTCTCTTTTTGCCTTTCTCGTACAACAAAGTTGTACCGAAAGGCTATCATTTCACTCCGAAAACGAACTTTTTATAGCAACTTTTTATAGCACATGTCTGTCTGTCCGTGTGTATGTATGTGTGTGCACAAAAGCTAAACATTAGACAACTTTTCATATAGCAATCTTTAACGGATTTTATCACAACAAGTTTTATTCGATAGGGGACAAAGCCTTGTTGATCACTATTGAATTTCATAACGATCGACCGCTGCGTTTGTAAGTTATAGAGAAAATGGTACATCGAACCATATAAGCCCCACATAAGGTTGATGTCTTGATTAAATGCGAGAAAGGCACCATCACTGCTCGGTGAATTAAAATGGGTTTTTCGAGCTCAAGTCACTAAAATCACTTCTTCTAGCAAAAACTCTCAATTTTCAACTATTTTAACCTCCCAGGATTGATCAAAAACCAGATTTCGTAAAATACATCGTGCCAGAATAGGAAAAAATAAATACCCAACTTAATTCACCGAGTGATACTGCCTTTCTCGCATCTAGCCAAGACTTATATAGTTCGATTCTATTTTCTTAATAACTTTTTAAACGCAATGGTCGATCGTTATCAAATTCAATACTGATCACCAAGGCTTTGTCGCCTGTCGAATGCAACTTGTTGCGAGAAAATTAGTGTATGAATGTGGCTAATGTTTTTCGGTTTTCACACACACACACACACAGACAGACAGACAGACATTTGTTCAGCTCGACGAGCTGAGTCGATTGGTATATAACATCATGGGTCTCTGAGACTTATTTGACTTCGGTACAACTTTGTTGTACGAGAAAGGCAAAAAGATCTATGCTCTATGTACCCGTCGAATGATATTTTGCATAACAGTGAAATGATGGATCTAGAAAAAACGAACACTCAAGCCTCCGGGGCTCGCACCGTTGTATAAAGTACAACACCTTCGAAAATAGCTCGCTTGTCGTCCACAAGAGGGGCGAGACTGCATGAGTGATCTAGGACCCGGAAGGTTTGTTGGCCCGAAAATCGCTCTTAAGTTCTTCGTATTTGCAAGTGCCAGTGCAAGTAGCTTCTCAGATGTAATTTTTTGAAGAGGTTCTATGGCGTTATTTGTGATTTTTTTAAAGGTAAGCTGAAGGGACCCAATGACTCTAGAATCCAAATACATTCGCAAGCTCAAAAGGTTAACTGCAGATCTTTTTCGAAAACTTTCTACCATAGTGTGAATTTATTTTTTAGATTGTTTTTTTTTTCAATTCTAAATAATCTTCCTAGTGTTAATCAAGAGTGAGCGAAGATTTGCTAAAATATTAATTGGTACATATCCAAAATAAACTTTTAAACTTTTTTTTCTGTTTTTTGCTATTTTTAAGTAACAAATATCTCTGATCCTCCCATCATATTTTCATTTTCATAGTTTTTTGTATATACTTGACATGAAAATACTTGTGACATACGCTTCAATTAGTACTTGCAATTTTTTAAATAAATATGAAACTTTAAAAATTCCAATTATAAAAGAAAATTTAAAGGTTTTGCTGATTTTGAATTTGAGTTACTGTTTGGTATTCCGAAGAAGCTTTGAAAACCTGAACAAATTATTTTAAGTTAAACCAAGAATCCTTGGCCCAAGGTCAGACCTTGGGTCTCCAGCAAGAACCTGTGCATCACGAATGAATATAATTCTAATGCAAATATCGTAGTTTTCACGATTTTTTTTGCACTATGCACAATAGGATGGTCATATAAAAGAGTGGCCAAAACTACCAAAAGACCGATTTTCGATTTGGGCGTTTAAAATGTGATGAATACACAGCTTATAACCTATATTTTTATAATCTGGACGGTTTTGATTTTTTAGGTTAATTAAAGGAGGGGTGGGGGCGTTGTAACTGGCCCCTCCTTGAATTGACATTGTCAATTTGACAATTTTACGTTTTTTGGGAAAATGGACAGTTTTGCCATATTTCCTTCTCAAAAGTAACATATTTATATATCGTTGCAAAGCTCTTAAACAGATATATGCAATAGGCTTAATAATGTAATAATAGATTCGTCCAGAATTTAGTTTTTAGTAGTTTTGTAGAAGCATATTTTACGCAATATTTAACGAATAAAACAGTTCGGTACCACGCAGTACCCCGCAGTAAAACATCATGCACTACATTGTTAAACTCTTAAGCTTTGAGGACCAAGAATAAAATTTTGCCCAAATTCATCATTTTGTGAGATACATGAATATGAAAAATTGCCTATTTTTGCTTTTTTCGTATACTAACAAAGTATATGCAGAAGCTATATAATCGCTCCAAAAACATTTAAGAGAAAGTCCGAACACCCATGGTGATACCGATCGACTCAGTTCGTTGAATTGAGATGATGTCTGTATAAGTGTGTGTGTAAATGTCTGTATGTATGTGAGCAAAAATGATGTTAACTCTGTTTTAGGCACTTGCCCTAAACCGATTTACTCGCAACAAGTTTTATTCGTTAGAAAATGTTGTTCCATTGTTCCCTATCAAAAATGGGCTGGATCGGACTATGGGCTCAAAAGTTATGACCAAAATACCTTTTCTTATAATGAACGAGAAAGACGAAATAACCGCTAGGGGATTAGAAGTTCAGTACCGCGATACACTTCAATAATGCCACTTTATTTGAATTTGGCGAAGAACACAATTTACGTAACATTTTGAGGGGGAGCGTTATGTCTCAACGTTGCGTCTAAATCAACCAGATAAAATTTCATTACCTTCGACTACTTGCGTTCGTGACGACAGATACGATTTTAACAGAGTCACCGCGTTACGATGAAAGTTAAACTGATTTCACAGATTTTGTAAAAGCCTAGGATGGGAAACTCTGTTAAACACCTTGAAAAAATCCAGAAGAAAAAACGCTACACCTTTTTTGTATCCATGGTTTGGTGGATATCATCATAAACTTTTAACAGAGCAGACATTGTACTACGTCTTGATCTAAAACCTGACTGGTTCGGACTGATAAGAGCAAACCGTTGTACGAATGCCTGTATTTGGACGAAGAATGTCCAAAATTTTGTCTGTTGTTTTTTTTTTTCGCATAGAACCTTAGCTATATTCCACGCTCTAGGAAATGTATTGGTTGATATGATAAAGTTAAAAAGATGAGTAATGGGCGTGATGATAGAAGGAAAAATGATCTTAATGAACTTTGGGCACACCATCCAAACCAACTGCATTCGATGAAATAGAATGAATTGCTAACGAAACATCCAACTCTTTCTTCTTCTTCTTCTTCTTCTTCTTATTGGCATTACATCCCCTACTGGGACATTTCCACCTCGCTGCTTAGTGTTCATTTAGCACTTCCACAGTTATTAACTGTGAGGTTTCTAAGCCAAGGTACCATTTTTGCATTCGTAAGGAAATCGAGACTATTTCCAACCCGATAATTGCCTAGATCGCCGCCGGGAATCTCAGCCGGGAACTCAGCCACCTTTAGCATGGTCTTGCTTTGTAGCCGCGCGTCTTACCGCTAGGCTAAGGAGGGCTCATCCAACTCACAACAAATTGTAAAACAAAGGCCGTCAGAAATCAATTGAAACATTGATTTAAAAAACTCGTCACTATTCGTACAGTTGCTCCACTGTAGGAGGCGATTTTGTTAAGAAAAATCATTGTTTTCAAGAGTTTTTCAAACAAAATCTCAGATAAGTTGGATTTAATAGCACATTTATAGCACGACGCATCAACTGAAACCATCGTAAAGTGTATTACGATCGCCCCTCCACGTCTCGATATTAAGAACACTCATCACGGAATCCAAACTCAAAAGTCCAAACTCGTCCAAAATCCTAACTCGCTTTTTAAAGGGCACACCACTCAATACGCAAGTAATGCAACGTACACACCAGTCGAACATTGACTCCGCCCCTAAGAAAACGCTTCGGTTGCTGCTTTGTTTGAACGTGTGTGAAGTTGTTCGAACAACCATTTGACAGTTGGCGGCTCGGTTGGAAAAAATTAAAACGGTTTGATTTTGGTTTGAGTTGTCGGGGGTGGAGTCAAGGTTCGCCGAACATGTTTGAGCATTTTTAGTGAAGTTGCACAAACCCCCATTGGTGCTCAAGTTTGCGCTTCGGTCGTTCGTGTGTGATATTGTTGGTCGAATAAATTGATTGTTCGTGCCGCTGTTGGTAAAACTTGATGGATGTTTGAATAAACGAGAGGTGGAGTCAATGTTGGTCAAACTGCTTGACCGTGTGTACGTTCCATAACGCACAACTGTAATTTCAAGACAAAATTTTCAAATCGACTTATCTGCTTTTGTAAACAAAGATTCAAACGACGATTTGACGAATCTGATAGCTCTCCCACGCAAACCAACACCATGGACAGGTAGCGGAATCCTTCACCTACCTATTTATGGTATTGGTTTGCGTGGGAGAGCAATCAGATTCGTCAAATCGTCGTTTGAATCTTTGTTTACAAAAGCAGATAAGTCGTTTTGAAAATTTTGTCTTGATTTTTATTGTTTCGCCCAAGCTGCGACGCAGCATAGCAGATTGAAATGGGTACTAGATTCAAAAAAACCTCGTTGCTATGAAAATTGGCAACAAAACAAATATCATTTCTTGTTGTTGATGTGTTTGTAATTGTCCATAAATGGTCTAGTAGCCTAAAAATTTTAACATGTCAACATGAGGAGAGTAAATTCAGAGTAAAATATGATCACAACACATCGATATAGGTTTTTTTATTTTTCGATCAGTTTCTACAGCGGAGAAGCTTACATCTCCTGTTATAGCTAAAAAAAAATCCTCGGAAATTGCTTTATTTTCGGAGTTATGCGAGAAACTGGCCCAATTAGGAACATGGCCAAAACTGGTACAGTTACCGTAGTAAAGGCGTAGGATTGCCAATCCGGAGATGGGGAGTTCGGCTAATGGTCCGGTCTAGGATGTTTTCGGGTTGAAAGCATTCTCGACTCCCTGGGCATAGTGTATCCATTTGTACTTGCCACACAAGATACATACTCATGCAATAGCGGACATAGAAAAGCTTTAAGGGGTCGTTCAACAATGATGTCACAGGTTTTAGGGGGGGATTGGGTCTAAGATTTTGTGACACTGCATACACTAGGTATACAAAAAAGCGTGACAGAGGGGGGAGGGAGGTCTGAAATCTCAAAAAGTAGTGGACGTCAAATTTGAATCATCCTTAAATTAATAACTGAGTAGATGCTTAGTTGAAGCTTAGTTGAAAAGCAGCCCAAGTTCCAGTTGGGGAATTTGAAAAAGGAAAAAAAAGAAGACTTTTGCATCAACTCTATAATCGGATAGGTTAAATATCAGAAACGTTCAACAACGCTGCACAGAAGGCTTGGCCCTATATAAGTTTCAACTAAATTTTTCTGATCCAAACATAAATATTGATAAGAAAAGTGATGGATATGGTCGAATCTGTTACTGTCCACGATTATTTCACGAACTGGCTGTGTATTTGTAGACTAGACTAGAAATGTTAATCGCAATTAGTTGATTATGTACATTTGTTGGTATTGTAAGCGGGGTCAATTTGATAAAGATCTACCTACACGTTGGTTCCCCACGAGCATTAACCAGGTCTCGTGTTCATAAAAAAATCGGTTTGATAAGCGTTTTGCCGATAATCAACTAAGTATTATTTGATCAAATTTATTACAAAGACAAAAGTGATACTCGATGTATTTATCACGAAAAACAATTCTTCGCTGAGATGGATTTCCTGGTTCGATGAATGGAGTAGCAAAAGAATTTGAATTTGAATAATTGGTAACTTCATTATAAACACCGCCGAAAGCAATTTCAACGGAACAATTTTGAGCATGAGCATGAGTATTATGACCGCACAATTCGTAGTTGCTACTGCGTGATTGACTAGAACTTGCGAAACTGTACAGCGTGGAAAACTGGATATAACATTATGGATCCGGAGACGAGCCAGCCTAGGGCTAAAAATCTCCTTAATAAAGACAAAAAAAAACATTATGAATCTCCTAGCCTTCTATTAAATCCTCAAACGCATATTTCATCTAGCTACCGTTCCTTCCTCGACCTCTGTTTTCAAGGGCTTTCAAAAATTAAAACTGCTGTAAAATACACATTTCTCATTATTCCAGAATCCGTTGGGGTCAGTTGTCCCCGGAAATAATGATCATTTACAAAATTAAGTCAAAACAAGTCGTGTGACACTCTATAATTAAAAAAAACAATGATCAAAATAATATTTTTATGGTTTCTGATGGAGTCAAAATAGTTTGTGCGACACATAAAACTTCATGATTTCACAAAACAACGATGTGAATGATATTCTAAGGGTTCCTGGGCTGCTTCGGTTCAATCCGGTCACATCGGCGACAATCCGAAGACTTACGAATTGGACATTTTTCAAATTGAAACAAAATAGGACGTGCGCCATCCTTGCTTTGTAAAACCATGAAGCAGAGCCACACGACCTGTTTTGACTCAATTTAGAACCATTCTGTATGTTCTTCAAATTGAAGCGGATGTGACCGTATTGAACCCAAGTGGCCCAGGAACGCTGCGAATATCAATCCCATTGTCGTCGTACGTGGACTGGCAGTGCGTGTTTTCGGACAGCAGAACGATCGTGCGATCTGCCGAAATATTGTTTTTTCGGAGTAGCCATCGAGCAAGCGTTGTGCAGTGCGTGTTTTAGTCGTAGTGAAGTATTTAAGATAAGGAATCAGTCTTCAGAAAAATACGTAAGACTCGCGTTGCTTTTCCGTTTTTGTATCATCATGAATATGGCATTGTTCAAAAGAAATAATTAGTCGCTTACCAAACCGATATCCAATATATTTCCTTCCCAACTAACATACTATTCCTTTCCAGTGCGCTCATGGAGATGCAGAGGATTCCTAGGTCTCTTGTAGCAATGAGTGTCGAACTAATTTTCCTCCCATTATACTAATTGACTGTGTGGACCTGGCCGGTATCGTAATTGGTCTTGAATTAAAGAAACTGCGAAGCATGTACAGTGAGAATAGATTTCTAGTCCCGATAAAACTATTAAATTGGTGAGCTGTACATTATTTGTTGTTTCTCGGCCAATAACGACTAGCAACTACGATGGGTACAGTCAATCAAGCTTAGCTAAGCTAAGCCAAACGTCGTCGTACGTGGACTTAATGTAGAAAATGGTCATTCCACAGATCCTTCGGAATATGGTCGATATGACTGGATTGAGCCCAGCAGCCCAAGTTGTAAAACCATGTCTAATGAATCTGGAAAAGCCCATTCTGTAGGCCCCCAGATTGTGCCCAATGTGGCTAGATTGGACCCAAAAGGCCCAGGGATCCTAAGAATATTATTTCCAACTTTTTGCCTTTCTCGTACAACAAAGTTGTACCGAAAGGCTATCATTTCACTCCAAAAACGTACTTTTTATAGAAGCCTCAGAGCCCCATAGTGTTATATACCAATCGACTCAGCTCGACGAACTGAGCACATGTGTGTATGTATGTGTGTGCACAAAAGCTAAGTAAAACATTAGACAACTTTTCATATAGTAATCCTTAACCGATTTTCTCGCAACAAGTTGCATCCGAAAGGTGGTAAGGGCTTGTAGATCACAATTGAATTTTGTGACGATCAGTCGTTGGGTTCAAAAGTTATTAAGAAAATGGTTCAGTGAACCCATATAAGGTTGGTGTCTTGGCTAAATGCGAGAAAGGCAGTATCACTTTTCGGTGTATTAAGATGGGTTTTTTCTGAAATTATGAAGATTGAGGTATTGCACATTACATATTTTGATTAAATTTTAACCTTTCCGACACTGACGTCTGTTTTTAAGGACTTTCAAAAATTAAAACTGCTGTCCGAATCCGAAGACCTCGATTGTTGCTGAAGTAACCGGGTTGAACCCAAGTGGCCCAGGAACTCTTAGATTATTATTTCCTGTAAAATCATGATGTTTGAAATGTGACATGAGCTGTTGACTCAATTTAGGCCATTCCGTGAGTCCTGCGGATTGTGCCACTTTTGTACCGAATTGAATCCAAGCAGCCCAGTGACCCCAAAAATATGTTTCTGCTTTGTGCTTTGACTCAATTTAGAAAATGCTCAATTAGTCCTCTGGATTGTGGCTGATGTGATTGATTGAACTTAAGTGGCCCAGGAACCCCTCAACATATTATTCTTATTATTGTTTTGTGAAATTACGTCCTGTTTTGACTCAATTAAGGAAATGGACATTTAGGTAGGCCTCCGGATTATGGAAGGATTAGATTCGAATGGGTCAGGAACCCTCAAAATGTCATTCCCATCATTGCTTTGTGAAATCATGAGTTTGAGGTGTAGCACGAACTATTTTGACTCAATTTAGGAAATTTCCATTCCGGAGGTCACCCCGCACCCGGATTGTGGCAGAATTGAGCCTGTGTTGAACCATTGTTTTGTGAAATCACGGAGTTTGAGGTGTCACACGACCTGTTTTGACTTAAATTTGTTTGTATTTCCGGGGACAACTGATCCCAACGGATTCTGGAATAATTCTGGAACCGTACTGAGGATTGACACAAATCCAGTATAAATCAAAAATTAGAATTCATCCGGATCGAATGCAACTTGTGGTGAAGGAATCGGTCAAGAAATGTGGTTTGTACAACAGTTTTAATTTTTGAAAGACCTTAAAAACAGACTTCACGACTGATATGACGGCGAATGTGAGCAGTTAGTGGAGGAGAAGAATGAAGCATGGGCGAGATCGCTGCAACACCGCACGTGGTTTACCTTGGCACGAATACAAACGGGCGCGGAACAGACGAAATTCCATTTTTTGGAGGAAAAAAACAGACTGATCGACCGAGAAGAGAAGGAGCAACTGTACCACGAGACACGATTGGTCAAATCGACGAATTGAAACAACTTTTATCTAGTACTACTATCAACATGTAGGGATCTGTTTCAGGTTAAGAAGGAATAAAACCGCATGTGTTATTGGTAGAGAATCCCTTTTCTGCGAATCATATTTTGCTTTCGTCATTAGCATGACTTATGATTTTTTTTATTTAAATGCACCCACAAAAAACTCTACCGTGACATAGCTATATAATACTAAGGACACACCTATGGTATTTGTAACATGGTACAAGGCGTCAAGAAAATAGTTTCAAGGTCATCTTTCATGAAGACATAGACAATAATAGGTATGGCACTCATTTCAAGATTCTTGTACCATGGTACGGCTACAACCAGTTTGTCATTAGTATAACATAACATAACTAGGGTAAAGTGCCCAATAGTGGACCCCCAACAAATAGTGGACCCTCCAGCCGTTTTTGCATTATTACAGCTGTTACGACCCCCTGGTCGACGCGGTCCACCAGAACGATTCGCTTTCTAACCCCTCGCATCTAAACGATCATTCTTCAAACCCGGATCAGTCAAACGATGACAGACACTGAACGTCAGTTGAGGATAAGGGAACGATGAATGAGAGCAAGAAGAAAAAGTAGTGGGATATTCTAGCCAAAACAAGAGTTTATGCGATCTCAATTCCTAAAATTATATATTTCTATATTATTGTTAATCATTACTACAATCTTGAGATAATTAGATCTCTAACATGTAAAACTTCGATGTTTTAACGTTTGCTTGAATTTCTAAGTTAGTTTCTTGATTTTTTTTTTTAGTTTTCTGAATTCTAGAACGGTGACCCGACCAACCAATTATAACCCTAGTTTACACACATATTGGATACATAAACTCAATGTTAGCCTTATGAATAATTCGGTCAAAAACAATTGAAGCTAATCAAGCTTCTGAATAGTTACTAGGTTTATAGCTAACGAATAGTTGAGGGAAATAGGACGGTAGAAAAGCGTGACGTGATATACTAAACGTAAGTAGGACCAACTCAATGTGACCTGTACACAAATCCTGTTAACAACCGTCAATAAATCGTTAAAAAATTGGAATTATCCGTCTCTTCAATTATTCCGCTCCGTTGGCCGGACAGACCACAAATTAAAAAATTCGTTTATGGTCATTACGAACGATGCTAGGACGAACACCAATCAAGACGAGAAGTTCCGCATCCCGAGAAGGTCGCTCCCCAACCGGATCCGCAAAGAAGGCCGCTGGCGATCAGAGGAACTGTAAGTGCTGCAATGAGAATGACGACTCTCGGATGGTCCAATGTGATCGATGTGACAATTGGTATCATTTTCAATGTGTGGACGTGGGCCAGGATGTCGCAGACCGCGATTGGCTTTGCTCTAATTGCCAGTTCGCTGCTAAAGGAGCCAAACCAAAAATTACATCCCATGTTGCCTTTACGGAAAACGACGTGAGTACGTCATCTCTTCCGTGTCCCGCCATTAGGGTGACATCGGTGCCTTTGAATCTCGTTCCCCAAATGCCAAGTAGTATACCCACTTTGCCAAGCGCTACAACAAGTACAAATGTGAACGAGCTGTTAATGCACGCTAACACCAATACGATGTTTCCACCACTATCTCTAAGTTTATTAAATCCATCAAGAATCTCTACGGTAATTCCCGGTGGCCCGTCATCCAACACGCATTTAGCGCCAAGCACTTGCAACGTTGTTGCTTCTAATTTAGTACCACCTCATACGTTTACACCTCCGCTGCTGCAGACAAACGCGCGTGCTACGAATACGTTTTCGGGAGTGATAACAAGTGCAAACCAGTGTCTCACAGTGCCATCAGGATTGAAACAACCGATTCTGGCAGTTTCGAACATCCCCTTAGCATCAAGCACAATAATTCCAACTAGCGGAACGCTAATAGGTCAGACCTCAAACAGATCGCTGAAATCATTGTCGGGAAAGCCTCGGAACAACAAGTGTCAAGGTTTCGAGGAAGCATCGAGTCAGCACTCTGGAGCTTCGAGAAGATCTACAAAACAAAAGCAGTTAGAGTTGGAGTTAGAATTGCTCGACGAGGAGAGAAAGCTGCAGGAAGAGGAGAATGCAAGGAAGCGCGAATATCTCCGCAGACGACATGCCATACTGTTGGAGATTGCCAGTGATTCGGCGTCTGTTGCAGAAGTTGAAGGCAATGAACTTAACGATCGAGTGGATGAGTGGGTTAATGGTAGCGGACGTGTTGGACAACAAAGGCTTGTTCAACAGGAATTGCATTCACAACAACTTCCGGAAATACAAGGATTAAATATAGCAGGGCAAACACCGTATAACCATCCTGGTCAAGCTTCAGCATTCGAGCCTCATGCTGCAGGTGTAGGAATGCATCTACCAAATATGAGTAACCATCCAGAAAGAAGAACGAGATGCACAAATTCCCCTGGGTTTGGACGTTTGTCACACACACATATCATGTCCGAGGGTAATGAGTCGAATAATCTAACTCGTAGTCAAGTTGTCGCTCGTCAAGCTGTGTCACGAGATTTACCCTCCTTCAACGGGACTCCAGAAGAATGGCCTCTCTTCTTCTCTTCGTTCACGACAACAACAAGCATGTGTGGATTTACGGCAGAAGAGAACCTTGTTCGCTTACAAAAGTGTCTAACAGGGAAGGCGTTCGAAGCTGTTAGATGCATGTTAATGCATCCGATGAATGTAACGCAGATTATCTCAACTCTTAGAATGCGCTTCGGAAACCCAGAAGTCATCGTGCAAAACCTGATGGACAAAATCATCGCAACGCCAGCTCCTAAAGCCGACAAATTGGACACGATAGTCGAATATGCTCTTGCTGTTCAAAATTTGTGTGCAACAATTGAAGCTTGTCAATTAGATGAATATTCTTATAATGTGGCGCTACTTCGTGAGCTAGTGAACAAGTTACCATCAGCAATCAAGCTGGATTGGGCAAGATATCGACGCAGTTTTCCTACTGTTAACTTGTCTATCTTTTCTGGATGGTTATACGAACTTGCAGAAGACATTTGTCCACTCGCTGGAACATCAAGTGAGGCAAAGGTTCATCGACCGGTAAAGAATCAAATCTTTTTGAACGCTCATACTGAGGATGTTGACACACCAAAAGAGGCAGGCCAATCATTTAAGCAACGGAAAGCTGTCTCACCATGTTTAGTATGCAAAGGCAATTGTTCTAGTATCGAGAAATGTCAACGATTCGAGGAGCTAGGCTATAATGCACGATGGGCTGTGGTCAAAGAATTTGGATTGTGTCGGAAATGCCTCAAAGAACACAAAGGAGCCTGTAGATCGCAGCAAATCTGTGGCAAGAATGGATGTGAATTCAAACACCATCCACTTCTGCATAACGATCTTCGCGACTCAACCCCCAAAACAAATCCAGATAAGTCCGATGCGTTTTTCGAGAATCAGGAGTCCACAAGTGCCAAACCAGTTGAAAAAGAATGCAACATTCACCACCAGATCAGTAACAAGAGCTTCTTCCGAGTAGTTCCTGTAATTCTCTACGGCCCAGTGAAACACGTGAAAACCTTCGCCTTTCTTGATGATGGATCTTCTTATACACTGATGGATGCAGCACTCGTCACGGAATTGGAGTTAACAGGAACGCATGAACCAATTTGCCTCAAGTGGACAGGAAACATGGGTCGTTCCGAATGCGAGTCCGTTAGGGTTGATGTTCAAATCTCTGGAACTCAACATAGCCGAAGAAAGTACCAACTTCAAGGAGTACATACGGTTTCTTCTCTAGATCTTTTCCATCAGACAGTCAACGTAGCAGAACTCTCAAGCCAATACAAGCATCTGCGAGGACTACCGGTAGAATCGTATCAGAACGCTCAACCACGATTGCTAATAGGAATAAACAACGCAAACCTCAGCTACCCCCTAAAAGGGCGGGAGGGAAAGCCACACGAACCAGTTGCCACGAAAACTCGGCTCGGATGGGTTCTCCACGGAGGTTCAGATGAAGACGGCTTATTATTAGCCTACCACAGTGTGCGAATATGCAGTTGTACCGAAAGGTCTGATGATTTTTTAGATCAAACAATCAGAGAATACCTGTCCATAGAAGCACTTGGCGTTACGAAACCTGATAAGCCGTTACTATCCAGAGATGATCGCAGAGCTTTGAATTTCTTGGATGCTATAATCCAGACAGACAGTGGACAGTATGAAACACGCCTACTTTGGAAATATGATGATTTTCGTTTACCTAACAGCAAGCCAGTAGCCTTGCGACGACATCGCTGCTTAGAGTCCAGGATGAAAAAGACAGCCAGAGCTAGCCACAGCTCTACGTGACAAAATTAAGGATTATGAAGGAAAAGGATACATTAGAAAACTTGCAAAGTGGGAGCTTCAAAAACTGTCGCAACGAGTTTGGTATATCCCGATATTTCCCGTGTTCAATGCAAACAAGCCGGGGAAGTTGCGTATAGTCTGGGATTGCGCAGCAAAGACAGGAAACATTTCGCTGAATTCAATGCTAGTGAAAGGGCCAGATCAACTGGTACCTCTCAACAACGTTCTATATAGATTTCGAGAGAATAAGATCGGTATCAGTGGAGACATACGAGAAATGTTTCTGCAAGTGCGAGTCGCGGAAGAAGACCAGTATTGCCAACTATTTCTCTGGAAAGATGACCTCGAGGACGAAGAGCCTAGTACCTACGTTTCACAAGTAATGACATTCGGGGCTTGTTGCTCACCTAGTTGTGCCCAATATGTCAAGGATATGAACGCGAAGAAGTACGCTGGGCAGTTTCCGAAGGCAGTCGAAGCAATAACCAAACAGCATTACGTCGACGATATGTTGGCCAGCGTCGAAACCGAGGATGAAGCTATTCAGTTAGCAAAAGATGTTCGATTCATTCATGCTGGAGCTAGGTTCGAAATGCGGAATTGGATTTCGAACTCAGGAAAAGTTCTTCGAGCGTTGCATCAAGGGAAGACGGATGAGAAAAACATTCGCATTGGATCGGATCTTGCTACGGAGAAAGTGCTTGGAATGTGGTGGTGCACAGTCACGGACAGTTTCACCTATAGACTCTCACCCAAACATGATGGTAGACTATTATCAGGAGAAAGGAAGCCTACGAAAAGAGAGGTTCTCCGTACTCTTATGGCGATTTTCGACCCCTGGGCCTGTTATCGAACATACTCGTTCAACTCAAGATACTATTCCAGGAGATTTGGCGTTCTGCAGTAAAATGGGATGACGAGATACCAGACGACCTAAATGAGAAATGGCTACAATGGTTACGAATACTTCAGAGATTGCAAGAGATAAGCATTCCTCGTTGCTATCGGTCACTGACAACGATTAACTCGGATACACTAATACAGCTCCACACATTTGTGGATGCCAGTGAGCTGGCCTATGCGGCAGTTGCTTATTTACGTTTCCAACAAGGCAACACAATAGAGTGCGCTATCGTCGGCGCCAAATCTCGTGTAGCGCCCATAAAATTTGTTTCTATCCCAAGGTTAGAACTACAAGGTGCTGTGCTCGGTACCAGACTTGCCAACTCAATATCGCAAGCCTTGTCGATTAAAATCAACGAGAGATACTTCTGGACAGATGCTCGAGATGTTTTATGTTGGTTACGCTCTGACCATCGTCAATATTCTCCATACGTCGCCTGGCGGGTAAGCGAAATATTGGATACAACGGAAATCGTCAGCTGGAGATGGATTTGTTCAAAGGACAACGTAGCCGACGAAGCAACGAAGTGGAAACGTTCGATTGAATTGGGCAGCCAGAGAAGATGGATCAGAGGACCCGAATTATTGTGGAACCCAGCAGACACATGGCCATGTGAACCGTTCAATACCAACACAACTAAAGAAGAACTACGAGCTAATCTATGTCATCACAAGCTAACCGTACAGTCCTGGTTCGTAGTGGATCGATTTTCGGAGTGGAATCGTTTATTACGCACCGCTGCAACGGTACTCAGGTTCATCGCTAATATCCGCCGGAAGGCAAAAGCGTCGAACGCTACACAGGACCTCTGACCAAAGATGAATTGTTACATGCTTCTAACATGCTTTATCGACAGGCGCAAAACAAATCATTCTCGGAAGAAATACGGCTTCTATCGAACTCTGCAGGTGATCAGAAGTTGCCGAAATCTAGCTCCATATTCACTCTGAATCCATTCCTAGATGGCGAGCATGTACTGAGAATGCGTGGAAGAATAAGTGCATGTGAGTATGCTAGCTCCGACGCACAAAATCCGATAATACTTCCCAAAGACCAACATATATCGAAGTTAATTGTACGAGATTACCACCGGCGGTACAATCACCGTAATCATGAAACTGTCTTGAACGAACTGCGGCAAGTATTCTGGATTCCTAAAATACGGGGATTGTTTCGAAAAATCAAATCGGATTGTCAGAAGTGCAGAAACGATCGTGCAACTCCTAAGCCTCCAATGATGGCAGATCTTCCAAGCGCTCGGCTGGCTGCATATACCAGACCTTTCTCATACGTTGGTATAGATTATTTTGGTCCCATGGTAGTGACAGTAGGAAGAAGAAATGAAAAGCGTTGGGGAGTCCTGATAACGTGTTTAACGATCAGAGCGATTCACCTAGAAATTGCTCATTCTCTAAATGCAAACTCATGTATCTTGGCGTTGAGAAATTTTATGGCAAGACGAGGGTGCCAATTTAAATTTATAGTGATAGAGGCACCAATTTCATTGCCTCCAGCAAGGAACTGAACGAAGCTTTGAAAGGTATGGATCAAGAGAATGTCATCAAGGAGATAACCAGTCAACACACAGCATGGACGTTTCTACCACCTGCCTCTCCTCATATGGGAGGTGCATGGGAGCGGCTAATCCAGACGGTAAAAGTGAATTTGAAAGCTATGCTACCAACTCGGCACCCGACTGATGAAGTCTTACGCAACACCTTGGCTGAAATAGAGAACATCGTCAACTCACGTCCTTTGACGCATGTTCCCTTGGATGACCCCGACGCGGCGGTGCTTACACCAAATCACTTTATCTTAGGATCATCTAGTGGACTTAAACCAGCTACGCGTTTGGACGATCGAACTATGATACTGCGCAGAACTTGGCGGGAGTCACAAAGGGAAGCAGATCTTTTCTGGCAACGTTGGGTTCGCGACTACTTGCCTGAACTAACAAAACGTACGAAGTGGTTTATCAATGTCAAACCAATTGAGGTGAACGATATCGTGCTTGTAGTAGATCCAGAACTTCCCAGAAATTGTTGGCCGAAGGGTCGAGTAATATCCGTCAACCAAGCGAAGGATGGTCAAGTGAGATCGGTGGCAGTACAGACCGTGACAGGAGTATATGAGCGTCCCTCAACGAAGATTGCTGTTCTGGATGTGTTCCGCGAAACAGTCGTTAACCAGCGCACTGGTGTACCTGGGGGGGAGTGTTACGACCCCCTGGTCGACGCGGTCCACCAGAACGATTCGCTTTCTAACCCCTCGCATCTAAACGATCATTCTTCAAACCCGGATCAGTCAAACGATGACAGACACTGAACGTCAGTTGAGGATAAGGGAACGATGAATGAGAGCAAGAAGAAAAAGTAGTGGGATATTCTAGCCAAAACAAGAGTTTATGCGATCTCAATTCCTAAAATTATATATTTCTATATTATTGTTAATCATTACTACAATCTTGAGGTAATTAGATCTCTAACTTGTAAAACCTCGATGTTTTAGCGTTTGCTTGAATTTCTAAGTTAGTTTCTTGAATTTCTTTATAGTTTTCTGAATTCTAGAACGGTGACCCGACCAACCAATTATAACCCTAGTTTACACACATGTTGGATACATAAATTCAATGTAAGCCTTATGAATAATTCGGTCAAAAACAATTAAAGCTAATCAAGCTTCTGAATAGTTACTAGGTTTATAGCTAACGAATAGTTGAGGGAAATAGGACGGTAGAAAAGCGTGACGTGATATACTAAACGTAAGTAGGACCAACTCAATGTGGCCTGTATGAAACTGATTTATCCAATTATAGGAATTTTTTAACAACCGTCAATAAATCGTTAAAAAATTGGAATTATCCGTCTCTTCAATTATTCCGCTCCGTTGGCCGGAGAGACCACAACAGCACAATGTAAATCTTTTTGGTCGGCTGTTCGGCCACATTGAGAGTTGACGTAAAGTCAATGTCAACTTCTCTCCACGAACAGCCTAGATAGCCGTGTGGTGTCGGCAGCTGGTTATCTGGCTAAGAATAACATTACGGATTGCCTGTTCCAGTGGTAAAAGTCCACCATACAGGCGACCCCTAATTTTCGGTGTGATGCGGCTTTATGCTTACCGTGCCTACGAATGAATGGTTAGGGGGGTCTAATAAGAACCTAACCGCAAACGGAGCCTGTGAAGCACCAGGGCCCCCTTCACAGTATTTTAGCCCTCGCTGCGCTAACCGGAGATATGGCGTAGTTGACTTTTTACTTCTCCGAGATAATCAGCTACCCTTATTCAACTTCATTCATTTCATTTCATTTATTTAGTTAACATCTAAACAGATAACACTGAATCAACAATTTGACGCCACAATACACGGTTCGAGGCCGCATCTCTCCATCCTCGGATACGCCCCACGCTCGCCAAGTCGTTCTGCACCTGGTCTGCCCATCTCGCTCGCTGCGCTCCACGCCGTCTCGTACCTGCCGGATCGGAAGCGAACACCATCTTTGCAGGGTTGCTGTCCGGCATTCTTGCAACATGTCCTGCCCATCGTACCCTTCCGGCTTTAGCTACCTTCTGGATACTGGGTTCGCCGTAGAGTTGGGCGAGCTCATGGTTCATTCTTCGCCGCCACACACCGTCTTCTTGCACACCGCCAAAGATGGTCCTAAGCACCCGTCTCTCGAATACTCCGAGTGCTTGCAAGTCCTCCTCGAGCATTGTCCATGTTTCATGTCCGTAGAGGACTACCGGTCTTATTAACGTCTTGTACATGACACATTTGGTGCGGTGGCGAATCTTTTTCGACCGCAGTTTCTTCTGGAGCCCGTAGTAGGCCCGACTTCCACAGATGATGCTTCTTCGTATTTCACGACTAACGTTGTTGTCAGCCGTTAGCAAGGATCCGAGGTAGACGAATTCCTTGACCACCTCGAAGGTATCCCCGTCTATCGTAACACTGCTTCCCAGGCGGGCCCTGTCGCGCTCGGTTCCGCCCACAAGCATGTACTTTGTCTTTGACGCATTCACCACCAGTCCAACTTTTGTTGCTTCACGTTTCAGGCGGGTGTACAGTTCTGCCACCTTTGCAAATGTTCGGCCGACAATGTCCATGTCATCCGCGAAGCAAATAAATTGACTGGATCTGTTGAAAATCGTACCCCGGCTGTTACACCCGGCTCTCCGCATGACACCTTCTAGCGCAATGTTGAACAACAGGCACGAAAGTCCGTCACCTTGTCTTAGTCCCGTCGCGATTCGAACGTACTGGAGTGTTCGCCCGAAATCTTCACACAGTTTTGCACACCATCCACCGTTGCTTTGATCAGTCTGGTAAGCTTCCCAGGGAAGCTGTTCTCGTCAATAATTTTCCATAGCTCTACGCGGTCTATACTGTCGTATGCCGCCTTGAAATCAACGAACAAATGGTGCGTTGGGACCTGGTATTCACGGCATTTTTGAAGGATTTGCCGTACAGTAAAGATCTGGTCCGTTGTCGAGCGGCCGTCAACGAAGCCGGCTTGATAACTTCCCACGAACTCGTTCACTAGTGGTGACAGACGACAGAAGATGATCTGGAATATCACTTTGTAGGCGGCATTAAGGATGGTGATCGCTCGAAAGTTCTCACACTCCAGTTTGTCGCCTTTCTTGTAGATGGGGCATATAACCCCTTCCTTCCACTCCTCCGGTAGCTGTTCGGTTTCCCAGATTCTGACTATCAGTTTGTGCAGGCAAGTGGCCAGCTTTTCCGGGCCCATCTTGATGAGCTCAGCTCCGATACCATCCTTACCAGCTGCTTTATTGGTCTTTAGCTGTTGAATGGCATCCTTAACTTCCCTCAAGGTGGGGGCTGGTTGGCTTCCATCGTCCGCTGAACTGACGTAGTCATCTCCTCCGCTGCCTTGGCTTTCACTGCCTGTACTCTCAGCGCCATTCAGATGTTCCTCGTAGTGCTGCTTCCACCTTTCGATCACCACACGTTCGTCCGTCAAGATGCTCCCATCCTTATCCCGGCACATTTCGGCTCGCGGCACGAAGCCTTTGCGGGATGCGTTGAGCTTCTGATAGAACTTGCGTGTATCTTGAGAACGGCACAGCTGTTCCATCTCCTCGCACTCCGCTTCTTCCAGGCGGCGTTTCTTCTCCTGAAAAAGGCGGGTCTGCTGTCTCCGCTTCCGTCTATAACGTTCCACGTTCTGCCGGGTACCTTGCTGCAGCGCGACCGCCCGCGCTGCGTCCTTCTCCTCCAGAATCTGTCTGCACTCTTCGTCGAACCAATCGTTCCGTCGACTTCGTCCCATATACCCGACGTTGTTCTCCGCTGCGTCGTTAATGGCTGCTTTAACTGTATTCCAGTAGTCCTCAAGAGGGGCCCCATCGAGCTCACCCTCTTCCGGCAACGCTGCCTCGAGATGCTGCGCGTATGCAGTGGCGACATCAGGTTGCTTCAGTCGCTCTAGGTCGTACCGCGGCGGTCGTCGGTACCGAACATTGTTGATGACGGATAGTTTTGGGCGCAGTTTAACCATCACCAGATAGTGGTCAGAGTCGATGTTAGCGCCACGATATGTCCTGACGTCGATAATGTCGGAGAAGTGCCGTCCATCAATCAGAACGTGGTCGATTTGTGATTCTGTCTGCAGTGGTGATCTCCAGGTGTACCGATACGGGAGGCTGTGTTGGAAGTAGGTGCTGCGAATAGCCATATTCTTGGAGGCGGCGAAATCAATTAGTCGTAGGCCGTTTTCGTTCGTCAGCCGGTGAGCGCTGAACTTTCCAATAGTCGGTCTAAACTCCTCCTCTTGGCCAACCTGAGCGTTCAAATCTCCTATGATGATTTTGACGTCGTGGCTTGGGCAGCTGTCGTACTCACGTTCCAGCTGCGCGTCGAATGCGTTCTTATCATCATCAGTGCTTCCGGAGTGAGGGCTATGGACGTTGATTATGCTGAAGTTGAAGAACCGGCCTTTGATCCTCAACCTGCACATTCTTTCATTGATCGGCCACCACCCGATCACGCGCCTTTGCATATCGCCCATCACTATGAAAGCTGTTCCCAGCTCGTGTGTGTTGCCGCAGCTCTGGTAGATGGTATGATTATCTCTAAACGTTCGCACCATTGATCCCTTCCAACAAACCTCCTGCAGCGCTACGATGCCGAATCCACGGTCCTTGAGCACATCGGCGAGTATGCGTGTGCTCCCGATGAAGTTGAGAGATTTGCAGTTCCACGAACCGAGTTTCCAATCGCTAGTCCCTTTTCGTCGCAGTGGTCTTCGCCGATGGTTCCGGTCCGTACTCTCTTGTTGATTGTTCGTTGCTTAAGATTTTTAAAGGCTGGCTTGCAGGGCCTGACACCAAACCCCCTAAATTTCCGGAGGACCATTCCTCCTTATTTCCGGTGGACCATGGTGCACAGTTTCACTTAGAGTCCCTCGCTGGCACTCGGACGATGATCAGCCGCCCCTAACATGGAGAACAGACGCTGTTGTGAGCCGATCCTGACATGGAGAACTTCATCGTGAGGTTAAATAAGAGTAGGGTTATGAATATGTGTTTTAATTAGTTTTCAACAAATTGTCACCTATATGGATTCGCATTATGCGTTTTATACAATGTGCGTTTTGTATGTTACCTATATGGATTCGCATTATGCTTTTTTTTCACAGTGTACTCTGTGTCTCGTCCTTGACGTTTGGCTTCGGCTACTCTTGTTCAATCTCAACGTGAGGTTAAATAAGAGTGGGGTTATGAATAAGTGTTTTACTTAGTTTTCAACAAATTGTCACCTATATGGATTCGCATTATGCGTTTTTCACACTGTACTCTGTGTCTCGTCTTTGACGTTCGGCTTTGGCTACTCTTGTCCATCCTCAACGGTTAAATAAGAGTGGGGTTATGAATATGTGTTTTACTTAGTTTTTCAACAAACTTCCACCTATATGGATTCGCATTATGCATTTTTTTTACAATGTACTTTGTGTTTGTCACCTATATGGATTCGCATTATGCGCTTTTCACAGTGTACTCTGTGTTTCGTCTTTGACGTTCGGCTTCAGATACTCTTGTTTAATCTCGACTTGAGATTGAATAAGGGTGGGATTATGAATATGTTTTTTACTTAGTTTTTTCAACAAATTTTCACCTATATGGATTCGCATTATGCGTTTTTTTTACAATATACTTTGTGTATGTTACCTTTATGGATTCGCATTATGCGTTTTTCACAGTGTACTCTGTGTCTCGTCCTTGACGTTCGGCTTCGGCTACTCTTGTTCAATCTCGACGTGAGGTTGAATAAGGGTGGGATTATGAATATGTTTTTTTACTTAGTTTTTCAACAAACTTCCACCTATATAGATTCGCATTATGCATTTTTTTTTACAATGTACTTTGTGTTTGTCACCTATATGGATTCGCATTATGCGCTTTTCACAGTGTACTCTGTGTTTCGTCTTTGACGTTCGGCTTCAGCTACTCTTGTTTAATCTCGACTTGAGGTTGAATAAGGGTGGGATTATGAATATGTTTTTTTACTTAGTTTTTCAACAAATTTTCACCTATATGGATTCGCATTATGCGTTTTTTTACAATGTACTTTGTGTATGTTACCTTTATGGATTCGCATTATGCGTTTTTCACAGTGTACTCTGTGTCTCGTCCTTGGCGTTCGGCTTCGGCTTCGGCTACTCTTGTTCAATCTCAACGTGAGGTTAAATAAGAGTGGGGTTATGAATATGTGTTTTACTTAGTTTTCAACAAATTGCCACCTATATGGATTCGCATTATGCGTTTTTCACAGTGTACTCTGTGTCTCGTCTTTGACGTTCGGCTTTGGCTACTCTTGTTCATCCTCAACGTGAGTGTGGGGTTATGAATATGTGTTTTACTTAGTTTTTCAACAAACTTCCACCTATATGGATTCGCATTATGCATTTTTTTTACAATGTACTTTGTGATTGTCACCTATATGGATTCGCATTATGCGTTTTTCACAGTGCACTCTGTGTTTCGTCTTTGACGTTCGTCCATTGTTACATCACCTGAGTTTTTGTGACCTCTCTTTAGTTCCTAGCTGAATGCGTGTGAGTCTACATAATTGGCTTTCCTATAAATGGTTCCATTCTCCTTTCCAACTTCATTTCCTCTTCCTTTCCCCTTTTCACTTCCTTTTCCGTCAGGTAAATGATGAGAAAGGCCAGTGAAGGCGATGGCACAATTCTCCCAAATTGAGGGGAACGTGCCTCCTGAGCCGACGTTCTGATACCTGATACCTGATGGTATTTGTAACATGGTACAAGGCGTCAAGAAAATAGTTTCAAGGTCATCTTTCATGAAGACATAGACAATAATAGGTATGGCACTTATTTCAAGATTCTTGTACCATGATACGGCTACAACCAGTTTGTCATTAGTATAACATAACATAACTAGGGTAAAGTGCCCAATAGTGGACCCCCAACAAATAGTGGACCCTCCAGCCGTTTTTGCATTATTACAGCACAATGTAAATCTTTTGCTATGAAATTCCATCGGTAGAACCTACCTTACAGTCCTATGATTTAATTACATGCATTGGAAATGCTATGGAAATTAAAATTAGATGATTTTTTACAATTTAATAAAAAATAAACACAATAGTGTCCACTATAGGAATATTTTGGGGGTCCAAGTTTACCCAAGTAATTCTAAGTAATTTGGAGTCAAAGTTAAGACCTTGTAACGATCCTATTTAAAATGTATAAGGAAATTTATTATGGGTTAACTTACGAATAATCATTCGAAAATTTGTCCATCAATACTAAGCTTAAATGCAAAAACTGGAAACTGCTTTTATATGCAGGTCTTCTTCTTCTTCTTCTTCTTCTTATTGGCATTACATCCCCACACTGGGACAGAGCCGCCTCGCAGCTTAGTGTTCATTTTGCACTTCCACAGTTATTAACTGCGAGAGGTTTCTAAGCCAGGTTACCATTTTTGCACTCGTATATCATGAGGCTAGCACGATGATACTTTTATGCCCAGGGAAATCGAGACAATTTCCAATCCGAAAATTGCCTAGACCGGCACCGGGAATCGAACCTAGCCACCCTCAGCATGGTCTTGCTTTGTAGCCGCGTGTCTTACCGCACGGCTAAGGAGGGCCCCTTTATATGCAGGTGTTTAAAAAATAAAATACAAAAAAAATCGTTTCCTCTACTAGTAATTAAAATTATGTAATATTGACTTACCACACTATGTTCAATTAAAGCTGCTCCCGTCCATCATTTCATTTCCAAGGCCGAAGTAAAATTCCAAGAAAATCCACCAAACTGCCAGCACTTGTTGTTTATGCCTTCTTATTCGTATTGATCGGAGTACACAAATCCAACCACTAACACACCACTGCGAGTAGCTCAGACTTAGCACCCAGCGCCGTCGCACACAGAATCGCAACTTTTTGTAACTCTTTTATGTTTTTCTGCTGCTCCGCTTCTACCAGAGATAATGATGGCTTATTATTTTCTTGTCGCTTCCCAAATCTGCCCAGCACGAAATTGCCAAACGTTCCACCGTCGTCGTCGGTTTGATTTGGTACACCATCACCAGCACCACACCAGGTCATAAAAGATATCAATCACCCGTACTTATCCGCAGTTTCCTGCGTCACAGAGTCGCGATATCAGGCCAAGGGAGCGAAAAAAAAAGTCCGTCACTCAGCCCATATCTAACACAGGGCTGGTAGCGAGTCACGAATTAAAACCTTCCCACTGATCTATGTAGTATTCATAGTTTATGTTATATTGGTTAAACAAAAATTGTAATGTATTAATTTGAGATGATTGTATAGTTTAGATACAAACTCATTTAATAAAAATTATATTTTTCGTAAGCACCAATGTTCCCTAAAATATTGTCACGATCAATACCAGCAAAACGAAGTACAACGTGGGTTCATTAGTGGTAGTGGTAGCGAAGTGGACCTCGGAAGAGGCCGTAGGCTTCATGGAAGGCCGCGTAAACGATGGCTTTTTGCAGTAGAAGAGGACCTGAGGGCGCTAAACGTTCAGGGTGACTGGAAGAGATTGGCCCAGGATCGAGTCCAGTGGAGGAGGATACTCCGTTCGGCGTAGGTTCATCGAGGAGCTGTAGCCCATCAAGTATCAAGTGAAACAGACTGGTTTTTAATGTATATAGATTTTAGCTAATAGAGTATCCAAATTTCCACTTTTTATGTTGTTGACGAGATAAAAATTGGGGTTACGAGACGGTACTTACAGAGAATTGTTTGACCTCATCTGGGTAGCCGTACGAGTAAGGATTTACCTCGTCTTACGAGGATCTCGAATGATGAGCTCCATCGACGATGCTATAAAAACCGATATCAACTGAAATTCGAGAGCGTAAATGGAGGTGGATTGGCCACATCTTACGTGAGAGCGAAGACGAAATCTACCTCGTAGCAATGGCAGACTCAGGTACTCGTGGCGATGTAGCGTCAATAAAAAAAAATTAAAGATGTCGACAGAAATCAGAGCCAAAGGGCCAAAGCCCAGTTAAAAAGCAGTTATTCGTCAAAAAACAACAACAAAGACTCGGTGCCGAGGGGATTCTGAATGGTATATTCTTCATGCTCCATGTAAAACACGATCACAACAATGCATCGCGAATTCCCTCGTCAGCCCAGTTAAAAAGCGGCGTTCGTTAACTGGGCTGGTGTTTTAGCCCAGTTAGCGAACGGTTGCTGTATCTTGTGGGGCAAATAAAATGTATGCACTATGCCGAAAATGTTTCCAATCGGAAAACATGCTTTGGCCATGGCATGGCCATTGGCAATGAGAAAACAGAACTGTGCAATAAAAATCCTATTCGACTAAATGCTGATGTCATATTAGAAATTTGGAGACAGTACTCGTCGATAGAAAATCCTTCCGCACGCGATGGCATATGAGCAAGTCAAACCACCTTCCTTTTGCCAGTGGAGATATATCAGCTTCCACACTGATATTCTTCCCTCCCCCTTCATACGGGAGCTTGGCAGAAGGAAGGTCGTGTGATATGTGCCATCACAAATATTGCCCTCCGCTCGTTTTGTTTGGAAGATGATATTAGCATTTCCATATCAATGCTTTGACCAGTCCGAGAAGAGGACTCACCATCACCAGATTAGCTGAAAGTTTAAAATTGAATTTCGAGTAACTCTGTGAACATCAATGGTTGCCTTTTGTCATTTTCATTTAAAGTTGTACCAACATTACATTATACTTTAAACAAACATCTGACTCGCTTGTACATATTGCACAGCCGCAGTCTAGTTCAGCAGGTCCGCGGATACGGTTTTGAAGCCCTGCCATCAGATGGGACATTGTTCCTTCCAGCGGTGACGCCAGAAGTTTGCTTCAATCAGCGTCAACAACAAGCAAGAGAAGCAGACGCACGTTCGTTCAATGCGTTCGCATCGGAACTGAATCCAATCATGCAACGCAACGGTTAGATAAACGATATGTATAATCACGCGCGCATACAGCAAGCATGTGGAGCCAGACCATCATTCGCCCCATCGATGAATTTTGGTACCCTGGATGAGGACAACCAATTCATTCCAGGCCAGCGCTCGACTCCGGTTCGATTGGAGCCTCCGAGACTAAGTACTGCATACTTCGCAGTCAAATTGCAGCTCGACAGGCAGTGTCAAAGGATTTGCCCGAGTTTAGTGGGCAGCTGGAAGAGTGGCCTCTATTTTACTCGATGTTCAATTCGTCTACGCAGATGGGCGGATTCACGAATGAGGAGAACATACTGAGATTACGTAGATGTTTGAAAGGAAAATCGCTGGAGGAAGTGCGATGTGAGCTACTTCATCCGACAAACGTAGCGTACGGACGTCCAGAAGCAATCGTACAATTGATCATCAAGAAGATTAGGAATCTACCCTCGCCGAACATGGAGAAACTTGAAACTGTGGTAAATTTTGCTCTAACTGTGAAGAACATGGTTGCTACAATCAGAGCATGGGAAGTCGACGACTTTATCTTCAACGCCTCCCTGCGTTGCGATCTAGTAGAGCGGCTTTCGTCACCATTAAGACTAGACTGGGCGAGATATGCCCGGAATATGCCAAACCCAAACCTCGTCACCTTCAGTTCTTGGCTGTATACCGTAGCAGAAGATGCAAGTGCGGTTATGATGGACAAGGGTCGCGATCAACGAAGTCGTGGTGCTAAAAATGGATGGGTTCCTTAACTTTCATTCCGAGTCAACTGCAAGTAGAGTGCTTGAATTGTCCAACAAACCGAAATCGTCCGGTGCAAAGGAGCCGCATAAGGATCGGTGTAAAGGAAGTTGTCCTTCCGTAGCAAAGTGCAAGCGTTTCGAGGATTTCAGCTATAATTCCAAATGGGCAACTGTAAAGGAGTGTAAACTGTGCCGGAAATGCTTGCGAAAGCACAATGGGTCATGTAAGCAATCGAAACAGTGCGGAACAAACGGATGTGAATTTCTCCATCATCCTCTGTTGCACAATGCGAGGAAACATGAAACTCCAAGCGCTCCGCGACCAAACACAGAGATCCCTAACAATTCTCAATCAGAGACGAGCGGAACTGACCATAGCTGTAACGTCCACCAAGGTCAATCTGAAATCCTTTTTAGAATTGTTCCGGTCATGCTGTATGGGCATAAGAAGACGATACGCACATACGCGTTCGTTGACGACGGATCTGAGCTCACATTCATTGAACAGAGCCTCTCTAATAACTTAGGGGTGCAAGGACCAACGAAATCGCTTTGCTTGAAGTGGACGGGCGGAACGCAGAAAATGGAGAACCAGTCACAACGAGTCAACCTGCAGATATCCGGCGTGCATAGCTCGAAGAAATACGAGTTGTCAGGTGTCTACACGATGCCTCCATTGCAAATTCGTCCACAAACTCTGTTGCTCGCGGAACTCCAAAAGAAATACCCGTACTTGACAGGGCTACCTCTCGAGTCATATCACGACGTCAGTCCCCGAATCCTTATTGGTCTGGACAACGCTAGACTTGGTCATACTATCAAGAGCCGTGAAGGAAAGGACCATGAACCTATCGCCGTTAAGACACGCCTAGGCTGGATCGTCTTTGGAAATAGCACCAGCCAGGAGAATGCTGAGCGGTATGTGAACTACCACAGCACGCAAGTATGCGAATGTAACCGAGATTCAGACGAAGACCTTCATAAAGGTGTTAAGGCTTACTTCTCGCTCGATAGCCTCGGTGTCGTAAAATCGGACAAGGCGTTGGTTTCGCAGCAGGACCAACTTACTCGACGCATAGATGGCCGATACGAATCAGGCCTTCTGTGGATGTACGAGGATGTCCGACTCCCGGATAGCAAAGCAATGGCACTGAGGCGGTGGAAGTGTTTAAAAGATCGCTTGAACAAAGACCCCGTGATAAGAAAATTATTTTGAGCTTTTTAGTGGAATGTTTTCACCTGTCATAAGACGAGTTTATACCATCCCATTGAATTCCACCACTTAATTGTATCTTGACAGATACGTATTTCGACCTCAACAGTAAGGCCGTCTTCAGTGTCTCGTACTTGACTCGACTTGAAGAAAATGATCGCAGCTTACACTATTTATACTATGCGTAGGTATAATAATTTATCTAGGTACTTATCTTACTACGGTGCTTATTTCTACTCGCTTGATGCGCTTAATGCTTAGGTATAAACTTGAAGAGCCAGGAGCTACCATTTCCTTGATCTTTATTCAACAACCGCGTTTGTACCTGTCGGTAGATTTCCAAGCTCTCAGCAACATCAAGTTTCCACGGAGAAGAGACATTTCTTAAAATTTTAATGTTTGATGTCGTAATTGAATGATTTTCCTGATATACATGTTCAGCTACCTTAGACCTAAACTCATAATTTAATCCCTTATCAGTTTCCCTCTTAGCCTTACTTACTTCTGCAATATGTTCCTTGAACCTTACAGCGAACGAGCTTCTTGCTTGACCGACATATACTTTATCACACTGTGAACAATTAATTTGATAAACCCCGGCCTTATTTAACATTTCTACTCTATCCTTTGTGGAGCCCAACAGTGTCTTCAGTTGATTGCTTCTGCTGGAGAATACTAAATCGATGCCGAATTTCCTCAGTCGATGGCGTAGCTGGTGGGTGATGTGTCGATCATAGGGGACCGCTACCCTCTTCAGCGGTTCATCGATCGGTGTTAGTGTTGTCAGTTCGTTTTTCCGTAGGTTCCTCTGCTTCTTGTTGATGATTGCGTGTATTGTTCTTTCCTTGTATCCATTGATCCTCGCTGTTTCCAAGATGTGTTGTAGCTCCTTCGTTTTTCCTTCTTCGCTCAGGGGAATCGTCTGCATCCTGTGGATCATGTGATGAAAAGCTGCCATTTTGTGCTGATGCGAATGATTTGATGTGTATGGGATGACTCTCATGGTGTTGGTGGGCTTCCTGTAGATTTCGAAGTCTAATGTTGCATTTGTTCCCTTGATAACCAGTAGATCCAAGAAAGGTAATTTACCTTTCTTTTCCTCCTCGTGGGTGAATTTGATGTCTTTATGCACGTTGTTTATCGCTTCCAAAATCCTGGGTAGATCTTTCCGGTTGATGATGCTGAAAATGTCGTCCACGTATCTCCACCATTTCTCGGGTAGTACTCCTTGTTCCTCTAGGTTGTCCTCTAAATTCGCCATGAATAATTCGCACAAAAACGGTGATAGCGGATTTCCCATAGGTGCACCCTTCGTTTGTTTGTAGAAGCTTCCACGGAATGTAAAGTAGTTCTCATTCATGCATAATCTTGCAAGCTTGAGATACATCTTTACCTTTCCTCGCCATGTTGTATCCGTCCGTTGCCCTAGTAGCCAATCCTCCAAAAGGTTCAGAGCATCCTTCACTGGAACGCTTGGGAACAATGCCGCTACGTCGAATGATACCATGATGTCCTCTGCTCCGATGTTTCCTGATTCCAATATCCTCTTGGTGAACTCCTGGGTGTTTACAACTGATCTGCTGGGGAACGGCTTCGGCATACTCTGGAACTCCTTGACTAACCACTTGGCCAAGTTTTGTGTAGGGGATCCCACTGATGAAACTATTTCTCGCATCTCTGTACCTGGCTTATGTATCTTTGGTAGTCCTTTGATCCTTGGTAACACAGGGTTCGTCATTTTAACGCGGGCTTCTCCGATGATCGTCTTGCATTCCTTTATCGTTTTATCCGTAAGTCGGATTAGTCCGGGTAGTGGGTCCACTCTCAAATGCCTGTATGGTCCTCCGTTGATTTTTGTCGTCATCTGTTCATCGTAGTCCTCTTTGTCCATTATCACCACTGCGTTTCCTTTGTCCGCCTTCATGTAGTAAACTGGTTTCTCCTTTAACTCCTTCAAAATCCCCCTCTCGTCTTTGTTTGATGTCCCATGATGTCCTGCTTTGATGGCGTCTGCTACGATGTTTCTCACACTATTCTGGTCCCGTTGATCAACATTTCGTGAAATCGCTGTCTCAGTATCCACGATTATCTGCTCTAGATCCGCTTTCTGGGTTGTCGCATACCCTAACCCCTTGTTGAGGTGTGCTAATTGTTCCTCCGTAAACTGCTGTGTTGAACGGTTAACAACGAATCCCTCGATCATTTGTACTGTGGGGTTAGTCGTTCTACCTTCCGTCGCTGATTTCCCTCGTAGAATGGTCAATTTCTTCTTGTGCAGTCTCCTCTTCCTGTCCGCTTCACACTCTTCGGCCCGCTGTACCTTCTTTAGGAATATGTCGAAAGAATCTTGGTTCTCCTTTGCCAGCTTGAGGTGCAGGTTGTAGCACTCCAAGTTCAACCTCTCTAGCTTGGCATAGTGTCCCTTGATTGACAACTTCAACAAATCCGATTCCGCCCTCTTACTGATAGATTTTTGGGATGTGAGCTCCATCTTAATCCTATGGCTGACAGGAGTCAGCCTCTCCTTTTGGCACTTCTTAAGGAAGGCCACGTCCTTAAGAATACCTGCGATCCTCCTCTTCAAATCTATAAAAGTACTACGCTCGTTCCGCTTGGATGCCATTTTGATAAGAAAATTATTTTGAGCTTTTTAGTGGAATGTTTTCACCTGTCATAAGACGAGTTTATACCATCCCATTGAATTCCACCACTTAATTGTATCTTGACAGATACGTATTTCGACCTCAACAGTAAGGCCGTCTTCAGTGTCTCGTACTTGACTCGACTTGAAGAAAATGATCGCAGCTTACACTATTTATACTATGCGTAGGTATAATAATTTATCTAGGTACTTATCTTACTACGGTGCTTATTTCTACTCGCTTGATGCGCTTAATGCTTAGGTATAAACTTGAAGAGCCAGGAGCTACCATTTCCTTGATCTTTATTCAACAACCGCGTTTGTACCTGTCGGTAGATTTCTCACAGCAACATCAAGTTTCCTCGGAGAAGAGACATTTCTTAAAATTTTAATGTTTGATGTCGTAATTGAATGATTTTCCTGATATACATGTTCAGCTACCTTAGACCTAAACTCATAATTTAATCCATTATCAGTTTCCCTCTTAGCCTTACTTACTTCTGCAATATGTTCCTTGAACCTTACATCTAACGATCTTTTTGTTTGACCTACATATACTTTATCACACTGTGAACAATTAATTTGATAAACCCCGGCCTTATTTAACATTTCTACTCTATCCTTTGTGGAGCCCAACAGTGTCTTCAGTTGATTGCTTCTGCTGGAGAATACTAAATCGATGCCGAATTTCCTCAGTCGATGGCGTAGCTGGTGGGTGATGTGTCGATCATAGGGGACCGCTACCCTCTTCAGCGGTTCATCGATCGGTGTTAGTGTTGTCAGTTCGTTTTTCCGTAGGTTCCTCTGCTTCTTGTTGATGATTGCGTGTATTGTTCTTTCCTTGTATCCATTGATCCTCGCTGTTTCCAAGATGTGTTGTAGCTCCTTCGTTTTTCCTTCTTCGCTCAGGGGAATCGTCTGCATCCTGTGGATCATGTGATGAAAAGCTGCCATTTTGTGCTGATGCGAATGAAGAGGGTAGAAGGGGTAGCTGAAGAGGGTAGCGGTCCCCTATGATCGACACATCACCCACCAGCTACGCCATCGACTGAGGAAATTCGGCATCGATTTAGTATTCTCCAGCAGAAGCAATCAACTGAAGACACTGTTGGGCTCCACAAAGGATAGAGTAGAAATGTTAAATAAGGCCGGGGTTTATCAAATTAATTGTTCACAGTGTGATAAAGTATATGTAGGTCAAACAAAAAGATCGTTAGATGTAAGGTTCAAGGAACATATTGCAGAAGTAAGTAAGGCTAAGAGGGAAACTGATAAGGGATTAAATTATGAGTTTAGGTCTAAGGTAGCTGAACATGTATATCAGGAAAATCATTCAATTACGACATCAAACATTAAAATTTTAAGAAATGTCTCTTCTCCGTGGAAACTTGATGTTGCTGAGAGCTTGAAATCTACCGACAGGTACAAACGCGGTTGTTGAATAAAGATCAAGGAAATGGTAGCTCCTGGCTCTTCAAGTTTATACCTAAGCATTAAGCGCATCAAGCGAGTAGAAATAAGCACCGTAGTAAGATAAGTACCTAGATAAATTATTATACCTACGCATAGTATAAATAGTGTAAGCTGCGATCATTTTCTTCAAGTCGAGTCAAGTACGAGACACTGAAGACGGCCTTACTGTTGAAGACGAAATACGTATCTGTCAAGATACAATTAAGTGGTGGAATTCAATGGGATGGTATAAACTCGTCTTATGACAGGGAAAGACCCCGTGTTATCCGAAGCATTAAATGCGGAAATCACCGATCACATTAGCAAGGGCTACATAAGGAAGTTAACAGTGGAAGAGCAACAAAATCCACGTTCCCGAGTGTGGTATATTCCTATTTTCCGGTGGTCAACCCAAACAAACCGGGCAAGATGAGACTCGTGTGGGATGCCGCAGCTACTGCCCACGGAGTGTCACTCAATACCTTTTTGCTGAAAGGACCTGACCAGCTGGTATCTATTCTATCCGTGCTGCTACAGTTCCGAGAGTTTCGCGTAGCAGTGTGTGGTGATCTCCGCAAGATGTTCCATCAGGTAATGATACATGAAACCGACCAACACTGCCAGCGCTTCTTCTGGATGGACGACAACCAAGCGACGGAGCCGAGTATCTACGTAGTTCAAGTGATGACCTTTGGTGCTTCCTGCTCGCCTAGCATAGCACAATACGTGAAGAATTCTAACGCTAAACGGTTCGAGCGAGATTACCCAGAAGCTGTGAACGCTATCGTCAAACGGCACTACGAGGAGGAAGCAATCCAGCTTGTAAAGGACGTGAAAAAGATCCACGCATCGGCCGGTTTCGAAATGCGGAACTGGATATCGAACTCTCGTAACGTCCTGGAAGCGGTTAATGAGGATACGACGAAGGAGAAAAATCTCGACATCGGCGAGGAAAGTATCTCTGAAAAGGTGCTAGGCATGTGGTGGGATACGATGAAGGACTGTTTCACCTACAAGGTCTCCACACGATATGATGAAGAACTCATCTCAGGGAATCGTCGTCCAACGAAAAGAGAAGTTCCACGTACGCTAATGATGGTGTACGACCCATTAGGACTCATCGCACACGTTATGATGTTTTTGAAAGTGCTACTCCAGGAGGTCTGGCGAACATGAAAAAAGAGCCGTCGAACGACTGGTTTTGGTGGTAAAACTAAAATGTCCCCTTCCACAGGTTCCCCGGGGCCAATCCGTAGATCCTGGAAGCGGCCAGAGCCGTCATTGGACCATTTTAAATTCATACTTCGCTTCCTGATCGGAAACCATGAAAAAAGAGCCTTCGAATGACTGGTTTTGGTGCTAAAGCTTAAATCTCCCCTTCAACAGGTTCCCCCGGGCCAATCCGTAGGTCCTGGAAGCGGTCAGAACCGTCAATTGATCATTTTATATTCATACTTCGCTTCCTGATCGAAAACCATGAAAAAAGAGCCGTCGAATGTCTGATTTTGGTGCTAAAATTTAAATGTCCCCATTCACAGGTTCCTCGGGACATCCCAGCGACTCCAGGATCCGTTTATTCAATTGGTTTTTCATTCTTGACACATTAGAGGCCTTCTAGAATAAAATTATAGTGGACGACCTATGAAAAAGCGAGATTCAAAAGAATTTGTGGCATGATTCCTTCGATAAGTATCGATTGGAACCGATTATAAAGAAATGGCCATATCTCACTTGATTCTGGTCCGATTCCAAATCTCAATATATGGTTCCAATCAGCAAGAGCCCTACTTCATTTGTGGTTACTAATATTATTCAATTTTTAACCACAACTTCTCCTAATATCCACCTCAAATTTACGATTTTGAACCTACCTCCGAAAAACCCGGAATATCTCCGAAATCCGGTGGCCATAGTCGGTTCCATGGACATACCGTCAAACTGGATTAATTTTCTAGTTCGGGCATGCCTGAATTGTCAAAATCGGATGATAACTAAGATAGTTACAACACATCTAATTTTACCCAAAATTTGCCTATCCTAATTATTTTGTCCATCCCCTGTACATACAACACGATTGGAAAAAAGTACTTAATATTGCGTACTTTTCTCTCAAAACGGAAGTTTAGTGTAGGAATCAAAAATTAGGAAAACTTTCATTGAAATTACTAACCAAAATTTACGTGAATTTTACTTAATTTTTGTAAACATGAGAATACTTAACTTTGGTTTCCCACACTTTACTGCCCTTGTTGAATGAGTGAAAATGTGAAGTGAGTGAAAATCTTCTTATTGACATTATATCCCCACATTGGGACAGAGCCGCCTCGCAGCTTAGTGTTCATTAAGCACTTTCACAGATAATAACTGCGAGGTTTCTAAGCCAGGTTATCGTTTTTGTATTCTTATATCATGAGGGATGTCGAGACAATTTCCAATCCGAAAATTGCCTAGACCGGCACCGGGAATCGAACCCAGCCACCCTCATCATGGTCTTGCTTTGTAGCTGCGCGTCTTACCGCACGGCTAAGGAGGGCCCCATAAGCGAAAATATAGGGGGCAATCCTCTAGGGGTCCAAAATCAAATATTTACCCTAACTCAAACTATTTTGTTGTTAGCATTAGCATTGAACATTTCGCACAAATTCGTAGGTGTGTACAAGCCAAAACTATTGTATGAGAGTAGCATCATTTTTCATCCGATACCACAGGTATTGATTAGGGACTAATCACAATCTCTTAGATGGAACCAATGCACTCTCCAATAGTCGAGATCTGTCCTGGCCACGTCCTTGCGAATGCTGAGGGAGGACACCTACTTGAGAAAGATGCAGAGAACTCTACGACCGCTCATAGGTGCCACGAGAGGTTTTGGAATTGTGTGGGAGGTTATAACAGTAGGAATCGTTTTGGTAGAACATTAAACACAGAAATAACTAAGATAGAAATACAAAGTAGGAAATGGACGATCCTGGAATTGAACCCACGACCTCCTGCCTATAAGGCAGAAGCGGTAGCCACTAGACCACCGAGATCGTCCTAACTCAAACTATTTTGTTGTTGTTGAAAAAATCCTTCTATTTTCTCTTTCTTTGAAATTCCAGATAGGTAGGGACGCGGCAGGTATTTTCGTCTGTTCGTCATAGTCTCGAAAACCAATAAAAGAGACGCTTTTTTGTAAAACTCATACGTACCAAATCGTAAGCTCAGGAGAAATGTTCTGCTATAGTGGAGTGTAGGATTGAGATGAAATAGATTAAAATTAAATTGTAATATTTGGGTAATGAACCCAAAGCTCTACTTCTTATTACTCAGAATTAGTTAAACATGTTTAACAGTGTATTGTGTGTGTCAAATAAAAAAATATGAGCGTCAGAAAGAGAGAAAGAGAGGAATACAAAGAATAGGGAGTCTGCTAGCATCGGGTAACAGGAAGGGTCAGTTCTAAGACGGATGCTGTTGATGGTGGAAGTGAAGTGAGTGGTGAAAAATTCGAAAATATAAAAATACATATATTTAAAAAAGAAAAATGTGTTGTGATTTATTTCAAGTATAAAAGACTCCGACATGGAGTTCTAGCAAATGTACGTTGCTTTCATTGGTTTTAGCCCCTACGACGATGGACGGAAATACCTGCCGTGTCCCTATATGGTTATAAGCAGGGAATCATTTTTTCTTGAAGGCGACAAAAGAGAACCAACGACAAAGCTTTGTTTTTGCCGGAAATATTTTTTTGTAATTGTAATTGTTATTTTTTTATAATATTTATGACAAAGAACCGACAATTTTTGTCAGCAACAAAAAAGAAAACAATTTTGTTGCTAAATTTCATCCCGTTATTTTGCATTATATATACAGCAAATTTCGGTTTTATTCTATCATAGTATCTGCGTTTATGGAAATATTGGAACATCTAACTATGATTACAAAAACAGCATCGCATTATAGGAAATATCAGAGCATGCAAGGCAAATTATTCTTGTAATATTATGTTTGGGTTCTGATGAAGACTTGTTGCGATGTGCGTTTATCAGTAACATACTATTTTGACTACAAAGGGTATATTGTTAGGCGTTGGTCAAATATTGATTCCCTGGTTATAAGTTATAAACTATTCTGGACAATATTTCAGCAAAATCGAACCAATCACCTTTCAAGTTTTTATATAAACTCGTAATCTACCTTGAATACTGATCATGGCTTGTTTTATTATTCTACAACAAAAAATATTCGCTACCAGCCCTGTTGACGGAATTCGTCCGATCTTTGAAAACTCCGCTGATTCTGGGTGGACGAACAGACAGCAACCAGAAGAGAAACCCCCACACACTTGCACGCGCGTGAAGGACGTCTCGGATTTGGCGAAAACGCACTCGCGGAGAATAAAAAAAATCACTCAACGCAACGCAGAAGATACGTAGGATTGGGATTATTAAGTAATTCTTGCCACGATCACCGGAGAGCCATGTAAATTTGCTTCAACAAAAGAAATCACCTCACATTGAAACGTACAAAAACAAAAAAAAATATCAAGGCGAAACTGATAGAACAATGACTTTTATTCTCGAACACCGCGAGCAACCGCGCACTGCGCTTACCGTCGGAACGAACAACTGACTGCAAACTGACAGATCGTCGGTCAAGGCACGAACGCGATGCGTGTATGAAAATTTCGCGAATCAACCACACAGTCACACACCGCCACCTTTCGTTTTCCACCACATTCCACACTATTGGCGATTAAAGGTTGCATGAAGAAGAAGAAGTCGAAGGATGATATTAGCAAAATATTGCACGGGGAAGCATACGGAATTTTTTTTAAAACTCTTCTCTAAAATTCTAGAAGCGATTTAATTAAAAACGGAAAGCAGTACGGGGTTGGACTTTTCTTATACTGTGTATCAAGTATGATATCATAAAATAAAATTTAAAATCGAAAAATTGCGTTTATTATACAGTAGAAGGAAAGTCCAACCCCTTACTGCTAACCGTTTTTAATTAAATTGCTCCTAGAATTTTTGAGAAGAGTTTTAAAAAACTTCCCGTATGCTTCCCCGTGCAATATTTTTCAAACATCATCCTTCGACTTCTTCTTCTTCATGCAACCTTTAATCGTCAATTGAGTTTTCCTTTTCAGGGTTTTCTACGCTAGCCGTCCTTGTCGCGCTGGTGTCGTGAGTGCGGTTGGAAAAACTTTTTGTTTTGAATTGCTTGCCTACGATTGGCGATTAAAGGTTGCATGAAGAAGAAGAAGTCGAAGGATGATATTAGCAAAATATTGCACGGGGAAGCATACGGTTTTTTTTAAAACTCTTCTCTAAAATTCTAGAAGCGATTTAATTAAAAACGGAAAGCAGTGCGGGGTTGGACTTTTCTTATACTGTGTATCAAGTATGATATCATAAAATAAAATTTAAAATCGAAAAATTGCGTTTATTATACAGTAGAAGGAAAGTCCAACCCCTTACTGCTAACCGTTTTTAATTAAATTGCTCCTAGAATTTTGAGAAAAGTTTTAAAAACTTCCATGCTTCCCCGTGCAATATTTTCAAACATCATCCTTCGACTTCTTCTTCTTCATGCAACCTTTAATCGTCAATCGGTACGGGGTGTGAGGTGCAACATGTGGGTGGTAAACTGTTGAAGACGTCGGTAGGTGTACTAAACTTGTTGGTACTAAACATGAAGTGTTACCAGATGTTTAAATTAGTTTCTACATTACCCATTTTTTCTAGATATTTAATTGAAATTGATGATTCGTATTCTGAGTATGATTAAATGCGCTTTCGATGTAAAAATGGTGAAAATCCTATTTATACCGGCGGAAACAATATAATGTAGTCGTTGAACGCTCAAAAATCCATCCTAATTACGATAACAAACATATTTTTTACCCTGTTATAGGGGAAGTGTTCTGATCTTAAACTCACTGAACATATATTCTCATCGCAACACAAACAAATACAGCATCAATTTCGTCACTTCTGTCTGTCAACATGTGTGCTCACTGCTGTAAAAAATCACAAAAATAAGAAACAAATTAAATTGCTTTGCATTGCTTTGTTTTTGATGGGATGAATATCGGAGCCATAAGATGAATTCCAGGAGCAGTTTCCCTAAATCATCACAATTTGAACACTTTATTCCAACACAATTCGGTTTATCATATACGATTGTCAATCTTTTTCAACATTAGCTTCGGTATAAATATTTATGATTAGGTATAAATAAAAATAGAATACGCAATTAATATTTAGCGTACCTGCTTTGGCTTAAAAGGTTTGAATCATCGATATGCCGATAGTATGTGTACGTGCTAAATGTACTAAATTTCAAAAATTCACAGAATCCTTCACACACGTGACAGCCGTTCGATCGTTATTTTGGTTGATGATTCTTGTTTCATTTGATTTGAAATTCAGCTTGGTGTTTCACAACGATGTCAACCAAGGGCTCAGTACCAGGTGGTTCCGATCTTGATATTGATTTGGCCGGGGTTCTAAAAGATTCCCAGAACGTGTTTCAGGTAGGCTATTTATCAATACTCTGTAGGGTAGATGAATAAAAAGCTCGACGATGCATAATTTCTCCCACAGAGCCTTGCCAAAACTCGCAAAGATCTTCGAAGTTCGCAATTAGAGGCTAGAATCACCAAAGATCTGCTTCAATCCGCTCGTCAGCGACTGGAATTGAGCGATAACAGGGGCATCCCGCACGAGTGGAGTCGCCTTTCAAAAAGTTTAAGCAACGTCATCAAGGTGGTAAGCAGCCGGAAAAATGTCGCTGAGTATGAGGAATCTATCCGGAAGTTGACCGAGGAGAATGAACGATTAAAAAAGCAATTGGATTGTTCGGCCTCCAACCACGAAGAGGCATTGAAAAAACAGAAATCGGATCTCAAGAAAGAATCCGATAAGGAGGCAGCGCAATACTCGAAACAGATATCGGAGTTGACGATCGATAAGGAATTGGCGGCTTCGGAGGCTTCAATAAAGTACGATCAACTGCAATCCCGTATCGACAGGATCCGGGCCGAAAATGAAGAACGCTGTAATGCGATTGTGGCACAGTACGAGAAGCTGGTGCAATCTGTGTCTGACCAGAAACATAAACTGCGCGAGGAAAACATGGCCCTGCAAAGGCGAGAGATGGAACTGCGGGATCAGTTGGACCGTCTGCAAAACCACTCGACCGATTACATGCTTGGAATGGGCGGTCGTCGGGTTGCCCCCATTGCTATGGGAGGCAGCCAACGGTACGCAGAGGTAGTGGAAACCGTACCGTTGCAGACGTACGGCAGTGCAAAGAGCAGCAGTCAGCAACCTGTGCAGTCGAAAGGGAATGATCGAGGGGTGCCGGAAGTAGCAGAAGTCAGCTCCACGTGCAATAGAGGAAGAACTCAAGGCAGTCCACAACACCCAGGCTTGGGTGGTCACGTGGCGAAGCCACGCAAGAAAAGGAAACTGTTCTCTCATTCTAACGAGAGTTGTTAATTTGTTAGAAAATTAATCTTTCTATCATTGGAAATGTGGATGAAGTGATTTCTCTATCCATGGATTAAATAAATACAAACAACAACAATAGATTTGGTTTGATGGAATTGTGTTTTATTGGATGAATTAAATAGTTCTCTACATCTAGTTTCTCCAAACGCATATTTACATACTACCTTTTGTAACAAACATTATATTAGCACAATATAACTTGTCTTATAAATACATTCTTCCTTATCCTAACAAATTCTAAGAAGAAGAAAGTTCGAGCTAATGTGAGCATGACTATCTCAGTTTTTATTTGGTTAGTAAATAAATTGAGCATGTTTTTTTGTTTTTGTTCGAAAGGGAAACACATTAGCAGAAAAAAGATACCATGCTGATGAAGAAGCAAAGCGGGTATAGGACCCCGTTCATTTAGCAATGTACCGGTCCAGGTTGTCCCAGTTGCAGGAATAGTCGATCTGCAGCAGGCCCTTCTTGCTAAGACTGAAATGTTGCGGTGTGTAACAAACGTTAGCGTTGGTCGCGGCGATCGAGACGGCAGTAGACGGATCCACCACCGGGGGAGCGATGCCAATCTGGCTGGGTCGTCTGACCATGCTGATGACGCTGGCGGTGCGGGAACGTCGGCGCATCGGACTGGTGGCGTACAGTGGCACGTGGTCGACCTCCTGGCGGACACACTCCAAGCAATCGTTCAGCGCGTAATAGCTGCCATTGGTCGAAGCGAGGCTGGGTGGGTCTATCAGCGGAATGGCTGCATGACTGTGGTGAGCATGGATAGGAGGTGGGAGCGGCATGTAGCAACAGCTGGGTTCGTAGTAGTCGTAGGATGGGGGACCGGGAAATTCGAGCTGTGGTAGTGGTTTAGGTAGAACGATCGGTCGCCGGTTGGTCGCACTCTTGCCGAATCCTGGAGTGTGTAACCGCAGAGCAGACATGGAACTGTCACATGAACTGTGATGTTCGGTCGATGATGTTTCCAGATCTGAAAACGTGAAAAAAGAACAATTGATTAATAAAAACACGGCAACAAAAAGGAATTGATTTCTAACTAGCATCAAGAACGATCGTAACTGTAAGCCCAGAGGATTACTGTAAAATTGTAAATTTGGAAAAAAATTGATTTATGTAAGAGCCAATATGTGAAATTGATGTCGAAACATGCCTCTCCATCAAATTACATAAAGAAAGTTGGTTTGTTTGTTTCTTTCTAATTAAGGCAATAATTTATCCAATGAATGGAAAATAGTCCTAAACCAGCTGCCGTTATTGCGACATTCATCAGCAAACGACGACCATCGCAAATCCATAATTACAATCCAATTAATAAGCGCCTCGAGAGCAAAGACAATTTTCTTGAAGTCACAAATTCCCAAAATTGGTTTATTCTCCTTCTCTTGGCCGTTCGACCGTTCCATTGAATGTTGGGACATCGCCTTGAGAAAAAAAAAACTCGAAACCAATTCGAACGCGAGCAACAGCTACACGAGCCCCCACAAAATTAAATCAATCATCGCGGGTTGATCGCAGATTCACTGACCGCGATCGCGATCGATGTTTTTCCATGGTAGGTAGTCGTTGCGGTTCAGTTAGGTGGGTATGTACTTATTTATAACGTCCGCTCGATGTGATGTAAATTTTGCTCTTTTCGGTAATATGACCTGATGAGTTATCATCTTGAGTATTGACTCAAAAGTTCACAACCAGCGATTCCAGACGACCCTTGGCGTAACTAATGAAAAATTCTAGGGGGGGGGGCTAACTTTTTTTTTAACTTTTCTATTTTAACACACATAACACAGAAAGTTTACCATTTTCGCTCGATTCAACTGATGTTATTGTTCGCAAGTTGGTCTATCAGATATTAATGGACGACTTAAATATTTCAAATGATGTTCATCGACGCTCAGCCCTGTTACAAAAATCTAGAAATCTCGTAGGATTCCCAAAATCCTTGATAGGTTCAGAAAACCATAGGTGTTGCGCTCGCCGTAAATAGAATGTGAAGCACGATTCTGATTTTTAAAGGATTTTTTGATTTGCTTCGAACCTAGAATACATTATAAATTAAATATTGGATAAATTAGTTAGTTAAACCAAAGATTTTAAAGTACAATATAGTCCACTCTTCAATATCCCATGTATGTCACGGACAAACAATTTTTATTGATCATAGCGCCAACTTGTGACGAAAAGTCGAACTAATTTTCTAAAAATGATCAAATAAACTAGGGATCCTATAATGAGAGATATGCAAATACTTTTCCAGACGATTTAGCAACGCTGTTACTTTTGTTAGCAAACGCTTCCAGCACTTTCCGCAGCGCAAAATGTTGAAGCTTGTATATGACTTTGCATTTGATAACAATTTGGAATATGTTTGTCTGTCCACTAACAGTGTTTAAATAAGCATTATCACTAAAATAAAAGTGCAATACAAAAAGGCGAAACACGATACATAAAATATAAAATAGATTACTCGCGAAAGTAAAACAAATTGTTTATTCGATGAAACTTTTCTAAAAATCTATCTCCTATACCTCTCAACCTCGTCTCAATCTGCAACAATAACAACGTTCATTTGGCTCACGTTTTGACAGTTGTCAATGCTCGACTGGTTTATAATGCCCGCTTTCGAATACCTCTCATTATAGGATCCCTAAAATAAACTATGATTTTTATTGTTATGGAACTGTCAAAACCGAAATATCCTTGATTTCTGATGCCAAGCTTTTGTTGTGATCAAATAAACATTTAAGACGAAATATGTAGGTAAAATTATTTTTTCCAATCTATTAGAAACTTATGTATTGCTTCCGGAGCATTTGCAGATGGCTGCCAAGATATCCTGTACAAGGATGTACTGACGTCTCACCGTTGATAAGAGAATAATAAGTAATAGCCGAGTTTTTGTTCTGGAACACGCAGAACGTTCAAGCACTATTGATCAGAATAATGATGGTCTACTTTTAATTATAATAAAATGTTCAGAAGATATAAAAAAAATCATTTATTTTATCTTGTGTTTTTAGAAATATTCTTTTGAAGAGACAAGGCAGATAACAAGGTAACAAGGCAGAAACGGGTGATTCCAACATAAACTATTTCGACTCTTCGTGCTAATCCAAAGTTCGGGAAAATGTTTCACCAGATTATGTTCTTCTTTTCTACAAATGGGAGCAGATTTTAAATTTTCGAGATGAAAAACAGTGGATCTCACCCCAACCTCGACAAGATTTTCGTGGTTTGAGAATACCTTCAAGCTGAATAATTTTAGGAAACAATATGTAGCACATTTCTTATACATTTTTCACATTTGCATCTAAAATCTTTTTCTTCTTCTTATTGGCATTACATCCCAACAATGGGACAAAGCCACCTCGCAGTTTAATGTTATTATTATTATTATTTATTCAGACTAAGGGCGAAGTGCCCTGTGCGGTATATAAGAGTCTTCTCCATTCGGCTCGGTCCATGGCTACACGTCGCCAACTACGCAGTCTACGGAGGGTCCGCAAGTCATCTTCCACCTGATCGATCCACCTTGCCCGCTGCTCACCTCGCCTTCCTGCGCCCGACGGATCTTTGTCGAGAACCATTTTCACCGGGCTACTCTCCGACATTCTGGCCACGTGCCTGTCCCACCGCAGTCATCCAATTTTCGCGGTGCGAACGATGAATGGTTCTCCCAGCAGCTCATGCAACTCGTGGTTCATTCGTCTCCTCTACGTACCGTCCGCCATCTGTACCCCACCATAGATGGTACGCAACACCTTCCTTTCGAAAACTCCGCGCGTTGGTCCTCCACGAGCATCGTCCAGGCCTCGTGTCCGTAGAGGGCTACCGGTCTAATGAGCGTTTTGTAGATTGTCAGTCCAAAGTACGCAGAGTCCAAAGTACGTACGATTTCCAGCCACTATGCGTCTCCGAATTTCTCTGCTGGTATCATTTTCGGCAGTCACCAGTGAGCCCAAGTACACAAATTCTTCTACCACCTCCGATGCAAACTCGCGGTGGGTGGCTCACATTACCTTCTCTTGAACCTCCTCCTATCATGTACTTCGTCTTCGACGTGTTAACGACTAGTCCCATCCGCTTGGCTTTCCTCTCCAGTCTGATGTAGGCTTCCTCCATCTTCTCAAAGTTACGTGCCATAATATCTATGTCGTCGGCGAAGCCAAATAGCTGGACGGACTTATTGAACATTGTACCACTCGTGTTAATCCCAGGCTTAGAATTTACTCGCACAATGAGCTCAATGAGCAAAAAAAAGTTCATCAAAAATGAGCAACAAAACATCACGGACATGATCAAAACATAGAAAAAGATGCTCTTCGTTGTGGGAAAAATGAGGAGCGGCTCTCTTTGAGAGAAACCGTTTGTCTCAATGTGTCTCTTCGAGGAGCATCCTTTTTGTTGTTCTTTCCAACTTAACGTACAGAGCACAGTTCTGGCATACCATCGCGACCAGGACAACAGCGTCGCAGGTTCGGACATTTAGGAGACCAGCATGAGAATAGGAACCGTGTATAGCATGCATGAACGGGTAGAAAAGAACACCATTCTATGTTTACATTAATTATTTACTGCTTCTAAGCAACAGGCAGCTTTATGTAGCCAATTCTACATTTATCTGGTTAGCAATTACAATTTGAAATGCAAAGAGATTATTGACGAAATTATCTTATACCTACTAGGCGAACCTGCCCGATCTCGCTCGGGTTTTATTTGTGATATGTCAATCATTTAGTTGATTGAGGCGTCGCACTCTAGATCGATTTCAGTTCGAGGTGGATAGCTTGCTTATGAAACCGTTGCAGTTAGACAACTTCTCAACTTACCCCGGCAAAGTGAATAACTAGTAGTATGTACAAACACAGCTGATCCGAAAACTATTCGATTAGTGAGAAAATCTTGCAAATCAGTCCATCCGTTCGTTCTCAAACTCGCAAACTCATTTTAATATAAAGACACAGAGAAACAGACGTCTCACTTGGAACAAAATGCAATCAATGTCATCGTCACGGAAACATTGCTGCCCAATGCTAAAATCAATGTGTGTGGTCAAGCGGCAACCAGATGGCGGTAGTGCGCAAACGACAAACACAAGCAAAATCGATGGAAGCGCCATCGGTGGCCGATTGACCACCTACAAAAAATTAAACCAACCGTTAAAAAGGTGAACAATGTAACATGTGTTGAGCGAGACGTCTGTTTCTCTGTGATAAAGACTAATCGAACCTGCCCGATCTTGCTCGGGTTGTTTTTATTTCAACCTAACTGTCAACCGATTAGTTGATTGAGGCGTCGCCCTCTAGATCGATTTCCGTTCAAGCTTATAGATTTCTTCAGAACTCACCATAACGTACTATTTTTACATTTGTTCAACTTTGCCAGCAAAATGCTCTATTTTTTAATACATACAGTCAGTCTCAAAATTGAGCGTACAGTATGGATTAGTTGACTACATTCGAAAATTTCAAAGGAAATTAAATTGTTTGCTCGGTTGTTTTTGACGCATTTCAATATTCATCCCTTCCTTCAATGTATGCGTACATAAAATGGTTGAAATTTTTCTCTAAAGTTTATTTAATTGAAAATAATCTCAAAATACGCCTGTTAGATGTTATAAAATTGAGCGTACAGCGAATTTTTTTTCTATAAAATATCTTATTATAAACACGATTAATGTATTTAAATATTGCTTTTTCATTATTATATTTATAATAATAAACATCGGCTACTTGAACATTCAATATTTTGAAATGAAACCATGTTTTTGTCAAAATGGTGAACAAGTGAGAGGTAAGAACAAACCTATTTAACAATTCAATGCTGCTGGACAAAATAGATGCTTTAAGATATGAATTTAACCGGCATCATGTCTTATATATGATAGATAATCGAAATCGAGTGAGACATGCGACTAATTTGGGAAAATTCAGTCGGTAAATGATGAAAACAGATGTAAACATACAGAGAAAACGACAAATGTTAGGAATGACATATTTCAAATTTAGTATGTCTTTAACTAAAATTTGTTTTAAAGCTCGATTATTGTCTCAGGTCTATCATTAAGAGTAATATTATTGAATCCGATCATTTACCGTCAAATTCTAAAAGTACAAGGTGCATGTACAGGTACCGAACATAAAAACAGTTTTTCAACCCCGTAGAGCACTTCTAATTGAATATTGAAAAGATAGCCTAAAATCGTAATTTCATAATTAAATTTGGATTAAACTCCACGATCTGTTACCATAAGGGATACAATTGGATGATTTCCATGTGGCAAGTAAAAATAAACTTTTTTAAGAGTTCGGCAGCTTATTTAATGATATCTTGGTGAATTGAAATGATTCAACCAAATTTCCTCCTACGGTGACTGAGTCTTCAAATATAAAATGACATCTTATAATGTATCCGTGTGCTGCTCTTTTATTAATATTATTATTCATGAGTGTCCTGAGCTTATAAGCTACCTATACATCGACTTTAAAAAAAAGTTATACTTAATTTGAAATATGCCATTCCCAACATTTGTCGTTTTCTCTGTATGTTTACATCTGTTTTCATCATTTACGGACTGAATTTTCCCAAATTTATCGTATGTCTCGCTCGATTTCGATTATCTATCATATATAAGACACGATGCCGGTGAAATCCATATCTTAAAGCATCTATTTTGCCCAGCAGCATTGAATTGTTAAATAGCATTGTTTATACATCTTACTTGTTCGCCATTTTGACCAAAACATGTTTTTTTTTTCAAAATATTGAATCTTTAAGTAGCGGATGTTTATTATTATAAATATAATCATGAAAAAACAATATTAAAATACATTAATCGTGTTTATAATAAGAAATTTGATAGAAAAAAATTCGGTGTACGCTCAATTTTGTCACATCTAACAGGCGTATTTTGAGATTATTTTCAAATAAATGAACTTTAGAGAAAAAATTTCAACCATTTTATGTACGCATACATTGAAGGAAGGGATGAATATTGAAATGCATTAAAAACAACCGAGCCAACAATCAAATTTCTTCAGGAATTTTCGAATATATTCATCTAATCCATGCTGTACGCTCAATTTTGAGAGTGACTGTATAAACACAGCTGACCTCAAAACGAATCGATTAGTAAGGAAATCTTGCAAATCGGTCCATCCGTTCATGAGTTGCCTCAAAGGAAATACAAACTCATTTTTATATAGATAGATGAAGATGATGATGATGATGATGATGATTAAAGAAGATGAAAAGGTAAGGGCCAGGGAGCGATCCCTTGATCTTAGTGGCATAAAGGCACCAAGACCTTCTTTAAAATATTGTGTAAACGCGTTAAAACGCGTGAGACCCAAAATCCGCATAAAAAGGAAGCCTCATATCAAACCGCATGAAAAGCGACTCCAGTGTATACCGTTTTGACCAATTAATACAAGATTTGTTCGACTGCTTCAATTTTGAATGAAAAAAGTTCTTTCAATGTCTTCAACGTGTAAAAACTAAATGGAACAGTCCTGAACACGCATTATGACAGTGATTGAATTGTTTACTTTTTACTAAGCAAACACGATAAATACAATAATTTACTGGCTACCGTTAGATTAGCCAACTAATTATCATAAATTTATTCGCCACCACCAATTCCATCCGTCGGAAAGAGGCTCAAAGATACTCAATGAGCAACGTTTTCCTCACCTCATTGAGTCAAACCATTTAGTTATCATTGAAAAATGAATATATTTCGGAGCTACCCGTAAAAGAGAGAAACGCAAAAGTGCAAAAGAGATGAGCAAAGATTCGTGTGTCGAGAGCAGTGAGCATTTTTCTTCTTCTCCTGATTCGCTCTGAGGAGCATTCCATCCCTGGTTAATCCCTGCTCTTCGTATTACCCCTTCCAAAGCAATGTTGAATAACAGACACGAAACACCATCACCTTGCCGTAACCCTCTGCGGGTTTAAAAGCGACTCGAGAATGCCCCTGAAACTCGATCTAGGCACATCACCCGATCCATCGTCGCTTTGATCAACCGTGTCAGTTTATCCGGAAAACCGTGTTCGTGCATTAGCTGCCATAGCTGGTCCCGATCGATTGTATCATATGCGGCTTTGAAGTCGATTAATAGATGATGTGTGGGCACGTTGTATTCGCGGCATTTCTGCATTACTTGGCGAATGGCGAACACCTGGTCCGTGGTGGAGCGTTCGCCTATAAAACCCGCCTGGTACTACCCCACGAACTCCCTTGCAATTGGTGCTAGTCGACGGCATAAAATTTGGGAGAGTACCTTGTAGGTGGTGTTCAGCAATGTAATTCCGCCAAGGATTGCGCGGTAGTTGCTACAATCTAGCTTATCGCCCTTTTTGTAGATGGGACACACGATACCTTCCATCTACTCTTGCGGCAAAACTTTCCCTCCCAGATCTTGGTAATGACCCAGTGCAGCGCTCTAGCCAGTGCCTCACCACCGTGTTTAAATAGCTCTCCTGGTAGTTGGTCAACTCCTGGATTTCCTGGAGATCCGGAGCCGGTAAAATTATGTCCTGCGCGCGTTCTCCCAGGTCCATCACCATACCGCCATCTTCGTCTGCCACATCGCCATTCAGGTGTTCTTCGTAGTGCTGCCGCCACCTTTGGATCACCTCACGCTCGTTTGTAAGAAGGTTCCCGTTTATGTCCTTGCACATATCAGGCTGTGGCACGTGGCCCTTACGTGAACGGTTTAACTTCTCATAGAACTTTCGTGTGTTATTAGCGCGGTACAGTTGCTCCGTCTCTTCACGGTCTCGATCTTCCTGCTGGCGCTTTTTCCTCCGGAAATCGAGTTTTGTCTGTTCCGCGCCTGTTTATATCGTGCGAATTCGTGCCTCGTTCGCCCTCGTCCGGTGTTGCAGCAATCTCGCCCATGCTGCATTCTTCTCTTCCACTAACTGCTCACATTCGCCGTCATACCAGTCGTTTCTCGGATCAGAGGACACCGAGCCAAGTGCAGCGGTTGCGGTGCTACCAATGGAGGATCGAATATCTCTCCAGCCATCTTCAATAGACGCTGCGCCTAGCTGCTCTTCCGTTGGAAGTGCCACTTCCAGCTGCTGCGCGTATTCTTGGGCTAGGCTTGGGCGGCGTCCGACTTTGACGCGTGTTGTACACCGTCGAGAGTTTTGAGCGCAGGCATACTGCAACGAGGTAGTGGTCGGATTCAATATTCGCACTGCGGTAAGTGCGGACGTTCGTGATGTCGGAGAAGAATTTACCGTCGATTAGAACGTGGTCGATTTGGTTTTCCGTTTCTTGGTTAGGTGATCTCCATGTGACCTTGTGGATATTTTTGCGGGGAAAGAAGGTGCTTCGAACTACCATTCCGCGGGAGGCTGCAAAGTTTATGCATCGTTGGCCGTTGTCATTCGATACGGTGTGCAGACTATCCGGTCCGATGACCGGTCTATACAATTCCTCCCTTCCTACCTGTGCGTTCATGTCACCGATGACGATTTTGACGTCCCGCAGTGGGCATCCATCGTATATCTGCTCCAGCTGTGCATAGAACGCTTCTTTCTCGTCGTCGGGTCTCCCTTCGTGTGGGCAGTGCACGTTGATGATGCTATAGTTGAAGAAACGGCCTTTAATCCTCAGCTTGCACATCCTTGCGTTGATTGGCTGCCACCCAATCACGCGTTGGCGCATCTTACCCAGCACTATGAAGCCGGTTCCCAGCTCGTTGGTGGTGCCACAGCTTTGGTAGAAGGTAGCCGCTCGATGCCCGCTTTTCCACACTTTCTGTCCTGTCCAGCAGATTTCCTGCAGCGCTACGACATCGAAGTTGCGGGGATGTAATTCATCGTAGATTATCCTGTCGCAACCTGCGAAGCCTAGCGACTTGCAGTTCCATGTTCCAAGCTTCCAATCGTGATCCTTTATTGGTCGCCTAGGTCGTTGTCGATTGTATCGAGTCGTATTATCTTCTATGTCGTTCGTAATAGTTGTTTTTAAAGGCGGCTTATTGGGCCTGCGCAAACCTCCTGTCTCGTCGGAGGGCCGTCGTGTCAGGGCTGTTTAGCGTCCCACCTAACACCAGGACTTGGGCTTGTGCGCTTTGAGCGGCACACGGTCGCTTTGGTGGGGCCTACTTGCGGATACATGCAGCTTTTTATAGAGGTTTAACAGGGCCCACTGTCAAACCCCACCACATCCTAGGCAAGCCCCACAACTCGCAGATGGCCTGGGGAGGGATCGTCAAGCCCTTGGACATAGTCCCTGCTGCCCCAGCGCTTCCATTGGAACGATGCCGAAAAACGGGCTTCCAACAAAATAAAACTCCTAATAGCCAATGCTAAATCGCTAGGGTTTTGACGTAGGACTTACGTCTCTCTTTACTATACCGGGTGTCATTTCAAAATATGCAAATCGACCGCGTTACGCTGTGTTGAAAGATTTTAAACGTTAATAGCGTTCGTCTCAGTGGACGAATTTCTGCCGTAAGCCCCTCAATCGACAGATTTCAAGTATGCCTTCCATGTCCATGCTAGATAAGACCCGAAAAACTTGTTTCAATAGGCATGAAACTGTTTTCAATGAAAAACATTGAGATTAAGGGAACCTATAAATATGGGTACCGCATAATTCTTGCATCATTCCATTACCACGTTCTGATTGGTGCAGACACCAGCGAATGAGCAGCCGCTGGGTCTGCCGAGAAGCCATAAAATAGCGCAACGCGATTTTTTCCTTTCATTCTGACCGGGACAAGCGAAGCAACCGCATCATCGATTGAACAGCACTCACACCTTTTAGCAGGGAATGAAGTCTGCACCGACCGCTTTTTTGGCTCGACACCATCGAAGCGACCATCATCAGCCGAAACCTAGCCCGTACATCAGCAGTCCACCCTACAGACCCGACAAAGCAGCATTGCTGAGCAGATACCGACAGCAGCAGCAGAGTCGAGCCGAGACCGGCCGGCATCGGTGCTGAGCCGAGACAGGCTGAAGAAAAGCCACATGATGCAGCATGTATTTATGTCCAAAAAACAAACGGTTCTTGAGAGAGCCAATAATAGAGATCAATATCAATGCTTTCAATACCCTTCGGGATAGAAATTGTACTTGGGTGCCAAATCCAATATTCTAGAGATAAAATTTTATGCGTGATTTTCATAAATAGCGTCAAAACTAACAGTGGCTAATTTTTCTGATTTAACAGCGAAGTGGTCGAAGGACTTCGCTTGACCATGCTTTTAAAGATTCATAAGATGTCCAAATCTCTCACATAATCTTATTTGGATAAAAAAAACACCGATAACAGCTCAAACATTAATAAACTATCAATCGATTTTTCATCAAATGTTGGATTTGATCGATAAAAAAATATGTAGATAGACATTGTTTGATACTGACCGCACACAAAGCGAACGTGACTGAATGATCGTCCCATGTTACCAATTCTAAATCTTATCACCCGAAATCCCATGTCCATGTCCTGAACTGCAGTTCTAAGCTCGTTTGCCCGGCTTATTGGCCTGTATCTAGCGAAAAGTCCCGTTAGGAAATAGACGCCAGCAGCGAGCAACAAGCGTAAAAAAGAAGAAACCCTTCTCGAACGCGTTGATGATGATGACGCTTTGGCTGACAAAGAAGCGGGATACAAGACACTGGCTGATTGGCCCACCAATTGGGAAGCAGAGAAGATTCAAAATAAGGCATAAAAGAAAAGTGCATTCGCTCGCAGAGCATTCAGTCTTTTTTATACCATCACTAGAAATTCGCGGTTATTTGAAAAGATCGTTTTCTTACTTTTTGCACTTAGCCGAAGCAAACAGCCTTTTTCAAGGCTCTAAGAGTTAAAAATAATGTTCTCCTTCAGTCGCTATCGCACGGATTAGAAGGCTCTTCAGTGGAAGGGCTGAGATACAGTCTAAATCCCCTGTTGAGCCAACTTGTGGTTTATTTCAGGCAGTCCTTCAGTGGGAAGGTTGCCACTGTCGAGGCTAATATTTCGTGACCGGACAGATACTTCCTGAATTTTTATTTGATGATTCTTGTTCGAGGTAGATTTGATTTCTGTGTCGGTTTGATGAGACGATTTTGCCAAGGAATGGTATGCAACGCCGATTATTTATCCAAAATAGTTGATGTGAGAAATTTGGACATATTATGTATCTTAAAGGCATGGTCAAGTCAAGTCCTACGTCCACTTAGCGGTTATGTCACAGACATTACCCACTGTTCGTTTTTCAAAATGGAAGATAATACAGCAGTAATTGCGGATGCAAGCCCACATGCGCTTGGAGCAGTATTGATTCAAACTGACAGGGAAACTAGACAACCTTGAGTTATTTGTTACGCATCTAAATCACTCACAGAGACGGAGAGGGAATACTGTCATACCGAGCATTAGAAGTGAGGTTGTGCACGCAAGGCAGAAACCGGATAGCAGGATGCTGGCTTACGGAAACCGTGGTGTATAAACGGCCAAATAGGTTCTGGAAACAGTGCTAGTCCGCTCCCCTACAGTATTCATAGTAGCGTGGTTATAAAAAGTTACTGTTACAGTGGGCTTTGTGGCCGTGTGGTTAGCGACGTCAATCGTCTAGACGCATGTGCTTAGGGAGTGTGGGTTCGATTCCCGTCCCGGTAAAGAGGAAACTTTTCGTGATCGAAAAATTCTTCACCGGTACACTGGGTGTTATGCGTCCTGTCCGTTGTCTCATGCTATGTGTTAGGTGTTCAGTCTGTACGACCTTGAAGACAGTGATCGTCTCTTTTATTATTTGAAAAACAATAATTTGCTTCCACCTTAACATGGAGGGGTTCACCCCTTGCACAATTCAAATTCTTCCAACTGGCAAAAACGGATGTACGCAAAGAATGGTGAAGATGGAAGCGAAATTTCGAAGTGGTAGCTGCCGCCAGCGAGGAAGAGAATGCTACAAAGCAAAGAATGCAAGAAAAGAGAATGCAAACAAAAATATACTATTAGCCAATGGTACCCCTGGGGTACCTTCGCTGGCCCTAGGGGGACCTCAGAGAAAAATGCATAATGGTGGACGTATTACAATTCCAATCAGAGCTTATTGATAAAGTTTTGATATTGTGTATTTCTTTATTTCAAAACTTTTTCTTGTAAATAATATGCATGGCGATCAGTAGATCAAAGCCAATTGAACCCCACCCTTCTCAACCAGAACAGCGTATGAAGGGCTGCGGAACAAAAGATCAAACGGACAAAACGTCGAATGATCAAATTTAAAAAATCTTCAATGCAATCTACCTGATCTAAACAAAATGTTGAATAATATGTTAGAAACATGCTTTTGAACTAAAATCTAGAATCTAAAGGTTCGGAAGCCTCTGTTTCAGAGGCATGAAGGTTTTTTTTTTCAGAAAAGCTCGGTTGCTTCGTTGCAAGAGGATTAGAAGCAACCTTCTACACTTCTCGGAAGCCTTCTCCAGAATAGCTCGAATGCCTTCTTTCAAGATGTTCAGAAGCCTTCTTGCAAAACCTGAGCAGCACATGTCAGGAAAAAAGAGGTTGCAGTAAATTTATAGTGACTAAATCTGGTCACATATGAGTTGTCGTAAGCCGTGTGGAACACGCGTGCTGCTAGAGAAGGTCGGAAGTCTCCTTTCAAAAGGCCTATGCCTCATTTTAAGAGGCCCGGAAGCCTCATTTTAAGAGAGTCAGAAGCCTTTTTTCAAACGGCTCAGATCGACCTTTTCAAGAGGATTCAAAAAGCTCGGAAGCCTCCTTTCAAGAGGCTCGGTAGGTTCTTTTCAAAAGCCTCCTTTCAAGAGGCTCGGAAGCCTCCTTTCAAGAGGCTCGGAAGCCTCCTTTCAAGAGGCTCGGAAGCCTCCTTTCAAGAGGCTCGGAAGCCTCCTTTCAAGAGGCTCGGAAGCCTCCTTTCAAGAGGCTCGGAAGCCTCCTTTCAAGAGGCTCAGAGCCTCCTTTCAAGAGGCTCGGAAGCCTCCTTTCAAGAGGCCTCAGAAGCCTCCTTTCAAGAGGCCTCAGAAGCCTCCTTTCAAGAGGCTCAAGCCTCCTTTCAAGAGGCCTGGAAGCCTCCTTTCAAGAGGCTCAGAGCCTCCTTTCAAGAGGCCTCAGAAGCCTCCTTTCAAGAGGCTCAGAAGCCTCCTTTCAAGAGGCTCAGAGCCTCCTTTCAAGAGGCCTGGAAGCCTCCTTTCAAGAGGCCCGGAAGCCTCCTTTCAAGAGGCTCAGGCCTCCTTTCAAGAGGCCTCGGAAGCCTCCTTTCAAGAGGCTCAGAAGCCTCCTTTCAAGAGGCTCAGAAGCCTCCTTTCAAGAGGCTCAGGCCTCCTTTCAAGAGGCCTGGAAGCCTCCTTCAAGAGGCTCAGAAGCCTCCTTTCAAGAGGCCTGGAAGCCTCCTTCAAGAGGCTCAGAGCCTCCTTTCAAGAGGCTCAGAAGCCTCCTTTCAAGAGGCTCAGAAGCCTCCTTCAAGAGGCTCAGGAAGCCTCCTTTCAAGAGGCTCAGAGCCTCCTTTCAAGAGGCCTGGAAGCCTCCTTTCAAGAGGCTCAGAAGCCTCCTTTCAAGAGGCTCAGGCCTCCTTTCAAGAGGCTCAGGCCTCCTTCAAGAGGCTCAGGAAGCCTCCTTTCAAGAGGCTCAGAAGCCTCCTTTCAAGAGGCTCAGGCCTCCTTTCAAGAGGCTCAGAAGCCTCCTTTCAAGAGGCCCGGAAGCCTCCTTTCAAGAGGCTCAGAAGCCTCCTTTCAAGAGGCTCAAGCCTCCTTTCAAGAGGCCTCAGAAGCCTCCTTTCAAGAGGCTCAGAGCCTCCTTTCAAGAGGCTCAGGAAGCCTCCTTTCAAGAGGCTCAGAAGCCTCCTTTCAAGAGGCCTGGAAGCCTCCTTTCAAGAGGCCTGGAAGCCTCCTTTCAAGAGGCTCAAGCCTCCTTTCAAGAGGCCTCAGCCTCCTTTCAAGAGGCCTGGAAGCCTCCTTCAAGAGGCCTGAAGCCTCCTTTCAAGAGGCTCAAGCCTCCTTTCAAGAGGCCTGGAAGCCTCCTTTCAAGAGGCCTCAAGCCTCCTTTCAAGAGGCCCCAGCCTCCTTTCAAGAGGGCCTCAGAAGCCTCCTTTCAAGAGGCTCAGGAAGCCTCCTTTCAAGAGCTCAGAAGCCTCCTTTCAAGAGGCCTGAAGCCTCCTTTCAAGAGGCTCAGAAGCCTCCTTTCAAGAGGCTCAGAAGCCTCCTTTCAAGAGGCCTCAAGCCTCCTTTCAAGAGGCTCAGAGCCTCCTTCAAGAGGCTCAGCCTCCTTCAAGAGGCCTGGAAGCCTCCTTTCAAGAGGCTCAGAAGCCTCCTTTCAAGAGGCTCAAAGCCTCCTTTCAAGAGGCCTCAGAAGCCTCCCTTCAAGAGGCTCAGAAGCCTCCTTTCAAGAGGCTCGGAAGCCTCCTTTCAAGAGGCTCAGAAGCCTCCTTTCAAGAGGCTCAGAGCCTCCTTTCAAGAGGCCCGGAAGCCTCCTTTCAAGAGGCCTGGAAGCCTCCTTTCAAGAGGCCTGGAAGCCTCCTTTCAAGAGGCTCAGGCCTCCTTTCAAGAGGCTCAAGCCTCCTTTCAAGAGGCTCAGAGCCTCCTTTCAAGAGGCTCGGAAGCCTCCTTTCAAGAGGCCTGGAAGCCTCCTTTCAAGAGGCCTGGAAGCCTCCTTTCAAGAGGCTCAGAAGCCTCCTTTCAAGAGGCTCAGAGCCTCCTTTCAAGAGGCCCGGAAGCCTCCTTTCAAGAGGCTCAGGCCTCCTTCAAGAGGCTCGGAAGCCTCCTTTCAAGAGGCTCAGAAGCCTCCTTTCAAGAGGCCTGGAAGCCTCCTTCAAGAGGCTCAGAGCCTCCTTCAAGAGGCTCAGAGCCTCCTTTCAAGAGGCTCAGAAGCCTCCTTTCAAGAGGCCCGGAAGCCTCCTTCAAGAGGCCTGGAAGCCTCCTTCAAGAGGCTCAGAGCCTCCTTTCAAGAGGCCCGGAAGCCTCCTTTCAAGAGGCTCAGGCCTCCTTTCAAGAGGCCTGGAAGCCTCCTTTCAAGAGGCTCAGGCCTCCTTTCAAGAGGCTCAGAGCCTCCTTTCAAGAGGCTCAAGCCTCCTTTCAAGAGGCTCAGAAGCCTCCTTCAAGAGGCCTCAGAAGCCTCCTTTCAAGAGGCCCGGAAGCCTCCTTCAAGAGGCTCAGGCCTCCTTTCAAGAGGCTCAGAGCCTCCTTTCAAGAGGCTCAGAAGCCTCCTTTCAAGAGGCTCAGGAAGCCTCCTTTCAAGAGGCTCGAGCCTCCTTTCAAGAGGCCTGGAAGCCTCCTTTCAAGAGGCTCAGGCCTCCTTTCAAGAGGCCTGGAAGCCTCCTTTCAAGAGGCTCAGGCCTCCTTCAAGAGGCTCTGGAAGCCTCCTTCAAGAGGCTCAGAGCCTCCTTTCAAGAGGCTCGGAAGCCTCCTTCAAGAGGCTCAGGCCTCCTTTCAAGAGGCCTCAGAAGCCTCCTTTCAAGAGGCCTGGAAGCCTCCTTCAAGAGGCCTCAGAAGCCTCCTTTCAAGAGGCTCAGAAGCCTCCTTTCAAGAGGCTCGGAAGCCTCCTTTCAAGAGGCTCGGAAGCCTCCTTTCAAGAGGCTCGGAAGCCTCCTTTCAAGAGGCTCGGAAGCCTCCTTTTAAGAGGCTCGGAAGTCGTCTTTAAAGAGGTTTGGAAGCCTCTTTTAAGAGGGCAGAAAACCTTCTTTCAAAAAGCTAGGAAGGCTTCTTGCAGAGGCTCGAAAGCCTACTTTCAAGTAAATCGGAAGCCTATCTTCAAGACGCTTGGAAACTTCAATTCAAGAAGCTCGGAATTCTCCTTTCAAGAGGCATGGAAGCTTACTTTTAACAGGCTCAGAAACGTCCTTTCAAGAAGCAAAGGAAGCCTCCTTTTAAGTGGCTCGAAAGGCGCCATTCAAGAGCTGCAGAAGCCTACTTTCAAGAGATTCAGAAGCTCCTTTCAAGAGGCTCGGAAGCCTCCCTTCATAGGGCTCGGAATTATTCTTTCAAGAGGCTTGGAAGCTTACTTTCAAGAGGGGGTACCTCAATTAATGCAAAAGTTCGAAGGGGTACCTCTACCGTGACAGAAGACAAAGCCAAAGGAATAGATCCGTACAAGTTCGATCAGCATTTTTTCCCAAAGCAGCATGATTCATTTGAGCGCAACGAATTCTGTAAACTTGCACCAATCAAACACCCAGATGGAGCATGTGAGCCGGTAACGAAATTTTCAATGCGCATCACAGACCAAGCTAAGAAGTGTGACTTTGGTAAAACTCAAGCAAAGAGATGCGATTTAAGGATTGGGAAGATCAATTAATTACGTAACGCAAAAATTGGCAATTTTCAACCCTCCCTCCCCCCTATGTCATACTTTTCGTATGAAGCATTTAAAAATTTGTATAGATTATCACACTTTGGGCAACCCCCTTTTAGCGTTACGTAATCCATGGATGCTCCCTTATCGATTAAATTGTATCCAGGCTAGCCATAAATCTGGAATAAAGGGGTGATTCAATTCAAACATGACAGATACAGTCGCGAAAGATGCGACATGACAGATACACTCGACCCAACTAACGAAGTCGGTTTTTTAGTTGGGCCAACTGACAGCCATTTGAACACGTGTATTTCGACTGTTGTGAACTGTTGTTATCTCAGCATTATAGTCACCTTAGGGGAGGAGAAGACCACCAGCTGTCATCGAGAGAAAAAGTAGAATCATTGAAATTTCACAAGATGTGGTAGGTAAATAGTACAGCCCGATTTTTTTGTTTTGCAAATGACCTCTACACTATGCAGTTAGATCCCTAAACTATGTATATAAAGCAATAATTAGAGTTTCAACAAACCAACTGTTAATTGTTTTGAAGAAATATCTATTTTTCAAAAGGTGTGGTATTTCAACCGGATTTACCTTATACAAAATAAGAAACATATTTTTGCATCAAGGATTAGCTTAAAAATATTTACCGACGATTACCTGATATTAGGGGGAGATCCCCCAGCGCCGAACACCTCCCAATACCGGACACTTCTAAAAACGGCACTTGCAGAGATCCCTACATCATCTTATGTAGTACAAAATAAAGCTATTGGAAAATCCTTCAACTGCATGGAATATCAGATCGTCATGTTGTAAACTTTGTTCAAAATTTGAGTATGAACAAAAATGTCAAAAAAAAAACATGTTTAACTTTATTTTATAAGGATTGAATCAACAATATTAAAATCAATAAAATGCATTATGATTATATCGAGATGGTCAATATTAGTCATATTTCAAATAACGATCATGATTTGTTAGATATATAATGTATCCATGGTGTGAAATCAATTTCTGTATCCGGTAGCTATCCCCCGGGTCCGGAAAGTGAGTTTTTTCATGTGATCAAATAGCCATTCTTTGCACCTGTTTTGCTAAATTTACTTCAATTCATTCGTTTTTTCTTGCTGAGGTATCAGAAATCCAAAGAAATAAGCAAAAGCAAAAATTGAAGATGTCATTAATTATGGAGGGGGTTTTGAGTAGGATGTAAGAAATTGAGCTGGAAAGTCAAATAAGCTCTTCCAACACCTGCTAATATCTACAACCTGAACCAAGCGAAACCGGAAATTTTCACCAAAATTCATCATCAAAATACATCGTCCAAAAACGTTTTCATATGATCGAATATTGTTTGTATCAATCATCAATCACATTTTGTGTATATGGTATACAAGTAAACATAATCTGGATAATTAGAGAGTTTTTCGTTAAATGGCTTATATGTCCGGGACTGGGGGATCTCCCCCGACTATAAATGTTGTTACATGAATTGCAACACCTCAATCATGGTAAATTATTTTTACCACAGATTTTTTTCAGTGTAAATTTGAGAGCGAATGGAAATCCATTTTCGTAAATCTATATCCATAAAATCCAGATACTAAAATCGGGATTCAAACTCAAACCAAAATCTATAATTGAATTCAAATTCCGAACTAAATCCAACACTAAGACTTAAAAGTTGGGAACCCCTAACGATGCCATTCGTGTCGTCGATAAGAAAGGTACATTTCGAATGACTCCTATTTTCCACCAATTCGGTCCACCCCAGATATACTCACAGCGCGATCCGAATCCAAAGTGTTGCACTGATCTCCTTTGTAGCATTGTTGCCCACTTTCGATCGCTTTTTGGCGCCCTTCAAAAAAACCGCACCTTGCGTCGTCGTCGTCGTCGTCGGGTCGGTGCGCTCGAACGATTTTCGACGGAGGTCTGATTGTTTTGCCCCAGTGAAGGCAATATTCGGTAACATCAAGCAGAGCACATCAACGCAGATCGCTCGGCGCGGGCGCAGCAATGCAATGAATGGACGATCGGAGATGTTTGAACAGGTGAATGGAGACTTTCCTCCGAGCGCAGCCTCAGCCTGCAAACAATTCTGGGAAGTTTGTTTTATTTATTGCACCACTTGCACAACGCAAGTGGGGGTGGTTGGGATGGGTGAGAGCTCACGTGTGCACCGTTTCTTGGCGATGCAGTTCTTCAATGGCAATGACCTGGCGGTCCACGAAGTCGCTATAGTCGCAAGTCACACTAATTGCTTGTTTTCCACTAAAACAATGGGCTGCACCTTTCGACTGAAGTTAGCATCCATCTATGGTACAAAACGATACTGCACTCGATTTATGGACCCCGCAATTAACGATCCATTCATTGAAGTACACTTGAACTACAAATCACTAATTGCAATGACACTTGTTTTCCCATGCAGGTCTCCTGGTCAGGTGCACACGTGAGGAACCCGCTTCACCTGTCACTTGGACAATTCCAACGATGTCACTGAGCTGCCACTCAGGATCTTGTTCACCACCTGTCTCGGTGGACTATCCGATCACGAGAGAAACTTCGATTGGTTCCACGCGCCTGGTTCGAAAGTTCAGGCTGACGGGGCGACGCGTTTTCCGATGCTCACTGGCGCGAGATCAACGGTAGACTACCACACCGCATGGATGATTGGTGGTGGCGCATGCACCAGTTTCAGCCAAGCGAGTCGGTAAACTCACTCTGCTGGATTGCCTGACGGAAAATGATCTCGGCTGCTTCTTCTGGTTTCGAAGGTATGCTGTAGGTCGAATTGCGATGCGACAAGCCGTTGGACAACGCACAGTGGCGGATATTCGAGCGGAGGCCGGACTGAAAGCTAACGGAGTGTTTGCGTATGTTGGAGATTTCTTTACGAAAGGCGATGGAGGCAGAAGAAGAAAACAACTATTTTTTCCGGACTAAAGTAAAGCAATAAAAAGAAACAGGCGACTCAATAGGAAATTGCGAAAAATAGAAACAGAAATCAATCGCATATCAGTCGAGATGCTCAAGGTTGACCCCAGGTCATTTGCCAAGCCATTGATATACACTATAGTGTGAGAGAAATTGCAGAAATCTGCTATCTCTACCACAAACAAATTATTTCTATATTTTTTTATTAAGTTTTCCATGTACTTAGGCCTAATTGATTTGTTGATTGAAAAAAAAGCAACAGCAAAAAAACTCGATAAAACTCAGATATCCGGCAACTCTGCAGTGCATTGCTTGTGGCTGTACTGACGATTCGAGGCTGATTATGCGGTGCTCGACGAAAAATGTGTCTTTGGTGCCTTCTGTGGGCATAGAGTGTGAAGCTGTTACTTTTACACTCTTCCACCTTCGGTGATATTTCGGGTACATGATTTGTTTCGATTTATTGAGGGCAACTGTGTTCGAATTTTGTTTGAAATTTTCCTGAACAGACGATTTTCTTGATCTTGATTAAGGCGATCATAAAGTATGCTCGTACTGGTCATGAGCATTGGTGTAACTAGTCTCAGGGTGTCCATTCAAAATAGATTTTAGATTAGTTAAAGGAACTGATATTAAAAATATCACATTAGCGGATTAAAAAAGGAAATCATTTAATTTTTATGTTCATTTCATTGGAGGGAGGACTAGGAGGCTCTTAGACCCGTTCAGTTTGAATCAATCCCATTTTTGACACATTTGAACCCGAAGGAATTATATTCCACAAGAAACTATTTCAATACAGTAGACTTTCGATAACTACAAGTAATTTAACTGAAATGCTTTTCTTCTTCTTCTTCTTCTTCTAACTTCTAAACTTCAAAACAATCGATCTTAGTACGTTTTAGAAAATAACTTTCAATTTGCAATCTATTTAAAATTTCAAATTTTCAGATTTAGTTTTTTTTTCAAAAAAAAAATGATCCAATTGAATAATCTCTGGAATCTATTCATCACTGCCGATTTTTCACTGCATATGTATACATATGCCCTCGGATATGTTATCTTAACTTATTTTCAACTCTAATACTATGGGCAGACATACCGTTGTAAATGCGTTGTACGCCTCAAATTGTATGTCTGTCACCATTTACAACGCTAGAACCACGGAAGCAACGCGATACCTGCGTGGTTTCTGTACCATCATCGTAAAGCGTTGTATGTCTCTCCATCCACAACGATGAAATCGAATAGGAATTATGCGCTACAACCGTTGTACCCGTACCAACCTCGATGTGCGTTGTGCCAGCGTTGTTCTAATTGAATTTCGCATTTTCAGAAGAATAAAAGCTTTCTTTCTCATTTGATTACTGTTGGTTAGATTACAGATACAAATTTGATTTATTGGATTTTAAAATATTTATACAAGTTTATTTTGAAAATGTTCGAATCGCGTATATATTTATTTATATATCAAACAAACTGGCATATATGTATTCATACACATATGTGCTAATGAGGAGTTTTGCACTCGTTTCAAAGATAAACAAAAACAAGAAAACTTATATACACAGGATTTTGTTTTTACACGATTTTTTTTCGCTCGTTTTTTTGATCTTGTGACTTTAATTTACCTCCAAAATCTTCGCAACATGTTTCAAAAAATCCAGAATAAATCAAAGAAATATGCGTTAAACATTTAGGATGAGTGGAAAATTGAGAAAATGTAAATCGTGTAAAAAAAGAATCCAGTGTACCATATTATAAGTGGAAGATTTTTTATCTATAATACAAATTAATGGCTATGTATATTCAAGAAGAGAAAAATAAAAACACAAGAAATATGGACGATTTAAATAGCCTGAGTTTTACTGACTTTCCAGACCATTCCTAAGAAAATTCCATGCATGAAAATATGATGAATCCAAAATATAGAAAGTATTGTGGATTTACTTGACCAATGGATTCGAAGGTCGGTTCACTTGCCTATTTCAAACGTTCCCTTTTCCAGCAAGGTTAGCAAAATTCAATAAATCAAGACAAAATTTTCAAAACGACTTATCTGCTTTTGTAAACAAAGATTCAAACGACGATTTGACGAATCTGATAGCTCTCCCACGCAAACCAACACCACCAATAGGTAGGTGAAGGTTTCCGCTACCTGTTGATGGTGTTTGTTTGCGTGGGAGAGCTATCAGATTCGTCAAATCGTCGTTTGAATCTTTGTTTACAAAAGCAGATAAGTCGTTTTGAAAATTTTGTCTTGAAATGTTTGGTAGATTACTTTGTTTTTTGCTCCTTGTCTATCAAAACAGATGTCAAAACATCGGAAAAAGAAATAGAAGTCCGAGGGAAACAGCAAAGAGCACGTGGCAGACTTGTCAGTTTTAACAGATTTTATTATGAAGACGGGTGTGAAGGTAAAAACGGCGATTTCAACGACCGTTCAAGGAGCGACTATTTTGAACGGTCGGGTCCAATAGAGAAAACCACGTACAATATCATTGCTTACAGAAATATATTTCCAATTTTTCATTTTCTTTTGTAAAGCGGTCATAGAATCGAGACATATTTTTAACTCAAGCATGTACTATCAAGGACGGAAATCTTCGTTTTATTATCAGTTGCATCGATGCTCAGTAGGCAGCTTCGTTATTGATTCGTGTTTGTTTTGATCAGACGCTCGACAATGCAGGCACGAACATCTCGCAGCATGCTGTCAAACTTCCATACCAAACTTACCACCCGATCCTCAATAGCCGATTGATAATCGAGCGTAAAAAATGAATATCTACCGGGGCTGAAATGAATATTTTGAATTGCGGTTGATTTGCACCGATAAATGATGATTATTTTACTGTATATACTAAACAGATGCATATATTTTAGGAATCTAACTTCAAAATGTTAAATCCATGCACCGCAGTATGAAATGATATTCATATTTTGAGATTTCAAATTGATAATCAATGTGCCAAGCTGAAGATTCATTTTGACACCGCACACAACAACGCTGACACCGAAAGTCGACGCTTGCTGCTGTTCGTGCACATGCCGTCCTTTTCATTCGCGCATTCGAATTCGGGAAGGACTAGCAACTTGATTGTGTGTTGGATATCAGCTGTTTGAGTGTAGTTGAAATGACTTTTTCTGTCCCTGTGTACTATTAGTACTCATACTCATGAACACTATTGGAACTCATGAAATTCCTGAATTTTCAAAATAATTCTTTGCATGGAATGGAAAATGGAATGTTAAAATAACTGGAACGAGACATAAAAGGTCCCAGTCCCTCTCAAGCATCCACAATGTAAGTTGGACTGAAAATCAATAAAGATTTTGTATATCCTGACATAACGATCCTTGGAAGTTTGAATCCTCGAAGTTATCCTGAGTTAAGGTAAGCTATATAGCAAGAAGAATTTGTAGAATGCCGGAAGTAATTCTGGACTTCCCTTGAAGGTTAATGTACATTAATCACATCCATTAATAAACACGATGATAAAGTTAAAAAAAAAATCACATGTTTAAACATTGTCTTCCTATACTGTTATGGACTTTTTAGAATTATTATCAATATTGGAATTTGAGAAACAGGAATATAAACATTTTTCAAAGAAATTCATGGAGTTTCGTAAACAATATACTAGACAAATTCATTGAGAACTCCTGCAAAAAAACTATCGAGAGAGCACTCGTAAAGTTTTATGGGATCGTTGAAGACATTGAATAAGAAACTTTTGAATAAACTCCACAAATATTCCGTGAAGATTGTGTAAAAATCATTAACGTGAAAAATTGTAAATTGAAATAAATTCTGCCAACACCTGCTCTATAATATTTTTTAGACTCTCTCTCTCCAGTACTTGGATATCTCGATCTAGAATACGTATAATTATAATATGACAAGCGCAATGCTTTTAAAAGAAACAAATAATACATTGGACCAAACTCTGTGTCTTGGTGATTGATCCGTTGCATGAATTCGTAAATTAAATTTTCTCCAAATTTTTGTTAAAATTAAGATAGGTTTCTATACTTCCTGCTCCGCTTGATCAATAATTGTTTTTTTTTTATGTTACTCTGAATTGCATTCGGCATTATTAAACTTTTGTTCGAACATTCACTAAAATAATTACCCATATTCTTGTTTACGTACGCACGTGCTTTCGAACGAACGTTGAAGCGCATTCTCGTTTACGCCAGCAAAATCAAATGGAGAAACCGTTCGAATGAATCATATTCGTTCGTAAGTATCGTTCGTCCGTAAACAAAAATAAGTATGAATAATAGAACATCAAACCGAAATCAAATATCTTTTGAATGACTTGGAGGGGTTATACATGTATTACGTAAGCGATTTTTTGTGCTTTCTACTCGAGACGAGCCAGCCCAGGGCTGAAAGTCTCGCTAATAAAGACAAAAAAAGCTTTCTACAGTATTCCCTTTGGAAAAAAAATCATGTGTTCTATTTCATTTGGATCGTTGGAAAATGTTAGCTCTGACGTGGTTATTTTTGCGTAAAGTACTTTTTAAACCTTCCCAAACACAATTGAGATTATTCAGCCCAGTGTTGAGAAATATCATTTCAGTGCCATAGGATTGGATTACTAGTAACTATATTTTAATTTGTTTTATAATTTTACATAGGACTAGCTTTTAAGTAACTTTATTTTAAAGATTCTATGATGTTGATGAAGCTAAAACGCTTGAAGGATCCTATACCGTTGTCTAACAAATTTTGGTTTGAACATAAAGTGTAGGACACAAGAACGTAATTCCAAAAATTTCACAAAGAGTAATATTCCGTCTGACCAACTTAGGATCATTGAAGTTTTTCAGGTTCATGAAAATTCCGAATTGGAAATAGCTTTTGGAAAAAGCTATAAATAAAATATTCTCATAATACCTAAATTACATTTCTCAACACTGCTCAGATCCAGAATGTTCGATTGATGGAAGAAAATCAATTCACGCTGGAGAGAGGAAGAGTGTATCTTCAATTTTCAATAGTAAAAACAGAAGCAGCCATATTAAATATGGCCGCCATCTTGGATTTTTTTAAAACTATTTTTCCGCCAGGTTTGCAACCACCGATTTTGAATAATAATACATCGATCGAAAGCTTAGCTTATATTACGCATTGTGTCCAAAAATCTCAGGTGTATGTTCTTGCTATCAAAAGTTATGTACTATTTACCAATACCAAAATGTTTGAATTATTTAAAACAATAACTTGAATTCGGCTCCGTTATGCTCAAAACTTTTGAGCCTTTCAAATAAAATACTGTTGTAGATATGCTTTTCATTTTTGAAACATATTCGGCTTAGAACAGTGTATGAAATCAAGGAACTTACTTCGTAGTACCATATTAACCATAAAAATTATGTTCGTTGGTCAGATGGCCCTTCAAAAAATAATTTGGTAAATCATACATAACTTTTGATAGAAAAAACATACACCTGAGATTTTTGGACACAAAGCACAATTTAAGCTAAGCTTTCCATCGATGTATTAATATTCAAAATCGGTGGTTGCGAACCTAACGGAAAAATAGTTTATGGCGGCTAAATATAATACTGCTGTTTCTATTTTTACTATTGCAAATTGAAGATACACTCTTCCTCTTTCCAACGATATGCTGATCTCTACGATCGGTTGAGAAATGTTGGATTTATGATAGTTTTAGTGAGTCAAAAATTGACAAAAATCGAGGGGTCGATTAAAATGATTTCGTGTATTATTTCTGAAGAATTTAACTCGGATCTTTAATATACTCGCCGAAAGCTTTCGAAAGAATATAAATTTAGGCATTTTTAAGAACCTCGTGTAAATAGTGGCCCGGTTTCAGCGAGAATTACTCCGATGCATTTACAATGAAGCTTATATAAAAGCAAAATTTCTAGAGGAACTTTTGTCGGAATTTTCTGTCGAAATTCTATGAAGAAGTTTCGAAGATATTCATAAGCAATCTCCCGAGAAGCTCCTGAGTGAATTCCCGGAGAAATTCCATGAGGGAGTCTGGGAAGGTGTTTCTGGGTAAATTCCTGGACAATTCTCGGAGGAATCTGAAAGAATTTTCCTTAGAATTATCAAAAGACCTGATAAAATTTCCGAAAGAATCCTTGGGGCATTTTTACGGAGAGTTTTTGATTTTTTTGGGATGGCATTCCAAAGGAATTTCAGGAGGAATTTCTTGAAAATCTTTTGAAACATTCCTAGAGAAAATTCTGAAGGGTTTCATTAAGAAGGTATTTCTGAATGTATTGCTGGAGGAATTTTCCAAAGGAATTCTTGAAGGATATCCGGATAAACTCCTGGATTAGTTTTGGTGTGCCGCTCAAAGCGCACAAGCTCAAGTCCTGGTGTTAGGTGGGACGCTAAACAGACTTGTCACGACGGCCATCCAACGAAATACGAGGTTTGTGCAGGCCCAATAAGTCGCATTTAAAAACAACCATTACGAACGACATAGAAGATAATACGACTCGATACCCTAGGCAACGAATAAAGGATCACGATTGGAAGCTTAGTCGGCCCTTTGCACCACTGGAGGTGTACAGGATCCATAAGTAAGTAAGCAAATTGGAAGCTTAAAACATGGAACTGTAAGTCACTAGGCTTCGCAGGTTGAAACAGGATAATTTACGATGAATTACATCCCCGCAACTTCGAAGTGGTAGCGCTGCAGGAAATCTGTTGGACAGGACAGAAAGTGTGGAAAAGCGGCCATCGGCCATCTACCAAAGCTGTAATACCACCAACGAGCTGGGAATGGGTGGCAGCCAATCAACGCAAGGATGTGCAAGCAGAGGATAAAAGGCCGTTTCTTCAACTACAGCATCATCAACATGTACTGCCCACACGAAGGGAGACCTAACGATGGGAAAGAAGCGTTCTATGCACAGCTGGAGCCGACATACGATGGATGCCCACTGCGGGATGTCAAAATCGTCATCGGCGACATGAACGCTCAGGTAGGAAGGGAGAAAATGTATAGATCGGTCATCGGACCGGATAGTCGGCACACCGTACCGAATGCCAACGGCCAACGTTGCTTAAACTTCGCAGCCTCCCGCAGAATGATAGTCCGAAGCACCTTCTTTCCCCGCAAAAATATCCCCAAGGCCACATGGAGATCACCTAACCAAGAAACGGAAAACCAAATCAACCACGTTCTAATCGACGGTAAATTCTTCTCCGACATCACTTACCGCAGTGCGAATATTGAATCCGACCACTACCTCGTTGCAGTATGCCTGCGCTCAAAACTCTCGACGGTGTACAACACGCATTAGGTGGGTACAATATTGATAGACTAACCCAATAATACTACGCGCAGCCGCTGGAAGTGGCATTCCCAACGGAAGAGCAGCTAGGCGCAGCGTCTCTTAAAGATGGCTGGAGAGATATTCCGCCCTTGGAAGCACCGCAACCGCTGCACTAGGAACGGTGCCCCCGGAACAGAGAAACAACTGGTATGACGGCGAATGTGAGCAGTTAGTTGAGGAGAAGAATGCAGCATGGGCGAGATGGCTGCAACACCGCACGAGGGCGAACGAGGCACGATAAAAACGGGCGCGGAACAGACAAAACTCGATTTTTCGGAGGAAAAAGCGCCATCAGGAAGATCGAGACCGTGAAGAGACGGAGCAACTGTACCGCGCTAATAACGCAAGAAAGTTCTATGAAAAGTTAAACCATTCACGTAAGGGCCACGTGCACAGTCCGATATGTGTTAGGACATAAACGGGAACCTTCTTATGAACGAGCGTGAGGTGTTGTCGAGTCCCTTCGAAACGCGCAGAGGGTTACGGTAAGGTGATGGTCTTTCGTGTCTGCTTTTCAACATCGCATTGGAGGTAGTAACAAGAAGGGCAGGGATTGGATTCTCACGAAGTCCGTCTAGTTATTTGGTTTCACCAACGGATTGGACTATATTCATCAACATGTCAGAGACGGAGACGAAGTACATTCTGGGAAGAGGCTCGAGAGAGAACATCGCAATCCACCCACCACGAGTTGGTGGTGGTGGTGGTGATGGTGGTAACGAAATCGTGGTGGTTGAAGAAATCGTGTACTTTGGTTCACTGGTGAGGTGACCTCCGATGACGATACCAGCAGGGAAATTCGGAGACGCTTCATGGCAGGAAATCGTAGTACTTTGTACTCAGCAAAACGCTCCGATCGAAAAGAGTTCGCCGCCGTACCAAACGGACAGAACGCTTATTAGACCGGTAGTTCTCTACGGACACGAGACCTGGACGATGCTCGGACCAACGCGCAACGCGCACTGGTAGTTTTCGAAAGGAAAGTTCTGCGTACCATCTATGGTAGGGTACGAATGGCGGACGGTACGTGGAGGAGGCGAATGAACGACGTGTTGCATCAGCTGTTGGGAGAACCAACCATCGTTCACATCGCCAGTATGTCGGACAGTAATCTGGTCAAAATTTTAAACCTATAGCATAATGAACTACGGGAACAGTTTGAAGACGAAAGTTTTATCTCCCATATTTATGTAATATCTACTTGATTTGAAAGCATCAGAGTAAGCTTAATATGAACAACAACGGAGAGCCATCAAAATATCAATCAAAGCAATCGTGGTACTTCGCCAGCAGTGCAGTGTAGTCAAAGACATATGGTCATCCATCACAGACTGGAGTGACAGCAAACTTCCACTTGCCTATCAGCATGATAATCTCTACAATTCCCATCAGTATCCGAGAAAGATTCTCATCAGAATCCGAGTGGAATTTCCTAACAATCCAAGAAGAATTCTCATTGGAATCTTTAAGAATTCCTTTCAGAATCATCTAAGTATTCCAACTGGAATCCAAAAGAATTCACACTGTATTCCTTTCGGTTTCTTTGAGAGATACCCTTGATAATTTATGGGGGATATACCTTCATAATTCATAGAGGATTTGTTTCAGAATCTCTCGTTGATTTGCTTCGGAGCCGTTCGGAGATTTGCTTTGGAATCCTTCGACGAATTGCTTTGGAATCATTCGACGATTCACTTCGGAATACATAGTCGTTTTGCTTCGGAATTCCTTGAAGATTTAGTTCGGACTCCCTTGGCGATTTACTTCGGAATCCCTTGACGAATTGCTTCGGAATCATTCCACGATTTGCTTGGAAATCCTTCGATGATTTGCTTCAACATTCCTGGAGGATTCCATTCGGCTTCCCTGAAGGATTAATTCGAAGTCCATCCTGACGGGATGCTTCGGAATTCTTCTATGATTTGCTTCTACATACATGTAACATTGCCTACAAAATCCCTAAAACATTAATATTGGAAGTCATGGAGGATTTCCGACGAAATCTCTGAAACATAACCGTTGGAACTCCTGAAACATTCAAGCCGAAATTCCTCGAAGATTCCATTCGGAAACTCTAGAAGATTCTCATTGTCGGAATTCCTGTTTAAATTCTTGGAATATTTCCAAAGAAATTACTGGAGCATTGAGAAGATTCTCATTGGAATCCCTGGAACATTCCAGTCGGAATCCCTGCAATATTCCCGTTGGAATACCTGAAATATTCCCATCTGAATTCCTGGAAGATTTTTGAATCCCAGATATATTTCCGTCGGAATCCTTGGAACATTCCTGTTCAAATTCTTGGAATATTCCCAAAGGAATTTGTGGAGCATGGAGGAGAAGATTCTCATTGGAATCCCTGAAACATTCCAGTCGGAATCCCTGCAATATTCCCGTTGGAATTCCTGAAATATTCCCGTCTGAATTCCTGGAAGATTTCTGTCGACATCCCGGGAGGATTAGGAATTCCTGGAAAATTCCTGTCGAAATCCCTGGGGAATTGCCTTCAAAATCCCTGGAGGTTCCCTTCGATTTGCTTGGAGGATTCCCGTTGAAATCTCTGAGATTCTCGTTCTTCTTCTTCTTCTTCTATGGCTGTACATTCCAACTGGAACTTGGCAGGCTTTCCAACTTAGTATTCTATTAGTATTTCCTCAGTTACTAATTGGAAACTTTTCTATTTAATGATTTTGTGTGTGTTACTTCTACGTGAAGTTTAACGATTTACAATGATATGGAAATGCTTAGAAAACTTAGACGTACATGTTCATGATAGAATTAGAGGCGAAAGTATAGAATTGATAGTTCCGTTAGGATACGGCAGGCATGAAGAATGTTTTTATAGAAGTCGATTTGAAAGCGAGCGGAGGGCAATATTTGTGATGGCCAGAGATGCATCTGAACACGAGAACGCGTGTTCGTGTTCAAAACATTCTGAACACTGCACACTGTTCAAGAGCACTTAGAGCACCTACCTTAGCAACTTGTATCCTAGGAAAACAAATGCAAGCAACAATTTTGTCGTTTTAGCAATCATCGGTGAACAAACACACTTCGATACTGTGGACTACAACAGAAAGCACGTGTTTTAGAAAAGATAATAAATTTGGACGAGTGCGATTGATCCGCAATTGCATTACGTGGCTGGAACACATTGGCGTAAATAAAAGGGGCCTAAACCCACTTGTGACCCCACCAGAAAATTTGAAAATGGATTTCCAAAATAGTAAATTTTTATATACCACTAACATATTTTCTCATTTCTCATTGCATCATTTTTTTGGCAAAGTATCGAACTTGTCGTTGCAAAATGTCAAGTCCAAGTAGATTTTTCAGATTTCTAATGCAATTCACTGTCCTTGTTAATTGCAAGGACTTTGTTTAACTAATTTTATTTGCTAATTATTTAATACATCCATTAATCTCTTAGACTAAGTGTTCCGTGTTTTGTTAACACTATAATCCTTATTTGCTATGTTACATTTTTAGTTATCTTCTGGTCTGTGTTCGTATCCGCATAACTCGAAAACGGCTGGTTGGATTTTCTTCATTCCTTCAGCAGTTGCGTTCGATTTAGTTCGATTTGATATTTCTTGACTCGAAAATCATTCGTAAAGTTGATTAAATCGTGAAAAGCTCAAATGAAGACTTGTATGGTAATTTCGCATGGGCGGATCACAACGCGCATTTTCGCCAGGACAACGTCTGCCGGGTCAACTAGTTATTACATTCGCCTCTCCACATCTCGATATTGAAGGGACCATCGAGATAGGGAGAGATCGAGGAATGGAAGGAAAATTGAAATGGGTACTAGATCAAAAAAAGATCGTTGCTGTGCAAAACGACAACAAAACAAATGTCATTTCTTATTGTTGATGTGTTTGTTATTGTCCTAAGATGGTCTAGTAGCCTAAAAATTTGAACACATCGACATAAGGAGAGTGAATTCTGAACAAAATATGATCAGAACACATCGAGATAGAGAGATATCGAGATAGGGAGGCTATCGAGATGTAGAAAGACAAAATGTATGTAGATTGAAGGGACCGAGGAAACCATCGACATAGGGAGAGATATCGAGATATAGAACATCGAGATGTAGAGAGTCGACTGTAATACATTTCAATTGGATCACGCTGCTCTAGGACGAACTTTATGAATCGGTCATTTTTATAATTGTTTCCGATTTTCCGGAAGGCCGTCTCTTTTTATTCCAAGGGAGAATGCATTTACGCACGACCCAGCACACGTGCTTAGTAGCTGCCAAGTTACCACACGGAAGTGTACAGGAGTGTCGGCTGACTTGGGTGCTCGCCTCAGACGGAAGGCCGTCTGTTGGCCATTGTCGGGAACGGTTTAGAGCCCCGGTTCTCAACCGGTGATACCTTTGCTGGACCCAGGGGATACCTGTAGGACAAAAGGTCGAAAAAACCAAACAACGAAGGCACAAAATTTGAAAATCTTCAATGTAATCTATATGATCAAGGAAAGATAATGTATATGCTTCCAAAAATCTAGAATCAAAAGGTTGGGAAACCCCCATTTCAGAGGCTTAAAGGATTTTTTTTTTCGAAAAGTCGAATAACTACGTTCCAAGAGTCTCAGAAGCCTTCTTTCAAAAGGCCATTCAAGAGGTTTCGATGTCTCCTTTCAAGAGGCTCAAAAGTTTTCTTTCGAGAAGCTCAAAAGCTTACTTTTAAAAGCTTTTGAAGTCTTTTTTTCAAGAGGCTCGGAAGCTGCTTTTTGATACCCTCAGAAGCCTCCAATCAAGAGGCTCGGAAGCCTCTTTTCGAGAGACTCGGAAGCCACATTTCAAGAGGCGCAGAAGCCAATTTTAAAGATGCTCGCTCAGTCAGAGGCCACCTTTCAGGAGGCTCGGAAATCTACAAGAGGTTCGTAAGCCTCCTTTCAATAGGCTCGGAAGCCTTCTTTCAAGAGGCTCAGAAGCCTCCTTTCCAGACCCTTAGAGGCCTTCTTTCAAATGTATCAGAGGCCTTATTTCAAGAGGCTCTGGAGCCCCTTTCAAGAAGTTTGGTCCCATTTCAAGAGACTCATAAGCCTCTTCTTTAAAAGCTTGGAAGCTTCCTTCTAAAATTCTGAGAATCCTACTTTTAAGAGGCTCGGAAGCACTCTTTCAAGAAGGTCAAAGACCTCTTTTCAAGAGGCCCGAAAGCCTCAATTCAAGATGTTCGGAAGCCTTCTATCAAAAGGCTCCGAAGCATCCTTTCAAGAGGGTCGAGAGCCTACTTCCAAGAGGATCGAAAGCCTCCATCAAGAGGATTAGAGGCATCCTTCCGAATGGTTCAAAGGCCTCCTTTCAAGAGGTTCGGAAGCCTTCTTTTAAGAGTCTCAGAAGCCTTCTTTCAAGAGTCTTGGAAGTTCCTTTCAAGAGGCTCGGAAGTCGAATTAATAAATGATTAATTATAGGTCACTTTTTCTCTGCATCTGCGCTTTCTATTGAATCGTTTTTGATATGTCAATCGATAAAGAACTAATTTTGTGAGGAATACATATTGGTTTGGTGTAAATTGGTTATCTGACTGAAAAGATATCTCACTTAGAGATGAGCCAGCCTCGGGCTGAAAATCTCTCTAATAAAGACAAAAAAAAACAACTCACTTTTACTCAATGTGCTGTACTTTTTACAATAGTGCGAGTCCCGGAAGGTCAAACCCTACACACTTAAATTATTTTGTAGACCTCGGCAAAAATTTTGCCGAGATTCCAACAGCCGACAGTTCGGTAACATGTTTTACTGAAATCCGGTAATTCCTTTACCGAAATTTCGTCAATATTTTGCCGAACTTCGGCAAAGTTGATTTTTTGCCGAGATCTCGGTAACGATTACCGATGACTCGGTAAAGTTTACCGAAATCTCGGTAAAAATTTTACCGAAATTCGTCGAAATAATTACCAATATCTCGGCTGTTGGATTCTCGGCAATCGGTAAACTTAGAATTTTAAGTGTGTAGTAACATTTTGGTTTTATGCTGGTTTTACAACACTCTTGAAGAGTAAATTACGGTCTTCAAGAGCGTTATAAAACTTAAAATGGTACTTGGGAAGAGAGTTAAAGCCTGTCCATGATAAAATTACAACAAACTAAAATCGACGATATTTATGCAATAACTGTGTAGGGTGGTCGGTTGCCGGCACTAGTCGGTTGTCGGTACCGTCGTAACTTTTGACAGAACATATGTGGTCATTCTGACATTTGCCATACGTGTTCTATGTAAGCATGATCTTGTTGTGTCCATTTCCGAAGCATATAGAAGTCTTTGTTTCGTTTGACAGAGAAAACACTTTTTTGTCAAATGAAAACCCACTCCAAAGTTTTTTTTAATTATTTGCTAGTGTTATAAACCGAAGTAAAACGATAGAAATGGTGAGCGTATTTACAAAGCAAATTTACTCTATTTTGTGATTTATAATTGAATGCCACCGTAGCGGTCGTAATATAACTATTATTTTCACTTTTCAAAAGCGTTACTTATTTCGGTTGTCGGCACCCCGGTGATTATCAAGGGAAATCATCAGTTTATTGCCTAATTTCAGGCTATAAGCCAAGTTGATAGCAAAACTAACAATTTTTAAAATCTTGATTTAATGTGTATAATGTACTTAAATGAAATAAATTTCATTGCTTTTGACACAATAAATCTTGATTTTTCCAGCCACAACGCTCCCACTTCATAGTTTTTCATTTTGACCGACTACCTTTTTCGAAATGGCATAAAATCAACGCTTAACAAAATTGTTAATAAAAATTTTCCAAAATAAAACAAATCTCTCCACCAGTTATTAGCTTATGCCTTGTTAGGTCATACTGGCGCCTGCCACGTCAGAATGCAAGTCAATGTAGGGAAGGGGGAGGAAATGATGATGTAATCACTCACCCACTGCAAGCCGAATATACCTCTGCACTTGCCACGAGTTCATACGGAATTTATTGGAATTTTGGGTTAGGTTCGAGATGCAGAGGTTCGTCTTGGTTAACGAGCTGCCAAATTTGATAGATAGGAGAAAGCAACTGATGGAATTTCTAATTGGTTGTAGGAAACGAGTTTTTTAGTTCATTTCCAATTTTAACAGTTACTTCTAGAATAGACAAGTTGAAGGTATAGGATAGAAATGGAAACGGTATGAAAGCCCATTTCCAGTTCTAGCGATTGCTAGAATATGAGAAATATAGAGAAAGATACAAAGTAGGAGAATGGAACGGACCTGGGATTGAACCCACGACCTCCTGCGTATGAGGCAGAAGCAGTAGCCATGTGACTACCGAGCCCGTTACATTTGTAAACAAAAATTTCTATTGACAAAGTTTTCAACAAAACAATTTCTCAGGAAAAAAGAGCGTGGATTAGAAGAAAACGAAATAAATATAGGAAATTTTCGATGAACAAAACATAAAAAAGTGAATCTGATTGGATTAACGCTCAATATTCCACAGACGCCTCTGCTGCGAATGGGTCGTTTTAATTTAAATTGCACTTGTTGGATCGACTGGCCCGAACATGTTTTGATCATCTGGGTCTAGTTAGCCCATACTTTTTTCCGCTGTGTATCCGAATGGGGCCCCAAAGAAAACCAAAACAAAAACCTCCGGCGCTCGTTTGGCCATTTACGATACAGCAACGTGTAGCGCACTCTTCAGCCTTACTATAGTAGCTTATGCTGCTACACGAGATCTGGTGAGAGTAATCTCACGGGTCGAGTGGGGGCTTGCTGCTGCATGCCAGATTTACATCCACAAACTGGTTGTCGGCCTGTGCATCCAGGACTTTGATTACGATGGAAGATCGTTTACCGGGTGACACGGATAGCTTTCCATTTACTATCCCCGTTGCTGCATCCGTCAAAATTGATACTTGCCTTGTCATGCGGTTACCCAATTAATGGCTTCATTATCATTTTATTTTTTTATGGGCCTCAACTGATGGCTGGCACCCAGATTTAATCGATTTATCGCGTGACACAGACTCTATCAATGTTATGAAATTATCCAATTCAGGAAGACTACTTTAAAGGGTCGAATTCATGCATCTGCTATGCACGGGTTTAAACCCTGGGAGTCCGTCAACAGAGTGGTAAGTGCTCTCATAGATGGGTATCGCAGCATAAAAACTAACAAGTTTACAACAGTGCGCGACCATACCAGGTAATTATTAATAAATACCAGAACATGGTTATTTTCTTTGCGTAGTTCGCTGACTGCGCCACTTCCTTCGCATCCGCTGCCTGCTTTGGATATGGCCACTTGGCTTGGCAGACTCTTGTTCTCCGATCGATGATTGGCGTCAAATGGTTATTTACATTAGCGGATCAGCACCACCACACCGGTTCATTCAGCATGCTGCCGTACAAGTCGATGATTAACGAGCTCTTTCTTTCGCAAGCTCGACCGCAACTATTCGTAGTGAAGTGACCCAATTGGTCTGGACAGGTGTAGATGGTGGATAGGAGACGCGCGTATTTCGCTCATTCAAGCGCATAGTGCATCCAGTGATGCTTCAATAAGCAAAAGTGGTGCTTTATGGTAGTCCGTTAGCAAGATGTAAAACAAATTGCTGTTTGAATTTCTTGATAAATCTTTGCTTATCTAATATTAAAAATTAATTCATTAATTTAGTAGCGCGAAATCCGAATGGAAATTGTTTTTGCAGTTTTCAACTAGAAATTGTAATAGATTTCAATTTGAATTCATGAAGTTTTCTCAGCACGCAATTGCGTCTAGACGAATTTCTTGAGATTTGACCAGTTAAAAAAAATCAAGCATTGTGAGCGTAAATTTTGGACCACCCTTATGTGCATACAAATAAATTTATCACGATTTTTTTTCACTGTGTATATAATTTAACTATTTATTAGTTACAATATTATTAATATCATGTATAAAGGACTCGAACTCAAAACAGTATTTCATTAATTAATTTTAAAAAATGCACAAGAAAGATAAAATAGGTATCAAGGTAGGTGAGCTCACTTGGGATGATGATGGAGTGATTACCACTTTACGATCGTAAGCGCCAAAGTATTTCATTCTGAGATGAATTGCACTACTTTTCTATTTTATGACACACAAGTGCTGTCGAAGTGATGCTAAACTCGAACGATCGTTTTTTTGCAATCACCATCGCTGATTGAGGGTAATAATCGAGCCAGGTTGTAAAGATATGCAAATGCGAGGAATGTCCAATTAGCCGTAATAGTTCGTCAAATTACACGATGCCGGTGAAGGTAGAGGATGACCGCTTGGTTACTGGGTAACTTTGTTAGTGGCATCTTGAAAGTGAAACATGCTCGGTAACTCGTTGAGCCACAACGAGTTAGTTGGCAGCAACTTCAACCCTGCCATAACGTCGGTATGATACCGCTCGCTGACCTATATAAAAAGACAACAACATTGCTGGTGGTAGCCAGTTAGTTCAATGGTCGCGTGCGTCCATCCGTATGTGATACGCGTATCTAAGTAATGGGTATGAGTCGTCGCAATCAAACACTCATGTAGGTACGGCTGACGATGTCTAATGGCCACAGCTACTCTGGAAATGGATGGCTCTCTTGCCGTTTTCGATGGTGGATGTGGTTGGTGCTCTGCCCGATGCCCGAGTAGAAATTATGTTTGATGTATTATAGAATCTACAGTAGGGTGTTTGTAATAAACGGAATTGATTGTTTAGCAAAATATCTAAAAAAAACAAACTAATCCACCTAGCAGTGATGATGTCTTTCTCGTGCATTATAAAATATATTGAAAAAATAACCTTAGAAAGGTCAAAAAAGCTCTCTAGGGAAAAGATCACATTTTTTCGATCATTTTGCATGCTTTTGTATTGATTGAAATGCATTGCCAAAATTTTTAAGAATTTTTTTTTATTCTGATTTTTTTATCAAGCAAAATAATGATTTTTAATAATTCCAAAATGCAATGTCCGATAGAGCTAATTATCAAAAACAAACAATGGGACTGCAATCCCCGTCGAATACAACTTGTTGCGAGTAACTCGGATAATCATAAGTTCCAAAAAGTGTGTCTACATGACCTGTGCGCCGCCGCGCCACGCCGCCGAAATACAGCGTGTTGGAGTTAATTGGAATAGTACTAAACTAGTCTTATGACAGTTCATAAATGTTGTTAAGATGGCACTCGTCCAAATTCAATGTCAAATCTTAAATTAATAGGTTGGTTGATAATTTTGAGAGTTTGAATGAGGCTTTATCTAGTATAGCTAATAATACATAAATTGTTAAATTGATCTTTGGAATGCGTTAAGCCAAGACCTCATTCAGTCGGGCACCTAAACTTGCAGGTAACTCGGTAAATGGGTTTGTTGTGGTTCATAAGCTTTTGTGGGGCCTGGATACATGCCCAAAGCGTTCCCGTTCTTAAAAGATCTGGCATTGGTGCAGGTAAATTATTGCAGTTTCGAAACTTTAAGTTAAGTTGCACATTAGTAATTTTGACAATATTTATTTTTTTATTTATTTAAATCAACTTATTAAATCAGTTTTCTTTATTTTCAGATTTGTGTTATTAGGATTATAAGGCAAACTGATTTAGCAAAATATTTAAATCCCAACTGTAAATGCTTTACCGATTTTTTTGTTCTGACCCCCGAGTAAGTAATTTATATTTTGAAATCAATTCTGAATATTACAAAACCCCTTGCTGAGCATCAGCAAATCAAATATTGCTGTGCAAATATTACGAGCGCCTCTTTTTTTTTATTCACAGCTATTGTAACCCAGAACTGGGGCGTTGTCACCTCGCTGCCTAGTATTTATTCAAATTATTTAGTTAAAACGTCAAGTATTTTCAAACATTACGAAAATTTAATTTTATTTTATTGTCTTGAAATTATTTAATACTGTTTTGTAAAAGCCTTATTGTAAAATTCCTGAAATTTCTGAGAATATCGTTTAAACATTCATTTATGAATTCCTTCGAAAAATACTCCAGAAATTAGTTCGGAAATAAATCAAGAAATTTATTTGATAATTCCTCCGAAAAGTTTCTTTTAAAAAACCTTATAAGATTATTTAGAAATTAGGAATTTGGGTATTCCTTTGGAGATTCCTTACAAAATTTCTCCGAAAATTCCTTAAGAATTTTCATTACGGATTTCTTCAGAAAATCCTTTACGCATTTCTTTCGGAAATTGCTTAAGGAATGCTTTCGGATTTTGTTCCACGAATTCCTACATTCTCCTTCGGAGACTCCTTGAGGAATTCCTTTGGAAGTTTCTTTAGCAATTCCTGCGGAAATTTCTTAAGGAATTCCTTAAAAAATTCCATTCGTTTTTTTTTTGAGAATTTCTTCAGACATTTTTTGAGGATTTTTTCGGAAATTTTTCGTTTTTAAATTGTTCCGGCAATTAGGCCGATACAAATATTTAAAATCTATTTTGTCTCCCTCCTCCTCGGATTTTTTGCCAAAAAATAATATTTTGAGGGGGCAACAAAATAAAATTCGGACAATTTTGAGGATTTTCAAAACATTCTTTAACAAATCCGAGAAGTATTTTGATTTTTTTCATTTTAATATTTATTTTTTATTATTCCTCCTTTGACCTTTCGGAGACCAGTAGGACAAAATGTAAATTAAATATTTGTAACGGCCTTATTTCATGAATCGCTAAAAAACATCCGTCAAGATATCCATAAGGAATTCATTCAAAATTTGCCTAAGGAATTTCTTCAGAATTTCAATTCCTTTAAAACATTCTCCGGGAATTCTCCGGAACTTCCTGCGAAATTTCTTCAAAAATGCCTTCATCTTTCCGAAAGTATTTTAGTCTTTGTTGTTTATTTTCAGATTTTTTTTTGAAAACTCAGTAAGTAACATCGCAAACAACTTCATTTTCAGTAAATTTCAAAGGTTTTCCTGGGAGATCTACCGAAAAAAAAAATCTGGAGAAATCTCCGACGGAAATTTTGGAGGTTTTTCGAATAATCTTTTAAAGAAATCCGGGGATGAATATCCGAGGGAATTCTGGGCGGCATTTTTTTGATTATTTAAGAAATAAAATTCTGGAGGAGCTCCCAAATAAATTTTTGGTGGCGTCTTTGAAGAAATTTGTTTTGGGCTTAGTGCAGGAATTTCCAAATAAATTGTTGAAGACATTCCCAAAAGAGAACCTGAATGGATTTTCAAAAATAAATCCTAAAGTAACTTAAAACGAGTTTTTGAAGGTAAAATACTTCCCTAAAGAATTTCTAAAGGAATTTCCAGATAAATCCATAAAGGTATTTTTGAAGGAATTCTTAAAAGAAATTACGGAAAAATTCCCAATAGAATTTCAGAAAAAATGCCTACTGGTATTTCTGATGTAATTCCTAGATTTCTTCAAGAATTCCTTTGGAATTTTTGCCAGTAATTTATTCGCAATTTCCTCCAGAGATTCCTTTGAAAATTCGTCCAGGAATTCCCTAGGAATTTGTCTCAAAAAGATCTACAGAAGCTCCTCCGGAAACGAATTCCAGAAAGTTCTTCGGAAATTCTTTCGGATATTTCTTAAAATTTACCTCAGGAATTACGTCAGAATTTCCTACACGTATTCTTTTGTTTAAGAAAACCATAGCAAATTTGTTAAGGTTCGTTATTTTGGAAATTCCTTCAAAAGTGTCGTAGGAAATTGCTTTAGGAATTTCTTCATAAAATCCTTTAGGAATTCTTTCGTAACTCCCTTAGAAATTCTTTCGGATGTACCTTCCGAAAATCATTCGCAAATCGCTTTTGAAATATCGACGGAAAATATTTTAGAATTTCTCTAAAAGTACCTTCAGAAATTCATTTACAGATTCCTTCGGAAATATGTTTAGTCTTTGAAAGTTTGCTTAGGAATTTCTTCGGAAATTAATATAGAGGATTATTTTAGGAATTACTCCGGATTTTTTTTAGAAAAAAAAAAAGTTGAAATTTTTTAAGAAATTCCTCTATGGGTTCCTTAGCATTTCCCTCAGTAATTCTGTCTCAAACCTAGTAACATTTTGTTTTTATGCAGGTTTTATAACACTCTTGAAGAGTAAATTATGGTCTTCAAGAGCGATGTAGAACTCTAAATGTTACTTGGGAACATTCTTCATTTCTTTTGATTTTTTTCGGGAATCTCTTCAGAAATTCATTCAAAGAAATTTCTTCGGAAATTGCTTTTGGGAACCATTCGGAAATTCTTCTAGGAATTCCCTAGAACTTTTTTTCGAAATTTACTGAAAAGATTCTTTATTATTTTTCTGCGGGAATCCCTTCGGTTCCCTAATGTAAACTATTTTTTAAGTCGGTGCTTCCGGGCAAAATTATAAAATACCTATACATATAATAAGCAAGGCCTGCGTGCCCAAAACTTTGTTCCTTATGACGAATAAACGAGTCTACTTTTAGCAAGGAAACAAGCTAGTTCGGTTTTGTATTTCCTTGGTGTGATTTGTGGGAAGTCCGTCGTGGGATCAAAAGTGAAGTTGGCCAAGTTCGGACGAAGTATTTTTACACAGTTCTTTTGAAAATTTCTTCAACAATTTTGCCAGAAATGTCTTTATAAACTCTTTTCGCTATTCCCGCTGAGAGTCCTTTTTGAACCCCTTCGAAGATTTTTTCAGCAATTTCTTCGGAAATTGTTTTAGGATTTTTTTCGGAAACTATTTCATTCCTTAATAAATTTCCAAATGAAATCCTGAAAGAATATTCTATGGTTTTACCTGTGGTTTTACTAAAGGAATTTCCCAACGAGAGCCTTAATGATTTAAAAAAAAAACGCCTATGTGAGTTTCCGCAGAATTTCTTATAGGGTTTTACAAAGGAATTTCTAATGAAACGTCAAAAAAAAAATCGTAGTTTCCTCCGGAAATCTCTTCAGGAACCCACCAAGAACTTTTTTTGTCATATTTAACCAACTTTTAAGGAAAATATTCAATTTGGTAGGTCATCGTGCCCCAGTCTTACTCAGCGAGAGCTTATTTTAGTTATGTTGATCATCTATTGAGATTTGTGCATACAAGAACGCGAGGTGGGGAGTAAACTGCAAATTCTCTAAATATACTAGATATGCAGCCTCTCAGACATTGCCCAATCGTATATGTAACTCAAAGAATAGTAGTTAGAATTTTCCTGAAATTTAGATATATTGAGAAGTAAAACGACTGGACCTTATCAAAATCCTGAATTAGGAAAGCTTTTGGAAAATTTGTTTTTAACAAATTAGTCCTATGACACCGAAGTCTAATTCTCAATATTGCTCAAGGGTTACGAATAGTGAAGCAGAATTCGTTGTTAAATTTTGATTCATCAAAATCAAAGAATAATAAAATAGTTTCAATTTAAATAACATTTTCAATTATTTTATTAGTGTCGCTGGTAATTTACTATGGAATGTGCTGTTTGATGATCGATCGAATATTACAATTTTAATCCACTGAAGTCGATTTTTATACGAGCGATTCGTACCGTGTGAATCAAAACCGCGTGAATTAAAAAATCCGCGTTTAAATTGATTTTTTAGTCATTGTTTATTCATCCACGCCGGTTCACGCCGCCGCCGCCGCCGATAAAAGCCGTGGCAAAAGTGACCACTACGCCGCCGCCGCCGATTACATGCTTCCCGTATTGAACTGGCGTCGTTGGATTGTTTGGCTCTTTTGTTTTTGACAACAAAAGAAAGAGTGGATGGAAGAGAAGAGAAAAAATAACTCAAAAGTAAGTTTAAAAATACTCAATTTTGGGTAGTTTTTTTCTTCCGTGTGGGTCTCCGGGCCTGCTATCAAAAGTTCTTTTCTGGAACAATCTTATAGCCTTTCGGTACAACTTTGTTGTACGAGAAAGGCAAAACGTGAAACATTTATATTTCTTTGATATCAACATGTGAAGATCTGAATTTCAATATCTTATATTAGGGTAAAACGACCTATTATGGAGGGGTTAAGCACCGTGTCAAAACCGAATTGATTACAAAAATTCTTCAAAAATTACCTGTTGGTCGATTTCCACATTGTAGTAGTTGAATAGGATGCTCGTTAACTATAGTTTCGTAAATATTACGTCAATTGTGCTGTACTTATGTTGTTTTGTTTTTATCACAATAAAAACAAACTACCGCAATAATAGGACGAAGTTGCCTACCGTTGCGTTTGTGTTTGAAGGTCAGTCCTATTGTTGCGGTATTGCATGTAATTCTTATGGGGAGCGATTCCGCAACAATAGGACCTTAGCACTACCGCAATAATAGGCTCAAAGGATTCAAATTTTTAACGAAAAATGTTGATTTTTCATCATTTTGAACGGAATTTTGTCAAACAAAAGCTGTTCTAGTCGTTAATCCGAAGAGTTTTAGTGTACCCACAATTGTTGTTTTTAATGGTATTATATCCAAAATGGAGTACTTTAACACTACCGCAACATTAGGGCATACCACAACGATAGGACGTTTTACCCTACTACAAGAATAAAGCTCTTTCAACAAAACCTTAGGTTTTGTGTGAAGAATCTGTAGGAATTTTAAGGTGCCTTGCCGTAAGAGTACATGATATACTGAAAAAAATCATAGATGTCGAGAGAATTCCTCGGATTTCGTTAATAATCTTGTCGAAGATGGTATCCTTTCGGAGTACATGTGCTCCTTTTTCATACAATGTCCTCCCCTGCCGTAATCTGACAAAGTGACGTATACGCCATTTTCCAAAAATAGTGTTAACGAGTACTACTCATCGAGCTCTTTAACAGAAAAATGGAAAACATGCATGTTGTAGAATGGCTGTTACGTCACTTTTCCAGATTACGGCAGTCCCGTCCTCCTTTTGACCAAATGTGTTCTTATTTTAGAAAAATGAACTTCCATAACAGGTTGTTACCGATTTGTCTCGAATTCCGAACATGACTCATATTCCGAACCCTGGTGGATTAGCGCCCAACAACACAAATTTCCATTGGTTTTAGATACCAATGAGCAAGATTGCAAACGAATTCAATGGCATACGGAAAGAATTACGCAATAAAAATGGCTATTAAAAAGCTAGTTTTCGGAATATAAGTCATGCTTGGAATTTGAGTCTAAACGGTAGTTCGGTTGCTATGGAGTGTGTTATTTCATTGTTTGTTTGAGAAACTGCTCCTTGTACATTTTGGACCAGATGCATTTTGAATACATTCTGAATTCTTGTCCAAAATACGTATTCGGAATAAAAAAGACGATACAAAAAAATTTGATCATAAATGAACTAAAAAATGTTCGTCTGTTAGAAAACTACCCTTTTTCATGCACTTTGTAGTGCAATTATAGATTTGTTTTCGCCACCGACCTTCAAGTCCATCTGGGCCTTGTTTTTTGCCTTTAACTATTGATCTGTATCGAAGAAACTAAAAGATTTTGTACTAGATTGGTTGACATCTTTTCTGGAATATGTAGAAAAGGACTAATTTAATTTCTCAAACAAATGATTTAAATGGTCGGCTTTACCAATCAGACCATTTTCTGGAATATGTAGAAAAGGACTTATGTTATTTCTCAAACAAATGATTTAAATGGTCGGCTTTACCAATCAGACCTTTTTAATCGATTCACTATATAAACGGTGTAGTTTTTCGCTAGTTGTTATATCGGAAAGTATAAAATCGGCTGCTCTCATAAAAGGGTCATTTGGTAGAGAGCTATTAGGCCGAAGGCCACAAGACCAAAAGTTGCTTGGCCGTATATGTCCTTGGAGTGGAGCCCATCTAATCTAAAGTTTTTCTTCTTCTCATTGGCATTACATCCCCCACTGGGACATTGCCGCCTCGCAGCTTAATAGTCATTTAGCACTTCCACATTTGTTTATTGCGAAGTTTCTAAGCCAGGTAATCATTTTTGCGTAGTATATTATGAGGCTAACACGATGATACTTTTATGCCCAGGGACGTCTAGAAAATTTCCAACAGGAGAATGTCTTAGACCGGACAGGGAATTGAACCCAGCCACCTTTAGCATGGTCTTGCTTTGTAGCCGCGCATCTTACAGCACGATTAAGGAAGGTCCCGTTATTTGGCCTTAAGTCATTTGGCCGAAAATGTCATTTAGTCAAACAGTTCATTAGGCTAACAAATCGGTTTCCGGTGTGTCGTTCGCCTGAATTGGTTGCAGCAACTTGATTGTGACTGAATCTGGTCCCATTTGAGTTGCAGTAACCTATGTGGAATATGTGTGCTGCTGCGGCAGCAGGGAATATGTCCAAGGGCTTATCGCTTCAGAGATGGCTTTTCAGTCTTGACAAAATCAAAACTAATCTTGTGGGATGAAATTAAATAACAGTGTTTTGATTTTGTCAAGACTGAAAAGCCATCTACGAAGCATTAAACTACAGTCGGAATTAATAGTTCCAGGGCTCATCGACCCCTCCCCACGGTTTCTGCGTGTTGGGGGGCCTGCCTAGAACGTGGTGGGGCTTGGCATTGGGCTCAGTTCAACCTCTACAAAAAGCTGCATGTGTCCGCAAGCAGGCCTTATCAAAGCGACCGTGTGCCGCTCAAAGCGCACAGGAGCCCAAAAAGTGCCTCCAGTAAGATTCGACGGCAGCCACAAGAAGGGGGACCCAATTACAATCAGTGAAGCTAATAATAATTCTTTTGACGATGCGTTAGGTATGAAGGTGGTAAACCCCTTTGGCAAGGGGGGTTTGGTGAGGTCTCCTCCCAGGGAGGCGGAGAGCAGAGTGACGGAGGCTGCAACTAGCAGCACCGGACTCTCCCCAACAGTGACGGGTTATAGCCCTATCAGCACGCTCGGCGGGCCACTATCCGGGAAGCGGATGGTCGCCGAGCAACTCGATGATATCATCGAGTTCGCGAACCCAAGGCAGAACATCAGTAAGGAACTGAAACAGAACCTTCGGATGCTCTGCCAGGCTGTTCGAGTCGCAAGACAAGTACAGGATGCGTTTATTAGTTGGGTGGTGGGAAGAGAGAAGCCCGACAAAGGTGATCAAACTGATGCATTCTCTTCCCTTGGAGGAGCGACCATGGCCCAAGAGGCGATTGATTTCGCCCTGACGGCCAATGCGCCTAACCCGAAACGGCTCAGGCAGCAATCCGGCGGAGGCGCTCAGAGCAAAGCCAAATGACGTGCGACCATGAAGGCCAAAAGTCGTCTGGACCAGGGTTCTTATATCAGGGTTCACTTACTTCGACAGTAGATGGGAGAGACTAGCGCGGGGGTGAAAAATTCATTTTCAGTGTAAAACTTAAACAAACTCGGTGGCTGCCCCATACATAAATCCAAGATGGCTGAATCATGAAATTGGCATACTGCTACACCTGATTGTATTGTGGACGGAGCAGATCGGGGTGCAGATCGAAGGGCGTTGACCAGAGAAGGTGACTTCTCGGCCCAAAAAGGCGAAAGGCACCAACCAGGCGCAAGTCGCCGGGCCGCAAGAGGGTACCAGCCGGCCTGTGCCATCGGCACAAGAGACCGAAAATCCCGGCAGCTAAATAAAATTTCCATTTAAAATTAGAAATTTTCCATAAACAATTAGGAAATTGCCAATAAAAAAATCAGGGTATGAGCAATAAATAATTATAAAATTTCCACAAATAAAACAAAATTTCCATAAACTATTAAGAACTTTCCACAAAACAAAAATAAATAAGCACTTTTAAAAGCAAAAATAGCAATTATAAAAGAAGAATTTTCCATAAAGAAATGAAAATGTTCCACAAAAAAAATACAAAATTTCCATAAATAAATCAATATTAGCAATAAACAATTACAAAATTTTCCACAAAATAAATATTTTTTTTCCATAAAAAATTAAAAATTTCCACAAAATAATCAATAAAGAGCAATAAAAAATAAGAAAATTTCCATAAAAAAATACAAAAAAGCAATATGGCTGATGAAACTTTACATGAACTTTAAACGCTTTTAAAGAAGGGTCATCCATGGAAAAAAGCACAGTATGATTGCTTTTTTATATTTCTTTATGGAAATTTTCTTATTTTTTTCATTGCTCCTTATTGATCATTTTGTGGAAATTTTTTTATTTTTTATTGAAAAAATATACTTATTTTGTGGAAAATTTTGTATTTTTTTATTGCCAATATTGATAAATTTATGGAAATTTTGTATTTTTTTTTCGTGGAGCATTTTGATTTATTTATGGAAAATCCTTTTTTATAATTGCAATTTTTGCTTTTAAAAGTGTTTATTTATTTTTGTTTCATGGAAAATTTTCAATTGTTTATGGAAATGTTGTTTTATTAGTGGAAATTTTATATTTATTTATTGCTCATACCCTGATTTCTTTATTGGCAATTTTCTATTTTCTTATGGGAATTTTCTAATTGTTTAGGGGGAGTATTTATTTTAGTCGAAAATCCCTGGCAGCTGGACAGTAGGGCAAAGCGGAAATCGAACGCATCTTGACCCGCAAAGAAAGCTAAGGACAGAGGCGAGGCCTTGTTGGTGAAAACTGATAAAGCAAAGTACGCTGAAGTCCTTAAATCGATGCGGGAGGCCGAAAAGCTTTCGGCGCTGGGTCACGACGTGCGAAGCGTCAGACGCACCAAGACCGGTGTAATGCTCTTGGTTCTGAACTGGACGTCTCTGCCGTCAAAGAACACTGCGATACAAAGGTCGAGAAGACCTCTGTACGCCTAAGAGGCGGTCTCTTTGGCACGAAGGTAGCCTACCTTAGGTTACCGGTTGCGAAAGCCAAAAAGGTAATGGAGCGAGGGAAGTTGAAGATCGGCCTATGCCCAGTGAGCAAATTCCAGCCGCCTTCAGTGGACAGGTGCTATCAGTGCTTAGAGTTGGGACACAAGTTCTACAACTGTTAGGGCCCAGACCGTAGCAACCTGTGTCGTCGTGGTGAGGAAGGGCACAAGGCGAAGGAATGCGATAAGGCACCAAAGTGCCTCATCTGCGCTAGCAAAAAGCAAGCCTGTAACCACGTTATGGAGAGACAAATAAGAAAAAGCCGTGCAAGTAACACAGCTGAATCTTAACCACTACGCAACTGCCCAGCAGCTGGTGTGGCAGTCGGTCTCGGAGTCGACGACCGATGTCTCCCTCCTGTCCGACCCGCACAACGTCTTTGTCGATAACGGCAATTGAGTGGCGGACGGGTCTAAGATGGCGGTTGTTTGCACGACCAAGGTGGCCATTAGAACAGTTCAACCAGATGATCGATAGGCTATCGTCTGACCTAGTGGGTCGTGAACCGGTCGTTATAGCAGGAGATTTTAACGCTTGGGCAGTGGAGTGGGGCAGCCACTGCACCAATCGAGGGGATCAAGCGTTACTAGTCATGGATTGACGTAACATTTGACATTCCTGGTCTGGCACCAGACTTGGACTGGAGAGTGGACGAGGGTTACACCCATAGTGATCATCTAGCAATTCGCTTTAGGATCAACTATGGCGTACAACATCTGAGGTCCGGGGATCCCTGTCAGGTCTGTGGGTGGAGAACCAATCACTTCGACAGCGAAGTTTCCACCGCGGCCCTGAGAGTGGAAGCCAACACTGAAGGTCTAAGCGGGGATGCATTGGTAGCTGAACGCATTGAACAGCGCAGGCTGGAATACAATCGCGCTCTCTTCACACCGGCTTATCCTGCCGGTGAAGGGTGAAGTACAGTTGTCTTATTTACTATAAATATACTTTATTCCACCAAAATAAATCCTATTTATTGAAATCAAGTTGATATTGAATAACATGTTTATGTGATGCTTAATAACATTTGTTAGAATTTGTTATTCAACAGCGCTGCCGAAGTTGTACAACCGCACTGTTTATTGTTGCTGTTTTGACAGTGATGGGCAACGGATGCGCGCACGGATTGACTATTAGAAGCAGATTGTTTCAGAATTCATTATTCAACTATTCTTAAACTGCAATCGGGGCAACTACATTCGATGCTCATCTGAATTTGTATAAACGTTGCTGTGCAAACGTTTTCAACAATATTGTTGTCATATACATTCTATGGGCTGCAAAATGGTGGGTTGACATCAAGGAAGGAGCGCCCAACAGAGCTCTGGTCCCCACAAGTTCCTATCTCACGCTTCCACGGGTCGTCCGATGACAAAAGACCGCCAGCTAAGGGCTGTGTACTTAGCTGGTAGTGCAGCCTGGGCACTGTTGTCCTTCTGACATCAGCTAGAGTGAGAAGGTACGCCTCGAGCGTCTGTTCACCAGGAAATACCACGAAAAATGGAGATAGAAGAAAAAGAGAACGTTATTTTTGGCAACCGACCCGGCAACGAAATAAGGACTATGATTGGAAACTCGGTACCTGGAATGTCAGGACCCTAAATGAACCTGGACGAGTGAGCCTTCTGGCTCGTGAACTGCAGAAGGTTGGAGTGAACGTGGCTGCTATTCAAGAAGTCCGATGGCCTAGATCCGTAGAACGTGAATTCCGAGCCGTGGACCCCACGACCAATACTGCATTCAAGTATAACATCTATCACAGCGGCGGTGAAAAAGCAGAGCATGGAGTAGGTTTCGTAGTGATGGGCAAGCAGATGAAGCGAGTGATGCGGTGGAAACCCATTAGCGAACGAATCTGTGTGTTGAGGATACGGGGCAAATTCTTCAATTACAGCCTAATCAACGTTTACGCACCGACAAACGATAAACCCGACGACGTGAAGGACACGTTTTATGAATGTCTTGATAAAGCCTATGGAGAGTGCCCAAAGCATGACGTGAAAATTGTTATCGGAGACGCTAACGCTCAGGTAGGTAGAGAAAGACTTTTTCCGTCCCATAATCGGTAGGGAGAGCCTTCACTCCGCTACCAATGACAACGGCTAGTAAATTTTGCTGCGGCCAGAGGGATGGCCATTGGAGTGATTCAAATTTTGACTTTTTCGCTCCTCTATGCTTAAACGATGACATTTGATGTTTTATTAATCCTCCTAAATTTCTAGCTAATTTGGATGTAACTAGACTGAGCACGCGCAGTTTCAAGTTTGTATGAAAATTACTATGAAAACAGTCACTTTTGTGGAAAACTGTTCCGTGTTGCGACCCATTAACTCTTCAAATGTAATCGACACGATGCTTTCATAGAATACTCCCTAAGCGAGAGGCCAGTTGTTGTTGTGAAGCGATCGGACTTTTGTAAGCAAAGTTATTAAAAAAACAAAAATGCTCATTATTGATAATGATGTTATTCTTTTACGTGTATTGCTCTCCATCAATACCAGCAAAACGAAGTACATGGTCGCTGGCAATCAACGTGGGTTCATTAGTGGTGGTGGTAGCGAAATGGTGCTGGATGGTGAAAAATTTGAAGTGGTAGAAGAATTTGTGTATCTTGGAACATTAGTGACGTGTGATAATGATGTTACCCGCGAGGTGAAAAGGCGTATTGCAGCTGCAAATAGGGCTTATTACGGACTTCGTAACCAGCTTAAGTCCCGTAGTCTGCAAACGAAAACAAAACTCGCGCTGTATACTACTCTGATTCTTCCGGTGGCTTTATACGGCCATGAGACATGGACGTTAAAGGAGGCTGATCGGAGAGCTCTCGGAGTGTTTGAGCGTAAGGTGCTGCAGACAATACTCGGCGGCAAACAGGAGAACGGTATCTGGCAGCGTCGTATAAATCACGAATTGTACCAGGTGTATAAAGGGCTGGATATTATTAAGCTTATACAACACGGCAGACTACGGTGGGCTGGTCACGTTGTTCGTATGCCAGAAGAACGTCAAGCGAAGATAATATTTAGTAGAGAACCCGGAAGAGGCCGCAGGTTTCGTGGAAGGCCGCGTACACGATGGCTTTTTGCAGTTGAAGAGGACCTGAGGGCGCTCAATGTTCAGGGCGACTGGAAGCGATCGAGTCCAGTGGAGAAGGATACTCCATTCGGCGTAGGTTCATCGAAGAGCTGTAGCCCATCAAGTATCAAGTAAGTATACATTCTATTTAATAAACATGTTCAAATGTTGTGTATGCAATGTTTATGTTATAAATTGTTCAATTTGGTGTTAAATAATTTATAACTACGTTTAATATGGTCGATTTATATGACCTTGCATGGAGCAGCGGAAGAGCAGACGGATGTCAATCGAAGGGTCCTGGGTTCGAGCCTCACATCGTTCGAGATTGTGATAACTGTAGTAATGACTAGTTGATGTAAAAAAACAAGTCACAGTTCTATAAATTAATTAGTTGAAAAATCGATAGTTCATGAAAGCCATAAAATAATATCAAGATAAAAATTATTCGTAAGAATTAGTCCTCTTTTAACATTTTTATAAAAAAATACTTGTTGCGGAAACTTGTAATAAGCTTTATTCGAAATATTTTTTACAACAATTGAGATGCTACCAAAACCAACGTTATTCAACTTGTATTCGGGACTTTTTCTCAAACTAATGCTAAATAATAGTTTCCTCCAATCTTCTATGTTACACAAACAACAGTATATCAAACATAACATTGAACAAAAGCTTTATTAGTTCGGGTAACAAGCTTTGTAGTAACAAGCAATGAATTAATGTTGCTGTAGCTCTTCTATTGTTTTTGTAGTTGAACCATTGTTGCAAGGTGATAGCTTAAACATTTATTTCAACATGCTTATAGAACTACTGTTATTGAATAGATTCTCCATTTTTGGGCGAACAAGGTTGGTATAGTAGTATCAAATGCAATAAATCAATCATAATTAAACATACAGCTGAATAGCGTGGCTGTAAGAGACATTTCTTCAAACAACAATTGTTTCTTGGGCAGTTACCTGCGGAAGCTGGAGAGCACGTACCGCTTGATGTGTCTCAGAGTGATATATGCCTACCGCACGATATGACACGATGCATTCTGAGTGATTGTGAGCATGATGCCAGTCGGGCTGGTCATCCGGGAAGACGAGGAGTGTTTCAAGCTACGTTGCACCAGAGCAGCCCGCGAACGCATCAGGGTGATTTCGGTTGCCAGATGGCAGCGCGAGTGGGATAACTCTTCTAAAGGTAGGTGGACCCACCGGCTGATACCTAACATATCGAGCTGGGTGCAGAGACCCCTTGGCGAAGTTCACTACCATCTGACACAATTCCTGTCAGGCCATGGTTGCTTCCGGCAGTACCTCCATGGTATGCCGAGCAGCATTCAACAAGCATGACTAACTTGTGATTGGTTAGCTAGTGCTAGAGCGAAAGCAGGCTGAGCGCGGGGAAGTGTATGAGAGGTATGCACCTGTCGAGGTAAGAGTGGCGCAGCGGGTGGCAATCGCAGTCGCCACCACGAGGCATGGCAAAAGAGTGAGCGCATAGGACTGCACATGTCGAGGTAGGAGGATCGTAGTTTAGAACTGTTGTTACATATCGCTATCGACACATCGAGGCATGGCAGAGGGGGCAGCAGGGACCATGTCCAAGGGCTTGACGACCCCTCCCCAGCTGTCTGCGAGTCAGGGGGTTCTGCCTAGGAGGTGGTGGGGTTAACAGGGGGCTCTGTTAATTCCCTCCCAAAAACCACATATCCGCAAGCAAACCCTATCAAGCGACCGTGTGCCGCTTAAAGCATACAAGCCCCTAACCCCGAATCCCAAGGTGTCAGGCGACCCGTGCCGAAGGGATGAATGACCTGGGGGGTGAAACAATTAGCCAGGTCGTTAACGGAGCCTGTGGAGGTTCCACAGAGTGAGGGCTGCTTCGGCGGCAAGCGGGTGGCAGTGGGTGGCAGTGGGTGGTACCCACACACCCCCAAGTGGTGCACATGTGGTGCAAGCGAATGGGAGCTGGGGGTATTACTCGTAATACCCCCACAGAGTGAGGGACCGAGTGTATGGGTGAGCACACAAGTAAGCCTCGCATGGTACGCATGGTCGGCAGTGTTAGAATGACTAAAGTCTGGTGAGGCCTGGCAGGAGTGTCGGGGGGCAGATACCTCTGCGGCACCTCAGAAGTAGGGGACACGAAAGTCTCGCTGCGTCTGGCAGGAGTGTTGGGGGGTTGATGCTTCTGCGGCACCTCAGAAATCGGAGACATGTAAGGTAAGTGGTGCCACTCCGTTGCAGGATGGGGAGACCACCACACTGGCTGAGGACTATCTGGGCTTCGAAATGTCAATAGGTGGGTGCTGCCTGCAAAGCACCTAACGGTGACCTATTGGCAGTATCAAAGCCTGGGTAGGTGAGTGTTAGGCACGCCTGACGTGCCGGGTGTTCCACGCCCAAACGATGCACAGGAGGTGCACAGAGTGGATAAAAATGGGAGATGGGGGTATCACAACCCCCACTGAGTGAGTGACTGAATGTCAGGAGAGTGGTGCACAAGTGGTGCAAGCGATTGGGACTGAATGTATGAGCGAGCACACAAGTCAGACTCGCACGGTACGTATGGTCAGAGTGGCTGCTTAGGCAGTAGTGTGATCCGGCTGCTAGGGACGGATTGAGTGAAGTCTCGCTAGGCCTGGCAGGAGTGTCGGGGGGCAGATACCTCTGCGGCACCTCAGAAGTAGGGGACACGAAAGTCTCGCTATGACTGGCAGGAGTGTCGGGGGTTGATGCTTCTGCGGCACCTCAGAAATAGGAGACATGAAAGGGTCTGCCTCGTAGCTGAGGTAGGAGCGGCATAGGAGCCACCAACCTAGGGTCGCCTCCAGCTTGGTAGACAAGTGGTGTCACCCTGTTGCAGGACGGGGTGAACACCACACTGAGTGAGGACTGTCTATGTTGTGAGATGGCGGCATGGGGTACCCCCTGCAGGGTACCTGTTAGTTGGTCCCTTGCAGTCATTCAAGCGGCATAGGCAGGTGAGTGTTGGGGCACATGTGGTGCCAGTGTGTCTTGTGCAAATGTGCATGGGGAGTGTCGAAGAGTTGAGGCGCATACGTGCACTTGTGTACGTCATGGAGGGGCGCAATGCCCAATAGTCATCCCCGAAGTATTGCTTAATTGCGGGCCGGGGGAATGACTGGAGAGGAAGGAGTTGGTTTTAGTGGGGCGGGAGTGGTGATCCCATCCCCACACTACCTGGGTTCGCCTCCCCAGGTGTCTGTTTGCAGATTTCCATTACCTTCGTTAAAAAAAAAAAAAATGCATGGCATGGCAGAGGAGAGTAGAGTGAGTATCAAAGTCAGCCTCACGTGGTATGTTAAAGGCGAGCACTCAAGTCAGCATGGCATGTCAGAAGTGAGAACCTAAGTAAGTCCCACATGGTGTGTCAGAGCGTGTGTCAGGAGGAGTTTCAGAGTGTGCTAGAGTGGGCACCCAAATAAGTCTCAAATTGGTGTGCTAGAGCGTAAATCAGGTAGTACGGTGAGCACTGAGCATTCAAGTTAGTCTCACATGGTACGTAAAGGGTGAGCACCCAAGTTAGTTCATCCCTCTATAAAAAAGGCTAACACGATGATACTTTTATGCTCAGGGACGTCGAGAAAATTTCCAACAGGAAATGGTTCTTTCTGCCAAACAACAATTTCTACCAAACGCCATTTTTGGTCAAATGATCTATTCGGCAAAACAAACAACTTTTTCGACCAAACAGCATTTTCTCCAAACAAACAAACCAAACTACTTTTTCGACCAGATTAAAAGTTTGGCCGAATATCCCTTTTGGCTGTATGTCGCTTTCGACCAAATTACATTTCCGGTAAAACCTTTTCCAATCTAATAACCATTTCGAACAAACGTTTAAATTCGGACAAATGGAATTGAGTTAGATGACTTCCGGCGAACAAATGGCTTTCCGCTGAATGACTTTCGGCCAAACGACGAAAAGGGTCATTTGGCTGAAGTCCTCGGCCAAAAGAAGATTGACAGAATATGTCATTTGACCAAGCAAACCATTGGGCAAATACCCATCTGGCCAAAAATATCAATTGGTCGAAATTGACATACGGTCAACAATGTCGTTCGGAGGGACTAGTTACTTGATCGAAAACGGCATTCGGCCAAAATGTTCGTTTGGCAGAAAGGCAATTGGTCAAAAAAGTCATTTGGCCAAACGAGTGAATATTTTTGACCATATTACCCGTTCAGTAATTGACATTTGGCCGTATGACCCGTTGGGCCAAATGGCTTTTCAGACCAAATAGCCCTTTTTTGCCAAACAGTTGGCTTTATCAGTCTGAAGAATCAGGACGATGTTTTTTTTTTATTTTCCCAACGTTTCGGTCGATGGGTTATGGCCTTTTTCATGGGTCATATAGTCTATCGTCAATAGCCGTTACAGTTGTTGTATGTTGGCAAAAAACTCAATTTTAAAATCGCTTTTTCAAAACTATACAAAAAAGCAAGCATGAAAAGCACTTTCTTCACCACAGATCGAACTTGGTTTACAATTATTTACGATAGACTATACAACCCTTGAAAAAGGCCACAAACCATCGGACGAAACGCCGGGCAAGTAAAAACAATCGTCCTGATTCTTCAGACTAAGAAAGCCAACTTCCGAGTATTTCCAAATCCTTTTTTTTTTGCTAAATTTAGTTCATCAGATTTTTTCGGCTGAGTTCAAAAGATTCTCCCGTTAATGTTATGAAAATATCCCGAAAAAATGCAGAAAAAAATATTTAAGAAACGAACATAGTTAAAAAAAGTCGCCACTCCGATTCACGCCGTCGCCGTCAGCTAAAAAGGCTTCCGGTGTGGCGCCGTCGCCGCCGACCAAAACTGAGACAAACGCCACCGCTGCACAGTGTTTTATTTCGTCATTTTCACGATCGAAATACAAAAACTCGAAAAGTGTTGATTTTGGATAAAGGGTTTGTTCACAGAAGTTTCAAGATATTTAGGAGCGCATCTTTCGATAAAAACAGTTTGATGATTAATCCCCCTAAAAGTTAGTTGAGAAAATTATTTTTCCACCAGAATGAGATAGACACGTAGTATTTTCCGCAAAGTTGTAGCAAATGTTAATACGAGCAACTTTGCTGAACATCCCGAGTTTCTATCTCTTATATATAATAAACTTAAGACGTTTTATGTAAAAACCCCATAAAAATCTAATTTTTCATTCTAACTCTTTCCAATGATTTTTCCCATTTTCCGTCTCTTCTACAAAGTTGTTAAACAAGCAAAATTACATGTTTTTGCTGAACATTGTAACATTCCATCTCACATACAACAAAAGTTATCTTTAAGTTATACATATTCTTAGAGGTAGGGGGGTCCCGTAGCGTAGTTGGCTACACGTTCGCCTCATAAGCGAATGGTCATGGGTTCGATTCCCAGCCCCTCCACCAAACCCTTGCCAGTCGCCAGAAGCGCAGTCCGTACGGTGGCGTTTTGGGAACGCGCCTCACCGACACGGCTGCCTAATGACGACTGACAAACAGTGTTGCATTTTGAACTGAACGCGAGCTAAGAATAGCATGTGCGTTCTTAAAAACAGAACCTGATCACAGCAATCTAAGATCATCGTTCAAAATTTCCATTTGGCTCTTGAACTCTGCGTTCTGATCTAAAATTTGAACGCGTTCAAAATTATGCTAAAGTAAAGTATAATACCACAAAAGTTCTACTCAATGGACGCAGTGGTTTTACGCCCCAACGAAAAAAAAAAGAAAAAGTTATAGGGTATCTGTTCCCATATTAATAACAGCCCGTATATTAATCTCAACCGTCGATAAACCAAATAAAAAATCAATTTGATTACAATTTCTCACATCGTATGTACACAATAATGAATAGACCACCTTTTCCAATGTTTGGAATATTATTTAAAATTCCGTTTGAGTAATGTTTTAGTTCACAAGACTCAAATTATTAAAAACAAAATTATAAAACACATTTATTTTCATTTTCCTACCTCTGAACTGTTGATTTGATGCACTGCTCGATTGCTACTAGCAGATTCATCTCATTTCACGCCGTTGTTTTCCACTCAATTTCAAGCTAAAACAAATGTATCCTTTCAAAATACACTTCACAACACATAGAGCACATCACATTTTCACTATAAATATAATCATATTTGAAAAACTAACGCGATTTCCTATAGTTTGATATAGGTTTATTTCGAACAACGTCCAAATTATTCTTGTCCGTATTCCAAACTATTTACATGGCCTGCAGCATTTGCAAGGGTTGCCGACCTAGATTTTTATTTCAAAAATGATTTAATGAACTTTCATTGTGGAATTCAACTCTTATGTTTGTAAAACAAGGGATAGCGAAGAGATAAGTTATGACAAACATAAAATTGAACTGATAAGTTTGAAAACTACAACAAAGACTGGAATTTTGTAATTATATTTCAACCCAAATACAAAACATTGAAGAATTCGGCACCACTGCAATCATATCGTTACGTATACACACAAGTGAAAGTGTGCGTATTTTATGTTGGAAACAGTATTATTGATATAGGGTAAAACGACCTATTATGGAGGGTTAAGCACCGTGTCAAAACAAAATTGATTACAAAATTCTTCAAAAATTACCCGTTGGTTGATTTTTACATTGTAGTGGTTGAATAGGTCGCGTGTTATCTATGGTTGCGTAAATATTACGTCAATTGTGCTGAACTTATGTTGTTTTGTTTTTATCACAATAAAAATACTACCGCAATGATAGGACGCAGTTGCCTATCGTTGCGATATTTTTTTGAAGGTCAGTCCTATTGTTGCGGTATTGCATGTAATTCTTATGGAGAGCGATACCGCAACAATACGACCTTATCTCTACCGCAATAATAGGCTCAAAGGATTCATTCTTTTAACAAAAAACGTTGATTTTTCATTATTTTGAACGGATTTTGGTCGTTGTTGTTCTAGTCGTTAATCCGAAGAGTTTTAGCGCACCCACAATTGTTTTCAATGGTATTATATCCAGAATGGACTACTTTAACACTACCGCAACATTAGGGCATACCACAACGATAGGACGTTTTACCCTAGGTACAGGCATAGGATTAACTGTTTTTGAATGTTATTGAAATTGGTGCATGGCAGTGATGATGTTTTTTAGCTAAATACTCCTATAATGTGATAGCAATTTCATTTTTGAAGTTACCAAATTGTTATCAATTAAAAATGACGTGAGCCGAGCATAATTATTCTCATGTTACTTGATTATTGGGTGAGAAATAAATGCATTTCATATGCGCATTGGCTTATTGTTATTGATATAGGAACAGATACCCTATATAAATCATAGGTGCTAAGACGCGTGGCATTACATACATTGATGTTATCGAGCTTTTCACTATATCAACAATGACGGCATGCAAGTCGGAAAGCCGAATAAAGTAAAAAATATCTATTGAGATTTTTTATGTCATTTTTTGGTAAAACATTCTGATGAGAAGTTATAATCAAAAGATAAAATTATCTTAGCTAACAGTAAGTTATAATAATATTATGCATATAGCAATTACGGTTGAAGCAGTTTACAATCAAATTCAAGTTGATAAAATATGCGATGATGAATCGAATTAAATTACAATTATGTTTAATTTGTCAAACAAATTTCTCGAAATGTCTAGCAGCCAAAGCAGCAGCAATGAATTTCTATAATGTGGCACCTTGATTGAGAACTTCAAATTGTAGCTGTCAGTAAAACTAAAGAGGCTGCACTCATAACAAAGAGATGAAGTGTCAAAATTGGAACAGCGCATTTGCTGTCAAATCAGTTGTTCCAATCGAGCACAAGGTTGTTAAATGTAGCAGTATTGCGTCTCTTTGTTTTTAATCCAGGCTCGTTAAGTAAAACAACTATTGTCATCCTCAATATTATAATTCAATAACAGTTCAATCGAAAACTGTAAAATCATCGCAAACAACAACATAGAGCTTTCTTTATTTTTGATTGAAGAAAATTGGCGATTCATCAAGTATTTTGAAACCTTATCCTTTCCTTGAATATGCATCTCCATGTTGATTGATGAGGTTTTACTGCTCATAACTTGAATTTCGATCTGCAAATTTCCGTTATTTGAACAATTCAATAAAGAATGTGTATGCGAATGTGTATTTATGCGGATTCAACTTGAATAATTCAGTTTGTTTGGTAAAAAAGCGGCAAGACAACAGCAATCCAAGCAGGAGCTAACATTGACAAACTGCTAGCGAATGACCGAGTTCATACTACGTTCGTTCAAAGCCTCCTTCGAGTTCAGTTTTTCGATCTGAACGCGTGATCTGTTCATAAAATAGAGGTAATAAACTATAGAGGACGATTGTCGCTGCGGTTCCCTTTGTTATCGTCCCCAAACATGTTGGGTACCTATCTGTCAAAACGTTCTGATTTTTCCTTCGTTGACATTTAGTGCCCTATCCTCGCCAGCAAAAGATGTTTCGCCAGTGACGACAGCGATAATCTCCCTCTATAGTTTATTACCTCTATTGTTCATAAGCTCATAAGTTCAGTTCATTTTTTGTGAACGCAAATTGAACGCGTTCAAATGCACCACTGCTGACAAATCTGTTCTTTTCGGAGGCATTCCTCCAACATACTTCGATTAATGGCAACCGAACAAAGCAACGATCACTGGATTCACCATATAGACAAACGGACACAATAGACTCACGATAATATGGGACTGGCAACGATAACAATAACGAATAATGGACATCTAAAAATAGATTCTGTGTGGACTCTGTACAGCAGAGTACCACAGTAGATCACGGCACAGTAGCGGTCAAGAACACAAAAGTGCCTACCAAATAAATATACGAATAAAAAAAAAATTCTTAGAGGTATTTCCACTTGTAATTACTCCCTTAATTGCAAAAAAGTCCACGATATGCTGAAAGTCGCCCATTTCTTCTTTCAACTAACATGGAAAACTTTTGTCGACAAAAGTCTTCTCGAGGCAAGAGACTCGAGTAATCACAAGTGGAAATACCTCTAAGAATTTGTATAATTGAAAGATAACTTTTGTTGTATGTGAGATGGAATGTTACAATGTTCAGGAAAAACATATAATTTTGCTTGTTTACCAACTTTGTAGAAGAGACGGAAAATTGGAAAAATCATTGGAAAGAGTTAGAACGAAAATAGTAGTTTGTGCAACAAGTGGCAAAAAGATGATTTTTTCAGCACGAATTGTATACGTTTGTCCAACGAGGCTTGCCGAGTTGGATAAATACTACGAGTGCTGAAAAATCGAGTTTTGCAACGAGTAGCATACGCTACTTTTTTGCAATAACGAAAAATGGACTTAAATTTGATGAATCTGCACCAAAATTGTACATCTAATTTACTTCACATGATCATTCTTGCCAATTAATTATGTTGCTTCAGAGAACAATCAGATTCCATGTTACCGTGCCACATTGAACAGTTCGATAAACCGTGAAGCGATAGATGTACTTGCCTTTGGAATTTTTTGATGACATGTCCACCAAACTATTTAATTTATTACGGGGCGCATAGAATACACTATTTGAGCACTTACCGAAGCTAATTCAGCAAAATGTAGTCATGTAACTACTGTTCTGAGGTTGGTTTTTCATTATAGCATCCAAATGAGTGCTTTAATGAATATTATGCAACCCATTTGAGTTGCATAATGTTCATTAAAGCACCCATTTCGTTGGTATGGAAAAGTAGGCCGTTTTATCACTCAAAGACAAACTGTAAACCAGATATTATGATCAGGAATTGCAAAAATTATATTTTTATGGAGTTTTTATATAAAACGTCTTAAGTTTGTTATATATAAGAGATAGAGACTCGGCATGTTCAGCAAAGGTGCTCGTATTAATATTTGCTACAACTTTGTGGCAGACACTACGTGTCTATCTTATTCTGGTGGAAAATAATCTTCTCAACTCACTTTCAGGGGGATTAATCGTCAAACTGTTTTTTATCGAAAGATGCGCTCCAGAAATATCTTGAAACTTCTGTGAACAAACCCTATATCCAAAATCAACACTTTTCGAGTTTTAGTATTTCGATCGTGAAAATGAGGAAATAAAACACTGTGCGCTGCCGATTTTCGTACAAATAAACTTTTTGTCAAAATATTCTCTGCATTCATGTACAGTAATCCAAACCACAATTTTTACAGTTTCTTTACTAGCTATTGCCTTTCTTTATTGCTCGGGTACTGCGCTGGCATGGTACACATTCGGACTCTCAACGCCAACAGCTTTAATTGAGTTAATTTGCGCCTTCTTTCAACTGCCAACATGCGAGCTTGGCGAACAAGATAACCGACCTCGACTTTGGAAAACATGATCAGTTTACCGACATATATGGAATTTTCGTGTTGTTTGTTATTGTTATGCTTCAAAATTGCTCAAATTAGACCTACTCATGGAAAATGGTTCAAGGTGAATAAAAAATAATGAACCGTATTCGGAATGTTAATCAAGAAATTACACCCATCACAATTAATTATGCAACTATGTATGTATTTCCGTGTTTGCCGCTGGTTTATCGCCTGGGTGATTTAAAAAAACACATCCTTGCCCCACGCACGTTCAGCTCTTTATCGCCGCCGCGCGGGATTGAAACGTTCGTATTGAAACTGATGAAGTATGCGACTCTCTAATGCCGGTGTGACCGCGTAGATCCAGTTTTGCTTTTTGTACACCCCATGTTGTGGCAGCCGAGAAAAAGTGTTACTAAAAACAGTTATTTGTTACATTTTCAACTCTAGGTGACCGTTTTGCTACCCATGATCGTAGTTTCTCCTTTTCCGATATAAACGGGGCATACGACCGAAAAAAAAACTAGCGACCACGGATTAGCATACGGGGCTGTTTGGTATCTTGGTATGCAAATTGAGTTGGTGGTTTACCGAAGCGGTTTGATCTTTCGCCATCGTGTAGTGGGTCTGGCGTTTATGCACTCTCATAGAGTACAACGTCTCTGATGTAAAACATAATGGGGAAAGTAATTTGCATCAGTAAGGTTCCGGAATTATTTGGCTGCCACTTGATGTACATTGAATGAGAATGAATTTAACTTCAAACACAACGTTAGATAAGTCGTTTTGAAAATTTCGTATTGAATTATTCAACTTATTTGTTCTAATAAATACATCTCACTTACCAGTATACGTACTGTAGACATGCTCGTCGTCCCCTCCGATGCTGTCCTCCTCCATAACGGTGTCGTACCGTTCTGTGTAGAACCCATCGTCATCGACCACGTCCAGTTCGTCCACCTCCAGGTCGTCATCGATTCCATCGTCGTCCCCAAGGTCGTCCTCTTCCTCGTCCTCATCGTCGTCATCATCGAGCAGCAGACCTGCCTTGGCAGCGGGGCTCACAATTTCGGCGCTGCACTCGCGGCAGTTCTCCACATCGCCCGGCACGTAGTAGAATTTGGACTGGATGGGCTCGCCGGCCGGCGATGGAGCAATCTCCGACTCCGAGTTGGGGTCTAGCACTTGCCTGCAATTGGGAAGAACAGATTCAGTTTTCAACTCGTATGAATTCAGCATCGTTAATGTAGACTGCGGTTACGTAAACTGTAGGAATGAGGAATGGAATGCCTTTAATTGACGCACGTGTGTTGGGTTGATGTTGATACAGTTTTAACTATCTCATTTAAATGCATTTAATAGTGTAATTAAAGCGTTTAAGATGTGTATGCGGCAACGCAATCGTCATGAAAATTGCGATCGCTACAATCGAGATCCTAGAGTCAAGGTTGTGGTAACGATAGCGCAAAATGATTGATATTGGAATATGAGCAAATTGATACATTGCTGTACCTGATCAGAAGGACGAAACTGAATTATTTATTGATAATATCTAAATTAGGGTATCTGTTCAATTATTAATAACATGCTCCTATATTAATAGCAATCGCAAAATAGGCAATTTAGGCTCAATTTGTGTCGTGTTTTGTTGTTCTCACTACTAAAAAAAATTACAAAAATGAAAAATACAACAATTTGCGCACCAATTCTTTGTTTTCGAATGGTATTGATTTGGGTACATGGTATGAACTCAAGGAGCCGTAACCCTATTTTATAACAGATATTATCGGGCGGGTCGCGTGTGTTTGGGGAGACCTTCAACATGTTTTGTAGCGCGGGGGTAATATGCGTAGCTGATTGAATGTGAGATTGAGCGTTAGTCGGTCCAGTGGGTTGTCAGGATGATCAATGATCATAGGTTCATGATATGTATAAGAAAAAAAAAATGCTTATAGAACTCCCGTCGTTGGATGAGCATGATGACCATGCATTTCGTAGATGCTACTCCGTGATTGACCAATGGATGGAAGCATGGGATTTGCTTTCCGACCTCAATATGCACAGTCCGAGAGCTCTAGTATTTAAATGGTCGATAACGTCCTCACGGTCTATCGAGGAACTATCAATTCTATAATTTCGCCTCTTATTCTATCATGAACATGTACGTCTAAGTTCGGAAGATGATATTAGCATTTCCATATCATTGTTTATAAATCGTTTAACTTCACGTAGAAGTAATACACTCAAATCATTAACTAGTGTTCTCAAATAATTCCTGAAGAAACTTCCCAACTAATTTCAGGTGAAACCTTCGGAAGAATTTCGGAAAAAACATCCAGAGGAATTCCTGGAGCAATTTATATAGGAAATCGTGGAGAAACTTCCGGAAGAATTCTTGGAGGAACTTCAAGAGGAATCCCTGGAGGAACTCCCAGAGGAATTCCCGGAAGAACTTTAGGATGAATTCTTGGATAAACTTTTGGAGGAATTCCTAAAGAACCTTAAGATGGAATTTTTGAAGGAACTTCATGAGGAAAAATTCGAAGAAATTCTTGAAGAAACTTTCTTAGTAATTTCTGAAGAAATTTGTTGGAACTTTTATAGGAATTCCTGGAGATGCTTCCCGAGAATTACTGGAGGAGCTCCCGCAGATTTCCTAAAGGAACTTTCCAACTAATCCTTGAAGGTACTTCTGGAGGAATTCCAGGAAGAATTTCCATACGAATTCCTGGAGGAACTTCCGGAGGAGTTCCTGGAGGAACTTCCGGAGGAGTTCCTGGAGGAACTTCCGGAGGAGTTCCTGGAGGAACTTCCGGAGGAGTTCCTGGAGGAACTTCCGGAGCAGTTCCTGGAGGAACTTCCGGAGGAGTTCCTGGAGGAACTTCCGGAGGAGTTCCTGGAGGAACTTCCGGAGGAGTTCCTGGAGGAACTTCCGGAGGAGTTCCTGGAGGAACTTCCGGAGGAGTTCCTGGAGGAACTTCCGGAGGAGTTCCTGGAGGAACTTCCGGAGGAGTTCCTGGAGGAACTTCCGGAGGAGTTCCTGGAGGAACTTCCGGAGGAGTTCCTGGAGGAACTTCCGGAGGAGTTCCTGGAGGAACTTCCGGAGGAGTTCCTGGAGGAACTTCCGGAGGAGTTCCTGGAGGAACTTCCGGAGGAGTTCCTGGAGGAACTTCCGGAGGAGTTCCTGGAGGAACTTCCGGAGGAGTTCCTGGAGGAACTTCCGGAGGAGTTCCTGGAGGAACTTCCGGAGGAGTTCCTGGAGGAACTTCCGGAGGAGTTCCTGGAGGAACTTCCGGAGGAGTTCCTGGAGGAACTTCCGGAGGAGTTCCTGGAGGAACTTCCGGAGGAGTTCCTGGAGGAACTTCCGGAGGAGTTCCTGGAGGAACTTCCGGAGGAGTTCCTGGAGGAACTTCCGGAGGAGTTCCTGGAGGAACTTCCGGAGGAGTTCCTGGAGGAACTTCCGGAGGAGTTCCTGGAGGAACTTCCGGAGGAGTTCCTGGAGGAACTTCCGGAGGAGTTCCTGGAGGAACTTCCGGAGGAGTTCCTGGAGGAACTTCCGGAGGAGTTCCTGGAGGAACTTCCGGAGGAATTCCTGGAGGAACTTCCGGAGGTATTCCTGGAGGAACTTCCGGAGGTATTCCTGGAGGAACTTCCGGAGGTATTCCTGGAGGAACTTCCGGAGGAATTCCTGGAGGAACTTCCGGAGGAATTCCTGGAGGAACTTCCGGAGGAATTCCTGGAGGAACTTCCGGAGGAATTCCTGGAGGAACTTCCGGAGGAATTCCTGGAGGATCTTCCGGAGGAATTCCTGGAGGATCTTCCGGAGGAATTCCTGGAGGAACTTCGGAGGAATTCCTGGAGGAACTTCCGGAGGAATTCCTGGAGGAACTTCGGAGGAATTCCTGGAGGAACTTCCGGAGGAATTCCTGGAGGAACTTCGGAGGAATTCCTGGAGGAACTTCCGGAGGAATTCCTGGAGGAACTTCCGGAGGAATTCCTGGAGGAACTTCCGGAGGAATTCCTGGAGGAACTTCCGGAGGAATTCCTGGAGGAACTTCCGGAGGAATTCCTGGAGGAACTTCCGGAGGAATTCCTGGAGGAACTTCCGGAGGAATTCCTGGAGGAACTTCCGAGGAATTCCTGGAGGAACTTCCGGAGGAATTCCTGGAGGAACTTCCGGAGGAATTCCTGGAGGAACTTCCGGAGGAATTCCTGGAGGAACTTCCGGAGGAATTCCTGGAGGAACTTCCGGAGGAATTCCTGGAGGAACTTCCGGAGGAATTCCTGGAGGAACTTCCGGAGGAATTCCTGGAGGAACTTCCGGAGGAATTCCTGGAGGAACTTCCGGAGGAATTCCTGGAGGAACTTCCGGAGGAATTCCTGGAGGAACTTCCGGAGGAATTCCTGGAGGAACTTCCGGAGGAATTCCTGGAGGAACTTCCGGAGGAATTCCTGGAGGAACTTCCGGAGGAATTCCTGGAGGAACTTCCGGAAGAATTCCTGGAGGAACTTCCAGAAGAATTCCTGGAGGAACTTCCAGAAGAATTCCTGGAGGAACTTCCAGAAGAATTCCTGGAGGAACTTCCGGAGGAATTCCTGGAGGAACTTCCGGAGGAATTCCTGGAAGAACTTTCGGAGGAATTCCTGGAGGAACTTCCGGAGGAATTCCTGGAGGAACTTCCGGAGGAATTCCTGGAGGAACTTCCGGAGGAATTTCTGGAGGAACTTCCGGAGGAATTCCTGGAGGAACTTCCGGAGGAATTCCTGGAGGAACTTCCGAAGGAATTCCTGGAGGAACTTCCGGAGGAATTCCTGGAGGAACTTCCGGAGGAATTCCTGGGGGGACCTTCGGAGGAATTCCTGGAGGAACTTCCGGAGGAATTCCTGGAGGAACTTCCGGAGGAATTCCTGGAGGAACTTCCGGAGGAATTCCTGGAGGAACTTCCGGAGGAATTCCTGGAGGAACTTCCGGAGGAATTCCTGGAGGAATTTCTGAGGAATTCCTGGAGAAACCTCCGGAGGAATTCCTGGAGGAACTGCCAGGGGAATTCCTGGAGGAACTTCCGGAGGAATTCCTGGAGGAACTTCCGGAGGAATTCCTGGAGGAACTTCCGGAGGAATTCCTGGAGGAACTTCCGGAGGAATTCCTGGAGGAAATCCGGAGGAATTCCTGGAGGAACTTCCGGAGGAATTCCTGGAGGAACTTCCGGAGGAATTCCTGGAGGAACTTCCGGAGGAATTCCTGGAGGAACTTCCGGAGGAATTCCTGGAGGAACTTCCGGAGGAATTCCTGGAGGAACTTCCGGAGGAATTCCTGAAGGAACTTCCGGAAGAATTCCTGGAGGAACTTCCAGAAGAATTCCTGGAGGAACTTCCAGAAGAATTCCTGGAGGAACTTCCGGAGGAATTCTCGGAAGAACTTCCGGACGAATTCCTGGAGGATCTTCCGGAGGAATTCCTGGAAGAACTTTCGGAGGAATTTCTGGAGGAACTTCCGGAGGAACTTCCGGAGGTACTTCCGGAGGAACTTCCTGGAGGAACTTCCGGAGGAATTCCTGGAGGAATTGTACGGAGGAATTCCTAGAAAACTTTCGGAGGAATTCCTGGAGGATCTTCCGGGGGAATTCCCGGAGGAACTTCGGAGGAATTCCTGGAGGAACTTCCGGAGGAATTCCTGGAGGAACTTCCGGAGGAATTCCTGGAGGAACTTCGGAGGAATTCCTGGAGGAACTTCCGGAGGAATTCCTGGAGGAACTTCCGGAGGAATTCCTGGAGGAACTTCCGGAGGAATTCCTGGAGGAACTTCCGGAGGAATTCCTGGAGGAACTTCCGGAGGAATTCCTGGAGGAACTTCCGGAGGAATTCCTGGAGGAACTTCCGGAGGAATTCCTGGAGGAACTTCCGGAGAAATTCCTGGAGGAACTTCCGGAGGAATTCCTGGGGGAACTTCCGGAGGAATTCCTGGAGGAACTTCCGGAGGAATTCCTGGAGGAACTTCCGGAGGAATTCCTGGAGGAACTTCCGGAGGAATTCCTGGAGGAACTTCCGGAGGAATTCCTGGAGGAACTTCCGGAGGAATTCCTGGAGGAACTTCCGGAGGAATTCTTCCAGAAGTTTTTCCGGAATTCCTGGAGGAACTTCCGGAGGAATTCCTGGAGGAACTTCCGGAGGAATTCCTGGAGGAACTTCCGGAGGAATTCCTGGAGGAACTTCCGGAGGAATTCCTGGAGGAACTTCCGGAGGAGTTCCTGGAGGAACTTCCGGAGGAACTTCCGGAGGAACTTCCGGAGGAGTTCCTGGAGGAACTTCCGGAGGAGTTCCTGGAAGAGCTTCCGAAGGAATTCCTGGGGGAACCTCCGGAGAATTCTCTAAGAAAGAACGACTCGTAAATTGACATGTCCAAACATGGAGGGAGTAAAGGAGCAGTTACTAATAAATTAGAATCAGATTGTCGCCATACATAAGAACAACTTTTTTTTTTTAAATAAGTGAAAGGCATGTGGGTGGAATTTATATATCAAGTGAAAGGTTTTACTTCCTGTTCCTAAGAACAGCTGTGAAAACCACAATAAAATTTGTTATAATCATCAAAATGGATTAATTCATAATAGGAACGCATGCACTACTTGTGGCACTATTCTTAATTTTGGTTCCTTATTTGGCAAATCCCATTGTTTTCTTATGGGATTGGCCCAATAGGGACCACTAGTGCGACAACTGGTGCAAAGGACGTCAAAAATTTAGCAAAATCAATTTTTACAATTATGCTCCGCTTGTTTTTAAGGAGATCAAAAGGTTTTATCGTATCATATGAATATGCTTGGTTTGCGGTGATTTGATTGGCCATTTCGCATATAAAGCACTAATGCGACAACTGGTGCTATAGCCACGACTGGTACATCTAGCCTAGTACGTTGGTATGAGTATCACTTACACTGATTATATCGTTTTTTGACTAAAACTCGCGAATTTCGACTCCCTCTGGCCAATAAAATTTATAATTGATAACTGTGGCAAGATCTTTCGAAACAGATAACTTGAACGACACGAAGGATAGTTCGTTAATGTCCTTATTTCGAGGGACGCGTTTAACACATTTTGGCGAACGTTCGACAGCGCGCCTCTACGTTTTGGATCTCTTTATGTGATCCGCAGCTGTACCCCTCACGATAAGCAGGTAGGACCGGACTAAGCTGACAGAACCTACACTGTCGCAGCTGTGAGTCAGGTATTGGTATGAAGGATGAAGGCAAACTAGAGTAGAGCCACGTAGAGCTGAGAAAAAAGTTATATCTCGTTGTTATTACGGCAGGCATGCTAACGTGAAGCAAGGAAATTTAGAAATATTCAGTGAATTATGTATCGTTATAGCTATTTGATTAAGTGAACCTTTAAAGGTATTATTGTGAACTATTTGATATATGAATTCCCCTAATCTAAACTGATTATCAGGTAGAATAGCACCAAAAGATCTACGTACCCTTAACCTAAAATACTATATGAATCCTACGAACTAAGTTGGTACACTATTTGACTAACTAAAAGCCATGCAATTACTTAAAATTACCCTAATATTATAGTACGGAGAAATAGTACGTTAGAAGTGCAGACTTGAATACGAATCGACATACATTAGACTGGTTCACGGACTGACATTGACTGGACACAGAAACGGGACTAAACGTGAGTTACAATTACTTATTATCTTACCTTCTACAATGAGTCTTAATTGGTAATGGGAAAAACTGATAATGAGAAAAATTATAACAAATTATGTACACTACAACGAGTTCCTACAATTGCAGGAAAATAATAACTCCCTTTACTGTAAAACCCAAATAACGGTCGTTTTATTCCGGGGTTATTATTTTGGAAAACCTCCCCCGTGTTGGCAATTTCCAACAATTTATTATTTTCGTTTATATACGAAAACGAATTTCGCGTCAAATCCGAATCGGTCATGTCAAGTCGAACCCTACGGTCGGGAAGAGTGGTTGGTGAGGTAAAAAGTGCAAATCTAGGTGCAAATGGTGGTGTGCAAGTGGTGGTCACGGCTGATCCGGAGGAGTCTCATCCCGGAAGAACATGCCAGGTGTGTCGTGGACTGGATTCAGCCGAAATGGTGCAATGCGACGTGTGTTCTAAATGGCATCACTTCCAGTGTGTAGGAGTCACGCAGCAGATAGAGAATTTTCCCTGGAGTTGTGCCAAATGCGAATCTGCGAAAGGTGTCCAGGAAACCAGTTCTACTGCGGCTGGAGCTGCTGGAGGACATGCGGAACGTCGAGCGGTGTGAAGCAGAGCGACAACGAGCAATCGCAGCGGAGGAAGCTAAAAAGGAAAGGGCATTCCTGGAGCAGAAATATCAACTGTTGGAGCAAGCTATGAGTGAAAATGGCTCGTCTAAGAATGGATCAATGAGCAGAACGCAGAACTGGATCGCATCTACGAACGCGGCCCGCGGTGTGCCCATCGCCTCCAATGTTGAGAGCCAGATCGAACCGACTATACACGCTGGTAAAATGCAACTATGGAACCCAGCAGTTGCACGGATTGGTAGTACTCGCTCATCGGTACCAGAGCCTAATCCCCCTGATCCATTCCCAGCACCGGAGTCCATGCTGAGCTACAACGTAGATCCACCGGCTTTGAGAGCCGGAATGCAACAGTTAGCTCTCGGCACAACAAGTCAAGCTCCATTACAGGAACAGTATCAACCCATCCCAAGGGTTGAACCTTCGCGACGGGTTTCCATGGCACAGTTGCCTTATTCAGGTAGAGTGGCTGCACCTACCATCGTCCACAGCTCGGAAGTAGATCCGTTGCATCGGTTCTCACGTAACACACCGGTTCCAGAGTATCAACGATTTGTCCCAGTCTCGAGCCGGCATTCGGTTCATCAGCAAAATCATCCTCATTCATCTACGTTGCGAGGCCACCAACTCTACAATCAAGATCAAGAGGAAGTAGCTGAACCGTATTCGATCTCACGCCAGCAGTTGGCCGCCCGACAAGCTATTTCAAAGGATCTTCCAACCTTTTCTGGAAATCCAGAAGAGTGGCCTCTGTTCCTATCTACCTTCAATAGCACCACCGCTCTGTGTGGATTCACCAAAGAGGAAAATATCGTCCGCTTGCAGCGAAGCTTGAAGGGTCGAGCGCATGAAGCAGTCAAAAGCCGGCTGCTACATCCATCGAACGTCAGCGGGGTTATGTCGACGCTCAAAATGTTATTTGGGCAACCGGAGGTGATCGTCCATTCCATGATGTCTAAAATCAACTCCTTCCCGCATTGAGGAGGACAAATTAGAAGCCATCGTAGATTTTGCCGTCAGCGTTGAAAACTTCTGCGCAACCGTCGACGCATGTGGATTGGAAGAATACTTCTACAATATGACCTTCCTTCACCAACTCGTCAACAAGCTTCCACCATCGATCAAGTTAAATTGGGCGCAGTACCGATTATCGCTACCTACGGTCAATTTACCGTCTTTCAGCAGCTGGCTCTACTCTCTAGCAGAAGCTGCTAGCGCTGTTACCATTCCGAACACCACACTCGAATCCAAAACTCTGCGTAACGACTCACGCACAGCCAAGAAGAGCAACTCTTTCGTCAATGCTCACACCCAGGAAGTATCAAAAGGCCATCGCTTCGCAGCGCTATCCAACGTGAAAACTGCAGCCGATAGCTGCCTAGTTTGCAAAGGAAGCTGCAAATCGATCACCAAATGCACACGTTTCCTGGAGTTCTCTCGCGATTCTCGCTGGGCGACGGTTCGAGATCTAGGGCTCTGTCGCCGGTGTCTACGCCAACATAAGGGTGGATGTCAAGCCAAATTGTGTGGGAAGAATGGCTGCGAGTTGAAGCATCACGAATTGCTGCATAATGCCCAGAAGAACACATCGCTGCCGTTGAATACTTTATCGACCGACACAAGCAAATTATCGCCGATCCAGCGTCAAGAACCTATACCAGCTCCGAACTTGGGCGAGCACGGATGCCATGCCCATCGGATTACCACTAGTCAGGTGTTGTTCCGCTACCTACCCGTAGTGCTGCACGGTAAACACCGATCAATTGAAACATTCGCCTTCCTGGACGACGGGTCCGAGCTCACCTTGCTCGACAAGGAACTGGCGGATGAGCTACAACTTGAGGGAGATGCGGCCCCGCTATGCTTGCTTTGGACTGGAGGAGCGAAGCGTCGAGAGGATGACTCAAAAGAATGTCAAGCTTGAGATAGGTTCAAAACCCGACTCCGAGATGTACACCATGCAAGTAGTACGCACAGTTGCTGAATTACTTCTTCCGTCTCAGTCTCTTAATGTCGAAGAGTTGTCTGAGCTATATCAACATCTCAAAGGTCTTCCGATCTCCTCCTATCAAAATGTCCGGCCAAGAATTCTCATCGGAATGAAGGATCAGCACCTCAGCCTTGTTAAAAGAGCCGCGAGGGTGCACTGCACGAGCCGATCGCTGTTAAAACGCGGTTAGGTTGGACAATTTGTGGTGGAGGGAGTCACAACAACGCCACCAATTTAGTACACTCTGTGTTTCACATCTGCGCCTGCGGCCCGTCTTCGGACGAGGACCTACATAAAATGATGAAGGAATACTTCGCAGTAGACAGCCTGGGAGTTGTTCAGCCGAAGAAACGTCTCGTCTCAGCAGAAGAAGAGCGGGCGCAGAATCTGCTCGAAGGCCGCACAGTGCTGAAGGGAAAACGCTACGAAACTGGCTTGTTGTGGCGCTACGACAATGTTCGGCTGCCGGACAGTTTTCCGATGGCCCTCCGACGACTGCAGTGCCTCAAGAAAAGAATGGATAAAGACTTCCAACTAGCGGACGCCCTCAACAAGAAGATAATCGATTTCGTCAAAAAGGTATGCGAGGAAGGTCACCGATGAAGAACGTTCCCAAAACATCCCCCGGATGTGGTATCTACCTATATTTCCGGTAACGAACGCCAATAAGCCAGGCAAGATCCGTATGGTGTGGGATGCCGCTGCAGTAGCCCACGGAATATCCCTTAATTCCGCGCTACTCAAAGGACCGGATCAACTCAGCGAGCTGTTTACCATACTGGTACAATTCCGTGAAGCAAGTGCTCATGCGTCCGGAAGACCAGCAGTGCCAGAGGTTCCTCTGGTATGATGAAGATGGGACCCTCTCTATATACGTTCTCCAGGTGATGACATTCGGGGCCTGCTGCTCCCCTAGCAGCGCCCAGTTTGTGAAAAACCTAAACGCCGAGCGCTTCAAGGGGGATTATCCAGCGGCGGTTGAAGTGATCCAGAAATGGCACTACGTTGACGACATGCTGGTGAGTGTGGCAACAGAAAAAGAAGCTGTCGAACTCGCATTGCAAGTGAAAGAAGTACACGCTGCTGGCGGCTTTAAAATCCGTAATTGGATCAGCAACTTCAAACACGTCGCTGAGACCTTAGAGGAGAACAACACTGAAGAAAAGAACCTCGATCTTTCACCGGAATTAGCCACGGAGAAGGTGCTTGGTATGTGGTGGTGCACCGACGTAGACACCTTTACCTACAAGATTGGGTGGGACCGATACGGCCGAGCGCTACTGGAGGGCCAACACCGGCCAACAAAACGACAAATGCTGCGTGTACTTATGTCCGTGTTCGATCCGCTTGGGTTAATTGCCCAATTTCTAATGTATTTGAAAATCCTGCTTCAGGAAGTCTGGCGTTCCGGCATCGGCTGGGATGACCAAGTCAATGAAACCATTTTCGAAAGATGGCAAACCTGGCTCAAAGTCCTTCCTACAATTGAAAAGATCAGCATTCCTCGGTGCTACATCAGCGAGTCAAGCATCCACTACGAAGACATACAGCTTCACACGTTCGTAGATGCTAGTGAAAACGGTATCGCGGCTACCTGCTACTTACGATTCAATCATCAGGATGTTGTTGAGTGCAAAATAGTCGCCGCAAAAACCCGAGTCGCGCCGTTGAAATTCCTCTCTATACCTCGCCTAGAGCTTCAGGCGGCCCTGATTGGCTCTGGACTAGCCCGAACACTCTCCGAAGCCCTCACGATCCACATTACCCATCGAGATTTCTGCTCTGACTCCCAAGATACCCTGTGCTGGATCAGATCTGGCCACCGCCGTTACTCACCATTCGTAGAGTTTCGGGTTAGCAAAATTCTCGAGCTGACGGAGATGGCCGAATGGAGATACGTTCCCACCGATCTGAACGTTGCGGATGATGGCACAAAATGGAAAGGACTTCCAAATCTGAAACCTCAAGCCAGATGGTTCAACGGCCCACAATTTCTCTATCTCGCAGAAGATCATTGGCCACGCGCATCGATAGGCTCACGAACCACCAACCTCGAACTCCGTCCTAGTGCAATGGCACACTTCACCGCACCCGATCCCATCGTACAAGTGAACGACTTCTCCAATTGGGGTCGATTAGTTCGAGTCGTTGCGTTTGTGCAACGTTTCTCCAATAATTGCAAATTGAAGCGCTTGAAGAAGTCTATAACAAGCTGCCCTCTTTCCAGCTCAGAAATAAGCTTGGCTGAATCATATCTACTACGCCAGGCGCAGTTGGAAAGTTATCCCGATGAAGTCGCTCTTCTCCAACGATCGCAAGATGAGTCGACGCTGCCGCTTAAAACACCGTTACCAAAAACAAGCCCGCTGCACCAAAAATCACCTTGGCTGGACCAGAATGGAGTTTTACGAATGCGAGGCCGCATCACCAACTGTGATTACGCAACTGAAGACGCCAAAAATCAATTATCCTTCCACGTGACCACCCAACCACCAAATTGATTATTGCACATTTCCACCAAAATTACACCATCAGAACCACGAGACCGTAATCAACGAAATTCGACAGGAATACAGTATTCCGAAGCTGCGCACAGCCTTCATCAACGTCCGAATTAACTGCCAACGCTGCAAGAACCACAGAGTCGATCCAAAAGTGCCAATCATTGCAGATCTACCCGCAGCTCGATTTCATGTCTTCGCACGCCCCTTCACCCATGTCGGCGTGGATTTTTTCGGACCATATGAGACTGTCGTCGGTCGCCGAGTAGAAAAGCGTTGGGATATGCTGGCCACTTGCCATACGACCCGCGCCATTCATATTGAAGTCGCCCATTCACTGACCACCGATTCATGCGTTATGGCACTACGTAACTTCATCTCGCGAAGGGGAGGCCAAGAACCTTTTACAGCGATCGAGGTACAAATTTCATCAGGGCCAACCGAGAAATCAAAACAGCGGAGGGTACTGTCGATCATGAAGAAATAATGAAGGAGTTTGTGGATGCAGAAACCAGTTGGCATTTTCATCCTCCTTCCTCGCCGCATATGGGCGGCAGTTGGGAGCGCCTCATCGGCTGCGTTAAAAAGAATTTGATGGCCATTCTCCGAACAAGAAACTTGACGGATGAAGTACTTCGGAATCTGTTAACAGAAGTGGAGAACACCGTCAACTCCCGACCTCTGACACATGTTCCCGTGGAAGACGACTCAGCACCAGCTTTAACGCCCAACCACTTCTTGGTTGGGTCGTCTAATGGAGTGAAACCGCTGTGCACTATGGATGATAGTGGTACGGCGCTACGCCAATGCTGGCGATTGTCTCAACTTCAGGCCAACCGGTTCTGGCAACGATGGGTCAGCGACTATTTGCCTGAGATAACTCGCCGCACGAAGTGGTTTACGGACACCAAGCCGATAGAAAACGACGATGTGGTGATAATTATCGACCCTAGATTACCCCGGAACTGTTGGCCAAAGGCCGAGTGATCTGCATTCATCCCGGGCAGGATGGCCAACCTAGATTAGTGACGGTGAGGACAACCTGCGGCATCTACGAGCGACCGGTAGCCAAGTTAGCCGTGCTAGACGTACGGCGCGTTTCGGATTAAGCTGGCATAGCGGCCATCGTACCTGGGGGGACTGTTGGCGAACGTTCGCCAGCGCGCCTCTACGTTTTGGATCTCTTTATGTGATCTGCAGCTGTAGCTCTCACGATAAGCAGGTAGGACCGGACTAAGCTGACAGAACCTACACTGTCGCAGCTGTGAGTCAGGTATTGGTATGAAGGATGAAGGCAAACTAGAGTAGAGCTGAGAAAAAAGTTATATCTCGTTGTTATTACGGCAGGCATGCTAACGTGAAGCAAGGAAATTTAGAAATATTCAGTGAATTATGTATCGTTATAGCTATTTGATTAAGTGAACCTTTAAAGGTATTATTGTGAATTATTTGATGAATGAATTCCCCTAATCTAAACTGATTATCAGGTAGAATAGCACCAAAAGATCTACGTACCCTTAACCTAAAATACTATATGAATCCTACCAACTGTTGCGGAAGGTGTCAGCTGGCGACCTCGCACCGATGCTTACAGCAAATAAAAGACGTCATTTGTCAGTTATTAGCTAAAAAGCTGTAATATATATTCTTTTATTGATTTTTACATGATTAAAATTAGTATATTACTTACAATTTCGGTGATTTGACTTAAACCGATTATCTTCCTGCCGACAGAACCTCCACACTAACTAAATAATAAACTCTATTGTCATGTTCTTAAATATAAATCCCATTGATTTATAACTAGGGGTGCGTACATTTAATTTTCTTATATTTAATATCATTTCTTTAGGGTGCGAAATGTAACATTTAAGCGAAGATTTGTCGATATTAATGGTCTCGCGGAGATACTCGATGTTGTCTTCCTCAGATTGCTCAATGTGGAGCGGTGTGACGTAGAATGATTTCATAGTTTCTTCGGTAGGTATTTGGCGCACTGGGGGGCTGTTAACTACCTTTAAACGACAGTCATGTGACACTTCACTTGTTGGTGGTGCAGCAGAGTGAATTTCAGTATTTGCAACAGCAGCAGGATGAGTAGCAGTGTTGGCAGTAGCAGTAGCCCTGGAAATCACACTGGCGTAGATAGTAGTGGTGGAGGCAGGATTTGAGGTAGCAGCGGCGGAGAAAGAGACGGTGAGTGAAAGCCGCCCTCAGCATGGTCTGCTTCACTTCATACCAGTATTTGACATGTTTTTTAGCACCTCAACCCAAGTATTACTTTTTCATAAATTCTCTGGAAATCTCCCCCCTGATATTTTGAATATATTTATCAGGAATTCTAGGAACTTGTTATACAGAAATTGTGGAATATTCTTGTTATATATGATTTTTGAAGATTTTCTTTCTCTCTTTTTTTTTCTTCCGAAACTTTGGGAAATTCCTCCTAAAATAATTCATTCTTCAAAAATGTTCCGGTATACTCTTTCAAAAGACCAGGTCAATTGCTCTCGCGCGAATTTTGAGAAATCCATCCCTAGGAATTAAGAGGAATTCCTCCTTCAGAAATTTGAAGAAATTTTTCCTCCGATGATCCTGGCGAATTACTCACCTCAGCCCTTTTCTCTCTGATGACTCTTGGGATTTTCTCCCTTACGAATTATGAGGAATTCTTCTCCTATGTATAATACTTAGTATTCCTGAAAGAATACTAGAAGCGTATGCACAATATAAGTTATGCTTATTGCCATTACGGCACGAGAAAATAATGCAAATATTTAACAAAGGTATTGTTCGCCACCCACCGACGAAATGTTTGAAAGATAATTTTGAACTGCGCCGATCCCAGGCGCCACCGCCGCCGAAAGCAACAGGCTATGCCGCCGCCGCCGTTAGAAAATTGCATTCACGCCGCTGCCGGCTTGAAGTAGATCGGCTTACAGGTCTAGGCCAACGAAGGTCCTTCGTAGCTTAGTTGGTTAAAGCACCAGTCTAGCGTTCTGAGGGTCGTGGGTTCGAGTCCCATCGAAGGGAAAGTGGTTACCTCCAATACATTTTTCAAATCAAAATCTTTCACATAATGTACATATTCACGTCTGAGTTTTCAGAACATTGCAAATTAATATATAAGTCGGTGGTTTATTACCCGGAACATAGGCAATTTACTTTGTTTGAACTTTTGTAGTGTGCAACCTTATCTTGTCTACTGTATTGCAAAAACTCTTAGTTAAACCTAATATTAGAGAAAGTAACATCCATCAAATTCCTTTATGATATATTTTTGAACGACGTCTCATTGTGGCCCCCGATTTAAGGTAAATTTATAGAATCTATATACTCACTTCCTAATGTAAACGTAGTTCTCCATATCCCACGGATCGACATAGCGCCGACTGAAAATGGCATCGGCCGGTCCGAGCGGTTCCATCAGGCTCGGGCGACGCGAAATCGGCATCGGGTACGGCCGCAAACAGTCCGATTCGTCGGCCGAATCGAACTCCTTTGCCGTGTAGTAGATCGATTCAGCGGTCCTGCGCGAGGACGCGAAACTATCGAATCCGGCATAGGCGGGCATCGTTTAGCGTTAGGTCAGAAGACAGCTTCCTCGTTTTGACAGGTTCGTCACTTCGCTAGCTCAAGTTATTCAGTGGTGTGTATCGTCGATAGCGATCTCTCTCCGGTTGGATGAGATTCATGCGAATATTGAAGCGTTTATTTTTCTATCGCGTGTTTGCCACCTTGAAGTGTTGGCATTATTTTATGCCGGTCCGGCTTCTTACACGGTTGCAGCTTAATATTTTACGGAAAATTATCCTTAAACTTTATTAATATTTGGTTTACTAAGTTGGCTGTAAAGAAACAAAATAGAAAAAAGAATGATTATTAAAATGCTTTTTGAAGTGCTGAAAGATTTTATTACTTTCGAAGGAATTCACGCATTGAAAACAAGAAGATTGTTGTGTTGCAAGATAGTGTAATGCACCTTAGCTTTTCTTTAATTATTTCTCACATCATTCACGAACCTTTTGTGGTAACAACTAACATTTGATTCAAAAGAATAACCCAAAAATCGAAACTAAACATATCTGTTAAATAATGCTATTTTTCATTCGAGTAATTGTCTCATCGCACATTGGCGCTTTTTCTGCATATTAGACCTCGTTCCCCCGTATGTTTTGTTACAATTTGGTCTACGTGATGGCATCAAAAATAAAAGTCAGTTACCGGGTTACCGCCAGAGATCGATCATGGGCGAAGCGGAAACAACGAGAAGTCCGGTGCGAAACCAATTTGGCTGAAGTCATGTAAGAGACACGTTCCGTTGTTTGGTTGGAGATTTGTAGACGAGCTCTGCATGAGCGCTGTAGCGGCTCTGCGACCCAACCAATGAAGAAGATTTCGTAACACTGCAGACATTATTGATTTGAAGAAAAACGTGCGAACATCACGTTGGTAATAGCAATGGGGATTGGAGTTTTGAGGTTTACTGTAGACTGGCAGCAGTTTAAAGCAGGTAGATTTTTGAATTTGTTAAGACTTTTTATCTTCATGGATTTTGCATAATAAGAAATTAGGATTATGTGATTTCTCTATTTTTTGGATCATCTTCAAAATTAAAAATATTGAAAATTATTGAAGGTTCAATAGCTTTTTTCCCTGGCAAAATCAATTGAACATAAACTTTGCATATTACTACGCATTCCGTCTTAATAAAAGTTTTGATAATTTCATGAGCTGTGGACGGATTTCGTCGAGCTTAAGCGATTCACAGGGAAAGAGACACTATAACACCCTACATGAACATCTTGTAATGTAAAATATAACCATATCAGTAGAATTCAACTATTAATCTCTATCTTCCTTCAGCGATTGAAAATTTTCCAGGAAATAAATTAAAATTGTTGTCTCAGGAATTAAAACCACATGGTTTTGATTACATGGTGCTGTTTCTCGCATCAATCGCACAGAAACAATGGATCCAAATACCTATCAATTTTATGATAATTAGTATTTCTCCTACTCTATATTTACCGCATGTCTGATCGCAAATAATACAGATCAAAAACCATCCACGTGAATCGGAAAGGTTATGGAATCAACCAACAGTCACATATCAAAACATTCCATTTGTTTTTCAACCGAGTCGGTTTTATTAGGCATGAAGCTTCAGAAACCCGCAGGCATTCTAGTTCACTTATGTGAGATAGGTATGTAGCAGATTCATAGAAAGTCAATTCTGTGCTCGTTCATTAAATTAGTAACTCATCATAAAAGCGACCGAGCGCGAATTCAATTAAACCGCACAGGCACCGGGGGCAGGGTAGATTCGTTTTCGCAAGGCACCTGCGCTATTCTGCAGGGCAATCCTCATTACTGATGTATCGATGCCAAGTGTACGGCTATTGAAGCTAGCGAGCTAGGCGAGTAGAATTTCTTATGAGCTGTTATGGGCAGTAACTTCTTCCATGCGCTTCACATAAATCTGTCCTGGAATCGAACCACTTCGCAAACGTTCTGCCAATTGTTGTTTGTTGCTGAACGAACGGTTGAAGCGTGTGAATATGCGGCTAAGGTCACGTATCAACAATCACCAACGGCTGTGGCAGCTTAAAGTCTAGCCGAGTGGAATAAGACTTCTGGTTTTTCGAAACGACGATAACGTCAATGAACACCGGCTTTTCGTTAGTAATGCAACCTTCGTGATTAGAATTAATGTGATTTTCTGCAGAAATAGTTCTCATCGACGACGCATGACAAATCATCGGGTTGTTAATTGTGACTGGTATGCAAATCATCACTTTCGGGAATAACCTAAATAAAACCAGACGACAGAGGATTTTTATATTATAAATCGTAGCATTATTCATGTGTTTTACACAGACGAGTCATTGCACTAATGGTTATTTTATTTAATGACTTCCACAATTTCCGAATGTGTGAAAATATTACTCAATTAGTTAGGCATCGAATGTATTGATATTCCAAAAGTAATCTACTATTTTCAATTCTTAAATTAGTTAATTTAAATTAGTTCTTTGGAAAGAAAGGATGTAGCAATTTTGATTTTTTGTTCTTAAACTCACTTGGTATATCCATCGTGAAGCAAGAAGATCGCCTTCCATGTCTATGCATCCATATTAGAAGCATCATCCACATGTCGGAACGCATCTTCTTCATTACCACCATCATCAAGTCGCAATGGAATACACATCAAATGCGACAACCTCTATGACCCTATCACCGCGTAAGTGGCTGTGACCTCATCGAAAATGACCATGACTGAAATTGGACTTGCCGGGTGTTTTGTTTGTCTTACTTGCTCATCATCGTATGAAATAAGCAGATCAGCAAAAGAAAAGGTATGTGTGTAAGTGCAAATCATTTGTGTATTTACCGGAATGTTTGTTCATTTATTAAGAGTCTTTCAACCAACTTGGTTATTCGGACCCTTCATACTGTGGTGATGATATTATACCTTATGATTTTTTTTATAAGAGGATTGCGCAAGACTAATACAGGGTACATTCGATTCCGGCAACCAATCTTCGTGTCTTAAAATTGCTTGTGCTCGTCTATTTGAATTTCTCATAGCTGTTTGATGTTATCTTTATCTATGGATTGCTTTCGAAAGGGCAATTCGCTTTTTGATTTTGAATTTTCAAACGGCAATATTGAAGTAATCAAAACATGGAAGTGTGTACATCTGCTGAATAAAAATATGTGCAAGACTAAATCGATGGATGTCAACACGAGCAACCCTTCCAACTTTATGGTAACCGGGCAAGCAGTGCAGAAGGTAGAAAGGTTTCAATATCTAGGCAGCCAGTTAGCATCGGACGACGGTGCCAAGATTGACATAGGAACACGATGGATGGTAAACTGCGGTGGTGTTTGAACGGAACGGCATTCTATTTGTGAAGAAGATTGGCGACGAAAAAGAGTTTCAACCGAAAATGATTTACAACGTTAACCTTTTCCTAATAAGCAAGCTGTATCTGGTAAAAGGGCGAATGTCGCAAGAGAGAATTCTCTTCGTCGACTTTCCCTCTTTTGAATAAAAGTGACAAGTAGAGGATTTCTTTGCAATTTATCACCTCAGAATGCAAGTTCCCATTGTTTTCTATCGTTCTGAGGTGATAAACTACAAAGAAATCCACTGTTTGTCACTTTCATTTAAAAAAGGGGAAGTCGATGAAGAGAATTCTATCTTGCGATATTCGCCCTTATTCCAGATAGAGCTTGAATGTTGTTCTTACTTCCTCGGCTTTCCCAGTATTCCATGATTCCATGATGCTGCTGTTGCCATTGCTGATGGATACGATATGATGGAGATATAAAAATCATATGGTTTTTGTTTTCTGTTTGGGCCAGATAGATAGATATATTAGCTAAAAAAAATATTATTTTAATGAAGAATGTTATTTTAAATGAAAAGCTCCCTTATCATTCCAAATTTCTACACCTCGACAAACTGGTGCATTCCAGATACTGTGATGAAGTCCGTACTATTTGAAAATTTCTGTATGTTGATGTAATTGTCAAAGTAAGCTCATAAACTCTGCAAAATTGAGGAACTACGTTAGATCATTAGAATTAGTAACGTTGACAGCGTGTATGTAAATGAAACGTGGTTGAATGAGAGTGTTAATAATTCGGTTTTTGCTATTGACGGTTATGAAATAGTAAGGCATCCCGGGTAGACGATAATGGCTAATGAACAGTTAAACGTGATATTGATAACAAAAAAATGATATTAACTTGTTTGAAATAAGAGTAAAAGTAACAAGCGACAATAACAAAAATTTGCACCAAAACATCATAAAAATATCAGGTTTTGCCATTTACAAGAACTTATCAATATCTTGAGCTATTAGTTTGTTCTTGTTATTTTTACTTGTTCGCTTGTTATTTTTACTCTTATTTCAAACAAGTTAATATCATTTTTTGTTATCAATATCTCGGATTCTACCCGGGATGATAGAGTGGGTGGTCTCTGAGGAGGAGATAATGATGTATGTTTATTAAAGAAGGAATTCCATTCAGCTTTATTACCAAGTTTCTTGTGCAGAATTCATCACAATTGAAATAATTCTACATAATGAAAAACTATTATTAACTAGTCTTTACAATCCACATGGAATTGAATGCACTGATTTTTTGGAATATTTGTTGTCATCATATGGAGCTGATTACAGCTACTTTTGCTTTCAACAAACTCTGGATTTCAACAAACTCCTCAAAATCAGAAAGGTCGCGTAACGTCTTATCTACACTATCTGTGCAATGTTTAGGTAGTGAACCAAAGTTTTTTTTTTTCATAACAATGGAGCCTCGCAATAAGATTTAATTTGAACTAATGACACCTCTAAAGTGTTGAGATTCAGTCAGATAGAAGTCCCTGTATTATCTAATCACGATCTGATTGATCGATCACGAACGACAGATAAACGAATACCAATTATTCGGCTAATGAAATCAGCACACATGTTTGCAACAGTTTCACAAATAATATTAGAACTAACGATCATATTACTGGATCAATTGTTATAGAACGTGATCTTTTCTACTTCAATAGAGTTAATCAAGAAGATGTGGTTTTTGCAATGAATTCCATCAAATCAAACGGCATCGGACCTGACATCATCCGATAAAGTTTTTGAAAGCTATTTTTCCAATATTGATTGAACCCTCCACTTTCCTTTTCAATTCCATTGTTACTACCAGTGTTTTTCCGGAATCATGGAAAAGGTCGAAAATATTACCAATAAGGAAAAAAAGCGAATTCATCCTTTATGGAAAACCTCAGACCGATCAGTATCCTTTGTGTCATATAAAAGGTGTTCGAAAAAATTTATTAAAACTAACATTTTCAATTTCATAGCCAGACATAACCTTCTGAATTAATTTATCGGATATCGTACGAAACATAGCACAAAAAACGACAATGATTAAAATACTCGACGATATTGGTTTTGTGGTCGACAACGGACGTCCAGTTGTTCTCATTCTTTAGATTCCTCCAAAACATTCGATACCGTCTCTCAAAGTATATTATGTCACAACTTGAAAACACAATTCGCTTTTTTGGATCATGCTGTTGCCCTAACAAAATCATATTTAAGTGCAAGATCTCAGGCTGTCTGCAATGATGGTATTTTTTCAAGGTTTTGTCCTATAATATCAAGAGCTCCTCAAGGATCCATATTAGAGCCAATTTTGTTCTCACTGTATTTTAAAGATCTACCGTGCATAGTAAAGCACTGAAAAATCCATCTTTTAGCGGATGATGCACAGATATATTACACATGTTTGAAAAAGTCAGCTGCAAATATCGCTGAGGATATTTACACTGAATGAACAAACTGAGTGAACAAATTCACGAATGGTCTAAACGTAAAATGCTATCATTGATTGCTGATAAAAAAAGATTTTCATTTCGAATAGCTATTTCTATGATTTGATTAAACCATTATTGAAACTTAACGACGACGTTATTGAGTGTGTTGATAATGCATCAAGTTTAGGTATCCGCGTTGATTTAAAATTTGAATGGGACAAACACGTTATGATGCAATGTGGGAAAATTTACGCTTGTTTAAGGACGCTTTGATCATCATCAACATTTTTAACTTGCGCTATACATTTAAGATTATTCCAAAAGCCTACCCTACTTTCCCTACTTTCCCTATACCGTCGTGCGGGGCTTCTTTTGAAAAATCGGGGGCTAATTTGGACATTTTGAAACAAGAACTATAACGTAAACTACTATCAAATTTTCATTATCACCATTCGGGTGTCTTATTGAAAGTTGAATGGCAACTTTTTGTTTCAAATTTGGTATTTTTTTAGTTTAGTTTTTTTAGAAAATCAAAAATTTAAAGTAGCCCCCGGAGTCAAAAGAAGCCCCGCACGACGGTACCCTACTTTCTAAAATTACGTAACGCTAAATTTGGTGATTTTGGGGTTGTAGGACAAAAGGTCGAAGGTCAAAAGGTCGAAGGACAAAAGGTCGAAGGTCAAAAGGTCGAAAGGACGAAGGGTCAAAAGGTCGAAGGGACAAAATGTCGAAACACAAAATCGGAGTCACAAGGTCGGGTCAAAGGGTCGAAAGGACGAAAGGTCGAAGGGACAAAAGATCGAAAAAAAAATCTGAGCCAAAAGGTCGAAGGACAAAAGGTCGAAGGTCAAAAAGTCGAAAGGACAAAAGGTCGAAACAAAAAATCTGAGTCAAAAGGTCGAAGGTCGAAAATAAAAACGTCGAAGGACAAAAGGTCGAAAGTAAAAAGGTCAAAGGACAAAAGGTCGAAGACCAAAAAGTCGAAGATCAAAAGGTCGAAGGTCGAAAAAAATAGGCAAAACGTCGAGCTTTATTCAACCATTTTTTTGCACATTTATGTTCATTTATGTTTTCCTGATTATATTTCATTGTTGAATTTTTCCTTCTTTTAGTCATAGGCTGTTCTTTCAAGATTCGCATGATTATATTTATTTGTGTTTCACCTGATTATATAATTATTATTATTATTTTTTCCTTCTTTTAATCAAAGGCTTGTGATTCGAGTTTCGCACATTAATATTTATTTGTGCTTAACCTTATTTTCATTGTTGATTCTTTTCTTTCTTTTATTCATAACCTTTTCTTTCGAGTTTCGCATTTTTATACCGCATATGAAATACCAAAAATACTTGAAAACATTCCATTCTAGAATTTTCCTTTTTGTTAAAACACAGGGTATTCTTTAGAGGTGTATTGTCAAATCAATATTTTTATCAAAGTATTGCCAGGATTTATTAACTTTAATTTTAATTCCTGAAAATAGTTCTTCTCTCATTTTCATCAAAATGATAATTCAAAATATATCATTTTAGCTCAACACACCATCTTCTAATGACAGCAGTTTTATTTTTATGTGCTCAAAAGATGATAGTTTTTTGTTCACGAAATGTGTGTTTAAGTAACTATAAACGAATATACATAATACATTTATTTTTATTAATAGAAACCGTTACGTCACGCTGTAAAGTTGGGAGGGGTATGGAATTGCCAAAATTTGCGTTAGGGAAGATCCATTAATTCCGTAACGCAAAAATTGGGTATTTTCAACCCTACCTCCCCCTTAGTCTCTTTGTAAGAAACATCTAAAAATTCTGTATGGATCGTCACACTTCGTTCGACCCCTTCCCCCTCTAAGCGTTACGTAATTTATGGACGCTCCTTTACGTGATTTGTGAACGTTTATGTTTCATTTTGAAGTCAACTAGTAACCCTCTAACGCCCAAGACCGCCTTCAGACGGGAAACTTGAATATTTTTTTTTTTAATTTTAATTGTTCAGATTTTAAAATTGATTTTTTACCTGTTTTTCATTCAACCTTCTGTTATTTTTTCGCCCCTTTTTTCCTTCGACCTTTTGTCATTTCGACCTTTTGTCCTTTCAATTTATTGACTTTCGACCTTTTTTCCTTTCAATTTTTTGGCTTGCGACCTTTTGACCTTCGACCTTTTGTCTTTTCGACATTTTGTTCTTTCGACATTTTATCCTTTCGACCTTTTGTTTTCAACCTTTTATTCTTTCGACCTTTTGTCCTTTCGACCTTTTGTCCTTTCGACCTTTTGTCCTTTCGACCTTTTGTCCTTTCGACCTTTTGTCCTTTCGATCTTTTGTCCTTTCGACCTTCTGTCCTCTCGACATTTTGTTGTTTCGACCTTTTGTCTTTTCGACATTTTGTTCATTCTACATTTTATCCTTTCGACCTTTTGTTTTCAACCTTTTATTCTTTCTACCTTTTGTCCTTTCGACCTTTTATCCTTTCGGCCTTTCGTCCTTTCGACCTTTTGTCATTTTGATTTTTTTTCCTTCGACTTTTTGTCCTTTCGTCCTTTTCTCCTTTTGACATTATGTCCTTTCGACCTTTTGTCCTTTCGACTTTTTGTACTTTCGAACTTTCGTCCTTTCGACCGTTTGACCTTCGACCTTTTGACACAGATTCGATTTTGGAACCCCACCCTTCCCCACGCACGCTATGTATAACGGCAACTATTATGCAAAGTGAATGCACCTCGGATATTAAGCCGTACGATCATAGTTTTCGACCTCTTGTTTAAGGATCTGTGTCGATTAAAATATTTCATGGGTGAAATTTTGACATTTTTACTATTTAAGGTAATATTTTTAACCTAAAAGCACTTTCTGATAAAAAAAATTTAACTAGTTATATAAAATCCAATCAATATTATTTTTGCTGATGCTTTAAGAAACATTTTCATATAAAAACAATTTTCATGTGATGAAAGTAGCAGAAGTTATACTAGAAATACTGTTGACACTGAACATATATTTCATTTTTCGATAGTGAATAGCGAATTGCGTAACTGGATATCTCATACACGTAAAAAAATAACCTTATATTTTATGGCAAAAAACCATTCGAAAATACTTATAATCTTCATCATGCTACCTAATGAATGATCCAACATCAAAAAGCTAATAACATTCATAAGTTAATGAAAAGTATAAGTTTCGGAATGTATGTGACTAATGCGATGTATAAGTTTTTTCTTATACATATCATTAAGCGCCTGCTTTGGCAAAAAAGTATTAGAAATATTAATAATAAATAACATTAAATTTTTTTACGTATACGTGTCTATTAAAAAACCAGCAACCCTGCGCCGTTCACTTGTTACCATAGAAACAGAATTTAACGCTGGACCGGTAAACAAAGAAGCTCGATTATATTTAAATTATGTTCATAATCATCTTCTGGAAGGAGGAGACTATGACACAATTTTATACAAAACCCCTCCTCCAGCGCTACATTAGCTGGTGGGATTGGTCTACCAAATGTTCGGCCCTGTCGTTAGTTAAACGGGGTGTTTTGAAAGTAAAATAATACAATGGTTATTATAAGGTATTGAATAGTCTACCACAGGTAGTTGATTGCTGTTTTAGTGTAACATTGTTGGACTTCTATTCAGACGCCATACGAGCTTTTTGTGACAGTTTGGATAGCAGCCGGGCTACCAATCACCGAAAAAAAAATCTTATTTTGAAATCGCGTTGAAGCGCATCAAAGAGAGGCCTTACAAAGTATACGGAGCAAACAACGGAAGCCATCCACAGAAATTTCTATACTATCTAGCAAAACTACAAAACGCCAGATAAACATGAACAGTATGCAAGTGAACTGTTATCCACGGTGGTAGCATATAACAGTGGTCACATAATGCAGACGTCCATTGAGGTTCAAATCAAGTTTGAAATAAAGAACATAAATACTACTTTGAACTAGTTCGTAGTTTTATTTTTTTGTTGATTTGAAATGTTAAAAAGTAATATTATTTTCCTAAATTTAATAATATTTCTTCTTAATGGCATTACATGAACCACTCTACCGCCTCGTAGCTTAGTGTTCATTAAGTACTTCCGCAGCTCTTAATTGCATGGTTTCTAGTCCAAGTTACCATTTTCACATTCGTATATCATGAGGCTACGATTCTACTTTATACGGCACTGCACTGAAACATCTCTTTCTCTTTCGTTCCTCATAAATTTTGACGTTTACTGGCCTTGTTATTTACTACATTCTTTACAGCGATAAAGAGACAAAGTAGTCCGTGCAGTGCCCTATGCCCAGGGAAGGCGAGAAATTTTCATAGACCACACCGGAAATCGAATCCAGCCATTTTCAGCATGGTCTTGCAGTATAGCAGTGTATCTTACCGAATGACTAAGGAAGGCTCAAGATCTATTCATAATAAGCCTTAAGAACTTCGGCTTCGTGGCCGTGCGGTTAGCGACGTCAATCGTCTAGACGCATGTGCTGCGGAGTGTGGGTTCGATTCCCGCCCCGGTAAAGAGAATACTTTTCGTAAAGCGAAAAGCTCTCACTGGTCCACTGGGTGTTGTGTAAATGTCCTGTCCGTTGCCTCATGCTAGATGTTAAGTGTTCAGTCTGTGCGACCTCTGGTCGAAGACGGTGATTCTGTCTTTTTAAAAGAACATTGAAAAGTGGCAGTAATTTTAATATAACTTCTACTACTTTCATCATATGAAAAATGTTTTTATATGAAAATATTTCTTAAAGCATCAGGAAAAAAATTTAGTGGTTGGATTTTATATAACTTGTTTTATTTTTTTTTAAATCAGGAAAGGTTTTTAGGTTAAAAATATTACCTTAAATAGTAAAAAAAAATCATCGATGAAATATTTCAATCGACACAGATCCTTAAATTAGAGGTCAAAAACTATGATCTAACGGCTTAACATCCTAGGTGCATTCACTTTGCATAATAGTTGCCTTTAAACATAGCATGCCACGTAACACTTTTTGTATGGAAGGTTTATTTTTTTTTGTATGGATCGTAACGCTCGGCTTAACCCCCTCCCTCCCCCTTCAGCGTTACGTAATTTGTGAAAGAACCCTTATTCTTCCTTACTTCATTGGTAGCGATTTCCTATTTGATTCCATGTCAGTTTCTACGTTCAATAAGTTAAAAGTTGCTTTAAATTCATGTTTTAGATATATTTACAATATAAATAGGTTCACAAGCGTTTCTCAACTGCAGTACTTACTAGTAGGGTGCCGTTTTGAAAATTATAGTAAACTCCGTTGATGTTTAATTTTTTACAAACTTTTAAGCACAAAACAACCAGATTATTTACACAGCAAACTCAATATGGCACGAAGCAATTGTTACAAAAAATATATACTACTGCGTTACTGTACGACTAAATACGGGAATTCATTTTTTGTGCGAGGTGTAGTATACTGGAATTCTTTGCCCACATATCTTTTCAATGAAAAATCGTTTATAGTTTTTAAGAGCGGATGTTAAAAACATTTTGAATTAGTTGTATTAAGGTTAAAAATTGAAATTTATGTTCAAATGAACTGGCGCTGATTCTACTAGAAAGTTTCTCTATGTAGCATGAAGAAGACTTATGTTACAATATATTGATCAATAAATAAATTTAAAAAAAAATTCTGACAAAAGTAAACAAGTAAACTATAAAATACTCTTTAAATGCGCAGCTCGGTCAGGTTTTCGTACATTGCGACATTATAGGCAAAGAAATAGCCAGTTTATTTAGAGGATATTTGTATGCTGATTTTATATTCAAGAGTACTTTTCGTTTGTCGTTATGCTAAATGATTGTCTAAAAAATTGTCGTTACCAACGACATTCCTTTAATTAGTTCGTCAATTCCAACTTGCAAGCATTTGCGGAAATAAAGGTAGGACACGACTCGCCGTTGCAACTCTTTTTTAGCAGACGACAATTTCTCAAGTGCATCGAACGAATCGCTTGGACAGTATTTATCAACAGCATTGCCCGTTACGCTGGGATATGGTTACTCATAAGTAGTGCGTAACGGTGTAAATCCGGACATATCACCAGGCTCGGTACAACGCTGAAGCTAACAATATGCTGTTCCTAATCCCGAATCCCAAGGTTCCAGGCGACCTGTAGTAGCCAAGTAGACCTTTGCGCCGATTGAAATTTAACCGGCGCGGTGGCGGCGTTATAGATCATTTTCAGTCAGCGGCGACGGCGTAGCGGCTCCACGCCGTTTATGATCGGTGGCGTGGGTCGGCGTGAACCAGTTGCAAGCGCCAAATTTCCCCGGAGTTTTTTTCAAAAATTCTTCATCGAATTCCTCAAGAAGCTCTTCCACAAGTTCGTTAGAAAGTTCGTCAAGAAATTCCTCAAAATATTCCTCCGAAAGTACTTCTGGGAAGTTCCTGCAGGAGTTCTCCCGGAAGCTCCGCCAGGAATTCTTCCGAACGTTCCTCCAGGAATCCCTCCGAAACTTACTCACTTACTTATGGATCCTGTACACCACCGATGGTGCAAAGGGCCGACTTGAAAGATCTCCATCCTGAGCGTTGCCAAGCTATCTCTTTAACCTGTTGCCAGGTTAGATTTCGGTCGACTGCTTTTATTTCTTTATTGAGGCTTCGCCGCCATGAACCTCTGGGTCTGCCTATGCTGCGATGTCCCGCTGGATTCCTCCGAAAGTTCCTCAACAATTCCTCCAGGAACCTCCAGGAATTCCTCTGAAAGTTATTTAAGGAGTTCCTACGGAAGATATTCCAGGAAATCCCCCGGAAGTTCCTCAAATAATTCCTCCGGAAGTTTCTCAGGCAGTTCCTCCAGGAATCCCTACGTAAGTTCCTCCAGGAATTCTTCGGAAAGTTTTTCCCAGAATTTTTCCCGAGATTCCTAAAAAATCCATCCAAATTTATCCAACAGTTCCTCAAGAAGTTTCTTCAAGAATTTCTTCTGAAGTTCCCTCAGGAACTCATCTGGGAGCTCCTCCACGAATTATTCGGAAAGCTTCTCCAGGAATTCCTCGGAAGGTTTTTCCTCGGAAGGAAGGAAACAATTTCTTTGGAATTTCTCTGGAAGTTTCTCGGGGAGTCCGTCCGGAAGTCCCTCAGTTAATTCAGGTTATTTCTTGGGGGATTTTCGAAATTCATTAGGAAATACTTACTCATTCAATCTCAAGTTCCCTCAATATTTTACGAAGTTGTTTGCGTTTACCGATATTTCTGCTAAGTATTTCACCGAAATAGGTTGAACAGCTCTTTCACATTTTCATCGGTAATAAATTTCACAGTTTTCTGTAAATTATTAAAAAATCACCGAAATTCAGTAATTTTATTTAGAGTTTCCAATAAACTTGCGAAAAATTAACGAAACATCCGTAAATTTTCAGATCACTGATCTTTTCAATAAAATGAATGACCGAATCTCGAGTCTCTGTTTAAGTGTGTTTACTTACAATTCTCACAATAATTCTCACAGAAGCTTTTACATAAATTCCTTCCGAAAGTTCACTAATTTTTTTCTGGTACTGCATCCAAATTTCGCCCCTGAAAATTCTCCGGCGTTCTCTTTTTCTAGTTCCTCCAGAAGTTTCCGCGGAAATTATATCAAGAGTGTTTACATAAAAGGGGGGTCCCGTAGCGTAGTTGGCTACACGTTCGCCTTTCAAGCGAATGGTCATGGGTTCGATTCCCAGCCCCTCCACAAAAACCCTCGTCAGTCGCCGGATGCACAGCCTATGCGGTGGCGTATTGGGGTGCCTCACCGTCACGGCTGCCTGATGACGACTGACAACTTGTTCTTCTCGGAGGCATTCCTCCAACGTTACCCGGATAAATGGCAACCGGACAATGCAACGATCATTGAATACACGACATGGACAAAACGAACACAATGGACTCACGACGAGATGGACCAGCAACGACAAGAACAATGAATAATGGAAAAATCTAAAAATAGATTCTGTGTGGATTCTGGCTGCAGAATACCACAGTAGATCTCGGCACAGTATCGGTTAAGTAACACAGAGTGCCTATCAAATAAATAAAGGAAGAAAAAAAAATGTTTACATAAATCCCTCCCAAGAAATTTCTCTGAAAATTGTTTCGGAAATTTGTTTCGAATTTCAGAAATTACTTAAGGTATACTCCAAAAAATCCTCCAAGAACTGCTACGATATATTCCTTCACGACGGAATTTTTCTGGGATTATTCAAAAGAATTTTTAAACGATTTCTTGGAACACGATCTATCAGATTCCTTTAAGAAGTTACTGAATCCAATAGATGAGCCAGCCTAGGGCTGCAAGCCTCTCTAATAAAGAGTTCCTAAGGTTCCTGAAGAAATTCGGAAAGGAGCTTCTGGGTAAAACCTCTATATAAATTATAGAATAAATTCATGAAGGAATTTTTGATGAAATTTGTGATTTATTTCCCAATGGACTTCCTGGAGGGATTCTCGAAAAAAAATCTGGAAGAATTGTTGAAGCAATTTCGGGAGAAATCTCATAAGAATTTTCTGGTTTGAATCACTATAAACATTTTTAGATGAATTCTTTAAATAATTTGGGGTTGATTTCCCGGTGGGCATCCAGAAGATATAACTGAAAGAATTACTAAAATTGTTTCTGAAAAGTAGCTTTCGGAGGAATTCCAGAAGAAACTTTCGGAGGAATTACGAAATGAACTTCCGCAAGAATTTCAAAATAAACTTCCGGAGGAGTTCTGGAAAGAACTTCCGGAGGAGTTCCAGAAGGAACTTCCGGAGGAATTCCAGAAGGAACTTGCTGAGGAATTCCAGAAGGAACTTCCTGAGGAATTCCAGAAGGAACTTCCTGAGGAATTCGAGAGGGAACTTCCGGAGGAAATCCAGAGGAATCTCCGGAAGAATTCCAGAAGGAACCTGGAAAATTCCTGGAAGAGTTTTAGGAGGAATTCCTTCGAACATTCCTCCGGATATTCCTCTAGAGATTTTTCCGGATATTCCTCCAAATCTTTCTCCGGGGATTCTTCCGGAACTCCTACAGGAAATCCTCCGGATATTCCTCCACTAATACCTCCATGCATTCTTCTTAAAATTTCTACAGGAACTCCTCAGAAATTCCTCCGTATAATCCTCCGGGAATTCCTCCGAATACACCTCCAGAAATTTCTCCGGATATTGCTCCAGGAATTGCGTTGATTATTGTTCCAGGAACTTCTCCGGATATTCCTCAAGAAATTCCTTTCAATGTTTCCCCAGAAATTGCTCCATTGCTCCACTCCAGGAATTCCTTCGTAAATTCCTCCAAGAATTCCTTCGGATATTCCTCCTGGAATTCCTTCGGATATTCATCCAGGAATTCTTCCAGGAGGAACTTCCAGAAGAAGTATTGGAGGAACTTCTGGAGGAATTCCTTAAGGAACTTCCAGAGGAATTCCTGGAGGAACTTCTGGAGGAACTCCTGGAGGAACTTCCGAAGGAATTCCTGGATGAACTTCCGGAGGAATTCCTGGAGAAACTTCCGGAGGAATTCCTGAAAGAACTTCCGGAAGAATTCCCGGAGGAACTTCTAGAGGAAGTTCTGGAGGAACTTCCGGAGGAATTCTTGAAGGAACTTCCGGAGGAATTCCTGAAAGAACTTCCGGAAGAATTCCTGGAGGAGTTTTCAGAGGGATTCCTGGAAGAATATCCGGAGGAATTCCTGGAGGAATATTCTGAGGAATTCCGAGAGGAATATTGCGCTTGAACACCTTTTCTGATTTTTGATCCGGTGAAAAGATGTTTCTTGTTAAACAACCGGTCTTTTCTAATTATAGGGTACGTAAGGCTTACTAAACCGGGAGTTCAATGTACGTGAAACACATTTTATCAAGAATCGAGCTTCTTCGAAGAAAAGAATTTTGAAGTATTTATCATTCGATGGTTTTCATAAAATAACCGAGATTTTCATTCCTAGTTCTTAGTATTCGTAGAGTCCTCGATGCCACACTTATACTGCCGTTCTGCGCATAACTGTCCCATGCAATAATGCCGCTAAGCTAGGTCACGATGGGGCACGTGAACCACCAAGTTGAATATTTTCCTGAAATTTAAAAGCGTTTAAATCGTTTTGAAAAAAAAAATCTCCAATTTTATTAAATTCTGGAGAACTTCCGAAAGAATTGCTTGAGGATTTCAAATAACATGTTCAGCCAAATCCTTTGGAAATTCTTTTTGGATTTTTTTTTCCAAATTTTACTTCAAAAGGTTTCTTCAGGAATTTCTACGACATTTCCTTTAGTAAAACCATACACAATTCCTTAAGACATTCTTTCCTAAATTGTTGCAGTAGTTTTCTTGAAATCTTATTGAAGAATAAAATAGTTTACGATAAAATTCTAGAAGGTGGAAAAACTCATGGAAGCATTTTCAACGGAATTCCTGAAAAAAATCCCGAAAAAGGTCATGAATGAATATGGAAGGAACTCCTGTTTCCTAATAGGATTTCCGAAGATATTCTTGAAGGAATTTCCACAGCAATCCTTAAAGTAATTTTCAAAAATGTTCTCGAAGGGATTTCCAAAAAGCATGATTGATCGCCCACGGTTGCTACTCCGTTATTGCAAGGTCAGCTGTAATTATACAGAAAACCAACAGATGAAGTTTGGGATCAACATCATCTTCATTTTGTAAGCACTGTTGGCCAGCAATTCCAGCGCCGGCCGTATCCGAATGCAAATCAATTAAGGAATGAGTAGGAGAATGTTGGCATGATTCTCGCTTTGATAGAAGCCGATGAGTCATCAGAACTTCCACGAGAAATAACTGGAATGTTGAATATATGGACTAGGAAGTGTGGCAGGGTTAATTTTGGTACACGGTAGGCTGCTCAAAGTAGAACAAAATTTCGGTGACCGGCCGATCGTTCTGCTTACTGAAGAAAACATGTCTGGGGTCTCTAGTACCCTTGTGAACAAAGGCGTAGGATTGCCAATCCGTAGGTGGCGTGTTCGATCCGAAAAATTTCTTTTTAATCACGTTTTGTCATCCGATTATCTAACAACAGGTTGTTTTCGATTCGGAATATTGTTCCATTGCGTGCTATTGAAATTTGGCTGGATAGGACTATGGGCTCAGAAGCTATGGCCAAAATAATTTTTCCATACAAAGACGCGTAAAACCCATCACTAATTTTTTTGGCACTTATCCTCAACCGAAACAAACAAACTGCATTCGGAGCAGAATCATGTTCCATTGTTTTTCAATGAAAATTGGTCAGATCGAACAATGGGATCAGAGGTTATGGTCAAAATACTAATTTCATTATTACAATACAAAATCACTTTTTTTGGCACTTATGTCCATCCGATTTGCTTGCAACAAGTTGCGTTCGGCGAGGAATTGTATAATGCATATAAACAAATATGAAAAATAACTTCTATCCTATTTGTGTTATTTTAAACTTTTCTTACATATTTCTCAACCCTTTTGAACGAAAGAGAAAGGCACCATCACCGATAGTTGGATTAATTAGAGTTTTGTGCTTGAGATTGCTATGTAGCTTTTTTGAGGCAGTGATATATAAAACTTTTGATATACATATGATGATTTTATGACCCTGAAATAAGCCTTAATGATCTGGGGGGTCCCGTAGCGTAGTTGGCTACACGTTCGCCTTACAAGCGAATGGTCATGGGTTCGATTCCCAGCCCCTCCACCAAACCCTCGTCAGTCGCCGGATCCGCAGCTCATACGGTGGCGTTTTGGGGTACGCGCCTTACCGTCACGGCTGCCTGATGACGACTGACAACTTGTTTTTCTCGGAGGCATCCCTCCAACGTTACCCGGATAAATGGCAACCGAACAATGTAATGGTCATTGGATACACGACATGGACAAACGGACACAATGGACTCACGATGAGATGGACAGGCAACGGCAACAACAATGATAATGGAAAATCTAAAAATAGATTCTGTGTGGATTCTGGCAGCAGAATGCTACAGTAGATCTCGGCACAGTAGCGGTTAAGTAACACAGAGTGCCTACCAAATAAAGAAAGGAATAAAAAAAAGCCTTAATGATCAGAGTTATTTAATATGATTCAATATGATCCAATTATATATGATTTGTGCAAGTATTGTACTAAGAACTGAGGTAAGCTCCCTCGCGGTAGAACGCTTTCTACTAAATAAAATGTGTATAGCGGAATTGGGCAGGGATTTCACTCATCCCAACTGACAATCTCTTTCAAATTTATCAAGGAATGTTTCTAGAAAATTTCGTGGACCTACTTTTCCCCAAATTTGAATGAATGTCTCAATACTGAACTATTGTACAACTGAAATTTTCGCTTCTCAACACCTCTCTCCAATGATTGATTTGAAATATAAAAAAAAACCTAATTTTTCAAAACACCAGACTGACAAAAGTTTCTTTAGTAATTTCTCTGGATATTCCTCAAGAAATTCCTTCCAACGTTTCCCCAGGAATTGCTCCATTCCTACAATAATTCCTCCCAATATTCCTCTCGGAATTCCTCAGAATATTCCTCCAGGAATTCCTCCGGATATTCTTCCAGGAATCCCTCCGAAAACTCCTCCAGGAATTCTTCCGGAAGTTCTTTCAGGAATTCCTCCGGAAGTTCCTCCAAGAATTCCTCCGGAAGTTCCTCCAGAAATTTCTCCAGACGTTCCTCCAGGAATTCTTCCGGAAGTTCTTTCAGCAATTCCTCCGGAAGTTCGTCCAGGAATTCCTCCGGAAGTTCCTCCAGGAATTTATCCTAGGAATTTATCTAGAAACATTCCTTGATAAATTTGAAAGAGATTGTCCGCTGGGATAAGCGAAATCCCTGCCCAATTCCAGGTTATGCACATTTTAGTTCGAAAAAAGCGCACTACCGCGAGGGAGCTTACCTCAGTTCTTAGTACATACAATACTTGCACAAATATCATATAATTGAATCATATTGAATCATATTAAATAACTCTGATCATTAAGGCTTTTTTTATTCCTTCCTTTATTTGGTAGGCACTCTGTGTTACTTAAACGCTACTATGCTGAGATCTACTGTAATATTCTGCTACCAGAATCTACACAGAATCTATTTTTAGATTTTCCATTATTCATTGTTATTGTCGTTGCTGATCCATCTCACCGTGAGTCCATTGTGTCCGTTTGTCCATGTCGAGTATCCTATGATCGTTACATTGTTCGGTTGCCATTTATCCGGGTAACGTTGGAGGAATGCCTCCGAGAAGAACAAGTTGTCAGTCGTCATCAGGCAGCCGTGACGGTAAGGCGCGTACCCCAGAACGCCACCGTATGGGCTGCGGATCCGGCGACTGACGAGGGTTTGGTGGAGGGGCTGGGAATCGAACCCATGACCATTCGCTTGTAAGGCGAACGTGTAGCCAACTACGCTACGGGACCCCCCAGATCATTAAGGCTTATTTAAGGGTCATAAAATCATCATATGTATATCATAAGTTTTATATATCACTGCCTTAAAAAAGCTACATAGTAATCTCAAGCACAAAACCCCAATTAATCCACCTATCGGTGATGGTGCCTTTCTCTTTCGTTCAAAAGGGTTGAGAAATATGAAGGAAAAGTTTAAAATAACACAAATAGGATAGAAGTTATTTTTCATATTTGTTTATATGCATTATACAATTCCTCGCCGAACGCAACTTGTTGCAAGCAAATCGGATGGACATAAGTGCCAAAAAGTTATTTTGTATTGTAATAATGAAATTAGTATTTTGACCATAACCTCTGATCCCATTGTCCGATCTGACCAATTTTCAATAAGAAACAATGGAACAGGATTCTGCTTCGAATGCAGTTTGTTTGTTTCGGTTGAGGATAAGTGCCAAAAAAATTAGTGATGGGTTTTACACGTTTTTTGTATGGAAAAAAATTATTTTGGCCATAGCTTCTGAGCCCATAGTCCTATCCAGCCAAATTTCAATAGCAAGCAATGGAACAATATTCCGCATCGAAAGCAACCTGTTGCGAGATAATCGGTTGACAAAAAGTGATTGAAAAGTCCTTTTTCGGATCGAACACGCCACCTACGGATTGGCAATCCTACGCCTTTGCTCACAAGGCTTCTGGAAACCCCAGACATGTATTCTTCAGTAAGCAGAACGATCGGCCGCTCACCGAAATTTTGTTCTGCTTTGAGCGGCCTACCGTTTACCAAAAAAACGAACCCTGCCACACTTCCTAGCCCATGTATCCAAAATTCCAGTTATTTCTTGTGGAAGTTCTAATGACTCATCGGCTTCTATCAAAGCGAGAATCACGCCAACATTCTCCTACCCATTCCTTAATTGACCTGGATTAGGACACGGCCGGCGCTTGCATTGCTGACTACCGGTGCTTACAAATTGAAATTGATGTTAATCCCAAACTTCATCTGTTGGTTTTCTGTGTAATTACAGTTGACCTTGCAATAACGGAGTAACAACCGTGAGCGACCAATCGTGCTTCTTGGAAATTCCTTCGAGAACTTTTTAAAAAATTTCTTTGAAAATTACTTTAAGAAATGCTTTGGAAATTTCTTTAAGAATATCTTCGGAAATCCTATTAGGAAATCCTTTGTAAACAGGAGTTCCTTCCCTATTCATTTATGAGCTTTTTCGGGGATTTCTTCAAGAATTCCGTTGAAAATGCTTCCGTGAGATTTTCCACATTCTAGAATTTCATCGTAAACTATTTTATTCTTTAAAAAGATTTCAAAAAAACTACTGCAGCAATTTAGGAAAGAATATCTTAAGGAATTGTGTATGGTTTTACTAAAGGAAATGTCGTAGAAATTCCTAAAGAAACTTTTGAAGTAAACTTTGGAAAAAATCCAAAAGGAATTTCCAGATGATTTGGCTCAAGATGTTATTAGAAATCCTCAAGCAATTCTTTCGGAATTTTTCCAGAATTTAATAAAGTTGGAGATAAATCTTTTTTTTAGAACAATTTTAACGCATATATTTAAATTTCAGGAAAATATTCAATTTGGTGGTTCACGTGCCCCATCGTGACCCAGCTTAGCGGCGTAATTGCATGGGACATACTTTATGGACGGTCCCAATCGAGGACACTACGAATACTAACAACTAGGAATGAAAATCTCGGCTATTTTATGAAAACTATCGAATGGTAAATACTTTAAATTTCTTTTTTTCGAAGAAGCTCGATTCTTGATAAAATGTGTTTTACGTACATTGAACTCCCGGTTTAGTAAGCCTTACGTACCCTATAATTAGAAAAGACCGGTTGTTTAACAAGGAACATCTTTTCACCGGTTCAAAAATCAGAAAAGGTGTTCAAGCGCATCATTACGACTGCCTACAAACCGCCGCCTTCGAACTTCGTGTAGGTCGCATTGGTTTCCCTTCGAATGCATTATTGACGGTCAAAACCACCTGCGACCGTCTCCTTCCCATACCTAACCAACTGTACTCGAATGTGCGCTGTAACACTATCGCCATCCGTTTGGCAGCCTAACGGCCTACCTTAACAGAGCTGGATGACCCCCGCGCCGTGCATTTGTAATTACTTAGTCTTGCAGTTCAGTGAACAAACAACCCCAAACCTATTGGGTTGAACATTGTTGTACATTGGGTTAAACGGAAAGTTGCCCTTCGACAAACAACCGACCGACGAGTGAAGCAGTGCGACTACGCGCGATTGTGCAATTGGGGATGCACCTCGCTGCCGCACCGTCGTCGCGCCATATTTGGGGGAGCGCGCATCAATATCGTAATCGGTTATGGCTTGAGGGCGTCCGCCTATTTGTTCTGTAGTTAAATCAATGTAACATACGCGCGCCGTTTTCATCGATCCGACCAATTAGTATGCACTGCAGGTATGCTGGGCAATCGATTGTTTGTTTCATGGCGAAGAAACGGGCGCGTCTGAAGGTGATAGAAGCAATTTCAAAGTCAAGTGCTGGTGAACTTTTTTCGGAACAGTAAACTAATCAATTGGAAAATTGCGTGTCAACGTTGAGTTGATGCTACCGTGACAAACCCAGTGACGAATAAGCGCTGCTAGCTGTCGATTGTGGGCAGAAACCCAATGCTGGATTTCGAAAGAGCGATGACTAATCGTTGTTCAATATGGAAGATCGCGGATGTAACCGAAGAAGATTCTATGGGAGTGTGCTAAACTGTTTATGAGTTGTCAGTCTGATAGAAGACAGATTTTTTGTGACCACGCAGATGACTATCTCAATAATATGATAATTTCAGTGAATAAGGCATGATGGAGTCGTTAGATTTTATTAATCTGGGTCTTTTACAATAATAAACTCTGATTAAACTATCTAGAGAAGTTGAAGCATTTTAAAACATTAAAAAGCAAAGAAGAATTTAAAACATAAAAATCAAAGAAATAAATAACTAAAACTAAAATGTACTTTTATTTAATTTTTAATAATAACTGCAAAATACTTGATCTGATGGAACATGTTGCGAATTTGTCACGCGTATTTTGATTTTGAAATTAATATTATGCATATCTCTTTTCTTTCGCGCTTTCTTTTCGAACGTGCTTTCGATCGAAAGTTGAAGCGAATTCTCGTTTACGCCAGCAAAATCAAATGGAGAAACGGTTCGAACGAATCGCATTCGTCCGTAAACAAGAATAAGGGTGATAACCACACTACTACTGGTCAGGTTCATATTCTATGTTTCAGAGGTGAGCCAGCCTAGGGCTGCTGCAAGCAATCGATTTAAGGATAATAATATTGCGTGATTTTTTGCAACAAATTAAAAAAGTTATGAAAAACAGACGCTCAATAGTATTGAGTCAATACTGCTCATGGACGGTATTTAGATAGAGAGCATCATCAATTAATGCGCATGAACCGTATCAAATCTCAATCCTCAGGTTTAGGTTTTTATTACTGAACAGTTTTCTTCTTCTGCGAGGGGTGTTGACTTGGTCTTTAATCGCGTTGTGTTACGATCGTTTAAGCATTGCCCAAACTCTTCATTATAATTCAAAGGAAAAGGAGAACCGAAAAATCACGCAAAGCTAAATCACCAGCTCTGTTATGATTGCCTACCATGGAGTAAAAAAAGACAAATATTGCCATTAAATGCAGCCATCGCGTTGCCCGCCTTCCACTTGCATAATAAATATGAAACTGAAATCAACTCGATTTTAGGTGGAGAGATCCATTACAACTATTGCATAATGACAGGGGCGCTAAATTAATCAGTTAATAGTCGTTTGTTTGCGGCATCGTTTTTTCCACTGAATGTATTTTCACTGCAACGCTATTTGTACTTTCCCATGGTTGCGAGTGAAGTTGGGCCAAAGTCAAGTTAACTGCACGGGGCAATGAGGGTATCATAGACCCCTTGAGAGTAGGAACAACCCACACCCATACATCAAATGGCCGTTAAGGTGGTTATACAACAAAGCCACAAATCGGCCATCTCGGAAACCACGTGCTTTTTCTAGTGATTTTTCAAGAGCACGAATTGGGAGAACCACAACGCCCATGGGGATGAAACATCCGTAGATCGTTTGCTTACTCATGCTAAACAATCGACTTTAATTTCAGCATTGTACGAAAATTATTACGCTAGAATTGAACTTTTGATAATAGGAGTAGAAAACCGTGTGGTGAATTTGAAATTCACCACATGGCTTTATTGTATAATCACCTTAATCGAAATTACAAGTAAGCGAAAAGTGTTGCAGTAGAATGATATTGCTCTTACTGGATTTCAAGCTTATTACGAGCAAGGGGCTCCCTGTTGGAGAAATTTGTCGAAAAATAAAAAATTGGCCACCAGCTGTAACTAAATTGCACAATTGAACAAAGATCATTAAAAAAAAAGTTTTCACTACACAATAATCATCAATTGTAACGACATGTGTTTCTGTTTTAATCGCATGGTGGTGCCCCAAAACATAATTAGCTCTCGCAACTACTCTTCTTATCGTAGCTTTGATGAGAAATGAGATGAGATGAGAAATCAGTGCATATGAATCCAATATGATTAAATCCAATATGAGTCTCCTAATTTATGACTAAAACAACAGATACGTTTCTGTTGGTCTGGTCAGACCAACAGAGGAGTACAATACTTTCTCCGATCTACTGCTGGTCATGCAATAGATGATGTTTTTTGCTCGTTCGACGGAACAACACGAAAAAGCACAAACACCTCCCTCCTCTCTATGTGGGTAAAAGGCTCATCGGTTGGGCAGAAGAACAGATGGGATTCCATTTCCAACGAAAGTGATTGTTATGGTTGATCATCCGCCGGCATTTTTTCGCTTTTCTTGAGGTAATCTCTACTGCTGCTGTTGATGTTCCGCTGAAATAATAGGCGCGATTGGGTGTGGGTGTTCGTATGTTACGAATGTTGGAATTTATTTATGATCAAAGCATCAAGCTGTGCTGGATTGGATTGGAAAGTGAAACAATACTTATCTTTGTAAAATGGAAATTGATTAAATAAAGTTAGTTATAGCACGTGATTCGGAGCACAACTACATTATGCATATAAAAGTATGTATATGACGGATAACTTTTATTTTTTATTTGATTGCTGCACTTTTTTCAACGGCTCTACGACACTATCCCGTATTCTATTCCTTCGAATGTCACCCAGAATCGAGTGCCTTAATCTTGAATGAGTTAACACGCCGAACGCCATAACGCCGGATGAGACACTGCTCGAATAGTCACTTCAAATGGAACAATACCTCTGAAGCAATTCACAGTGGGGATAACCTGTCCTGTAATGGTACATATTTAGAAGCCGCTATTTTAAAAATTCTCGTCCCATATTCAATTTTTTGAACCATTGCTTGCAAATAATGGAGGTATGACCTCGGCACGAAGAAAGTCTGGTATTCCATGAACCTCCTGCTTCATTGACAGATCAAAAGTAATAGAGGAACTGTAAGAGTCTAAGAAGTTAGCACGATTGGTGTCAACCGAAGATGGGCTTACCTTCAGCGTCATATACCAGTGGTGAATACTCATGAATCGAGTTTGAGGGTCTTCTCGAGCAGCTTCGAGCAGCTTCTCAGAGTTGTCAATGACCAATGGATTGAGAACCTCACAGCGGATGAGGAACCGGAGCGATAATTGAGTCGAATTCATACAACCCAACGCGATACGGAGACAGCGGTATTGAATCCGTTGAAGCTTCAGCATGTGTGTTTTAGCCGCGGACTGGAAGCAGAAACGAGAACCGACAGAACGGTTGTTCGGTACAACGTGATAAGATCTTAGGGATGCGCTGCCCACCAAGTTCCCGTTATCGTTCGCATGAAGTTGATTCTTTTCTGGCATTGTTGTGTCAGATACACAATGTGCTTCCCAAAGGTACATTTCGAGTCGAACCAGACCCCGAAGTATTTAGAAGACATGCTATGAGTGATTGCCTTACCCATCAGTTGGAGCGGGAACTATGCCGGCTTATGTTTTTTTTTTAAGACAACCATCTCAGTTTTCTCCGGAGAGAATGCAAACTCTGACAAAAAATTGTACAAATAGTTGTTCAAAATTGGTGAAAGTCCACACTCGTGGAGTTTGTCGGATAAGACATCGACGCAAACTGAATCAAAAGCCCCCTTAATGTCCAAAAACACTGAGCCCATTTGCTCTTTTTTAGCGAAGGTAAGCTGAATTTCTGAAGAAAGCAACGTAAGACAGTCGTTCGTTCCCTTACCCCTGCGGAAACCAAATTGTGTATCTGACAACAAACCATTCGATTCAATCCATTCGTCTAGCCGGAAGTGAATCATCTGCTTCAACAGCTTTCGAAGACAGGACAACATCGCAATGAGGCGATACGAATTACAATCCGACGCGGGTTTTCCGGGCTTTTGGATGGTTATCACCCTCACTTGCCTCCAATCATCCGGAACAATGTTGCACTCCAGTAACTGATTAAACAAGCTCAATAGGCGCCTCTTCGCGACGTCTGGGAGGTTTTTGAGCAAATTGAACCTTATTCTATCAATCTCTGGAGCAGAATTGTTACATGAAAGGAGAGCAAGCAAGAATTCAATCATCGAAAAGGGCCGATCCATGTCATTCCTGTCAGCAAAAGCATCACGTGACACTTGCTTCACCGGCACCGAATCCGGACAAACTTTCTTTGCCAAATCGAGTATCCACCGCGACGAGCTTTCACGATCTTCGTTTACGAACGACGCGTTGTGCATTCTTCTCCCGACGGACCACAGAGTTTTCATTAAGGTCTCGCGCGATAAACCTTCAACAAAAGTGCGCCAATATCCACGTTTCTTCACTTTGACCAGCTTCTTGAACTGGATCACGACCACGAGCGCGATGTACCGTTTGTAAAGAACGATCGATCCGTGTTTCCGAAATTCCTTTAACGCGTTGGATTTCTCACTATAGAGCTGTGTGCACGCGGTGTCCCACCACGGACTATGTGTTTTTCTACGAACCGAAGCTCCTGGTACTGGCCGGCGTTGTGCATGGAGAGCGCTGTCAATAACCAACTGAGATAGAAACTGGTACTCTTCCCGCGGTGGTTAAAACTTCGATCGGCAAATGATCACTACCATGGGGATCTTGGACCACCTTCCAAGTACAGTCCAACGATAATGAGCTCGAACAAATGGAAAGATCTAGACGGCTATCTCTTGCTGGAGGAGCCACGCGTGTAACTTCTCCTGTATTCAAAATTGACATATTAAAGTCGTCGCAGAGGTCGTATATCATTGATGAACGGTTGTCGTCGTACAGTTCCCCAGCCTGTTCCGTGGGGGTTAAAATCTCCCAAGAGCAACCGTGACTCTGGCATAACCAAGCAGCTGTGCGAGAGATCTCTACGAGATATCGCGGTGTTTGGAGGAAGATATATCGAGGCGACACTGAGGTCTTTCCTCACCTGACATGCGACAGCTGTTTTTTGATCCCTAAAAGCACCCCTCCTCCATATCCATTTGCCCGATCCCGGCGAATGATGTTAAAGTCGGGAAAATGAAGGTTTACATTTGGTGTTAACCATGTTTCACTAAAGCAAAAACATCGCATTGTAATTTGTTCAATAAAAATTTGAAATTATCTAATTTTCGAAGAATACTTCGACAGTTCCATTGTAGAATCGAAATCATATGAGCCTTATCGACGAAGTTAGTCATCGAAGCATACGAATGACTCGAGGAGGGGCATGTTTTAAGCCAGCTGCTTCAGAAGAGAAGCCAGAATAGGAAGAACAGTTTTGACCATGTTCTTCACGGGGTCGGAAGCATCGAAGAAGTTGAGGATGAGCTCCATGATGCCAGAAAGTGTGAACATTGGAGCGCTCGGAGGTTGTTGTGCTCGCTCTCTATGCTCTCTTTCTGGCTGAGAAATCGCAGAAATGGGGCATTCGGGATTTTAGATGACCCCGGAAGCGGTGGAAACTCTCGTTCATTTTGATGTGAAACCACAAAAGTTGAACGTTTTTGAGTTCCACCTGCGTTTGATTTCACCATGTTGGAAGCTGTTTGAAGCTGTTTTCTAGACTTTTTCGAGGGACGCTGGCTTTGTTTTACTCGTTTCCCCGTTGAACCTTTGAAAACAAAGGCCCCATTTCCAACTTCGGAGTCAGAACTACCTTGATCGTCCAAAGGAAGAGACGAGTAGATGGTGTCAGAAACAACTGGTGAAGCGGCCTTCCTCAGCATTTCGGCGTAGTTACGTCGAGAGCGCTGCTGAAGAGAACGCTTCTAGTGGATTCGGCGCTGTATGTACGTCGGGCAAGCTTCAAGAGCATGTGGAGGGCCTTCGTTGCAATAGACACATTCCGGTGGAGTCTTGCACGCGCCATCCACATGCTTCACTCCGCACGATGCACAGCGAGGTTTATTGCAGCAGTACTGAGCGGTGTGGCCCAGCTGCTTGCAATTAACACAGTTCATCACCTTCGGTACATACAGCCGAAGAGGTAGACGAAGTTTGCCTATCACTACGTAGTCAGGCAGTGCGGACTCGGAAAAGGTGACGCAGAAAGAGTCAGACGGGGAATAAATCCGCTTCTCTCCCTCCTGCGACACCGAATACATTTGCTTGCAATCCAGTATCGCAACAGGAGGCACAGAAGCGTTCTTGAAACGACCGAAACCTTGTTTCAATTCGTCGCATGTCATACTTCCCTCCGTCACCTCCCCCGCGATCTCACAACCTGCTGACGGTAAATAGACGTTATATGTATTCGAGAATGAAAAGCTCACAGGTGGCAATCTCGTTGGCCTGTTTGCGATCACTGACCGTGACGCGAAGCATACTGGACCCAACCAGGTCAATGGTCGTGACAGACGAGAATCGCTTTTCCAGATCTCTGCTGATCTGACTTTTCAACCGCTTGCCTTTGGGTCGGAAGAAAACAACAAAAGGCCCCACTAGAGTCGTGCGGGTAGGTTTTGTGGCGGGGGTCCTGGGGGAAACATTGGTGCTGTTAATGTCCATTTTATTTTGACGCAGAGCATCGGAAGCCAACAAGGCATTGTTTGACGAGGAATACGATGTACCCCCGCCATCATCGCTTTCGCGCATTGCAGACTTTAAAGGTCTCGCAGCAGCGAAACACACACAATTAAACACTTTTCCCAAGGGGAAAAATAACACAAAACTGTTTTTTGCGTAAAACGACGAAAACTTTTCAAATGTTTGCTTCAAATAAGCACACTTTCACTCTAGCACTTCAGTTTCGGTAAAAAAACTGGATTTAAGGAAAAAAAACAGAAGAAGAATCGACCTACGCGGACTATGCACTATCTTGCACGGATGCTCGACGTGGAATGATGTGGAGATTCTAGAAGACAATAAATGTTTCTGAAGTGGTTGGAGTGGTCTTTGAAAGAGGGGCTCTTGTACAAATGAAACAGAAAATTCTGCATAAATCGAGAACTTATCAAGCAAATGAAAATAAATTTGGCATGCGGAGGCTTTTGAAGACAAGAAATGTTATATGGTGATGAAAAAATGTAAAAAAATGTCTATGGCGGTCCCCAGTGAAGTGGAACACACATTTCCATATTGTCTTTCTTAAGAAAGAGGTTTTTGAAGAGTCAAGTAAAATCGAATCGCAGAGCTAGCGTTAAAACCTAAATTGTGAATACAGAAAAGGTTCATTAAATATTTGATCTTGACTGACACGACGTTCGAAGTGTCAGCTTGGTAAGCTAAATAATCAACGCAGAATCTTTTTCGCCGCTCGTTAAAATGACTCAAACGTAACTCAAATATTGATATATCGTTGGTCAAATGGATTGCACTGAACTCTGTAAAATGCATGTAAAATAAACACATGACCTCTGGTAAAATTGAATTCAAGGTGCGAGCAAACAGACAAATTTTAATCATTTCTAGATATTCTGGTTTACATTGTGCCATTCTGCCATTCTTTTTTAATTCTGAAGCTATAACAAAAAATAAAATTTCCGCCGCGGAAAATAATTCAAATAACACTCCTTAGCCGTGCGGTAAGACGCACGGCTACAAAGCAAGACCATGCTGAGGGTGGCTGGGTTCGATTCCCGGTGCCGGTCTAGGCAATTTTCGGATTGGAAAATGTCTCGACTTCGCTGGGCATAAAAGTATCATCGTGTTAGCCTCACGATATACGAATGCAAAAATGGTAACTTGGCTTAGAAACCACGCAGTTAATAACTGTGGAAGTGCTTAATGAACACTAAGCTGCGAGGCCGCTCTGTCCCAGTGTGGGGATGTAATGCCAATAAGAAGAAGAAGAACACTTAAATATTGAAAGAGTATCGTTAAATGGATTGCATTGAGCTTTGCACGTGATATACTTGAAAATAGTCTATTTTTTTCGATTCTCTCCTGTACGAATCTATACAAGGTACATTAATATACGTAAATTCTGATCTAGATTTACAAGTTAGACCATGTTACCAGAATTTCCTTAAATTTAACTTTGACTTTATGAAGGTGCTATCAAAAGGTGTTCAAATGATCCAATTAATCAACGCAAAAACTCACCCGCCCGTTAAAAGGACTTAAATTTTACTTTAATATCGATAGCATATTAGTGACATTCATATTGACTCGTAATTTAATTCCCCTCAAAATGCTGCTATTATGCATATTAATCAACGCAAAACTCATGTGCCGCAGCAGAAGGAACTTGGATATCACTTTGATATTACTAAAATATTGGTGAAATAGATCTGTTTGGGAAAATCTTTAAAAAAACGCTGGAAAATTATATATCAACCTAAAACGTTTATAATCTATTCTAGATATTATCAGGAAGGCAGATTTCAATCGGTTCTAACAAATTTACAAACATTATTTTACACGAATAACTCTTTCAACTTATCATATCAAATTGCATCTACACTGGATTCTGTTTTTGGTGGCAAATTGAAGTCACACGATCAAAAATACGAGCGAAAAAAATCGTGTAGAGAAGAATCCTATGTATATCGAAGTGCGAAATCTATAATTAAAAAACCTCTATGATTATAAGGAAAGTAAATGGCAGAATTTGGGCAGAATGGCTCATTTTGTAGACCAGCAATGAAGAAATGATTAAAATCTTCATGTCTAATAATTTAATAATAATAATAATAATAATAATTTAATAATAATAATAATAATGAAATAATTTTCCAACAGCTCTAAATTAAGTGTTCGGAGGATAATCGAGCAACATAGTCTGGGTAGATTAATTTTGAAACATGTCACGTACAGAGTTCAATGCAATTAATTTTACCAATAGTCTATCATTTAATATTGAAGTAATGCCTAGACCTATTTGAAAGCAGTAAATAAGATTTTGGGGTGATTACTTAGCTAGTTTGAAGAATTTTGAGAGAAATTCGAGTAGAATTACCCATTTTGTGACCTTAAGGACAATCCCCACGGAATCCAAATTTAAAAGTACTCGCATTTCAAAGGGAGAATTGTGCAAAATACGCTATTGCTAGACATATCACATATAGAAATGCAATCCATTTCATCAATACATAAACAATATTCGAGCTACATTTGAGAGGTTATGCTTTTTCCATATTCCCTCTTGCTTCTTTTATCTCGCATCTTACTTCTTTCTTCTTTCATCTCCCTCTTTCCTTCTTTGTTCCATCCTCCTTCTTGCTTCCTTTCTCCTTCTTTCTTCTTCTTTTTTCCTACTTCCATCTTCCTTCATCCTTCCATTTTTCTTCGTCCTTACTTATTCCTTCTTTTTTCTTTCTTTTTTCTACTTTTACTCTCTCCTTCTTCCCTTCTCGCTTATCACTTTTTCCATCTTTTTTCTTCTTCTTTCTTCTTTCTGCATTCTTCTTTCTTCTTTTTTCCCTTTTTCCTACTTTCATTTTCTTCATTGCTTCTTCTTTCGTACTTCTTACTTCTTCCTTCGTCTTTCTTCTTTTACCTTTTGTTCTTTCAGATCCTTTTTCCCTGTTGACCTTTTATCCCATTCCACCATTAGTCCCATTCGACCATTATTCTCGTTCGATTTTTGGAACCTTTCGACCTTTCGTCTTTTGATCTTTTGTCTTTTCGACATTTTATCATAGATAGTTATTTTTACAAGCGGCAAATAAGTTTCTGCGTTGATTTAGCTAGCTAGCTGGCCATTTTGAGAAAATTATTTAAACTCTTTTGTCTTTACCTGTCCTAAGACGAGTTTAGTACTTTCTATTTAATTCCACCACGTTTTAGAATCTTTTCAGATACGTATTTCGACCTCAACTGTGAAGCCGTCTTCAGTGTCTCGTACTTGATTCGAGCCACAGTTGCGGTCGAAATATGTATCTGCGAAGATTACACAACGTAAATGGAAAGTACTAAACATGCCTTATTAAAGAAAGCTGGCCATCCAAACTTGGTCTCGCCCAAAATCAAAAAGTTTGTACACATTTTTTTGTACATTCACAATATAGGTTTTAACGTTTGCTCTACGATTCGTTTTCATTTGACCCTTCCAAATCTTCATTCTCAATGCAGAAATGTGCAGTTTAATTGTATTTGAACCCACATAGAAACATTTATTGTCTTATAAAACCTGCGCATACCAAATTTGATTCCAGTTGCTTGATTACTTCTCGATTTATGCAGAAATTTATATTTCAATTTATATTTCAAGAGAGAGAAGGGTCTCGAACCAGCAGTGAAACATTTATTGTTTCAGAAACCTCCACATGCCAAATTTAGTTCCATTTGCTTATTTGGTTTTCGAGTTGTGCAAAGATCTCTTTTTTCATTTATATGCGAGCCCCCCTTCTATATAATGGAGGGGACTCAAACTAACACAGAAATATTTCGTGTCTTCAAAAACCTTCATTTGTCAAATTTGGTCCCAAATGCTCAATTAGTTCTCGAGTTATGTAAAAGTTTCTGTTTTATTTATATGAGATATGATTTCTTTCAGTAGTTCTTCAGTTGTGCAGAAATCTCTGTTTCATTTATAAAGGAGCCCCCCTCACCCCTTACCTTCTAATGGGGGGAATCTTCCCCGACTCGAAAAACTTTTGTCTACAAATTATAACATCGATCGGTCCAGTCAATAAGCCAATAAGTCAATACGGATCGGACAGGCAGAGAGAAATTCATTTATTTTATAGATTTGATGAATCATGTGAGTTGGTAAAATGTCCAATTTTAAAAAATTCGCAATCGTAAAGTGATTATAAATTGCATATTTTAATTCATCCTTCATAGATCTGTACCTGATTGAAGTGGTAGAAGAATTTGTGTATCTTGGAACATTAGTGACGTGCGATAATGATGTTACCCGCGAGGTGAAAAGGCGTATTGCAGCTGCAAATAGGGCTTATTACGGACTTCGTAACCAGCTTAAGTCCCGTAGTCTGCAAACGAAAACAAAACTCGCACTGTATACTACTCTGATTCTTCCGGTGGCTTTATACGGCCATGAGACATGGACGTTAAAGGAGGCTGATCGGAGAGTTTGAGCGTAAGGTGCTGCGGACAATACTCGGTGGTAAACAGGAGAACGGTATATGGCGGCGTCGCATGAATCACGAATTGTACCAGGTGTATAAAGGGCTGGATATTATTAAGCTTATACAACACGGCAGACTACGGTGGGCTAGTCACGTTGTTCGTATGCCGGAAGAACGTCAAGCAAAGATAATATTTAGTAGAGAACCCGGAAGAGGCCGCAGGCTTCGTGGAAGGCCGCGTACACGATGGCTTTTTGCAGTTGAAGAGGACCTGAGGGCGCTCAATGTTCAGGGCGACTGGAAGCGATTGGCCCAGGATCGAGGCCAGTAGAGAAGGATACTCCATTCGGCGTAGGTTCATCGAAGAGCTATAGCCCATCAAGTATCAAGTAAGATCTGTACCATTTGAGATTATTCCACAGACGAGAAAAAATGTTACATCAGTTTTTTTTAGACTAAAACACGAGTTTTAGAGCGACTCGGGTAAAAGAAGCTATTTTTTATTGATGTCACGTAAAAAGTTCAAAGAAATCCATTTCGCCAATATTTTATCAATGTTTGAGTCATTTTTAGGGGCGGTAAATAAGTTTTATTACCAGGTTTTTCATTATTTTGGGGGAAAATCGGCCAAAATATGCACTTTTTAATGGTTTGACAGCAATGGAAATATTACCAATCAATTTCCCGGATTTTTTTATAGAAGAATAGGTCTTCTTTAAAATAGTGGCTTCTAAATAAGTACCATTATGAGACCGATTTTTTCTACTGTGCAATGGTCCCTAGCAAGCTTACTTTCAAGAGCGGCACAGCAATAAAGAACTAGAGAAGAGGACCGCAATATATTTGCAACATTTGTTTTTCATTTCGTACATACTTTAATAGTAGTTTGTGCAATACTACGAGTGCTGTAAAAATTGAGTTTGGCAACGAGCCGCACGCACTATTTTTTACAATGACGAAAGATGGGCTTTAATATAATACATCTGGACAAAAATGGTCCAGTCTGATTTACTTCACATCATCGTTCTTACCCAAAAACACTACAAAAACAATCTATTTGTTATCGTGCATAACAATTTTTCTCAATTTTGATTTTACAGTTTGTGTTTGAGTGATAAAACGGTCTACTTTTCCATACCAATGAAATGGGTACTTCAGTGATCACTGATATGAAAATTCGATTTTTGACATCACTCTAAGAAATCGATTGTGTATCAATATACAGTAAAGTTTTTTTTTTTTTAATATCTTGACTGTGCATATGCACAGCACATGTTTCAAAATGGACATTGATATGAAATTTGCGAAAAGGAATCCACGTGTCTTGGAGGGACTCTAACCCTCAACATACTTCTCTCTAGATAGGCGTGATAACCCCTACACAACAAGACCACTTAAAGGTCCCGTTTGCGGAAAATCCATCAGAATCCGAGTACTAACCTCCACCGCGGTTGGATCTTTTTTTTGCAAATTCAATATCTCTCGGATGCTTGATTTACCCAATCATCACATGTGCTTTACTGTTGTATATCCACAGTCAAGCGTGCCCACATTGTTTGTTATCGAGAACATCACACTCTATGCCTCAAACAACGGGCTTGGCGGATTTGTATAGAGTGTTAATCAATCACACGATGCCGAGAAAGCTGCTGAGGATGAAGTAAGTAGGACAGACCTGACTAAAAAATTATCTCCAGGCCACAACGATCAAGAAGGGAGAAGCTTGTTCCAATGCAGTTCCAATAATATCGAATACGTAATTGGAAACAACAAAACCTGGTGCTGGTGAGCCATCCTTTGAAGACCTGCAAAATAAGGTCCGTAAACTACAAGAAGCTTTCCAACAGTTACAAATGCGAGGTGGTTAGAATGAACAGTAGAAATCGCGAAGTAGCGAAAAAGTCGAACGGGAACAACAGAAAAGAAGCAGATACAATATGGTTGCGAACCGGAAGAAGTCGAGCGAAACGTCGGAAAGGGTTGCACAAACAAGCAAAAAGACGTGAAAACTGGAATTATCAACGGAGAAAGGACACGACTGACGAATCAGATGACGAGGTGTATGGTACAGTTGGCATGATGCGCTTGACCGGCAAGGTCCACCTTAACAGAGGTTGTCTGAGACAATATGCGTCCACAATACCGCTCAAAAATCTCCATCATACGAGTGCGGGATCTGGATCATCTGATGCATCTGAATCACAGGATTGACGTCGCGGACAACACAACCGGAGGCGAGGATTGCAGAATGCACTTCAGAGCAAGACGACAGTTAAGGACAAGAACAACTGGCGGTCGTGGAGACTAGATTGAACTAGAGAGGAAGCACAGTAAGCGGAAGAGGCCAGCAACCAGGATCGCGAGACGCCGTTGTGCCGGTTGCGAATCAGCAGCATTCGGACCGACCAACAGGAAATCTGTGTTGGAATTGTAATGAACCTCGAACAACCTTCTGTTACGGTTGCGAAGAGCTAGGATTCGTTCCTGCTCAATTGATGCAGCTGCTAAATTCCATGTTCCAGCTTGACCGGTATCTCGTCCTTCTTCTGCGGTGGATTCGTTTCTCTTCTGCCATCGCTACACTGCACTGTATCGTAACATTTTTTCGTCCATCATTTGCTGGCACCAACCATTTCCTTGGCATCGCTGTGCAGTGCTTAACACTTCCTGTGCTGTTGTAATCACAATTTCGTGGATATTCTCACAAAAACTGTTGACGTCGTCAGATCTATTGGCATTTCCTCGTTCGTCCAGCTTCTGGCGTACTATTGCAACTTCTTCAACTAACAAGCGTGAACCGGTTCGTTATGTTATTTCATAAATTCGTGTCGCTGGATAGTCGCGCCCGAATTTTTGCAACTACAAGGTAGTGATCCGAGTCAATGTTTGGGCCTCTGAAGGAGCTTACATCTATAACGTCCGACAAACGCCGTCCGTCGATCAGAACATCGTATATCTATAACCAAACAATCCAGCCCCATTTTGGTCAACAGAAATTTAAATTCCACTTCCATTGTTCCATTACATCATTAGGTTCAAACATACCACTTCTAATATAATAGCCAACAATTGCCCCATTTTTTTGTTTATAAAATCGCATATACATATCGAAACCAAGACGGAACCGATGGAAGTGCGGAAAACGAGTGCTAGAGTCTACTCGCGAAAAAATGTAGGTACCCACTCGATTATCAAATTTAAAATACGAATCATCAATCACATCACCTTCGCCTTCTTTGATTTCCGTTTGAGCTCACGTCACGAACCAAACGGAGATAATTTTTAATCATCGATAATCGCGGTTTTTCTCAATTTGCGTTTTGATGCATGCATGCGTGAGCAGTTGCCGCTTCATCCGGCTCGCGGACGCGACCGCCGCCGTCACTGGATGGCCTTTTATGTTCACCATCATCATAACAAAATGCTTCCACCTGATGGAAAAATCAATATTATCGCATAACAGCCCCAACACCGACACTGCAAATCGGTTTTGGGGGTAAAGGTGAATGTGGTAAAAGAGAAGAATATGTACAAGGGAAATGTGGAGTGGAAATGAAAGAATAAAATAATTCTAATAATTCCTCCTTGTTGGCATAAAGCATCCACACAATCACAAAAAGTAATAAATAAGACAACTATTGGAAAAATATTTCGAATGAAAAACAGAGAATATTAAATAAAACATAGGAAAGAGCAGGAAGAGATATGTAAGTATGACACAGAAAGTATGAATAAGTAAATAGATGTGAAACAGAAGGAGAAGAACTTACATATGGAAATTTTTTTTTCTGTCTTTATTATCGAGACTTTCAGCCCAAGGCTGGCTCGTCTCGATTTGGAAATATAATTTACGTAGAGATATAGGCAAGTAAGTTAATCACTGTTTGAAAAACGAAACAAAATTAACAGAAAGAAAATTACGCATAATTTTATGCATTTGCAGTGACTGATCTATATTGAAACCACTATTTTAATGTTTGGTTAAATCTCTCATTAAATTAAATTAGCTCTATTCAACCTAGACTTAATATCACAGAAAAAAATACTATAAAAAAGTCGTACCCGACAACAATCGATACTTCTTCAACTGAAAACTTCGTTTACATCGAAGACCACTTCACCGTTTTTTACTTGTTATGAAACCTTATAAGACGTGATGATCCGCGTTGCACGATGCCATACCTATATTTCTCGTTTAGCCTTCCATTTCCCCTACACCCTACCGTCCATATCTTTGAACATATGCTGGGTGCCAAGTGATCGTCACACGGAAAAGCGACACATCCCGAAGGTTAAGATTAAGACTTGGATGGTAGATTTCCATAAAACCCATCCTATGCCGTAATATAAATTTATTTCGTTTCATAAAATTCAATGGTAACCCGCCGAGAGGCATAAGATGCGCGCGCGCGAACGAAACTTTCCATTTCACGCTGCACCCAACAGAGAAGCAAGTCGACCGCCATACCGGTCGTCTTGGCTGTTGAGGCGGAAGTTGTTGGGTTTAAAGAGCCAATAGGAGTGACGTTTTTGCGATTGCCAGAGTGCACTTGGGAATGAGGATTTCGAGTTAATAAATTACAATCACTAAATCGAAGAACCGATATGTAATCAACACGGTGGAACCTGTCGAGTGTCGACATCGGCAGTTTTGAACCTTAAAATCGATTTTTTTCATTTTATACGGGATACCATTCAGGGTAAGTGTACTGATTTTGTTAACTTTAGTGCCTATTTTGGCCCCTAACGTATAATCTGTGCTGTTATACGCTAGCGAAACATAGTATGCATCAGTGGAGAACACTCAACGGCTGCAGGTATTCATCACCAGATGTCTGCGGTACATAATTCGTGCCTGGTGGCCTAACAACTGGATCTCAAACACCGAGCTCCATCGTCGTTGTCACCAGAGGCCGATAGCAACAGAAATTCGGGATCGGAAGTGGTGCTGAGTCGGCCATACCTTACGTAGGGGCGGAAACGAAATCTATATACAAGCAGAGGCAGACCCAGGGGCTCATGGCGACACAGCCTCAATAAAGAAATGAAAGAAGTCGATCGAAATCTAACCTGGCTACAGGTTAAAGCGATGCGATAGCTGGACATCGCTCAGGATGGGGATCTTTCAAGTCGGGCCTTTGCACCACTGGAGGTGTACGGACCCACGGAAAACAAAAATAAATTAGCACTTTTAAAAACAAAAATTGCAGTTATTAACCTTCCTAGTGCATTGGGGTCTATTTTGGCCCAGAGATGATTTATAAACGTTGTAGCTTTGTAATCAAATGAGATAGGGCGTTGAAATTTTCTGACTTTTCCTAACTTTTGGAAATGAAAATTTTGGGGTGATAACCAGCTATCAGCGACCTCTAGGAACACCACAACAAAAAAAGTGACACATTGTGCATTAGCGGGTCAAAAATGACCCCAAATTGAATTCGCTCCCAAAAGTTCATTTTCGAACCGATTCTCAATCTTTTGGAACCAAATTGAAGGTATGGAATCCGCGGATGTCGCTACGGACAGCAATTTGGCCATTCTGGTTCCCAGGAATCGATGTTGAAGGAACATAGATTCTTAGGCCAAGTTTTGGCCTGATTTCTTGCCTTTCGAAGGGTTACTTTGGAAATGCTTATAAATTGGCGTAGCAATAATTCCAATAGAATGTAGCCATTGTCCATTTCCATGGATCAACACAATTCCTGGTTATTTCACGGTCCGGTGTCCCTCCGGAAGACCCGGAACATTCGTAGAAGTGGTCAATTCATTGAACTCATCCTAGAAGAGCGCGGTTTTTTCCAAAGCTTTTAATTATCGAACGCTGAGTAACAAATGATTGTGGTGACCCATTTTGATGGACCTGTGTGGCCTCCGAAGGTCCTCCAGAAGATCCGGAACGTCCGTAAAAGTGGTCAATTTTTTAAACTTATCATAAAAGGGTGCGTTTTTTCCAAAGTATTTCATTATCATACTTTGAGTAACAAATGATTGTGGTGACCCATTTTGATGGACCTGGGTGGCCACCGGAGGTCCTCCAGTAGATCCGGAACGTCCGTAAAAATGGCCAATTCATGAAACTTATCATAAAAGGGTGCGGTTTTTCCAAAGCTTTTCCTCATAGTACTTTGAGTGACAAATGATTGTGGTGACCCATTTTGGTGGACCTGGGTGGCCACCGGAGGTCCTCCAGTAGATCCGGAACGTCCGTAAAAATGGCCAATTCATGAAACTTATCATAAAAGGGTGCGGTTTTTCCAAAGCTTTACCTCATAGTACTTTGAGTAATAAATGATTGCGGGGACCTTGTCAATTTATGGAAGATCCGGAACATCCGTAGAAATGTTCATTCCATGCAACTCACCATAGAAGAACGCGGCTTTTCTAAAGCTTTTCATTAACATTCTCTGAGTTATCTTTGAGTTAAATGATCGTTACCCATTCTTATGGACCTGAGTGGCCACTCTTTCATGAATAATGCCCATAATATTCCTAAAAGCTGCAAACTAACGAATCTCGAATCATAGGAGCATGGTTTTACAAAAAAATCTATTATCGAAATCTGAGCAAGATATTTTTGTCGTGACCCTCAGTTATGTACTTGAATGGCCAGTGGAGGCCCTCTCGTAATCCATACACATGACTGAAGTCCTTCTAAAGTTCCTACGGATTGGTCAACACTTGATACTCATCCTACTAGAACACGATCTTTTGAAAACTGTTTGTTATTCTACTTATCTCATGAAGGTTGTTGTGATGCTTTCTGCGGGGCCCTCCTTTCCTGTGCGGTAAGATTCGCGGCTACAAAGCAAGATCATGCTGAGGGTGGCGGGGTTCGATTCCCGGTCCGGTCTAGGAAGTTTTTGGGTTGGAAATTTTCTCGACTTCTCTGGGCATAAAAGTTTCATCATGTTAGCCTAATAAAACAGTATCAACCCAGTTTTGTCACTTCGCGATTTTGTCTACCGATTTTCTCTCGTTTTCGACCCGATTTTATCAAGTTTTCGACATGATATTGTCACCCTAAAAATTTATGAAAATTTAAGGTGTTCTTTTTATAGTGGAACCTCTTTGCTGCCATTATGCATCTCCTGTTAATAAAAATTTAAAATTATAAGATAGGTTTTTTATGATCCATCATCTTGCAAGAAATTTTTGACCAAAAGTTGTCAAAAGATTCAACCAAAGTAAATTATTATTTTAAGTCAAACTCTCATGAGTCGATGATTTATAACTGAATATCGATCATGGAAGCAAATTATGCCATACTTGAAAATATTTTCTGGGTTAATGTGATCGTCCTTTCAAAAAAAAAAAAATAGTGTCATCTTAATTTTTATGAATTGACTGTAATTACAGATTTTTCGATCTTGCGGAGTTTCATTGGTAACTAAACACAGGTTACAACGATCATCCATTACTCAGGATACGAAAATAAGAAAACTATGACAAGTTTCATGAACTGACGGATTTTACAGATGATCTGAATGTACCTGAAGACATACAGTGGGCAATCCATGCGAATCATTTGTTTCTAAAATTAGGAAAATAAAAAGATTTACAAGAATAGTGAGCTTCATCGTCTTCTTCTATGGATTATATGGCGTGTTTTTCTAAGGTGGGTTTTATGAATTGACCTCTTTTACGTGTGATACGGATATTCCGGAGGGCCTTTGGTTGCTACTCACATCCGTGAGAAAAGGTCACGGCAATAATTTCATGTTCAGAGTACGACAAGGAAATTATAAAAAAAAATAGGCTGTTCTAGTATATGTAACATCAAATAACCACTTTAACCGATGTTCCGTATCTTCCATAAGACTTCCGATAGTCACTTTGGTAAATAAGAACGGGTCACGACATTCCTTCGTGTCTTGCTCAAAGTTCGATAATAGAAAGATTTTTTTTAAAAGCACGATAATGAAAAGCTTTAGAAAAAAACGTGCTCTTTTATGATAAGTTTCATGAATTGACCATTTTTACGGACGTTTCGGATCTTCTGGGGCACTTCCGGTGGCCACCCAGATCCACCAAAACAGGTCACCACAATCATTTGCTACTCAAAGTACTATGTATAAGGAAAAGCTTTGGAAAAAACCGCGCTCTTCTATGATGTGTTTCATAAATTGACCATTTTTACGGACGTTCCGGATCTTCTGGAGGACCTCCGGTGGCCACACAAGTCCATCAAAATGGGTCACCACAATCATTTGTTACTCAAAGTTCGATAATGAAAAGCTTTAGAAAAAACCGTGCTCTTTTATGATAAGTGTCATGAATTGACCATTTTTACGGACGTTCTGGATCTTTTGGAGCACTTCCGGGAGCCACCCAGATCCACCAAAATAGGTTACCACAATCATTTGCTACTCAAAGTATTATATGGAAAAGCTTTGAAAAAAAACCGCGCTCTTCTATGATGTATTTCATGAATTGACCACTTTTACGGACGTTCCGGATCTTCTGAAGGACCTTCGGCCACACAGGTCCATCAAAATGCGTCACCACAATCATTTGTTACTCGTAGTTCGATAATGAAAAGCTTTGGAAAAAACCGCGCTCTTATATGATAAGTTTCATTATTTGACCATTTTTACGGACGTTCCGGATCTTCCGGAGAACTCCGGTGGCCACCCAGTTCCACCAAAATGGGTAACCACAATCATTTGTTATTCAAATTACGATAATCAAAAGTTTTGTGAAGACTGCATTCTTCTACGATGAGTTCCATGAATTGACCATTTCACCGAATGTTCCGGATCCTCTGGAGGACCTCCGGTGGCCACGCAGGTTCATCAAAATGGGTCACCACAATAATTTGTTACTCAGCGTTCGATAATTAAAAGCTTTGGAAAAAACCGCGCTCTTCTAGGATGAGTTCAATGAATTGACCACTTCTACGGATGTTCCGGGTCTTCCGGAGGGACACCGGACCGCGTAATAACCAGGAATTGTGTTGATCCATGGAAATGGACAATGGCTACATTCTATTAGAATTATTGCTACGCAAATTAATGAGCATTTCCAAAATCACCCTTCGAAAGGCAAGAAATCACGCCAAAAATTGGCCCAAGAATCTATGTTCCTTCAACATCGATTCATGGGAACCAGAATGGCCAAAGTGCAAAAATCTGTCCGTAACGACATCCGTGGAATCCATACCTTCAATTTGGTTCCAAAAGATTGAGAATCGGTTCGAAAATGAACTTTTGGGAGCGAATTCAATTTGGGGTCATTTTTGACCCGCTAATGCACAATGTGTAACTTTTTTTTAATGCACTAGGAAGGTTAAAGAAGAATTTTCTATAAAGAAATCAAAATGTTCCATAGAAAAAGGGTCTAGGTCATTTGGCATAAGGCCATTTGGAATAACAGTCATTTGGCATAACGGACATTTGGCATAAATTTGAACTGCAATCAAAAATGGGTCATTGTGGTCAAAAGTGGCATAACGGACATTTGGCATAATTTGAAATTGTGAAAGGGAAAGGGTAATTTGAGGTATTTTTTCACATAGATAGAGTAGATCAAGGATATGTTCTGATAGATTTGGACTGATGGCAGACATTTTCGGAAGGACGGTCAAACGAAATGGCAGAATTACTTTCGAAAAAGGGATCACATTGATCATTGACTCATTCCAGGCAAGCGCCTACAACCAAATAAAGAATCTTAATTCTCGTTGCTTGATGCCGAACAAACACTTAACAAGGGATAACAAGGGATCACATCCACCATCGCCTAATGCCGAGCCGCCTTCATTTAAAGATGAGATAACATCCTCGACTGCCTTAATCCGAGCAAGCGCCTACTTTTAAAGAAGGGATCACATCCACCATTGCCTTGATCTGGGCAAGCGCCTACTTCTAACGAAGGGATCACGTTCACTATTACTGGACATGCACCTGTTTTTAAAGAAGGGGTCACATCCATCATACTTTTGATAAAAAGGATTACATCCACCATTACCTTAATACGGGCAAGCGCCTACTTTTAAAGAAGAGATCATATCCACCATCGCTTTATGCCGAGCCGTTGTTGGTTCTCTTTTGTCGTTTGTTTCGTATGCGCATCGACGAAAAATTGATTCCCTGTTCTTGCGCATATAAATATTGAGTGCAATTTGGTTACGCTATTTTGCAGTATTGATTATTTCTTATTCTTTATCGGTGGCCCCATCCTAAATTCCACGACTAGCACGCATTGTAGTTATCCATGCTCTTTATAAGTGAAGGGTGGGGTCTAGAGCATTAACTTCCTGAGAATAAAGTTGCTCGTCAAGAAAGATGTAAACTATTCTTAACGAGGTAATAATTACTTGACAAAAATAATTTTCAAAAACAATACGTTATGAAACCCTTATGAATGTAGCGAAAAAATTCCTTAAATTGCGGAACCTAATACAGATGAGATGATATCAATATGCTCCTCCATATGTAACCGAAGTCTTACGATGGGTCTACTCGAGGGATGTGGCATCCAGAACAGATCTCGGGTACTTATTTAAAAGGACGTATGTGATTTTGTAAACAAAGATTCAAACGTCGATTCGTCCAATCTGATGACCCTCCCACGCAAACCAACACCACCAACAGGTAGTCGAAGGCTTCCCCTACCTGTCTGTGGTGATGGTTTGCGTGGGAGTGTTATCAGATTGGACGAATCGACGTTTGAAACTTTGTTTACAAAATCACATACGTCCTTTTGAATAAGTATCCGAGAGATATATTTTTGATCCAAAAACTTGATTTTCGATCAACACTATGGAACTCGTCGACCATTATCAATTCTATCTGGAATATCAACCAAACTTGAAAACAATCGACCATTATAGATTATTATCAAAATTTTTATGTTCTAAATTTAACATTTCAATTCGTGTAGAACAAAGCTAGTTATTTTAGTTTCAGAACACATATTCATCTATTAAAAATAAATAATAAAAACCCATTTTAATTCACCGAGTAGTGATGCTGCCTTTCTCGCATTTAGTCAAGACAGAAACCTTATGTGGGGCTTATAGGGCTCGATGTAACATTTTATTCATAACTTTCAAACGGAGCGGTCGATCGTTATGGAATTCAATAGTGATCAACAAGGCTTTGTCCCCTATCGAATAAAACTTGTTGCGAGAAAATCGGTTAAAAATTACTATATGAAAAGTTGTCTAATGTTTTTCTTAGCTTTTGTGCACACACATACACACACACATACACACATACATACACACGGACAGACAGACATGTCCTCAGTTCGTCGAGCTGAGTCGATTGGAATATAACACTATGGGTCTCCGATGCTTCTATAAAAAGTTCGTTTTCGGAGTGAAATGATAGCCTTTCGGTACAACTTCGTTGTACGAGAAAGGCAAAAACATTTTCTTTTGCCATAAGACTAGCAATCAATAATTTAAGTCCAAGGCCTTTTATCACTATAGTTATAAATTAACGTGCCCAGAAAATCTGATTATTGAATTTGCACTGAGTTTTACTGTAGAATGTGAGTTTGATTACTGGTTCGATTGCACTACATTTCTACTTTCTAATTTTGTTCACAAAAAGTTAAATCAGCCTGAACATGTTATTGACAAGAGTATTTACTTCAAATGCTTAATCTAAAAAGTACTGTATGGTATACAAATAGCTCCTGCTCCTGTATATGGTGTACTCCATATGCAAAGTAAAAAAAGGACCTTTTTCGACCATTCTGTAACTATTAATTTATTTATTTTTTTCGATTTAATTAGCTGATTGATGATGCTTTTCATTGTGACTCCCGAATTTATTTTCGGAACAATGAAGATGTATGGTGCAGTTCCCAACAGCTGAATCAGAATACCCAGGGAATAGTTGAATCTGTATTCTGAGAATAAATTTTTTTTTTTTAATTTTTCTTTGATCTAAAACATAAAAAAAGAGTCGTAGCCTTACAAATCCTCGCTCTGAAATCAGCGGAACATTTTTCTTCAACTCCGAAAATTGGAAAGCGTGCTTACGCTCCAAGAAAAGAACACTGAATGATCATCGTTTATTTTCATTCGAACAATCTAGAATTCCCTGTCCGCCTACTGGGATTGAATTTCAAATTTCTTCTCATTAACTTCTTAGTATGCTGGCATTTCAAATGCTTACTACGATTAAATTTCAAATACGTTATCATTTTTTTATTATTATCATTTTGAAATAGTTTAGTTTATTTCATTATTTTTATCGTGAATCCAAAGTAACCAAAAATACGAATGCTTTTTTCCGACTCACTTTATTCCCCACAAAAAGATGTTAGTTAATAAATTTAAAAAAGTCTGTTCCGATATTAAAATTTCCTCCAATTTTGTCCACATCGGCCTATTTTCATAGAAGTAAATAAACAATGTGAAAACTATTGCTAAGATACTACCAGCGTCGAACCAGTTCGGCGCGGGTTCGGCGTCGGAAGCAGTTACTGTCAGATTTATTTATGGCAGCCGCCATTATGGTTAGCGTGGAAAGCTGGATATTCCGGGTATTAAGCAACCCGGAGTGGAAATTAACTACTATGTCTGAAACTCGATTATGCATATGCACAACATATGGATGTGATAGATTTAGTTCGGAAAAGGTAGGGTAAGGTGGGTAGACTTAATCCCTTGGGAGACTTGATCCCTACCTGTTTTACCGAGAACCAAAGTAGATTTGTTCCAGCGTTTTTTTTGTATAAATACTCTAGGCAAACGATGATTATGCAGTAGGGTGGCTCAAAAACACTTTTTCAAATTTTTTGATGGGCCGCCCTCTTATTCGGTTCTATTTGATGCCCTGATGCTCTGGACAAAATTTCAGCCAAATCGGTCAACGTTTGGGCAGTGCTAAACTCGTTGGAAGTTTATATGGAAAAATGTATGCAGAAATATCCAAAAACAGTGATTTGCAGTTGAACGGTACAATTTACGATCAAGAACCGTGATACTCATCCAGTTCTTGTAGAATTAAATACAGAATGTTATGCTGAAAACCGCGAGAAGATTAGAGTTTTTTAGGCAAAGATATTAGCATTTTACTGGAGTGTTGTAGGGGTGAATTTATTTCTTTTCAAAGGTAAAAGAAACGAAATTTGCTCAAACCCCACTTCAGAGAAATGCTAATAACTTAGCCGAGCAAACTCTAATCTTCTCGCGGTTTTCTGCATAGCATTCTGTATTAAATTCTTCAAGATCTGAGTGAGTATCATAGTTCTTCATCGTAAGTTGTGCCGTCCAACTGCAATTCACTGTTTTGGGATGTTTCTGCATACATTTTTGCATATAAACTTCCAACGAGTTTAGCATCGCCCAAACGTTGACCGATCTGGCTGTAATTTTGTCTAGAGCATCAGGGCATTAAATAGAACTGAATAAGAGGGCGGCCCATCAAAAAACTTGAAAAAAAGTTTTTCCCATACTAACTTGAGCCACCCTATTATGCAGTGACTGATTTTTTGGATTGAAAACCTTACAAATTAACCAGGACGGTTTGTGTGTTTGGACCCTTCTAAAATACTTTTTGAAGGCCACGCAAAATTTGAATAACATCTCCTAACATTGACCAAATGCTATCATTTTTTTACAGCACAAAGTCAAAAATATGCTAAATGATCCGTACTGATAAAAATATCCATCATAGTACCCCACACAAAAATTTGGCGAAGAAATACAAAAAAATATAAATTTATTCTCAGGTGGCTAGTTGTTCATATATTTCACAGATCTAATGAAAGGTTGGCTCGTAAAACAATATTTATTGAGTGGATATAATGAAAAGGGGATCAAGTCTCCCCAAATCCTAAGATTACATGCGCTGTCGAAATCCATAACAAAAATTGGTTTATGAATACGCACAGCAAATCGTAAAATCTGCGTATTTTGAAGGATTTTTTTTTAAATCAGGGGGCAACGTTTTACTTATATCAAAGCATCAAGTCTCCCCTATTGGAGGGTAACCGCGCCCTTCGGTGGGGTTTGATCCCACGAAACCAGAAACGCCAGATATAGAGACTCATTTGCTTAGCTTACATTCTATGATATGTTACGAAAGTCGGTGTTAGGTGACCTGACACGACGGCCCTCCGACGAGACAGGAGGTTTGCGCAGGTTAGGCGACGAATAAAAGATCACGATTGGAAGCTTGGAAATTGGAGCTGCAGGTCACTGGGTTTCGCAGGTTGCGACAGAAAAATCTACGATGAATTACATCCCCGCAACATCGACGTCATAGCGCAGCATGAAATCTGCTGGACAGGACAGAAAGTGACACGAAAGACCATCACCTTGCCGTAATCCTCTGCGGGTTTCGAAGGGACTCGAGAATGCCCCTGAAACTCGAACTACGCACATCACCCGATCCATCGTTGCTTTGATCAACCGTGTCAGTTTATCCGGAAATCCGTGTTCGTGCATTAGCTGCCGTAGCTGGTCCCGATCGATTGTATCATATGCGGCTTTGAAGTCGATGAATAGATGATGTGTGGGCACGTTGTATTCACGGCATTTCTGCAGTACTTGGCGAATGGCGAACACCTGGTCCGTGGTTCGTAGATGGGACACACGACACTTCCATCCACTCCTGCGGCAAAACTTCCTCCTCCCAAATCTTGGTAATGACCCAGTGCAGCGCTCTAGCCAGTGCCTCATCACCGTGTTTAAACAGCTCTCCTGGTAGTTGGTCAACCCCAAGGGCTTTGTTGTTCTTCAGCCGGCCAATCTCCTCCTGGATTTCCTTGAGATCCGGATCCGGTAAAATTATGTCCTGCGCGCGTTCTCCCAGGTCCATCACCATACCGCCATCTTCGTCTGCCACATCGCCATTCAAGTGTTCTTCGTAGTGCTGCCGCCACCTTTGGATCAACTCACGCTCGTTCGTAAGAAGGTTTTGTCCTTACAATCAGGCTGTGGCACGTGGCCCTTGCGTGAAAGGTTTAACTTCTCATAGAACTTTTGTGCGTTATTAGCGCGGTACAGTTGCTCCATCTCTTCACGGTCTCGATCTTCCTACTGGCGCTTTTTCCTCCGGAAAATCGAGTTTTGTCTGTTCCGCACCCGTTTATATCGTGCCTCGTTCGCCCTCGTGCGGTGTTGCAGCAATCTCGCCCATGCTTCATTCTTCTCTTCCACTAACTGCTCACATTCGCCGTCATACCAGTTGTTTTTCTGATCCGGGGGCACCGTGCCAAGTGCAGCGGTTGCGGTGCTACCAATGGCGGATCGAATATCTCTCCAGCCATCTCCAAGATACGCTGCGCCTAGCTGCTCTTCCGTTGGGAGTGCCACTTCCAGCTACTGCTGCTGTCTACCGTCTTGTAGCCGCGGCGTCCGACTTCGACGCGTGTTGTACACCGTCGAGAGTTTTGAGTGCAGGCATACTGCAACGAGGTAGTGGTCGGATTCAATATTCGCACTGCGGTAAGTGCGGACGTTCGTGATGTGGGAGAAGAATTTACCGTCGATTAGAACGTGGTCGATTTGGTTTTCCGTTTCTTGGTTAGGTGATCTCCATGTGGCCTTGCGGATATTTTTGCGGGGAAAGAAGGTGCTTCGGACTACCATTCCGCGGGAGGCTGCGAAGTTTATGCATCATTGGCCCTTATCATTCGATACGGTGTGCAGACTATCCGGTCTATACATTTCCTCCCTTCCTACCTGTGCGTTCATGTAACCGATGACGATTTTGACGTCCCGCAGTGACGTCCTGTCCAGCAAATCTCCTGCAGCGTCACGACGTCGAAGTTGCGGGGATGTAATTCATCGTACGTAGATCATCCTGTCGCAACCTGCGAAACCTAGCGACTTGCAGTTCCATGTTCCAAGCTTCCAATCGTGATCCTTTATTCATCGCCTAGGTCTTCTAGGTCTAGGTCTAGGTCTAGGTCTAGGTCTGCCGATTATATCGAGTCGCATTATCTCTTACATTGTTCGTAATTATTGGTTTTCCAGGCGGCTTATTGGGCCTGTGCAAACCTCCTGTCTCGTCGGAGGGCCGTCGTGTCCGGGCTGTTTAACGTCCCACCTAACACCAGGACTCGGATTTGAGCGCTGTGAGCGGCACACGGTCGTTTTGTGGGGCCTAGGCAAGCCCCACAACTCACAGATGGCCTGGGGAGGGATCGTCAAGTCCTGGGACATAGTCCCAGCTGCCCACGATGGTCTTTCGTGTCTGCTATTCAACATCGCTTTGGAAGGGGTAATACGAAGAGCAGGGATTAACACGAGTGGTACAATTTTCAATAAGTCCGTTCAGCTATTTGGCTTCGCCGGCGACATAGATATTATGGCACGCAACTTTGAGAAGATGGAGGAAGCCTACATCAGACTGAAGAGGGAAGCTAAGCGTATCGGACTAGTCATCAACACGTCGACGACGAAGTACATGATAGGAAGAGGTTCAAGACAAGACAGTGTAAGCCACCCACCGCGAGTTTGCATCGGTGGTGACGAAATCGAGGTGGTAGAAGAATTGGAGTACTTTGGGCCACTGGTGACTGCCGAAAATGATACCAGCAGAGAAATTCGAAGACGCATAGTGCTTGAAAATCGTACGTACTTTGGACTCCGCAAGACGCTCCGATCAAATAGAGTTCGCCGCCGTACCAAACTGACTATCTACAAAACACTTATTAGACCGGTAGTTCTCTACGGACACGAGACCTGGACGATGCTCGTGGAGGACCAACGCGCACTGGGAGTTTTCGAAAGGAAAGTGCTGCGTACCATCTATGGTGGGGTGCATATGGCGGACGGTACGTGGAGGAGGCGAATGAACCAAGAGTGGCATCAGCAGTTGGGAGAACCACTCATCGTTCACACCTGCGAAAATCGGACGACTGCGGTAGCCTGGCACGTAGCCAGATTTTTTTTTGTAGCTTTATTAGAGCTACAAAAAAATATTGGGCTACGTGCCCGGCTACCGCGGTCGTCCACGTAGCCAGAATGTCGGACAATAATCTGGTAAAAATAATGGTTCTCGACAGCAATCCGACGGGCACAAGAAGGCGAGGTGCGCAGGGAGTAAGTGGAAAACGATTTGCGGACCATCTGCAGATTGCACAGCTGAATGGAGAAGACTTTTATGCACTGCACTAAGGCCATTTCGGCCCTAGTTTGAAATAATAAAAATAATAATACAGGAGTCGGAATTTCTTTGAATTTAGTAGATATTGATTGGCCATAAAAAAATAAGCTATCAATCAAACCTGAGCTTACGAACATGAGACTAAGTAAATTTTACACGGGTCAAATTAAAAGCGTACCATCGTCGTCTGTCAGTTTATGTAAGTTGATGTAAGTAAGTAAGAAAAATGAATGTAGTTCCGTGAATTGACGCCTTGCTGAAATCAATACAAACTATTATTCATTAAAATAGCCTCCAATAGTCTGGTATAGTTCAATACAGCAAAGCAAATTTGTGAACCATATAGAAGGAAAAATGTGGCTTTGTAGGATAAAAAAAAATCAGCTACATGCTTCAAAAGACGCGTACGGGCCTCTGGTAGGTAGTCGTAAATCAAGTTCCAGTTCCATCGATTCTCAGCCAGTAGATGTTTCACTTCTATATTAAGGACGCTAAACATGTCGGGGTCACCAAAGAGTGCCATTGTAATCCGCTTAAAGCGAATAAAAGACAAGACGAACATCAGAGGAACACGTTTATGCGCAAAAACAAATCGCAACTGGCCCCCAGGCGGCAAAATACCATGTGAACTTCTTGAACGACCGGAGACCCTGTTATTATTGTTAATTATATTGTGAGAAGCGTTTGCCGCCCATTATATGCTATGAGCTTGACAAATAAAAGATAACTATTGGAAGTTTACATCAACCGCCAAAGTGAATTTTAATATTCGCACTTTATTTTTGGCAGTCGAAATAGAAGCATCAACGCTTCAGGTGTCTCACAACTTGGGTGTTTTTGTTTTCATCTCCGAACAAGTCTTTACGCACGTAATGGCACTCGCTCAATCATAAAAGGCTTAATGAGCAAAGTGTTTCGAATTTTTTATCGAAACTCCATTCCGTTGGCTAACGCGATAAAGTGAAGAGCAAGTCGAGTGATAAACTTGAAATTTTCTCCCTCTTCCGATGTTGTTGTTGACAGCCATTTCTTCGAATTTTGTACGCGTTTAGGCACTGAAGTTGTCCGGCGCGGTCCATATATGTAGGTGAAGTGGGGTCCGTACACATATGCTTTTTATATCTAAGCTAGCGACCAGATTGGCGATAGTGTTGTTTGCTGATGGTATCGCAAATTGTTGTGCTCATTGCTCATTGATGTAGTTTTACTTTCCTTATCAATAATTCATTTGAAAAAGTCTTCCCATACGTCTTAGAATACAATTGAAGTGTACAAAACTATGAACTTATGCAAACGAAAATACATTTCGTTCTGAATTTCCCCTTTCTTATATTATTATTATACATTGATTTTTGAAATAAATTATACGATAACGAATGATTTGACTATTTTGTTACTTTTTAGAATTTGACCTGTGTATTTTTCAACATTGGAAAATTCTAAATTTGTCATTCAAAAATTCAACAATACAAACATTAACATAGGTGAATTAATCCAATGAAAAATTCAGTATCAATCGAATCCATTAACATTATCTCTATTTTTGAAACCTATGCAGCTTCCCGTTTTCTGCGAACGTTGGACTAGTTTATATGCTTTTACAACTCACATAACATTCATTGGCGCGGTAAGCTTATGAGCGGTTATGTGATAGGGTAAATGACGACTATGGTATGGTCTGTTATTTTGTTGGCACAGGGTTATGACCTTTTAGGCTCAAATTTGATTCAAACGTTCTTCGTATATCAAAGCATCTTTGGAAAAGAATCAAATAGTTCGTTTACCCTTAGGCAAAACCATAGAATAAGTAGTCCTTTTCCCTATCATTTACAAGATAAGTTATCAGTGATATACGACGCATTCCGATTTCAGCCAGCGTGCTCTTGTCGGATGAGAGATTTTCCCTTTACGATGATTTTTTTCTTCTTTCAATCTGACAGGTGGTGTGATTCAAAGACGCCGCCTAGTGCATGTGAGACATCTTACAGCACTGATTAAAGTGAAATGATGTATGGCAAATGTATGCTTATTTAATAATAGATGAGAGCGTTGTTCATTATGCTATACTAAGAAATTGTAAACTTATTTTAATGACATGATTCCTGATTGAAATTGAATGTATAAGTTAACAAAGTCTACCATGATCAGTTTAAATAGCGTTAAATAGCAAAGTAACGGCAAACAAAAGTAAATTTGCATCTACCTTCGACACCAAAATAGGTCAAATAAAGTTGGTAGGGTGTCACGATTGATCATATTTAGTACTAGCAGACCCGACGAACTTCGTATCGTCTTAAATTGATTTATTCTCTGATTAATTCTCGAGTTATGAAGATATTGGTGTTTCATTTGTATGCATTTGTATGTATGGGCCCCGGGCCCCCACAAATCTTATGTACCAAAACCAACCTTTTTTGTACATTTTGGGGCCCCCACGTACCATCGGCCCCGGGGCCCCCTTCCGGCTAAATCCGGCCCTGGAGGAAGCCTACATCAGACTGAAGAGGGAAGCTAAGCGGATCGGACTAGTCATCAACACGTCGAAGACAAAGTACATGATAGGAAGAGGTTCAAGAGACGACAATGTGAGCCACCCACCGCGAGTTTGCCTCGGTGGTGACGAAATCGAGGTGGTAGAAGAATTTGTGTACTTGGGCTCACTGATGACTGCCGAGAATGACACCAGCAGAGAAATTCGGAGACGCATAGGGGCTGGAAATCGTACGTACTTTGGACTCCGCAAGACGCTCCGATCGAATAGAGTTCGCCGCCGTACCAAACTGACAATCTACAAAACGCTCATTAGACCGGTAGTCCTCTACGGACACGAGACCTGGACGATGCTCGTGGAGGACCAACGCGCACTTGGAGTTTTCGAAAGGAAAGTGCTGCGTACCATCTATGGTGGGGTGCAGATGGCGGAACTGTACGTGGAGGAGGCGAATAAACCACGAGTTGCATCAGCTGTTGGGAGAACCATCCATCGTTCACACCGCGAAGATCGGACGACTGCGATGGGCCGGGCTCGTAGCCAGAATGTCGGACAGTAACCCGGCCTTAGTCTGAATAAATAAATAATAAATAATTGAAAAAGTGATTAAAATGTGGCAAAAATAACCAATATATGACAACAAGTGCAAAAAAACAGCTTTTTTTTCAAAAACCGCTCTGTCGGAACCTCTGAACTATTTTTTTGCAATTCCTGATCATAATACCTGGTTTACAGTTCGTCTTTGAATGCTAAAATGGCCTACTTTTCCATATCAACCGAATGGGTGCTTTAATGACCATTATGCAACTCAAATGGGTTGCATAATATCCATTATAGCACTCATTTGGGTGCTATAATGAAAAACCAACATGAGAACAGTAGTTACATGATTTCATTTTGCTGATTTTGCTTGGGTAAGTGTTCAAATAGTGTATTCTCTGCGTCGCGTCAAAATTAAATATTTTGATGGACATGAAATCATAATTTTCCAAATGGTAGTTCATCTATCGCTTCGTGGTTTGAAGAGCTATGCAGTGTGGAACGATAACATAGAATCCGATAGTTCTCTGCAGCAACATGATTTATTCGCAAGAATGACTGTAAACTGTAAAATTTGGTACTTTTTTACCATACTGAAGCTCATTTTTCGTCATTGCAAAAAATTGCGTGTGCAACTCGTTGCAAAACTCGATTTTTTCAACACTCGTAGTATTTATCCAACTCGGCAAGCCTCGTTGGATAAACGTACAACTCGTGCTGAAAAAATCATCTTTTTGCAACTAGTTGCACAAACTACTATTTTATAATTTTGGGTTGTTCTACAGAAATGCTCCAGATGTTAGAATCTTCTATTTAAGGCTTGAGCACTTTTCTGACTTTTCGAACATAGTGTTTTTTTGGGACACCCTAATGTAGGTGCTGTATTGATTGTTTTCTACACAAATAAGAAATGAAAAGTCTACGTAGACCCTTGATAAACCACTAGACCCTTCCCCCCCACCCTTCGTAAACAAATCCTTGAACCCACCGCCACCCTCCCAAGTGTCTACGTGGTTTATGGACAGCCCCATATTTTATTCTTCACCAACGAATTTGACGAATCTATTCAGCCTTTTAGGAGCTTTCGCAACTATTTGAACCATCATTTTATCACTTTTTCAATTTGTACCGTATCATTTAGTATTCCCTTTCCAGGGCTGGTAGCGATCAATGCTGCTCAAAATAGTGACTTTAGTGACCAACGTTGTCGAAAAAAGAGACCAAATAGTGACCTTCATTTGCAGAAAATGTGACCGAATAGTGGCTTTCAAGATCTCAAAACTCATGTAGGGTAACCGTACCCTTAGTGGAGGTAGCACCAATAGTGGAGGTAGTGGAGTTTCAATGAGATTTATCATATTTATATAGTTTACGATGGTTTCAGTTGATGCATCGTGCTTTAAATATCCTGTTGAATGCAACTTATCTTAAGATTTCGCTTGAAAAACTATTGAAAACAATGATTTTCTTAACAAAATTGACTCCCTTGCACCTATAGTGGTGCAACTGTACCAATAGTGGCGAGTCTCATAAAAACCAATGGATAGCACCACTATAGGAACCCAAATTAATTTTTACCGCCACTAAAGGAACAGTGTACCCATAGTGGTGCAAGCAATATTTGGTAATTGTTGATGTTAAATGACATCTATCTCATTTTTGTTAACAAATTTATTAGTTTATCTATTGACTAAGATATTAAAAACGTGAATTTCCCATAATCATCAATTTTTAAAAAATATTTTCTTTTGTGGATGTACTAATACCTCCACTATTGGTACCGTTACCCTACGATTAGGGATAAATCGATACAAGTAAATACGAGTAAATACTCGATACTTTTGATTCGATACCAAGTACTTTTGGAATCGATACTTTTATACCGATACCAAGTAAGTATCGAATTGAAGTAGTTGAATCAATTGAGTACTCAATTCAAAATCTATTAAATATAACTTAAATAGAAACACTCATATTTTTTCGTAAGAATCTTTTGAATGCTAGTATTTAAATCGAATAAATACGTTTAAGTATTTATTTTTTGTTAAGAACATTATTTTAAGCTTTTAGGCTGTGAACCATTCCACCGATTCGTCTAACTTTTAAGTAAAACTTTACAGTTCAATGGCTATTCCGCCGTAGTTAAAAATAACCCGCCAAATCCATTTCGTTCCGAGTTATACAATCTGTCAAAACTCAAATAGGTTCGCTTCGGAGTAAAATTTTAACCACGATGGGAAAATAACAATCCAAGTGTCAAATTTGAACTAAAAGGTAAACTAATCGGTGAAATGGTTCACAGCCTTAGTGGAATGTATTTATTTGTAATAAAACGAGTTTGTACTATTCCATTTAATTCCACACTTGAAGTCGAATCAAGTACGAGACACTGAAGACGACCCTACTGTTGAGGTCGAAATACGTATCTGTCAAAGGTACAATAAAGTAGTATTTTTTGCTGCTTAACACTTAGGTGTGACCAATCCTTCCCGAATTTCCTCCAAGTCGATAATTAATTACGCAAATATCTTGGGTAATATTGGATCTGCACTAATATTTGCAGCTGTTTCTGTGTTTCAATTCGCTTAGATGTAAATGTGTTCGCTTTTTACACACTATCGAGATAAGTTAATTATAAAATCAATGGACAAATAATAATGGAAAGTGCTTAAACCTTCCACTATTCAGTGTTTGATCCAACATAAATTATGAATGACTACTTGTGAGTGACAAAATAAATTTACTTCGAATTGATGAGTACTCATATGATACAAGTAGGTATCGATACTTTTAATTCGATACTTTAGTGGTATCGATACTTTTATTCGATACTACTTGAAAGTAAAAGTATCGATACCTTAGTGGTATCGTTTCATCCCTACCTACGATTTGAATCAAGGTAAAATCTTGCATTATTCGAATCATCCAACTAACTCACCTCAGGATGTTTTGTATTTTCGCCTTGATTGATTTTCCGGCAAATGAGAGAAACGAAAGGATTATGCATGAAAAACTCAAGCTTCTTTAAAACTACAAACGAGTTTACTCGCGCGTGAGAACTTGATGAATAAGATTTGGAATGGTTTTACCAGTAACACTCAAAATTTAGTTTCATTTGAAGTTAAAAACTAGCCAGTGAGTCAAAAAAGGTTACACGGTATTGTTGGAACACCAGATAGTGTGGGACACCTCGGTGTTGATAAAAGATAGCTGGGAAGCAGGTGCCAGGCGTAATTCATTAGAAGGTTGGACCCTATTAATATTTTGGTTTTACACTGGTTTCATAACACTCTTGAAGGGTAAAATGTGATCTTCAAGAGCGTTATAACACATAAAATGTTACTTGGGGAATGTTCGGTTGGTTGCTGGCTGGTTAGCAGGAATCCAGAAGGATGAATGCACGTAGCTGGTGAGCAGAACATCGAGACGCGTTGTGTATGCATTGGAGTCGGGCCACTTGTACAGGCGCATGTGCTAGAAAAGTTGGCGTGCAAATTTCGGAGTAAAGACCATTTGTACGAGCAATGGAAATAGACCAGGGATTGTTTTGCAAGGAAGAGGCTCAGCCTCAGCGTTAGAAGGAGCAAAGAGTGTCGCGAGGCGTCCACCCTAAGGAGGAGTGTTGGAATACCAGATAGTGTGGGACTCCTCGGTTTTGATGGAAGATAGCTAGGAAGCAGGGTCCGGCTAGTTGTACTTGCTTTTAGGTAGATATATGGAAGATTGTTATTGATATATTGTATATACCCGTTGATTGAAAGAAAAGAACTGAAGCTGCTGGCAGAATTACCAGCCTAGCGTGGAGCAGAGGGAACTTCAGTATTGTTTTAATTTAAACAACAATATTGCAACAAGTTCTACATTATTGTGGGGAACAATGTTTTGTATCACTTCGAACTTTTTCCTACAACCTCTGTATGCGAAACTGCCTGTTTATGATTGAAAATTATGTAATAATTGCTAGATATAGAATTTTTCGAAAATATAATCGAAATTAGATTCATCTGTTCATTTGAAAAACTTTAAAAAATAAAAAAAATATTGCCTTTCAAAAAAAAAAAGACTGTTTCTAGAAATAGCACTGCTGCATCATAAAATATAGGGGAACTGTTCCGTTTTCCATCTCACTGAACATATATTCATCTCATCGCAAAACAAAGAAATACATCACTTCTTTTTGCTAACACGCGTGCTCAATGGTGAAAAAACCACAAAAATAAGAAACAAACCAAATTCCTTTTCATTGCTTTGTTTTTGATGGGATGGAAATAGGAGCTATGGGATGAAGTGCCGAACCGTTCCCCTATTATGAACATTAACGGACAAATAAACAACGATCGTAGTAACAAATTTAAATATATTTTTGAGATTAAAGACTCGACGTAAGATGTAGAGAAAAACTTTTGAAGCTCCTCTTTGAAATCAGGGGTTTCTCATACCTAATCTAAGAATTTTAGTTAACAATAATTGCTAAATGACAATCTTAAATGTGTTTAATTTGCATCGGGATTACATTAATTCATCACAATTAACCATAGCACAAATTGCCAGAGGCCAAAGAATCAATTTTAAATCCAAATAGCTTGTTTAGGCTTCCAAAATTCCTTAAAAAGAAGTTTCTTCGGAGTATATCAAACGGTAGTTCAAATTCAAAATTTCACTGTTATTTTATTTATCATCATAGTGGAAACGAATTTGGTGGAAACTTCAATAAGCGATCGCACCAGAAAATTCATGTAGAATTAAAAAGCTTCAGTTTTAATAGTTCAATTGATTATGGAGTTTAATAGTTTTTTTTTTCAATAATATTAACATTTAACAAAGTCTCTTAGGCTTTGGAATATGTTTGGATTCACGATCGCATTCTGCTTACCTCACAGTACATTCATGAATAGTGACATAGAATCTGTACATTAAATTATTGGAAATCTAATAACTGAGGCTTAAAAGCTGGTCACGTATTAGTAGGAAATTAAAGACAAGAAGAAGCTAAGAGCGACTTTCGGGATAACAAGCCTAGAGAGTTCATTTTTTATACATCCATCAGTTTTACTATAAAGTACCCGTAACGCTGGGTAGACACCTTTACGTGGTGTGTTACGGGGTAAGATCTACCACGGTCACATTGCCAGCTACAGGCAAATCCTGACCCAACGAATACCTTCCCAATATCCAACTCCGTGGTGCTTATGAGGGTGTCGCTGAGTGGAGAGCCTCTCTTTAAGTATCACATCAACATTTCCTTTCCCTCCCCTAGTTGTGGTGCAGATGGGCGTAGTACGGAGTAGTAATCCTCACGCTTTTGTAATTTTTGTCTTAGATTGAAATCAAGGACTACACCTACCTTGATTTCTGATAGCAATCTGGACAGTAGTTTCAAAAGAAACATGAGTTTTAGTCTTAGTTTAGTTTCAGTTTTTTTTTTTTTAATTTGGAATTTGAATATTTTCTTATTTTCGTATATTTATTTACTCACTTTTCCATATTTATATGTTTTATATTTACTTAATTTCATAATGTCATATTTTTATACCCTCATATTTTCAATTTTTGCTATTTTTTGATTTTTATGCTTTTATAATTTTATAATGTTGTATTTTATGCTGCCATAGACTGCTGATAAGCAACTATATTGTTTAATTATATATTTTCATATTTTTATATCCATATTTTTCAAATAATTCATATTATCACGTTCTGATTTTATCATCTATATACATAAAAATGAATTTCTGTCTGTCTGAACCTTATAGACTCCGAAACTTCTGATCCCATCGGCGTGAAAATTTGTATGCAAAGGTTTTTGGGACCGGGGAAGGTTCTTAAGATGGTTTGAGACCCCTCCCCTCTTTGCAAAGGTGGGCTCCCATACAAATGAAACAGAAATATCTGCATAACTCGAGAACTAATCAGAGGATAAATCAATTTTAGGCGAAACGAAGTTCGTCGGGTCTGCTAGTGTATTCATATTTTCCTATGTTCATATCTTCATATTTTCTTTTTTTTCTTGTTTTCATATTTTTGTTTTTCTTCGTGCGTTCATATTTTCATATATTTATGTTTTCATTTATTTATAATTTCATATAGGGGGAATGACGGCTTTGGCAGGTTTTGTTCTATTATTGGCAGGGGTTTTTTTATGACTGACTAGGCTCAAATTTGGCCTAAACATTCTTTGCATATCAAAGAATATTGTGGCCAAATTTCATACAATTTGGTCAACAAAAACCCCCCTGCCAATAATAGAACAAAACCTGCCAAAGCCGTCTTTCCCCCTATCTTTATTTTCATATATTTTTATTTTCATATATTTATATTTTTATATATTTATTTTTTCATATACATTTATATTTTCATATTTCATACTTTAGTTTTCTCATATTGTTATTTTTATAGCATGTAAATATAATAGTGTGAAAGTGTGAAGTTATGTTCATATTTTATACTTTCTTATTCTCCAATTTTGTTTTGAACCCAGATTTGAACTCTTGATATCTGGATGGCAATGATCGCTAATTTGATATAAATGAACAACAGATAAAATTAGAAATGTGCTATAAAGTTACTAAAATAGTGGAATTGAATGGGATAGTACTTAACACTCGCTTTAAAACAATATTTCGAAATTGATGAAAATTAAAAAAAAGACTTACCTATCGTCACAATAACTGCGTTTCCAGTTTAGCTGTATTGATGATGTAATTTTTCGTATTTGTGATGCTGAAGAAAACTAATCAAACACGGCGAATGCTAATATTCTCTTCTATCCAAATCTTGATGAGTCACTTTTCTTATTTCTAAACGAACAGACCTAACCATTCAAAAAACAAAACCCAGTTGTCTGTTCTTATACAGATTCACTCACTATTTACAATATGATGTGAAATTTTTTAGCATAAAGTAGCTTGTTTCATTTTTTCCATCAAAAAATTAACTCACTTTCGATTTTCCTTGTTTGACCAGTGACAGCCCTCCTTGAAAGAGCTCCAAAAAGTACCAACAATTAGCATATGTATAGAAAAAACAGTTACTATCTCTGCTTGCTCACATAACCCGTTAATATTGATGCCCAAAATAAGGTAATTTCTCCACGTTGGTCAACCAGCCCCAGATTTTCACTTGTTTTCGCTCGGCACAGTTGTTTCAACTTAACGCATTTCCACACAAAGGTACTCGATTTTCAAAAGATATACGATTAAGCATAATCGAAAAAGCCACATACCGCATGCGTTTCGGTAGATGACTTTCCGCGAAACCACGCCAATCCCAATGGCAACACAGCGAACGAAAACAACACTGGAACTACGAAGTCGCCGGGCAGGAAAATAATCAAGCAATACAGATGAAGAAAACTTGGAAGTTGGAAAACCGCTTTCCACGCTCTGCAAATCACCAGCCCACCATCATCCGAGCAGATCTATCACCACCGCCGCAATGCGCAACCTCTGCCGGCCAATTGGTTTGAATAAACAGTTGGTGGGTGGATAGCTGGCGAGGTCTAACATTTCAAAAGTTCTTATCAGAGTTCATAAGACATGTCTAATCATTTCAGAACATAAATCTTAATATTCAATTAGAAAAAAACTCATCTAACTCAAATCTGATATTATGATTATGGTACTTCATTCAGAGGCATGAACGCTAATCGACGTCACACGGTTGTGAGGGAATAATTCTGCATTGCGATTAATTATGAATCGACGAAGCTAACAAAATAAACGGATTTGTATTTGAATTCACCGATCAATCAGCCAGCAGAATATTCGCCACATAACCGACATTACAAGCTCTTTTGAAATGTTAGTCCCGACAAAGGTGGTGACCAGGGAAAGCCGGTCGAATCACGTACGTTTTCCACCGTAGAATTTCCACCGAAGCGTTTGTCCACTTCGAACTGGCTTGACTTGACTTGACTTTAGCCAAGAAGTAACACTCCAGCAACAGCGATTCACCGTCTCCACCGTGTGAGTGTTAAACGCGAACTGGGCTCAGCAACAGCGCAGTGCCGATAATCCTCTCCGGTTCCCCGTCAGTTGTACCTCGCGCGCGCGTTGATGCCTAATAGGAAGCATGTCGTCGCTCAGTCAGCCAGTCAGTCCGTCAGCTGAGCTTTGGAGTAAAACTTACACGAACGACTAATGGATCGCGATTTGTACGTAGTTGTGTTTGGTGAGTATACAGCGAGATGCGGGCGAGTGGTATCCACAACACAAGGGGGATCGTTGTTTGGAGTGGAATCTTAGTAATATCTAGCAGACAGCTGATCGAGTGAGAGTATTTACGTTTGTCTGCGGAACAACAATCATAAGCTGCAAAACGTTGGCTTGTAAATTTTGTAAACCGTTTTGAAAACCGATACCATAGGCAAGCAGAGAAATGCACTGTTGAATGAAAATGCTGATATTATTTCATAATCTCCCAGCGTCTTTCTTTTATCACTGTCTCTCTGTTGTAAGCTTTGTTTAAATATTGTATTAAAATTCAACTTAATTAACCGAGTCCATCCATAAATTATATAACGCTCAGAGGGGAGGTGAGTTGGCCGAAGTGTGACATTCCATACAAAAAATAATTTGAAAGATTCATACAAAAAGTGTGACATGGGGGGGGGGAGTTGAAAATGGAAAATTTTAGCGTTACGTAATTAATGGATCCTCCCTTAGCCAAGACACCAACCTTATATGGTGCTTATATGGTTCGATGTAACATTTTCTTAATAACTTTTACACGCTACGGTCGATCGTTATAAAATTCAATAGTGATCAACAAGGCTTTGTCTCTTGTCGAACGCAACCTGTTGCGGAAAATAAAAAAAAATGACAATGAAAAGTTGTCTAATGTTTTTCTTAGTTGTTTAATGTTTTTTTTTTTCTTTCAAATATCCAGAGTAAAAAGAGGAATAATAATACAATAAATTAGCAATGATTTGTAATAAATTCAAGAAATTTGTAGAACAATGACTTCTAGAGGATAATGTGTTTTTGTGCACTTTTTGTGCACCAAATCACTTTAACATGGTAAAACCGTAAACGGAACTAATCGCAATGTTCACAAGACTTGTAGAGCACATCAAAAGCTTCCGTTTAGAGGTTGTTGCGATGATTTTTGGCATTTATATCTCTTGTTAGATTTTTATCAAAATTGAAAATAGCCCAAAAACACTAAATTGACTTGAGCCACCTTGAAATTTTATCCGAATTAGCTGAAAATTTCACAGGAGGCTTATTTTAGCATAAGAATTGTGATTCTGGGCTGACCGGTTGAATTTTTGATACTTTTTGAAAATATGAAGAGGTCTGATACATACGGACACACAGACACTTGTTCAGCTCGTCAAGCTAAGTTGATTGGTATATAACACTATGGGTCTCCGAGGCCTCTATTAAAAGTACGTTCTCGGAGTGAAAAGCTATCATTTCGGAACAACTTTGTTGTACAAGAGAGGCAAAAAAAGATTCTACTAAAGCTACTTTTTGGATTTTTCGAAAATTCACATCACATCAAATTCCATCAATTCCCATTTGGAGCGTTTGGAGCTTTATTCGCTATGCCTAGTCAGAATCCAAACCAAAATCAGAATCTAGAAAGAAAATTTTACTTGACTGCTACGTGCTGGCGGCTCTGTTGCCGACGCCAAGCTATTATGATTTGCACTTTGAAGAAGTGTCTCAGCTCAACCTTCTTTTCTAGAAATTGGTGGTCCTGAAAAGAACCGATTTATTTTTAATAATGCGCCTTTTCAATCACTAACAGCCGCAGAAACAAAATCAAAATCTTGTGAGTAATTTTTTGCACCGTCTCCCTCCGACGCGCGCTTAATTGTGATTCTGCCACCGACGGCAACTTTCTGACGTCGCCAAACGACAACATTATCGACGCCATTGTTCTGTCCGCTCTTCGTGCCGTGTCCGTTCACCGTGGTATCTCGAACAAAAATGACTCAAGCGCGTGGGAAACGGGTCTTTTTCGCCCAAAGAAAATTAAGCGGTGGGCTAAATGGCCAGTAACTTACATCAATCTGATGTCTATATTGGGAATGCACCAATGGGTTTGGTTAGTTTAAAAAAAAAATACTGGGTTTGTCAAGAAGGAAGAGATAATGCGATATCAGGGTTGCCACCGAACCGGGAAAAACGGGAGAAGCGGGAAAAAGACGGGAAATTGAAGTCACCGGGAAAAAAGCGGGAAAAACGGGAATTCAGGACATGTACTTTTCAATGTTTATTACTCAGTCACATTCTGACTGAATTATTTAATTTTAGTACATGGTGTGTGATACCTAATAAAGTATGGTATTTTTTTCCCCCAAATCCAGTTTGTGTTGTCAGTAGATCATTTTGATATCAGTTTTTTTTTGTCGAGCAGAGTGTGCCATGGTTGAAGTAGGAAGCATTTTTTTCTTCGCTGCGTCATTTTCTCTTTTTTTTTACCTTAAAAAAAATACAATTTGCGGAAAACTTTTGTGTGTGACAGTAAAATTTGTAAGATCATGTGAAGTTAAATAAATGTTTGGACTACAGTTCCACATGATGAGGACGTCGGCTCCCCTCACGAAGCCACTTGAAGCAGTCATGGACGGCAGTAGTTCGACTTGCTTCCAGACTTCCAAGCAGGTAGAATCTCCGTCACCTCCAACCTGGGACTCGGTAACGGCGCAAACAGCAACGGGAACGGATCAGGAAACAGTTCAAATCATTGCTCATTTTTCGTATGGGAAAGAGAATGCTGCTTCAACTAGTTCGAACAACACAAATAATGCAGCAAATCAAAACCGGAGATGCGGATCACTTAAGTACCATTTTACTTTTATTTATTTATTCATACCCCTATTTCTTTTTGAGTATTAGGTTACACTTTTTTAATGGGATATATGGATAGGCACATATTTGTGGTGGGGGATAAATAAGTCAAGTGTTGCATCGATGTCGGTAATAATATAAGTGCTCTGTTATGGCGACCAAGGAACGCTGAATCAACGGAAAAGATCTATATCATATGCTTGAAAGCATGTTCTATTGAACTTTTCAGCTTTTTACTAATATCACCTCTAAAAGTGTTTAAAGATGACTGGATGCATTTTTTATGCTGCTCCAAATTATGTCAGTTTTAAGACGGTAAAGGTTTATCATACAACATTCTAAAATTTTGATTAGAATTTATAAGTACCCTTATTTTACGTGACGTGAACATAAGTGCACAGTATGCAAACTGTACCTTGTATGTTGGAAATTAAACGGCGAAAAACAGATATGGTGGTCTACGACGCTTCCAGGCAGTTGGACATTTATAAAGATTCATAATGTGCACAACGACCCGGCCTGGGAGGAGATTTTCATATGGGACGCGGTACTCTATGGGTTGCGTGATACGAAGCGGCACAGGCACCAAACAGCTTAATGAAGATAGATGAATTGAAATCGATAGGTTCTTTGTGTGGTTTGTATCTGAGACTAATTCAGCATCAGATTTTACAACAAGGTGCGTAGTTTTCCGAGTATTTGAATCCAGACCACCATCTTCAACTTTATATTGGCCACAAAGATTGAATTGAATAGATTTAATCCTATTCTTTTTAAACTGCTTTACTTGTGTTAAAATCTAACTTTTCATTAAGTTGTTACTTTTCCTACTTTATAAATAGGATCGTATCTTTCCCTTCCTGAAATTTCAAGCCAGTTTTGATGATGAAATAATGACGTGGGTGCTTTACCTAAAATTCAAATGAACAATCGCTCACTTAGAGCGATTGATTGTTTATCCTCGCGATGGATGAACCAGTAAGGAGTCATATAAAGTTTTACTCACACATGTGAAGTTTAGCAGATCGTTCACCATAACTACCACCAACTACAAACCTGTCCCAATTCCAAACTCCTGCTCATGTTCTAGTCTACTTTATCATGCTATGAGTATATGTTTATCTATTTACACAAAAGGTGTATTTGTGGGAAATAACTGAGAATCCATACGTTATGCTCAATATTCGATATAAATACAAACTTAATTAAACAATTAATAATGCTATTCAAAGCAATGTTCTCAAACATCATTTCTATCTTAGTTTCTGTCTTATTTCATTTCCTTCTCTATAATCCGATTGACGAATCCACACGAAAATATTAACCATTATATACACATTTTTTTCACTTGGTTTGCGTGAGAGTTTTTCGTTAAATGGCTTATGTGCACATAGCACTCATAAGGATCACCGCGTTGTGCGAATGAGTAAATTAATTAACAAATACAGAACGATCACGCGATCTTTGAGATATTTTTTCTGTTTGTGTAGGTGAATGGATTAATCAGCAAATGAAATATTAGTGCGCGTCCGATCGTGTTTCCTCTAATAAGCAGAACGATCGCGCGATCATTGAGATATTTGGCTCTGCGTTGTGCGGGTAATTAAATTAATCAACAAATAAAAATTTAGTGCGTGTTCTATCGTGTTTGTATTAATACACAGAGCGATCGCGCGATCATCGAAATATTTTGTTCTGTTCTGTGCGGTTGATTAGTTGAGTAATTATTAAACTTCATCAAAATACACGCTACACACGGCAAACCGTTTACCAAAACGAACCCTGCTACAATACCTACCCCATGTATCCAACATCCCAGTGATTTCTAATGGAAGTGCAGATGACTCGTCGGCTTCCATCAAAGCGAGTATCACGTCAACATTCTCCTACCCATTCCTTAATTGACCTGCATTCGGACACGGCCGGCGCTGGTATTGCTTAATATTTGGGTCACCAGTTCTTACACATTGAGGATGATGTTAGTCCCAAACATCATCTGTTGGTTCTCTGTGTAATTACAGCTGACCTGGCAATAACGGAGTAGCAACCGTGGGCGGTCAATCATGCTCATGCTCATGCTCAGTAGATCATTTTGATATCAATTTCCATTATTTGATGTGTTACGAGGCAATTTTTTTATCTTTATTATTGTGATTTTTTATGATTTATAAGTTCATCACGTAGCTATGAGGCAAACTTAGAATCGAATATCGAAATTTTCATTCTTTTAAATGAATGTATTCATCTTTAAGTTACTTTCGTCTAATGTCCAAGCTCGTTTTTAGACGAACATACTTCTATTATTATTTTTGCAGTTTTCAATTGCACAGAATTCAAAACGAGAAATAAATATGGTGAATAATGTATATTTTGATACATGATCAAGACTCAAGAGTTGTTTGAAATTATATTTGAAAATTCCACTAATAATAAAAAAAAATGTCTTCGTGATTTAGTCTGTTTTGTTTTACAGTATTACAGTGTAGTTTTTTTCACAACAAACCTAATATAATCGAAGGTTATGATGGTGAAAGATATACTTTAAGATATTTTTAACTTGTTTCTCGAAAAATAAGGTAAAAGTTGCAAAACTTTGGAAATTGCAATATTTCAATATTGAATAAGAACGTTCAAACTTCTTAATAACAGATTCAAGATTTTAATTTAATGGATAGACAACTTAAAAAAGAAAACAAAATTCTTGAAATTCAAAATATATAGCCGGATAAATTATGAATCGAATGTTTTGATTGCCCAAGACGTGCTTAAATTTATTTAAAAAAATAAAATAATGATTTTGATCGGAGCACAGATTTGGGTCTTCAGGTTAAATCTGTGTTCAAATTAATTGTTTTATAATTACCGTCGTGCGGGCTTCTTTTGACTCCGGGGGCCACTTTGGATTTTTGATTTTTTGGAAAAATTAAACGGAAAAAATACCAAATTTGGAACAGAAAGTTGCCATCCAACTATCAACAAGACACCCGATTGGTGATAATGACAATTTTATAGTAATTTTTGTTCTAATTCTTGTTTTAAAATGTCCAAAGTAGCCCCTTTAAAATGTCCAAAAATTTGTCAAAAGAAGCCCCGCACGACGGTATGTAAACATTAAATAAATTTCGACTGTACTATAAGATACTATTTTCACTGCTTTCTGTGAATATTATGCTCTAAGAAGGAAGAACCACAATTGACTGGCAAGCAATGTCCATTGGCTCTGCTAGAAGCTTACAAAAGTTTCGCAACCAATAAAAAATTACAACGGTTTTGCAACTAACAAAAGATTCAAACCAGTAATCAGGTGCTAATGTGGTATTACCATATTGATTAGTCCAAAGTCGTCAAGAGGATGGTGACCCGGCGGCTGCGCGACAAACTAGAAGCAGAAGGTAGCCTCTGGATCTGGCAGCAAGCGTTCCGCCCAGAGTACGGTACTGGCACATACTTTGCAAACTTGGGTAACGTTTTGCCCTCAGTCGCTTACAATGAGGGCAAACATGCAAACCTGGTATCTTAGAATATCTCCAAGGCCTTCAACAGGGCTTGAACCCCTTTCGTTCTTCAACAATTGAGTGAGTGGGGATTTTCCGGTGACATTCATCTTTGCGTGAAATAATAAAAATATCACTTGTGCCTGACTCCCGTTTTGAAAGGGGTGCCATTGAAAACACGAGTGCATTTAGTTTTGGATTCCGTGAGGGTTGTCCTTAAAGTCCTAATTTTAAACCAGGGTTGGAGGACTCTCCCGGAATAGACTGTGGTACCCCAGGGTTCCGTTCTGCCGGTAACTCTGTTCCTTGTTGCCATGAACGGTGTGTTTCGTTGACTTCCACCGAACATACGTCTTTGCCTATGCCGATGATATATTGCTGGTAATCGCTGGCGACACTCCAGGCCGCCCACAAATACGAACCCAATTCACACACTTGATTTTTTTACCGGGATCTCAGTAAAATGTTAAACTTTTACCGAGATTCACACAGCCGTGCTCCAGCAAACATGTTTTTTGCCGATATTTCTGTTAAAGTTGTTGAAAACCAACCGTTGGATGCACCAGTTGTCCGAACCAAGCGTCAAGCTGGGAGAGCATCCCATCACCAAAAAGAAAATTGTTCTCGAAGTGTCCAAAGACCGGAGCCTCTCATTCCTACCACACTTCCTCGAAGTAAGACATGAACATGAGCATGAGCTTTATGACCGCACAATTCGTAGTTGCTACTCCGTGATTGACTAGAACTTGCGAAATTGTACAGAGAACACAAATAAATGGGGCTTGGGATTAGCTACTCATTCTCAATGTACATTTTTCGGGAGCTCAAACATCTAAAGTCATTATCGGCGCCAGCCACGTCCTTACGGTCATATAGGAAGGGAAGGATTGTTAGTCCGACTCCCGTTTCTACTAGAGACCGAGTAAACCTCTGCATCTCCACGATTGTCTTGGGATAGGATATTGTTTTAGTTACAAAGGATAATCTATCTGGATTCACTTCGGTAAATGATGCAATCTATGGGATGGGAAATAACACTAATTCACTGTCTAGCCACGAGAAAAATGTTAAACCATGCTAAACCAAATGTTAAACCACATTAAACCAATGTTAAACCATACTAATGCGCATTCTCGTTTACGCAAGAAAAATAAAATGGAGAAACGATTCAAACGAACTGCATTCGTTCGATAGTTTCGTTCGTCCGTAAACAAGAATAGGGGTGTTTATACTGTTTTCGTCTGTTACCAGGCATTCTAGCACAAGTTTTCAAAAATCTCTCCGAATGACACATTAAACCATCACAAAACATGTTTTGATAAGTGAATCATTTCCATAGGAAACGATAACGCCTTCAATTTCCTTCAATAAACACTAAGGCGCAGGAAGGATACACTTTTGTTTAACATACTAACACCAGTCATATGTTTGAAGTTTATGTCCTATCAACCTTCAACACCCAATACGATGCCAACTACTCGATTCCTTAAAAACGATTACTTTGGATTTTCTTAATATTTTTGAAAGAAATATTTTAAAATCTTGATCTCGTGGCCGTGAGGTTTGCGGCGCTGGTCGTCTGGGCGTATGGTATAGTATGTGTATGTATTTTGTGTATTATGAGCTGAGGGTTTGATTCCCGCTTCAGTCGTGGAAATTCTTCGATAAGCAAAACATTTTTCACTGGTATTAATTTATTTTTTTGTAATTCTGAACTCCACCGCCACTCCATACGCTTCATTTGAAGATGGGAGGCTTACAAGACTGTTTATCAATTCGATATTTATGTTGTTATCATCCATTATCTACGTTTTTTTAATACTTTCTTAGAGTGATTTTTAAGTTTTCACAAAGTTCATCACTACCATTATCTACAGTTCTTCTCATTTTGTTAGTTGTCTTTTATTTATGTTTGGCTTCCGCGTATGTCCATCTTCTTTTATATTTGCGTCGTGCTTCTTATGAATTCTATACATTTCCATTTAAAACTTGTCTGATTAGCTTCGAATTTTATCTTTATCTGGTAACATATTGAAAAGTCTAAATCCTTTGTAAAATAATGAGTTTTATGTTCCCGTCATCGTCATGTTTGGTAGTTGCAAATCATTTGCTCTCCTTATCGCGTACTGATGTACATCTGATCCATACTGTACATTATTTGTCAAGTATTTCGGTGTCAGTCCATTTCTAATTTTAAAAACTAGAATCAGTGTTTGAAGTGTGATTCGCTCCTCTATTGACATCCACTGTACCACATCTCTCATCTGTCACATCCCAGGTTCAGTCGCATCATCCTGTTTTGAACTGTTTGCATTCTCCTTTTTTGCCTTTTCGAAGCTAAAAATAGAAGCGATGGACAGTATTCAAAATGTGGGGCAATTAATGCTTTATACACCAACATTTTGTTCTCAAAAGAAAGACATTTTCTTATTTTGAATATCATTCCATATTTCGAAGCTGCTTTGCGTATTGTGTAATCAACATGTTTATTAAAATTTAGTTTCTCATCGACCATCACTCCAAGGTACTTAACAACTTTTACTTGTTCTACGGTCTCATTATCGATTTATAGCGTATCAGTAAATACTCCTCTTATCTTGTTCGTGATTACCATGTATTTTGTTTTGCTAATATTAAGTTTGAGTGTTTTCATTTTCAACCAGTCTGTTAACTTATTTAGCTCTAGCTTCATCATAGCATACGCTGAATTCAAACTGTCTGCTATTATGAACAAGACCGTATCGTCAGCGAATAAATTGATATCTCCAAATGTAACAATATCTTTAACATCATTTATGTATAATATGAAAAGAAGCGGGCCCAATACACTTCCTTGAGGGACTCCTATATCAATCCACTTATACTCCGATTCCTGCCCTTCAAATAGAGTGGCCTGTGATCTCAAAGACAAATAACTTTTGAACCACTCAATGACGTTTACACAAATACCTATCTTGTTCAGCACACCGATTAACTTTTCTCTGTCAATAGTTTCAAACGCTCTTTTTAAATCCAAAAATATAGCGATGATCACTTTTTTGTCTTCTAGAGCATTTTTCCACTTTAATAATAACAAATTTAACGTAGCTTCACATGAATGTTGTTTCCGAAATCCTGATTGTTCCTGAAAATGTTATATCTATGCATAAAATCGATCAGTATTCGTTGTCCTTTATCTTATGTATGTCTCATGTTCAGTCTGGAATTGGATGAAGCCTGTGAAGTTGTTTTTTTTCAATCCTCAATTGCTTTAAATGTTCTCCTGATTTTAGATTTTTTAGATCTTTACAGATCTATCGATGCTCCAGATACATTTATACCATTTCTGATATCCCCATTTATAGATCCTGGAAGTGACTCACAGTCTTCCGACTCAGATCATAGTAATGGCCTGAACTTTTCAGAATATTTTGATGTATTAATTTTCAGTATTCCAAATTTCTCCAGACTCTTAAGGTTATTTAAATGCTTTTAAATTTCTAGGATTTTCAAAGGATTCCATAGTCTCTCGAATTCACTGTTTGGGATTGTCCCGCAAAATACGAGACCTCTGGTCACTCTAGGATTGAGGATAGGACACATTACGATCCTCAATTTTAAGTATATCATAAGAAAACTACAGTCGACTCTCTACATCTCGATATCTCTCCCTATGTCGATGGTTTCCTCAGTCCCTTCAATCCATATACATTTGAGCTTTCTACATCTTAATAACCTCTCTATGACGATATCTTTTTACCTCGATGTGCTCTGGTCATATTTTGTTCAGGATTCACTAGCACCAATAATACTTGGTATTTTTCATTCGAATTAAATACTAAAATTGTTCGGAGATAATACGAATGTTTCTATTAAGATTTATTAGATTTAATAGACTTTAAATGGGGTAATCGATTGATTCAAGTACTTCAATTCGATACTTACTTGGTATCGGATATCAAAGTATCGATTACAAAAGTACTTGGTATCGGATCAAAAGTATCGAGTATTTACTCGTATTTACTAGTTTCTAAGTTTTATCAACGTTAGACTTAATATTCATTCTTTAAGTGATAAGTGGCTTACTATCAAGGGCCGTACAGAAATTTCTCCGTTGAAGCGGGCCGCAGTATATTCGCAACATTTGATTTTCACTTCATATTGCATATTAAAAATATTGTATATTTGAACTAAATATTTTGTTCCTCAGAATCTTTTTCAATTAAAATATGTACTTGTAAGGACATTTCGTTCTACAGGTTTTATCGCCGTAGCTGACTTTTAGTCTTTAGTACCATTTTTGCAGTAGCGGACTTGGCACGTAACTTTACTGACACGTAACTGATTAAATAACGAAGGGCTTTGAGAAAAATCTCATATGGGATTCTTAACAGCATCCGCTCGAGATCCTAAGAAGCATCCACTCAAGATTCTGAGCAAAATTCGTTCGAGATTTTAAACAGAATCCGTCTGGAATTCTGACCAGAATCCATGGGAAATTTACTGCTTTAATATCTTATTCAATAGAAAAACTAATAAATTTGCTAACAACAATGAGATAGATGTCATTTAACATAAAAAATTACCGAATATTGCTTGCACCACTATGGGTGCACTGTTCCTTTAGTGGCGGTAAAAATTAATTTTGGTTCCTATAGTGGTGCTATCCATTGGTTTATTATAAGACTCGCCACTATTGGTACTGTTGCACCACTATACTGCCTAAACTACTAAATCCAGCACAGCAAAGATGGGACAGATATGCGATTCACGGCAGTATAGGTGCAAGGGAGTCAATTTTGTTAAGGAAAATCATTGTTTTCAATAGTTGTTTAAGCGAAATCTTAAGATAAGTTGCATTTAACAGGATATTTAAAGCACGACGCACCAACTAAAACCATTGTAAACTGTATAAATATGATAAATCTCATTAAAACCCCACTACCTTCACTATTGGTGCTACCTCCATTGAGAGTACGGTTACCCTATTTGTTCGTGATTCTGAACAGAATTTCGATCAAGATTCGGAGCAGTATCCTTTAGAAATTCGTTAGAAATTTTGAATAGAGTCCGATTAGGATTCTGTTTGAGATTCTAAACATAATCCGGGTGGGGATTCTAAACAGAATCCGTTTGAAGGTTCTGAACAGAATCTGTTTGTGGTTCTGAAAAGAATTCTGATGGAATTTTGAACAGAACTATGGATAGTTGATAGTCAACGTATTTTCTTGAAAATCCAGCACAATTTCAGTTCAATTTCGTTGAAAACCTAATCTATTTGAAAAAATAAAAGCATTTTTATTATGGAGCAGTGTATGACAACATTATTTTTACCTGTACTGCCATGAATCGCATATCTGTCCCATCTTTGCTGGGTTTCCTATGCATATGGGACAAATATGCGATTCACGGCAGTGTAGTTCAACCTTTAGTTCCTTCAAATCTGTGATTTAATACTATCAAATTTGTAACGTAAAGGTCCCAAGCAACCAGAAGTTCGGATAAGAAGGGCTATTTTGGCTGAATCAGCTCTCATTTTAAGTAATTTTTCGTATGGTGGGAGCGTAAAAGTGAACTTTAAAGTTCCGTTAAGGATGCTTGGAACTTGATGTGAACCATAGTGAACCAATTAGTTCGGTTAAGAGTAAATTTAAGTAAAATCTGAACTTCTGGTTGCTTGGGGTAGCCTCACACCTCGGGAATTTGATCCGCGGATTTTTTCCCCATGCATTTTTGCATATGCGATGTTTTTGGGATTTCTGCCCGACAAATAAAATCCCGGCATCATTTAAAATACACGGGGACCAAAATCCGGCGGAAATTTTTCCCGAAATGTAAGGGGGCCTTAAAGGAGTCTATACGGCGTTATGGTACGCATGGGAAAAGATGATTGCAGTTCTTCTACTAAATAGCTTCGAATCTTCCTGCATGAATAAACACATGACGCGTGTGGTCATCGTCCTTTGAAATGTGCAAGTCACTGAAAGTTGCATAGCTCAGTGATTACCGAACCAGAGTCAGCCTTTCAACCTGAGATTCTCTAGGGCACTCTCGAAGTTTACAGTGTATCCACTTGATGCACCAATACCTGCCCCAGTATCTAAAGCATGCTTACCGATGATGGCGAAAACGTGCTACACAGCGAATCGCAATCAAAACAAACCACTTTGTTAGGAAGTTGGCGAGCAAACGTTGAAACGCAAACAGTCAGTAATATGATGAACTCAAATTAAACACACCGAGGCCGAGCAAAAATAATCGAAAATTATCCAAAAAAGCTATATAACAAAATGACGATCGCTCGATGTTATATGTGCATCGTAGCAAAGACCAGCGAAGGGGAACCACTCAAAAATTTGAAACCCGACGTTGTGTTGAAGCCTACAGCTCCCCGAATGGCGGTTCGAAATTTATTATCATTGCCTTTCTCCATGCAGCGTTTTTAAGTTTAAAACATTTCCCATTTTACGGCTATTGACATGAAGCAAGCAACACTGTAGAAGTATACCGACACATTCCATGTCAACGGTCTATCTTGAAACGAATTAGTTTACGGTGAGGTTTGAAAACTAAATGGATTTAAACATTGAATAGTTTTATTTATTAAGAGAAGCCAAACAAGTTCCAACAATATGAGATTTGTAAAATCAAGCGCAAGTTTGAACGCAACAATGCTTATTACACTGTTTTCAAAAATCAATTGATTTATTTTTGATGTGCATTATAATTAAGTAATCATGAACTCGACTAAACGAATGACTTGCAATGGTCGAATGGTCGCCATGAAAGTTCACAACCCATACTACACCGTGTTATCGAGTGGCACAGCTGTCGCTATAGATATCGGAGGTGTTGGGTGGATGTTGAGTGCGTGCGTGTACAGAGTTTAGGTCAAAATCGGCGAACTTATCAAATATCGGAACTGTCGAAAAAAGATCCATAGCATGCGAGCATACGCCCAACTAACTGAGGCCTTGAAGTATCATCATCATTATTAGTACCAAGTCGGGGTAACGCCCGGTGCTGTTGTTGGACTGTTGTACCGGACCCGGCTAGCCATGTCAGTATTTAGTGCAATTAAGCGAGTAGTGCATCGTTGTTAGCCTAATTGCTAAACTCTGGTTTCATTTAGCAATGGTTTGACTTTTTTTTGCGGTTTTCAGCCATGTGGAAATGTGTGTTCTGGCCATCTACGATATGATCAAATTTGTACCCAAAAATAGTGTTACTGCAGCACATTCCGATGGTGGACAAATTCATTTGCCTAAAACATGCTTGATCATGATAATCCGTTATCGTTTGACGGATCACAATTTAGTAGCATGTCAAAATGAGCTTATTATCTTGACATTTTTGGAAAACAGCAAAACAGCGCTACAGGTCTAAAACCCTGGAAAAGGGTGGTTGTGATGGTCAACGGACAATATTGCGCCATTACAGTATCAAGTATTCAAGACGGTATCAGAAGGGAGCCTGTACAGTACGACATAGGGGAGAACAGTCCAAAATGCACCCATAAGCTTTTTCGATGTTTTCACCAATATCTTCTTCTATATATAAACATGAGTTTGCATTTCCTTTGAGGCAATATAACTAACGAAGAGGATGACCGATTTGCGAGATTTCCTCACAAATCGATTCGTATTGGGATCAGCTGTGTTTCTATATGCAAAAGGTTAGTAAATTTTAAAGAAAAAGTTGGGAAAAATCAAAAAATCAAAATACAATATATGGGCGAGTTGGGAGAAAACCTAATGCAATCGCTCGAAAAATGATCTAGAGTGCGGCGTCAACGCTGGAAATGACATTTCGAACGTAAAAACCCGAGCAACGCAGGGTAGGTTCTGCTAGTAAACAATAATATCGAACCATTTCAACGTGCGATGCAAAATTTACGAACTAGCTGCATTTTACAATGATCTCCTATTCAAAACAACGACTTTCCGTCGAATTTAAAATATGGGCCCGGGGCAAAACGTCCGAATGGTGGTGTAAAATGACTCAATTGCATGTGAAATGATGGTGAACGCATGGTTGTTTGTTTTTTCTTAACGGATTGAACGAAAATCTTACGAGTAAGGTGAATGAATCGCAAATCGTTAAATTTAAGTGAAAATGAAGGGAATTTGCTCATTGTTTCATTGGAGCTTGATAGTGGATAACTAATATTGGATTGTAATGGTAATATTCGTTCAGCAATGTAAATGTAGGCTAGATGTACCAGTCGTGGATATAGCACCAGTTGTCGCACTAGTGCTTTATATGCGAAATGGCCAATCAAATCACTACAAAACAAGCTCAGATCGATAAAGCATATTCATATGATACGATAGCACCTTTGATCTCCTCCAAAACAAGCAAAGCATGATTGTAAAAATTGATTTTGCTTAATTTTTGACGTCCTTTACACCAGTTCTCGCACTAGTGATCCCTATTTGGCCAATCCCAAGAAAACAATGGGATTTGCCAAATAAGAAACCAAAATTAAGAATAGTGCCACAACTGCTGCATGCGTTCCTATTATGGATTAATAAAATTTGAGGATAAACACATTTTTTTTTGGTTTTCACAGCTGTTCCAAGGAGCAGGAAGTAAAACGTTTCGTTTGATTAAATAAAGTCGACCCGCATGCCTTTTACTTATTTTTTAAAAAAACAGTTGTTCTTATGTATGGCGACAATTGGTACACCCGCCCTAATTGTACAATGTTATAAAGATTACTAGAGTGCTTTGAGAATAGGTCGTATGTGCAAAAGAGAGTCTCTCTTTGCCTCCATTCTCTTTCGATTATTACAGATCTATAATATAGTTTACCTCAGATTTCTTGGCAGATATCTAAAGATTATAGCTTTGACTACCGTTCTGAAGTGAAAATGTGGCAAAATATGCAAAACTAGCTTATGTACAAGCAAAAGAGAGCGTGAACAAAGAGAGCCTCTCTTTTGCACATACGACCTATTCTCAAAGCAATCTAGATTACATAAGTGCTCAGACTAAGGCCGAAGTGGCCTGTGCAGTGCATAAAAGTTGTGCATTGTTGTAGAGAACAATTTTCACCAGATAACTGTTCCTTTCCTCCTACATCAACAGCAGCATGGTGAATCGCAGTCAAACGGACGTTTGACAAATTGAATCACCGCATAGCTATTACTCAATGGTTCTCTCTTGCGATGGTTTCAGTCGTATTTAACCGGTCGCAGCCTTACCGTGGTTATTGGAGATCATCAGTCGAACCATTTTGCCGCTACCTCAGGCATTCCTCAGCGTAGTCACCTGGGACCACTGATTTTTCTGATCTATTTCAACGACGCCATTCTGACAATCAAGGGATCACGGCTTTGCTACGCAGACGACCTCAAATTGTATCTCCAAATTTGTTCCATTGGAGACTTTTTTGCCTAGTTTTAGGATTTTTTGCCTAGTTTTAGGATATCATAATGACGACTTGCGCAAATATGCGCCGGGTCATTGGGTTCGATGTTTAGCCGTTTCTCTTCTATAACTAAGTTTTACTGAAAGATTCTCATTTTACACCAGAACTTATTATCCGATAGAAGTGTTGTGTTATACAAACTCAAATACAATTCGACTCAGCTCGAGTAGTTGAATCGGTCTGATCGTGTGTTTTTGGTACATACCCGTGTTTGTAAATGTATATTTGTGTATGTGTGGGTGCACTAAAAGGTATGTAATGTAGTGAAAACAAAGGTGTTTTCGAGCAGTTAAACCGATCTCGATACAATAACTTTTATTAGAAAGTGAACAACAAGTAAGGCTCGGCCACCAATACTTCAATAAGGTGAATGTAAACAGGTTATAGGGGTAAAGACGGCTTTGGCAGGTTTTGTTCTATTATTGGCAGGGGGGTTTTATCGACCAAACTTTATGAAATTTGACCACAATATACTTTGATATGGAAAGAATGTTTAGGCCAAATTTGAGCATAATCAGTCATAAAAAAAACCCCTGACAATAATAGAACAAAACCTGCCAAAGCCGTCATTCCCCCTACGTGATGTGTATTAGCCTGAACAAGTTTTTCTTAGGAATATTCAAATATGCATTTATTCTATATAGCGTGTTAAAAATAGTAGTTTATGCAACTAGTTGCAAAAAGTTGATTTTATCAGCACGAGTTGTACGTTTATTCAACTAGGCTTGCCGAGTTGGATAAATACTACGTGTACTGAAAAAATCGAGTTTTGCAACGTGTTGCACATGCTATTTTTTCAATAACGAAAAATGGGCTTTATCATATTAAATCTGCACCAAATTTATACAGTCTAATTTACTTCAAAAGATCATTCTTGCCAATAAATAATGGTGCTGCAGATTACAATCGGATTCTATGTTATCGTTGCACATTGCATAGCTCGACAAGCCTTGAAGCGATAGAGGAACTTGCCTTTAGAAAATTCTGATGTTTAGCTCATCAAACTATTTAATTTATTACGCGACGCAGAGAATACACTATTTGAACATTATCCCAACCTAATTCACCAAAATGTAGTCATGTAACTACTGTTCCGATGATGGTTTTTCATTATAGCACCCAAATGAGTGCTATAATGGATTTTATGCAACTCATTTGAGTTACATAATGTTCATTAAAGCACCCATTTCGTTGGTATGGAAAAGTAGGCAGTTTTATCACTCAAAGACGAACTGTAAACCAGGAATTACGTTCAGGATTTGCAAAGTATATTTTAGGTCGCTCTCGAATATAATTGATCTGCGATTCGCGTGCAAAGCAATTTGATGTTGAAATTTTTTATTGATTTTCTCATGATATGGCAATTTTGTATGTAGGGCTATATGGATACTATCTGCGCCAACCTCGAATATAACTGCCTGAACCATAAATCAATATTTTCTTTAACTCCCTAATAAAAAAGACATCATTTGAAAGATACAATAAAAAATGTCATGATGATAAAATAAGGTCTGATATCCTAGAAATCAGCTCAAAAATAATTAAGCATTCTTTTTCAAACATTTTGAAAACAAAAATGTTCTTAAAATCTTCACCTTTTACATTGTTCTTGAGCTGATAGCAAATATAGATGGATAAATAAAATTTATTTCTCGAATTCCTGACTAATCGAGACTATTATGTATTTTAATAAGTGAGATCTTTTTAAGATTTGCACGAACAAAAGTAAAACACTTGTCTGTATGAAATCCAAACTAACAACCAGTCTGAAATTATGCTGTAATTAAAACAAGCAATATTACATATTCATTAGAGTGGGGCGCAGTTGTATGAAAAAAACGCAAACTTCGTCCGATCAAGTGAGATCAAGGTTTTTCTGAATCGTTTTGGGACCCCTATAAACTGTGCAAAATATGGGCTCGATTGGTTGCGACCTCGCATGCCGCATCGCGTTTTAAATTTACATGGAGGTTAGTATGGGAAAATTTACTTTTTCACATTTTTGCTATTAGCGGCTTCAATTTATCATCAATCACGTGACTCAATACGTTAGCATATAGGGTAAGACGGTATAATATGCCCCCCCTAAGGCAACTCCGCGATAACTTTTTACTTTTCAACGCAATTTATGCAAACTTTGTGTTATTTGGCAGCCCAGGAAGTCGCAAATGCATTGCCCGTGAGTAGTCATTTAAAAATATTACAGATAACACGTATAATAAAGCTTTTTTAAAAGTCATGAAAAAATTAATTTCAAAAGTGCCTGGGCAATACGCCCCACCTTAACTAAAGACGTTTCAAAGCCCTTCATTAGTATTTTATCAATCCCATAACAAAAAAGGCTACAAATCCTTATGCGCTTGACATTAAAAACCAACGTAGGTCCATTTAAGCAGGTGTGAATTACATTTCAATATTTTCCATACAATTTGGAAGCTACTGCAGCAGGCTCGCTGCGCTTGTGTTCAGTTGGTAAGGGCATATCGTCCTGCCTACACTGGGGCGTTTTGGCCAGTGAAACATGTTTTCGAAAATCGTTACATTTTTGAAGATGGAAGCAATTTTATATCATATTAACCACTGACAAAAGTTATTTTGTTGCCCAACTGAGTGTTCCAGTGCAAGTTTTGCGGACAGTATGCCAGAGTCGCTCCAGAATGTTGAGCAAACAAACTTTAAAGGTTACATCAAAACTATAACTTTTTGTATTTTGCTATTATTTTCATTGTGTTATACAAAAATACTTCCACATTCACATAGTATGATGGGTTTACAAATACTTATGGGTACCAACTGATTTTGATCCTTAATTAGTTATAGTTTTCTAGAAATCAAAGTGGGGCGTTTTGGCCAGGTGGGGCGCATTATACCGTCTTACCCTAGTCTGAAAGATGCCGGAAGACTTTGCCGAAGAAGGTACGTAGCTGGAAGGTCTACAAAAAATGTTATCACGTTTCGAAAATTGATTGAAAATTGAAAATTGATTGAAAATCTGCCAGCACTACCGGACGACCTATGGTTATCAAAAGGCAAAACCCATTTTCCTTCTTGTCGGTTTTTTTCTTTGTGAAATGATTCAGGATAGCTCCATGAGCTCTAAAACCCAATAAGAACATTTTTATGAAATAACACTCAGTTAAATTATTGGTCTACGCAGTTCGGCAGTGCTGGCAGAATAAACGATTTTTTGCATATGGTTTGAACACTCAATCTTCGAAACGTTATAACTTTTTTCGTAGACGTTCCAGCAACGTGCCTTCTTCAGCAAAGTTTTTCGGCATTCTTTGGGTTATACTTTAATGCAATGCGCCACTTGGTTTACGTTGAATTGAAACCTCTAGTAGTATAAATGTAAAAATATACGTTCTCCCATACTAATTTCCATACAAACGATGCGGATGCGGAAAGCGAGGAAGCAACCAATCGGTCCCAAATTCTGCACAGTTGTTCAGGACCCAGAATGGCTTCGAAAAACCATTGATTTGAAAAAATGACCATGACGCCCCACTCTAATATTCATGTACTCGTGAAGAGCGAAAATCTGAGAATAGACGGATCCAAATAAAAACATATACTAAATTTGAGATCCCTTTTTCAATGTTCTTTTGTGCACACAGTTCGAACATTGATTGAGATCAATTGGAAAAATGTGTGAGTATTTCTGTGCATATAAACCAGGTATCTGGCACCCCCAATCCTACCCACTACGTTTGACAATAGCCAACATCTTTGAGTTTCCCATTGTTCGGTTGAAATTGGGTTTCCCACTGACAATTCTATTTTGTAAACAAACCACTATTCCGAACTGATTTTTTCCAAATAGACTTAATTATTTTTCACCATTTTTCGAGAACTTGTGCGAAAGTATGAAAGCGAGGTGTGTTTCAACAAGAATATGTATGCTAATCATAAATTTTCATATTTCGATCGGCACCAAACGCTCTACTTTGCCAAAATATCATGGTATTTGAAACATATTTTCAATGGTAGGTTTTCGATGACTATAATTACGCCTTCGTGTTAAATTGATCGATGATTTTGATGCTGGCATCAAAAACATGGCCGCTTCGCAGACCCCTGATATAAACATTGAATAAGTACTACTGCTGATCATCAGTTACTTCATTCGATGAATTCACAATTAGAGGTGTGCGCCGCCGCGCCACGCCGCCGACAGTTTTTAGCACACCGCCGCCGCCGACATTTTTGCATCGGCGTGCCGCCGTTTAAAAATTGTCACGCCGCTGAGCTATATTTTTCCACGCCGATTCAAATTTGAAGAAGTCCGCAGAATTTTCTGTGGACATTTTGAAGATTCAGTCGAATCGATCTCTACATCATCACGCTGGACCCCCAGAGAATCGTGAAGATACCAATGATTTCCTTTAAAATAACAGTTGAAGTTCCGAAAATCTTTCCGTAAAAAACAGGGAAAATGGAAATTCCGAAGAATTTCTCGTAGAAATAGAATTTTTGAACCTAGGAGGGTCGTTTGGTCGTTTGGTTTATTTTGGCCAAAAGCCACAAGGCCGAAAGTTGTTAGGCCGAATATGTAGTTTGACCGAGCACACTATTTGACCGAAGTCCATCTAGCATCTAGTTTTAAATATTCTCCCATGGAACTTTCGAAGAACTTCTTATGGACAATACAAAGAACTTTGCACAGAAATAAAAAAAATCCTTCCGAAAAATATTCCGTTGAAATACCGAACATTTTTTTGTGAAAATTTGAAAATTTCACTTATTAATTCTAAATTTTAGTGGAACAAGGTGTCTATGTCTACTCATCTGTAGAAACAATATTCCCTACGTTTGTCTTGTAATGTACATTAATTTTCAAGTAAAAACAAACGTGCCATGTACAGATTTTTGCAGCAAAATAATCAATTCAAACAAGTAAATATTGCGAAACAAATTTTTCAAAAAAAAATGTTTCTTTTTCGTATTCTATTTCTTCTTATTGGCAGCATTACGTCTCCCACTAGGACATTGCCATCTCGCAGCTTAGTGTTCATTAAGCGCTTCCATAGTTGTTAACTGCGAGGTTTATCTAAGATTTTAAGCAGAGGTACATGTTTTGTATTGGCAATTAAAGGTTGCTTGAAGAAGAAGAAGTCGAAGGATGATATTTGAAAAATTATGCACAAGGAAGCATACGGAAATTTTTCAAAAATTCTAGAAGCAATTTAGTTAAAAACAGAAAGCAGTACGAGTTTGGACTTTTCTTATACTGTGTGCCAAGTATGATATCATAAAATAAAATTTGAAATCGAAAAATTGCGTTTATTATGCAGTAGAAGAAAAGTCCAACCCCGTACTGCTAACCGTTTTTAATTAAATTACTCCTAGAATTTTAAGGAAGAGTTTTAAAAAACTTCTCGTATGCTTCCCCGTGCAATATTTTTCAAATATCATCCTTCGACTTCCTCTTCTTCATGCAACCTTTAATCGTCAATTCGTATTTCGTGAGGCTAACACGATGATACATTTATATGCCCAGGAAGGAAAAAAAAATCTAACCCGAAAATTTTCTAGACCTGATAGAAAACCCAGCCACCTTCTGCATGGTTTTGCTTTATGGCCCTGACTCGCAAATTACTTCAAAAAATCTTTAGGAAATGCCTCCGAGAATTCTTTCGCAAGTTCATCCAGGAACTGCTTCAGTTATTCAATCAAAAATTCCTTCTGGTATTCCTTCGAAAATTCCTCCAGGAAATGAAATTGGAAATTCCTTCAAATAGGGTTTCTAAGAATTGCTTCGCTCGGAACTTCCTCCATAATTTCAGAAATTCCTCCATAATTTCATACAGAAATTCGTTTTGGGTCTCCTTCGTAAAATACTTTGGAGTTTTGTTCTGATATTCGTTTAAACTTCTTAAACGTTTCTAAACTTCTTTGTTCTAGAAATTTGTTTGGGACTTTCTTCGGGAATTCATTCAGAACTTTGTACGGATATTCCTTCAGAAAATTATTTCACGATTCCTTTGTAAATTCTTTCACGTGTTCCTTTAGAACATTCTTCGGAAACGTTTTCATTCCTATAGAAATTCGTTCGGAAATACAGTTGAAGAAAAAGTATAAAACTACTAATGTCGCTCCAGTTCGTGTGACCAACATCTATTGTGCTCCAACATAGCAGCCAAAAAAACGGTACTCATGAGTGTCAAAACGATGTTGTTAATGCAACCAATTATACATTAAAACATGATAGACAACATATGCTAAGTTAGGCTAATTGAAGCAAAATAATTTCAAATGGTACAATAATTTTAATGGTTACACCGCGCCACTAGCGTTTTAGTACTTATGCTCTGCTGTGAAAATATTTTTGGAAAATGCTTCGGATTTCTTTTAAATCCTTAGGTATTTTTTAGGGGGATTCCTTCAGGAATTTCTTAGGAAATTATTTCTGGAATTCCTAGAGGAAATTATTTCCAGTATTTGTTTTGAAAATTCCTCTTGTAACTTCTCCGGAATTTTTTTTCGGTCTCTTCTAGAGAGTTTCTTTTAATTAGCATTTCTTCTACAAATTTCTATGAACCTTCGGAAATTTGTTGAAAATTTCCATAGTAAATGATTTCTAAATTCTTTCGGGAATCTATTCATATTCATTTTAGAATCCTTATGAGGAATTCTTTGATTTTTTTTTTAGAATTCGTTCGAGAATACCCTTAGAAATTCCTTTTCTAGGAATTCCTTTGGAAAATCCGTTTGGAATTCCATCGAAAATATCCCGAAAAAATAAAAAATAAATCTTCGAGAGCGTTATAAAAAAACGATTTTTGGACCGGCGCACACCTCTATTCACAATTCATTTGTGACGTCAAACTACCGAACTTGATGCTGTCATTAGACAATTCGCGAAGTCGAAGCAAATGGATTATTTTAGGTAACTCATTTTGCACTCACCGCATCAAAATAATGTCGCTACTGTATATGTAAGTTAACATGCGAGAGGTTTTGGAGGAACTGTTCTACGGTGGCGCTATCAACTCGTTTCATAGCGGCAAATTTTACTTTTCATTGATCCATTCTGCTCTTCCTCCTATGGGAAATCCAGTTGCTATCTGTCAGAGTTTGAGTGAAACATGGCCGCCATCTCCTCCTCTCTGTTGCTCTACTTTAAAAACCCATAAAGAACTGTCATTATTTGTGTGAAGAATTTTGCTTCGACTTCGCGAATGCTGCTAGTTATATCATAATCGATTTCTCTATTCAATTTCTCCGTGTTGCAAGTCATGTCTTTCTCTTGTGCATTTTAAATTATTTGGGTAAATTTCTATGTAAATCGATTGCTGTGTAATCATGGCTGCTTCAAGCAAAGGTTAGTGAATCTTATTTTATGATTCTTCCTCTCTTCAAATAATATTTTTGGTAGAAATTGTTTTAAAAAGAAAACAAATATTGGATGCAATGGATGAAGCTACAGATTCAATGCTCAAACGAAAAAAATAGAAGAGTTATTTCTGAGCTGTTCTGATTCGAATGCAGAAGAAATTAAAACTCAAGTGAACGAATTTTTCAAATAGTATTATAGACGATGGCAAAAATCTAACAGAAAAACGGAACGATTCTTAACTCAAAACGCAGAATGGCTAGAGGAAGGAGTGGTTGTAGGTAAAAAAAATCAACCAAAGCGTATGCAAAAAAAGGTGGGAGACCTTTAAAAGCATTTCAGGTTGTTGTAGTGGTTGTAGGTAAAAAAAATCAACCAAAGCGTGTAAGGAGGGTCTTGTTGGGGTCTCTAAAATTCCGAGCTTTAGCGCCAGACGAGTAGGAGACCTTCGAAAGCATTTCAGGAGCTATCCGAGAGAGCTAAAAGAAACAGAACTCAGCAAATAAGAGCCAAAAAAAGGTGGGAGACCTTCGAAAGGATTTCAGGAGCTATCCGAGAGAGCTAAAAGAAACAGAACTCAGCAAATAAGAGAGGAGTACACTGCCGATGAACTATTATATGCAGCTCTAATGAATTTCAGAAAAGAAGGACGTAATTTTGAAGCCCATGCTTTGACGGAATGTATTAACGTATTAAGGTAAGTGAAATGAAATAAAATGACTAAAAAGAACATTTTTAGTATTGTACATATAAGTCATTAATTGCTCCTAATTCTATTACTATCCGCCTAATATTGAATCAATATAGTAAAATATAATTATTAATGGTTTATATAAAACATTATTGAACAATTGAACATGTTTTTCGATGATGTATTTGAATGATTCATGCTAATAAAACTTAACTCAACTTAAAATAATATAAAAAACTTAGTAGAGATTTCGTACTGAACTTTCTCGTACTTTCTCGTACTGAATAAACTGTAACAATGAGATTGGTCTATCGAATTTACTTTGTGTAAGGTACAGTGGGGAAAGTTGAAAGGTAATAATCAATAGTTCATGTTTAAATGAGTGTAAGACTAATCTAAACGAAACCAGCTATTGTGGGCTATAAAAAACAGGCATTGTGTACCAGCTAAGCATTAGGGTGGTTCAAAACATCGACAACTCTTGTGCTAAGTCGGTTTTATCCAAATCAGCAAACATTTTCGGAGGACATCCAGAAACACAATCGAATGAGTGTTGTGGAGCAAAATCGATTTTTGAACCACCATTTCAATCAATTTTAATCCCTTGAAATTTGTAAAAGTGGTTTTGACTTTTAAGGGGTAGTTTTTTCACTTACCCTGGTGGAGTGGGGTAAGTTTAAAACCCACATTACCTTGACCTTTAATTGTGATAAGTAGACTGATTGAAATAAAAAAACATCACCAAGTTTTAAGCTTATATTTTCTGTTATTATGAACAGATGACGGTAATTTAAGTTCAGAGTGTAATCACAATTGATTCACAACTTTCCATTGCATTACGTTGATATTAATGTTGACCATTCACAATAACGCTAAAAAAATCATAAAAAAAGGTGCGAAATAAAAATTACACCACTTTAGTATTCCATCAATATTTGGTAATATTTTAGCATACACAACTTGAATGAATTGAACTATCTTTATTTACGAGATTTCCGATTTCATTCTCTAGAATTACTTTTCAAAAAAAAATGTTTTTTCGATAGAATTTATTTTTAAGAGTGTTCGGCTCAAAATACTTCTAGCATTCACGAAATAGACATTTTATCGTATTTATGTTTTCTAATCGTTTACCTTTTTTATAAAACCAACGAGCAAGTATAAACCAAAGGTTTTTTAAGGAATAAGGGCTCGGAGAACAGGCAAATCTCTCAAAACTCTATAGATTTTTCTCTAAACACCTTATTTTAGTCAACTTAGAGTTGTGAGTCGTTGCATTATCAAGCTGGAAAGTTAGTTATGGGTCCATGAATGACGCTCCGTGTTTGATTAAGCTTATCTCTAATACTTCGATGTAATCCTCCGACATGATCCTCGTCGCTACTCACACCAATAAAAGATTTACCCGAAATTGAGAAATCCTCATGATTATCATTACTTTTACACAAAGGTTTCGGCTATTTTTGACCTCCAGTTCGTAGTGCAGGTTGCAAAGATATGATTTTATTTCTACCATCTATTTCGAAGGAATATGCAGTATAACCGAAAACAAAGCTCTGTTCTATCCGGTTTTGCATACAACTTCACTTTCCGTGTTAATTATTACCAACCTACTCAAATTCGAAATAAATATCGTACAAAATTAATATATTATATATTTTTTGCAAAGTGATGTTATTATTTCGCAATTTTTTCATGAATTTTTCAGCTTAACCCTTAAATGCGCGATGTCGTTTTAAAACAACAAACCGAAAACACGTTCAATGTAAATGAATTTAATGGTTAGGCCGATACAAATATTTAAAAACAATTATGTCTCCCCCCCCTCGTTTTTTTTTTGCCGAAAAATTATATTTTAAGGGGGCAACAAAAAAAATTCGGATGATTTTGAAGATTTTCAAAACATTCTTTAACAAATCCGAGGTGTTTTATTGATTTTTTCCATTTTAATATTTATTTTTTATTATCCCCTTGACCTTTAGAAGACCACTAGGACATAATTTAAATTAAATATTTGTAACGGCCTATTTAAGTTAAAATATTTTCGACAATGTCTAAAAAATCGCTTTGCGCCCTTAAGGGTTAAATGCAAATGGTCCACATTAATATCAATGTAATGCACTGAAAAGTTGTGAAACAGAATGTTACATTGTTAACTGAAATTACGAATATCTGTTTATAATTTCTATTTTTATTTGATTTTAATATGATAAATAATTTAATTCAGAACGGTTATTGCTCTGAGAAAATTAAACATTCTATTAAATTAACGGGATGACACAATGGATTGCTACAGGCTTTGAACTCCAGAATGATTTGGATGAAAGTCGTTGCCAGGTGGAAACTGTGTCAGGTTTGTCTTAATGATCATGGGGGACAGTGTCGCTTTAATATTGGATGCAATGTGGGTGACTGTAGGGAACCTCATAATCCTTTAGTTCATCCAGTTGCGAGAGTAGTGGGCATGAGCGCGCACATTAGGTCGGGTAGTTCTGTGATATTCCGAATGGTTCCAGTGAAGGTGCATTGTGGGGGAAGGTCTGTACCAGTTCTCGCATTCCTAGATGAAGGTGCTTCAGTAACCTTGATCGACAGCAAGCTGGCCGATCGTTTAGGGCTCGTAGGTGTGCAAGAGAAGCTCACTATCAAGTGGACAGCAGACGTTACAAGGGTAGAGAAGAGTTCTAGGCGAATGAATGTTTGGATTTCGGCAGTGTGTCCGACGGGTGATGAGAAGCTGTTGCTGCAAACGGTTCACACGGTCGAGAAGCTGATGCTGTTTCATCAAGCTTTGAACGCTGAAGAACTGGCGATGGATTATGAACACATACGAGATTTGGAAATCACGTCGTACAACGGCCGTCCAGGAATCCTAATAGGAGCAAACAACATCCACTCCTTTGCTCCTATGGATGCAAATATCGGCACGACAATCGAGCCGATTGCTGTCCGCTGAAATCTTGGTTGGACCGTATACGGACCAAGACAATCCGACTCGATGCTGAGAGGGAGCTATTTTGGATATCACCAGAAAGTGTCAAACGAGGAAATCCACAAGCTACTGAAGAACCACTATGCATTAGAAGAATCATTAGGAAGTGTGCAGCAAGAGTCGCTTGAGGACAAGCAGGCTCAGTCGATACTGGAGCGGACTATAAGACGACTTAGTGGTCGATTTGAGGCGGGACTTCTCTGGAAGACGGATGAGATTCACTTCCCGGATAATTATCCAATGGCCCTGAAGCGAGCGACACATTTGGAGAGAAGGCTGGAAAGGGAGCCGGAATTATACCAGAAGGTTCGGAATCAGCCAGGTTCGGAATTGGCCGATCAACAATCTGAGGTAAGTTTCGGAGAATTTAAAAGTGGACGATTATTCTGGGTATATAAACATGTGAATTGGTGTTACCTACTTACATTACTTATGATACTTTCTCTATATTACTGAAAATGATTATATTTTATGTTTCTCGACGAAATTACGCGTGTGTTTCGCATAAGGAACATGGCTGAAAAATATTTTTTTCTTGCCATTCTCTACCAAAATGAAATTTTATCCCTCAAAAAGTTGAAAAAAGGCTAAGTTCCAGTTGGGATGTAGATCAATTGAGGAAGAATAAGAAGAGCGCATAATACCCGTCTTTCTCGTACAATGTTTACGCCAATCAATATAAACGAGCAATTGGATATATCGGTTCGTCACTTGCACTGCTGTTGAAATCGTTTGATGTAATCAATCGAGCTCTAAAATTAAAATGTCGCCAGTGCTGGATAAACGACTTGTGTTGACGGGAAAACAACGTGGGTTCATTTTTTATTGCTTTGTTTAATAATGCAAGTTTTTTTTAATTCACTAAAATGTGATATCCAGTCTCAAATTTTAAATGAGTGATTGCTTCAAACTCTGGTTTCCTGCGCATGGCTTGCTCAAACCTGCTTTAAAATTCTAATGGAGAAGGAACTACAACCGGTGGACGACCTTGAAATTCCAAGAGTCTATACATGATACACTTGATCGATATGCTCTACAACTAGATGATAGTTATCAGTTCGAACAGTAACAACATGTTCTTTGAAATACATTTCTGAATTACGAAATTAGAAGGGGCGTGTGTCGGGTCATTGCACTTTATCTGAAACTCGATTTGATAGTAGAAAAGGAGAATATTTGATTTATTATTATCTCTCTATGCCACTATAGAGGTTTTCAGTTGGCGTAGTAACAGAGTATCTTATATAACTAAAGCCATTACGATGTTGTTGACACTCATCCTTGCCTTTGCTTAATTAATGATCAATTTCTCACATTAAACTCAATCTGGACATTCGGATACCGTTTTAGCTGATACAAGTGCACGACCTATTTTCTCTGTTATAAAATATATGTATATTGTTCCATTACGGAGCATTCTCATATAACATGTAAATAGACTATTTTGGATCTACCGGCTCTGCATCAGATCTGATTCCGCTAATTAACCGTTATAATTAGATTTCGATCACTTCATTTGGTATATCTAAATCCACTAATCGTTCTTTCTTCGAATGCTGTTTGAAGACGGCTACCACCCTTGTTCATCATTCAATTCAACAAAAGTAGGTTTAATCTTTTTTTTTCAAGTGGGCCCCTCCACAGCACACCACTTGCCCTCGTTACGTTTTAGCTAATCTGCTTTTAGTTCTAACTGTTCTATCGCTTTGCAGGCGCTTCTGAAGCGAAATAACATAGCGTGTATTCAACAACAATTTCATTAGTCCAGCAGCAATGCACATCGCAAATCAAGTAGCAGACCTATCTAATTTTCATCAAATCGCGCCGTCAAAGACAATTGTGCTTCCCAGTATCGTTATTTCGGTGGCTGGTACTCACTAGACACCTAATTTATTTTCCGGCTAAAATCTTCAAGTTTTCATTCCCACAGGCTATGATGATTGATGAGAAAAATGGTTTCGTTCCGTTTTTTGAGAGTAATAAATATCTCAATGCCGCTTTTGATGCGGCACGAATCGGCTTATCATTTAATAGTTTTCGTTATGTGCATTCTTACTAATATATGTTTAATTAATAAGAGGTTTGTAAAAGAGAGCATTCGATTCGCTTAATAATGAATTCATGCGGGAGATTATGAAAACGGTTTCACTGGAGGAATTCAGAAATTAACGCTTATGTGATACATAAAATTATTCGAGACTTATTACATTGCATTGGGGAGATTACGTCACGTTCTTGAGTTAAAAATTATTTGTACATTAATTTGATCAAATTATTCAAACTATGGAATACTATCAACAAATATCTACAGATTTGCCAAATGGTAAATGGTGCTAATTTTAATACTCAACGGTTGCTTGTTCGTTGTGTAAAACTTAGAAACGGTTCTTACCTTCGAAACGAAATTACGCCGAAAACCCAAAGCCATAAAACATCGATTGACTGTCAGGCAGGCGGAAGTGATTAAGCTTCCAGCAGTATGGATGCAGCCAGTTGCACACTCCAGCCGGTTTTCAGCAGCGCTTCCTCGCATTTGGTTCGATTGGCCACACCGAGTCTGCAATTGGAAAATGGACGAGAAATGAATTATTGCAAAAATATCCATCGATAGTCGCCTTCATCGTACTTTTGTGGGCATGTTCGATGGGAAGTGTGCCCATCCAGAGTAAATAAAAATGATCATTAAATTTATTAAGCTAAAGCGTGCATTGCACTGGTAATATTAAAAACTCCAAAACGTATGATGATGGGCAGCTTGAACGAGTCTCATTATGCAGACCTGTGTGGCTGACTATAATACTATAAACGATTAATAAGTTTCCTTCGCGTGAGCTTTCAATCGCGCTGATGGAGCAGACCCACTGAAGCAGTGAGTTGGTAAGGGAAACTCGTCGACAGTAAGATTAGTTTCGGTAATTTGGTCACTGATGAGTTTATTATTACGAAGGGCCATGCACGACGTGGTGGAGCTTATTGTAAATACAGCACTTTCGGTAGCTGGTTGAACCGGGAGATTAAATATCTATCAAATCAGGTAATTTATACAGCCTTGGTTTTGTCATTTTGCATATAACGTTAGAGTTGATTATTTGGAGCAAAGTGGCTATGATATTTGTATAAATTGGAGTGCACTTCTTTAATTCTCGTTGTGGTTAGCACGTCTTCAAATCAAATTTTAACAACTGCAAAACGATCAATTTGATAGTTTTTCTTAGAAATATTTTATTATTTCCCGAGCTTTTGAAATCAAATCTATTGAATTCCTTCTTTTATATTTACCACAATTAAATTATATATGAATAAAAACGGATTAGGATTATTTACTAAGTTCAAATTTATTACATAAAGTTGTGTAGTAAAAATAACTGCAATTAAATTAATTTGGATGAAGGATTTTGTTATGCCAAGTGCCGGTTTTTTTTTCAAGAAAATTCACCTTGTTATTGAGCATACAGAAATAACTTTTAAATAAAAGAAACCTTGGATAGTTTGAGGCAAGTAACCTAGATAGATATCCTTCAGTGTGTGCCTGGATAAAGGTTCCCCCAAACACAAGCGACACGACAGTCGCGACGCGATTCTATCGCTTGGCGACAGCGATTCTGTCGCCGTTGGTATGGAAGCGCAAATCAAACATTGCCTGCAGCGACCCAACGATAGAATCGCGGCGACTAGTTGTCGCCGTCGCGGCGATGAAATCGCTTAGGTCTGGGGGAGCCTTAACAGATGCAACAAATTTTCGTATAACGGACAATTTCATGATCATTGATCAGCCAATAGTAGGCTAGGCCATGAATCGACCTCTTTCCCCATCCAACAACCACCGCTTACAGGAGTCCACATCTATGGATGCTTTCATCGCCATTTCAAGGCTACACATTTGGCGATCCTGTCAATTTGTTCCTGGTAGGAAGCAAAAAAGTGAATGGTTAAGTAGGTGGATGGGACGATAACTGACTCAAGACTTATTTTTTCTTCTTTATTAAAGAGGCTTTCAGCCCTTGGCTGGTTACTCAAGACTTAGGCCGATGGCATACTCACGCGTGTGCGTGCGCGAACGCGTCCAGGACAAAAGAATTTCTCTTGCTGATATTCTGCTTTACGAGTGCTTGGACGCGCTCCGCATCGCTCGACGCGTCAGTATGTCATCGCCCTTATGCAATAAGTGAATATTGCTTCGGTTTCATAATTGTGGGCCGGGGTTGTGTTGTTTTTGCATCGGTTTCGACTTGTGAAGTCAAAGGCGCTGGAAGAGCAGTGTTGTTTTTGCACCGGATTCAACTTGTGGAGTCGAAGACACTCTTTTAGAGCGTCGTATCAGTTTTGCATCTATTTCAACTTGTGATGTCTGTTTTGCATCAGTTTCGACTTGTGGAGTCGAAGTCGCTCTGGAAGAGCACAGATTTGTGTTGTTTTTTTGCATCGGTATCGATTTGTGCTTCTCAGATTTGCATCGGTTTCGACTTGTAATGTCGAATGTTCTCTGAAAAAGCGCCAAATCGATTGTGCTGTTATTGCATCGGTGTCGGCTAGTGATGTTGAAAGCAATCTGGAAGAGTTCCTAATTTACTGAGAATTATGTACGTGCACCCGCACCCGAGTCCCTTCGAAACCCGCAGAGGGTTAGGGCAAGGTGATGGTATTTCGTGTCTGCTATTCAACATCGCTTTGGAAGGGGTAATACGAAGAGCAGGGATTAACACGAGTCAATAAGTCCGTCCAGCTATTTGGTTTTGCCGACGACATAGATATTATGACACGTAACTTTGAGAGATGGAGGAAGCCTACATCAGACTGAAGAGGGAAGCCAAGCGGTTCGGACTAGTCATTAACACGTCGGAGACAAAGTACATGATAGGAAGAGGTTCAAGAGAAGACAATGTGAGCCACCCACCGCGAGTTTGCATCGGTGGTGACGAAATCGAGGTGGTAGAAGAATTTGTGTACTTGGGCTCACTGGTGACTGCCGAAAATGATACCAGCAGAGAAATTCGGAGACGCATAGTGACTGGAAATCGTACTTTGGACTCCGCAAAACGCTCCGATCGAATAGAGTTCGCCGCCGTACCAAACTGACAATCTACAAAACGCTCATTAGACCGGTAGTCCTCTACGGACACGAGACCTGGACGATGCTCGTGGAGGACCAACGCGCACTTGGAGTTTTCGAAAGGAAAGTGCTGCGTACCATCTATGGTGGGGTGCAGGTGGCGGACGGTACGTGGAGGAGGCGAATGAACCACGAATTGCATCAGCTGTTGGGAGAACCATCCATCGTTCACACCGCGAAAATCGGACGACTGCGGTGGGCCGGGCACGTAACCAGAATGTCGGACAGTAACCCGGTGAAAATGGTTCTCGACAACGATCCGACGGGCACAAGAAGGCGAGGTGCGCAACGGGCAAGGTGGATCGATCAGGTGGAAGATGACTTGCGGACCCTCCGTAGACTGCGTGGTTGGCGACGTGTAGCCATGGACCGAGCCGAATGGAGAAGACTCTTATATACCGCACAGGCCACGTCGGCCTTAGTCTGAATAAATAAATAAATAAATAATTCACCAAGTAGTGATACTGCATTTCTCGCATTTAGCCAAGACACCAACCTTATATGAATAATATGGTTCGATGTACCATTTTCTCTATAACTTTTAAACGCAACGGTCGATCGTTTTAAAATTCAATAGTGATCAACTAGTCTTTGCCCCCTGTCGAATGAAACTTGTTGCGAGGGAATCGGTTAAGGATTACTATATGAAAAGTTGTCTAATGTTTTTCTTAGCTTTTGTGCACACACATACACACACACATACACACATACGGGCTGTGAAATGGTGAGTTGACATCTGGGTAGGAGCGACCTACACAGCTCTGGTCCTCACAAGTTCCAATCTCACGCTTCCACGGGTCTTCCGATGACAATCGACCGCCAGCTAAGGGTTTTGTACTTAGCTGGTAGTGCAGCCTGGGCATTGTTGTCCTTCTGACATCAGCTAGAGTGAGTGGGTGCGACCAACGGGACCATCTCCCTAACCCCTAATCCCAAGGCATTAAGCGACCCGTGCCTCCCTCCACAGTAATTGTCCCTTACCGCGTCATGCTGGGCTCTGGCGTGGCGGACCTCTTTTCCCGAGGAACTCGTGGGACCAAAATGGAAAACCAAGTCAATTCTTCAATTAGTGGTAGTAGTGTAGGCGACAACCCCTTCGCAAGAGGTGGGTTGTTCAGGTCTCCGCCTAGGAGGCCAGAGACAATAGTCGGCAGCTCAATGCGCAGCGCCAGCGTGGGTCACTTAACCTTCATCTCGGCTAAAAAAACGCCGGTAGAGGTTATTGACGGCCCATGGCTTGTGGAGGCGATGAACCGCAAACGCGATGGGCTTTCGGCCTTCGAGGTGGCGACGGAACAGCTGGACGCCATCATCGACTTTGCGTCATCGAAGCATAATATCAGTAAAGACCTCAAGAGGAGCTTGCTGAAACTTCGAAAGTCGATGTTGGACGCCAAGCTGGAGAGGGCGGTCGGGACGGCCAAATCTAAACCCGTGAAATCCGTGGAGTCGAGGTCTACCCAGACTGAGGCCCAAGGATTCGCGGACTCGGGCAAGGTCGAATCGACCGAGGGCGTGCCAGCGAAGACGGTGGTGCCAAAGTCTACCCAGACTGAGGCTCAAGTATTCGCGGGCACGTCGGGGGGGACTGCTCCAACGGAGCAGACACAAAAACGGGGGAGACAGTCTCCAGGGGATGAGCTCCCTGGGGGCCGCTCCAAAACGCGGAGGGTTACTACCCCGAACAAGGGTAGTGGGGCTGGGATGCTGAACCCCGGCCAGGTACCTCCAAAACCGGGGGAGGAAGGACCTGGAAAGGTCCGTCCACCCAGGAAAGACGGTGGTATGGGGTTACGGCAGGCTGAGAGCTCTCAGCCGCCCCAGACCAGGAAAATAGAGGGGGATGACGCCTCCTGGACCCTGGTCAAGAACAAGAGGAAACCGAAGACGTCAAGGGCCGAAAAGAAGGCCCAGGCGAATGAGGGTAGCAAGAAGTCTAGGGTAGGCGCCAATCACTCCAGGGGCGATGCCCTAGTCATCACGGTGGACGAGGCTAAGTACTCGGACGTTTTGAAGGCGATGAGGAGTGACGTCAAGCTCGGTGAACTCGGAGGCGACGTACGTCGAATAAGACGTACCCGGATGGGGGAGTTGATCCTCGAGCTGAAGCGGGGCGTCTCGCAAAGGGCGCCGCCTACAAGAAGTTGGCGGAGGAAGTCCTAGGCGAGACGGTCAAGGTGAGGGTACTCACGACATAGGTGAATCTAAGGGTTGAAGACCTGGACGAGATCACCGAAGTCGAAGAGCTCGTCACGGCACTGCGGCAACAGTGTGAAGTGGAGACGCCCAGCGCAGCCATTCGGCTACGGAAAGGTCCGGCAGGGACGCAGGTAGCATTGGTTCAGATATCTGCAGCGGACGCCTCCAAGGTAGTCAAGTTAGGGAGCGTCAAGGTGGGATGGTCGGTGTGCCCTGTGGGCATATACGAGCATCCCGAAGTTTGCTTCAAGTGCTTGGAACCGGGGCACAAGCAATGGGACTGCAAAGGCCCTGACAGAAGCAATCTCTGCCGACGCTGCGGATTGAAGGGACATAAGGCACAATGCTACACGAACCCTCCCAATTGTTTGATTTGTTCCAGCAAAGCTGTGAACAGTAAGCACCCCATGGGGGGGGGGGGTTCGAAGTGCGTTTAAGGCGTTTAAGCGTGCTGCAAAATCAAAGTGCAGGCAACGCAGCTGGCTTGCTCGGCCTCGCCCGAGTGTTTGGTGTGCGCAGGTTTAGAGGAAACGGCGTTTAAGCGTGCTGCAAAATCAAAGTGCAGGCAACGCAGCTGGCTTGCTCGGCCTCGCCCGAGTGTTTGGTGTGCGCAGGTTTAGAGGAAACGGCGGAACACGTGTTGTTCGTGTGCCCACGTTTTCGCGCAATGCCAATGCGTGACCACATGCTTGCCACATGTGGTCTGGACACTACCCCGGACAACCTAGTTCGGAGGATGTGTAAAGATGAAGTTGGCTGGAACGCCGTTTTATCGGCTATCGTCCAAATCGTCTCGGAGTTACACAGAAGTTGGCGCGTGGACTCAAGGATGGCTAGTTCAGGCGCAAATAAGAGGTGATCCAAGGGATCGGAGTCGGCTTCATGGGTCATACCGGTGGTCATGCCCTGTGGTCGAACTCGATCCTTCAATCGAACAAGTGGCCGCGCAAAGAACAACATGGTATCGGCCCTCCGACGAGACAGGAGATTTGCGCAGGCCCAATAAGCTACCTTTAAAAACAACTATTACGAACGACATAGAAGATAATCGGCAACGACCTAGGCGAATAATCAAGAATCACGATTGGAAGCTTGGAACATGGAACTGCAAGTCGCTAGGCTTCGCAGGTTGCGACAGGATAATCTACGATGAATTACATCCCCGCAACTTTGATGTCGTAGCGCTGCAGGAAATCTGCTGGACAGGACAGAAAGTGTGGAAAAGCGGGCATCGAGCGACTACCTTCTACCAAAGCTGTGGCACCACCAACGAGCTAAGACCCGGCTTCATAGTGCAGATGCGCCAACGCGTGATTGGGTGGCAGCCTATCAACGCAAGGATGCTGAGGATAAAAGGCCCTTTCTTCAACTATAGCATCATCAACGTGCACTGCCCACACGAAGGGAGATCCGACGACGAGAAAGAAGCGTTCTATGCGCAGCTGGAGCAGACATACGACGGATGCCCACTGCGGGACGTCAAAATCGTCATCGGTGACATGAACGCTCAGGTAGGAAGATAGGGAATGTATAGACCGGTCATCGGACCGGATAGTCTGCATACCATATCGAACGACAACGGCCAACGATGCATAAACTTTGCAGCCTCCCGCGGAATGGTAGTTCGGAGCACTTTTTTTCCCCGCAAGAATATCCACAAGGCCACATGGAAATCACCTAATCAAGTAACGGAAAACCAAATCGACCACGTTCTAATCGACGGTAAATTCTTCTCCGACATCACGAGCGTACGCACTTACCGCAGTGCGAATATTGAATCCGACCACTACCTCGTTGCAGTATGTCTGCGCTCAAAACTCTTGACGGTGTACAACACGCGTCGGAGTCGTCCACCGCGGCTAAACATTGGGCGGCTACAAGACGGTAAACTAGCCCAAGACTACAGGTAGCAGCTGGAAGTGGCACTTCTAACGGAAAAGCAGCTAGGCACAGCATCTCTTGAAGATGGCTGGAGAGATATTCGATCCGCCATTGGAAGCACCGCATCCGCTGCACTAGGCACGGTGGCTCCGGATCAGAGAAACGGCGGCGAATGCGAGCAGTTAGTTGAGGAGAAGAATGCAGCATGAGTGAGATTGCTGCAACACCGCACGAGGGCCAACGAGGCACGATACAAACGAGTGCGGAACCGACAAAACTCGATTTTCCGGAAGAAAAAGCGCCAGCAGGAAGATCGAGACCGTGAAGATTCGGAGCAACTGTACCGCGCTTATAACGCACGAAAGTTCTATGAGAAGTTGAACCATTCACGTAAGGGCCATGTGCCGCAGTCTGATATGTGTAAGAACATAAAGGGGAACCTTCTTACAAACGAGCGTGAGTTGATCCAAAGGTGGCGGCAGCACTACGAAGAGCACATGAATGGCGATGTGGCAGACAACGGTGCCGGTATGATAATGAACCTAGGAGCACGCGCGCCGGACATGCGACTTCCGGCTCCGATTTTCCAGGAAATCCTGGAGGAAAAAAACAACAAAGCCCTTGGAGTTGACCAACTACCAGGAGAGCTGTTTAAACACGGTGGTGAGGGAATGGCCAGAGCGCTGCACTGGGTAATTACCAAGGTTTGGAAGCAGGGGCCCTCCTTAGCCGTGCGGTAAGATGCGCGGCTACAAAGCAAGACCATGCTGAGGGTGGCTGGGTTCGATTCCCGGTGCCGGTCTAGACAATTTTCGGATTGGAAATGGTCTCGACTTCCCTGGGCATAAAAGTATCATCGTGTTAGCCTCATGATATACGAATGCAGAAATGGTAACTTGGCTTAGAAACCTCGCAGTTAATAACTGTGGAAGTGCTGAATGAACACTAAGCTGCGAGGCGGCAATGTCCCAGTGGGGGATGTAATGCCAATGAAGAAGAAGAAGAAGGAAGGTTTTGCCGCAGGAGTGGATGGAAGGTGTTGTGTGTCCCATCTACAAAAAGGGCGATAAGCTGGATTGTAGCAACTACCGCGCAATCACATTGCTGAACGCCGCCTACAAGGTACTCTCCCAAATTTTATGCCTCCGACTAACATCAATTGCAAGAGAGTTCGTGGGGAAGTACCAGGCGGGATTTATGGGTGAACGCTCTACCACAGACCAGGTGTTCGGCATACGTCAGGTATTGCAGAAATGCCGCGAATACAACGTTTCCACACATCATCTATTTATAGACTTGAAAGCATTCACACCGCGAAAATCGGAAGACTGCGGTGGGCCGGGCACGTAGCCAGAATGTCGGACAGTAATCCGGTGAAAATGGTTCTCGACAATGATCCGACGGGAACAAGAAGGCGAGGTGCACAGCGGGCAAGGTGGATCGATCAGGTGGAGGACGATTTGCGGACCCTCCGCAGACTGCGTGGTTGGCGAAGTGCAGCCATGGACCGAGCTGAATGGAGAAGACTTTTATGTGCAGCACAGGCCACTCCGGCCTTAGTCTGATAATAAATAATTATGGTATGAGAAACTGCAATCTATCACCTCTGTGTGTCAAATGTGGCGAAAAGCATCTATCGACTTCATGTTCGCTCCCGACGAAAGCCGAACTGCGTAGAGATTCATTTCATTTATTTAGTTTACATCTAAACAGATAACACTGAATCAACAATTGGACGCCATAATACACGGCTCGAGGCCGCATCTCTTCATCCTCGAATGCGCCCCACGCTCGCCAAGTCGTTTTGTACCTGGTCTGCCCACCTCGCTCGCTGCGCTCCACGCCGTCTCGTACCTGCTGGATCGGAAGCGAACACCATCTTTGCAGGGTTGCTGTCCGGCATTCTTGCAACATGCCCTGCCCATCGTACCCTTCCGGCTTCAGATACCTTCTGGATACTGGGTTCGCCGTAGAGCTGGGCGAGCTCATGGTTCATTCTTCGCCTCCACACACCGTCTTCTTGCACACCGCCAAAGATGGTCCTAAGCACCCGTCTCTCGAATACTCCGAGTGCTTGCAAGTCCTCTCCGAGCATTGTCCATGTTTCATGTCCGTAGAGGACAACCGGTCTTATAAGCGTCTTGTACATGACACATTTGGTGTGGTGGCGAATCTTTTTCGACCGCAGTTTCGTCTGGAGCCCGTAGTAGGCCCGACTTCCGCAGATGATTCGCCTTCGTATTTCACGACTAACGTTGTTGTCAGCCGTTAGCAAGGATCCGAGGTAGACGAATGGCTACAGGTGGTCCATGGCTACAGGTGGGCAACCACGCAATCTACGGAGGGTCCGCCAGTCATCTTCCACCTGATCGATCCACCTTGCCCGCTGCGCACCTCGCCTTCTTGTGCCCGTCGGATCGTTGTCGAGAACCATTTTCACCGGATTACTGTCCGACATTCTGGCTACGTGCCCGACCCACCGCAGTCGTCCGATTTTCGCGGTGTGAACGATGGATGGTTCTCCCAACAGCTGATGCAACTCGTGGTTCATTCGCCTCCTCCACGTACCGTCCGCCATCTGCACCCCACCATAGATGGTACGCAGCACTTTCCTTTCGAAAACTCCAAGTGCGCGTTGGTCCTCCACGAGCATCGTCCAGGTCTAGTGTCCGTAGAGGACTACCGGTCTAATGAGCGTTTTGTAGATTGTCAGTTTGGTACGGCGGCGAACTCTATTCGATCGGAGCATCTTGCGGAGTCCAAAGTACGTACGATTTCCAGCCACTATGCGTTTCCGAATTTCTCTACTGGTGTCATTTTCAGCAGTTCCCAGTGAGCCCAAGTACACAAATTCCTTTACCACCTCGATTTCATCACCACCGATGCAAACTCGAGGTGGGCTCACATTGTCTTCTCTTGAACCCCTTCCTATCATGTGCTTCGTCTTCAACGTGTTGATGACTAGTCCGATCCGCTTAGCTTCCCTTTTCAGTCTGATGTAGGCTTCCTCCATCTTCTCAAAGTTACGTGCCATAATATCTATGTCGTCGGCGAAGCCAAATAGCTGGAGGGACTTATTGAAAATTGTACCACTCGTGTTAATCCCTGCTCTTCGTATTACCATTTCCGAAGCGATGTTGAATAGCAGACTCGAAAGACCATCACTTTGCCGTAACCCTCTGCGCGTTACGAAGGAACTCGAGAATGCCCCTGAAACTCGAACTACGTACATCACCCAATCCATCGTCGCTTTGATCAACCGTGCCAGTTTATCCTGAGAACCGTGTTCGTGCATTAGCTGTCATAGCTGGTCCTGATCGATTGTATCATATGCGGCTTTGAAGTCCATGAATAGATGATGTGTGGGCACGTTGTATTCGCGGCATTTCTGCAGTACTTGGCGAATGGCGAACACCTGGTCCGTGGTGGAGCGTTCGCCCATGAAACCCGCCTGGTACTGCCCCACGAACTCCCTTGCAGTTGGTGCTAGTCGACGGCATAAAATTTGGGAGAGTACCTTGTAGGCGGCGTTCAGCAATGTGATTGCGCGGTAGTTGCTACAATCCAGCTTATCGCCCTTCTTATAGATGGGACACACGACACCTTCCATCCACTCCTGCGGCAAAACTTGCTCCTCCCAAATCTTGGTAATAACCCAGTGCATCGCTCTAGCCAGTGCCTCACCACCGTGTTTAAATAGCTCTCCTGGTAGTTGGTCAACCCCAGGGGCTTTGTTGATCTTCAGCCGGCCAACCTTCTCCTGAATTTCCTGGAGATTCGGAGCCGGTAAGATTATGTCCTGCGCGCGTTCTCCCAGGTCCATCACCATACCGCCATCTTCGTCTGCCACATCGCCATTCAGGTGTTCTTCGTAGTGCTGCCGCCACCTTTGGATCACCTCACGCTCGTTCGTAAGAAGGTTCCCGTTTATGTCCTTACACATATCAGACTGTGGCACGTGGCCCTTACGTGAATGGTTCAACTTCTCATAGAACTTTCGTGCGTTATTAGCGCGGTACAGTTCCTCCGTCTCTTCACGATCTCGATCTTCCTGCCGGCGCTTTTTCCGCCGGAAAATCGAGTTTTGTCTGTTCCGCGCCCGTTTGTATCGTGCCTCGTTCGCCCTCGTGCGGTGTTGCAGCAATCTCGCCCATGCTGCATTCTTCTCTTCCACTAACTGCTCACATTCACCGTCATACCAGTCGTTTCTCTGATCCGGGGGCACCGTGCCAAGTGCAATGGCGGATCGAATATCTCTCCAGCCATCTTCAAGAGACGCTGAGCCTAGCTGCTCTTCCGTTGGGAGTGCCACTTCCAGCTGCTGTGCGTATTCTTGGACTAGTCTAGCGTCTTGTAGCCGCCCAATATTAAGCCGCGGCGTCCGACTTCGACGCGTGTTGTACACCGTCGAGAGTTTTGAGCGCAGGCATACTGCAACGAGGTAGTGATCGGATTCAATATTCGCACTGCGGTAGGTGCGGGCGTTCGTGATGTCGGAGAAGAATTTACCGTCTATTAGAATGTGGTCGATTTGGTTTTCCGTTTCTTGGTTAGGTGATCTCCATGTGACCTTGTGGATATTTTTGCGGGGAAAGTAGGTGCTTCGGACTACCATTCCGCGAGAGGCTGCGAAGTTTATGCATCGTTGGCCGTTGTCATTCGATACGGTGTGCAGACTATCCGGTCCGATGACCGGTCTATACATTTCCTCCCTTCCTGCCTGTGCGTTCATGTCACCGATGACGATTTTGACGTCCCGCAGTGGGCATCCATCGTATGTCTGCTCCAGCTGTGCGTAGAACGCTTCTTTCTCGTCGTCGGGTCTCCCTTCGTGTGGGCAGTGCATGTTGAAAGAAACGGCCTTTAATCCTCAGCTTGCACATCCTTGCGTTGATTGGCTGCCACTCAATCACGCTTTGGCGCATCTTACCCAGCACTATGAAGCCGGTTCCCAGCTCGTTGGTGGTATTGCTGTCCCCCATACTATCTTGTAATTCTCGAAGGTTTTTTATGTATTTTCCTCCAAATACTTATCTAATTATGTAGACCCTGCCAGTCAACTGATAAAACTGCTTGAAAAAATAATAAACTGCAATGGTTTTTCTCCTTCAGCGTCAAAGAGGAAGCCGCATTAACAAGGGACATTCGCCTCCACTACGATACCTCACAACGCTTAAGCTGACAAAGATAAATGCAACGATGCATGTGAAAGACGCGACTGATCAGCTAGGGGCTGTCCACAAACCACGTAGACCGAAATTTCACATTTTCAACCCCCCCCCCCCTAGTAGACTTTCGTAGACTTTTCCGAAACACCTCCCCCCCCCCTTGAAGTCTACGTAGACTTTTTTAAATTTTACAAAATATCACATGCGATTTTAAAAATATGAAGATCAAACACGTTTTAAGCAATTCAGCTATTTAAATCCATTTTAGTTTGTTTCACATTTTAACATAACAAAATTAAACTGAACAAACTCCAACAAAACAAAAATCAATTTACAACGTAATAAAATTTAATTGTACATAGCTCCTGAAACCGAATCTCAAAACCAATTTAATTTCTGTTGCACTCGATTCCTCATAGAGGTGTGCGCCACCGCCGCCAACACTTTCCTATAGGCGCCATTGCCTCAAATCTGTAACGCATCTGAACTATAATTCCCCACGCCAGTTCAAATGTGTAGGAAACCGAACAATTTTCAGAACTTTCAGAACTAAAAATTTTGATGCTTTTCTTAAAAATTCCATGCAATATTCATCCGTTGCCCAAGAATTTCCTTCTAAAATCCAAAAGGTTGAAAATTTAAATTTATTTTAAGAGGTAATTTTAAGTTTAAACGAACAGTTTGAAATATTTCCCGTGGAATTTTAGAATGGTTTCCTACGATATTTTTAAATATCTGTTTCAAATTTGGAGCGATTTCCACATTCTAAAGAAATTTCCGAATAATTTTCGATGGAAATTATGAAGAATTTTCAGTTGGAATTTTGGTAAATTTCTCGTAAAAATTTCGAATAAATTTATAAAAACTTTCTTACAAAAATTGCAAATATTTTATTTGTGGAAACTCAAAGAGTTTTTGGTGGAAAATGGTGGAAAAAAGAATTTGTATTCGAACTCCCAAATAAATTGCTGTAAATTTTCTAATAATTTTTCATGGACATTCCGAAACGCTCATATGTCTAAAGAATTCCTCGCGAAAATTCCGAAGAATTACCGAAATTAAGAAAAGTTTCCCAGGGACTTCCTATGAAAACTCCAGTTGAAATTCTGAAGGGTTCCTCATGAAAATTTCGGAGAATTCCTTACAAGTTTTAAAGAATGTAAATTCAAATGACCTTTTCTTTGATATTCAAAAATGCTTCCTTTGTAAATTCCAAAGATTTTTCCGTTGAAGTACGACATAATTTCCCGTGAAAATTCTCAAGAATCACCTGTCATTTCCATAGAAGTTCCTGCCGAAAATCAAAAGATATTCTAGTAGAATTTGCAATAAATTCAGAGCGGAAATAAAAAAAAATCAAGGTTTTTATAGAACACTTCGGAGAATTTTCCTGCTCAACTTAGAAGATTTTCCAGGTGAAATCAATGATAGTTTTAAGCCGTAGTTCACCAAAAAAAACCTTAAAAATCAAACATGTGAACTTCCCACAAAGCTGCTGCATAAATTGTTATTAAAAAAAAGTCTACGTGGACTTTTGGTATACCCCCCATCCTCCATCGTAGACTAACGTAGACTTTTTCGAAACACCCCTTCGTAGACTAACGTAGACTTTTTCGAAACACGCCCTCAAGAGTCTACGTGGTTTATGGACAGCCCCCTACTGACCGACCCAACTGACCAGCTGAAATATTTTTTTTTCGTGATTTTCGTGAAGCCCATAATATATATTTTTTTTAATTTGACATATATATTGAATGAGCTAGTTCCAACATTTTTTGATTGTAGCTTGTAAGTTTAATTTTTGGTGTCTTGTTGAAGTTCATTCCGTAAAGTGTCTCCTGAAATTTGGTTAAACTTTTTTGGGAAAGATTCGAAAAGATCTGGTATTATATATTAAAATCTATTTTTTTGTCTACTTTCCGATGGTTAGTATGGTGAATTGCGCATAGCTGCGCCAAAGCGGGAAATTGACTGGTGCAATGTTAGAATGAGGACGCTGTCTTTGTTCTAGATCCTAGGGCTTGGGCTTGCGGAAGCCCTTGGATAACATAAAGTATGTCGGATAACAATTTTAACCTCAAAATGAATTCAACGTTTCAAAATTACTCTGTGGTGAAGTTTTGAACGCAATCTCAGGTTTTGTCTGGGATTTGTATGAGGGCCCGCTACTGTGCGCTGGTTTGAGCACTTCGAACAACATTTCCAAATGCTAGGTGAAAATCGAGATTTCTACCAAGGACTATCTTCACATCATGAAACTCTTGATTAATGGACAGGAACACAGGAATGCAAAAGTCTAAAGGGGTACCAAGGGCACCAATCAAGAAAAAAATAGATTATTGAAATCCACTTACCGACACAGCTGTTCAATCTTGAAGTGCCGCACCGCCAACGTGTGATCCCAGTTAACGGCCGTCAGTGCGTCCCTAGCTTCCTGCTCATTACCTTCCTCACCCAGTTCGGCCATCAAAGCCGCCACCTGTTGCTCCTGTTGAGCTAACCGACCCAGTCGCCTCTGGATCTGTTGAGCGGACAGCGGTGCCGCCGGGGCTGCCCGGATCGGCTTCAGTAGATCATCGCAGGATACCTCATCGTAAATCGCAGGTTGTTGCTGCTGCAATTGACTGACGTTGTTGTAGATCTGTTGCTGATGATGTTGTTGCTGTTGAGGAGGCACCCGTTCGTAGTAAGATGCAGGAGTGGCTGCAACTATGTCGTAGATATCGCTTCCAATAGTCGAATAAACGTCGTTGCCATTGAATGCACTATTGTAAACAGTCGGCACTGGAGCTGGTTGAGGAACAGCGGAGGACTGCTGTTGTAGCTGTTGAGCAATTAGGTTGATAGAATTGACATTCGGACTGGAGCCATATAATCGGGTGTCGTTCTGGATTCGTGACAGGGGCCGGTTGGAAACCGCCACGAAATTATGAGTTTTCTGGGTAGACTGAGCGGGTAGATTTCCATAAGTAAGTTCAGTGTTGCTTAACGAGGTGGCACCATTGCGTTCCATCCACATTTGAGTTACCACGCTGGTGGTGTCAGCTGACTGCTCGTTATTTTGTTTCTTCGGTGAGAGCATGCTTTGCGTGCTTTCGTAGTTTCTTCGTTGGAAGCTTTCGGATGCGGCGACGGCTGAGTTGTTCGCATAAATTTGATACAAGTTTGCGTTCAAGTTCTTGCTTGCACCGGCGCCCATGTCGTTTCCGCTGTTGGCGTAAATAGAAGCGCTGCTTTCGTACTTGGAGAACGAACTCATCAGGTTGGTTATGTGATTCACTGATCCATCCTTAGAGTTCGATTTGGCAACGTAAGCTTGTGAATGGTTCACGCTGTTAGTATCATTTTTGTAGATATCCTTTTCTAATTCTGCTAGAAAAGCTTTATCAAGCTTTTTAGGAGTCAAATTTAACACACTTGGATCGGTGCTGTCCAATGTAAGGCTACTCAAGTTAACATCTAGAGAATCGCTTAATCCTTGAGCACTTCCATACGAACTTCCGGATGTGTTTGGCCCAGAGGAATTCATGTTGGCAATCATAGAACTGGACAGTTGTTCTAAATCAGTAACTTTGCCGTAATTTGAATCAATCTTCGATATAGCTCCTCTATTCACATTGCCATAGACGGCAGCGGATGTCGACGGTATGTTATGATCTGCACCCTCCAAAGTTTGTTGCCTCTTGATGGAAGACATCAAATCCCTAGCGCTTACGATACTGGAGGGACCACTCTCGTAATCCGATGTTACGTTGGGTACGATTTGATTGGATGGACTTTCCATGGTAAATGCTGATCTTGTGTCGAATGGATCCGGCTCAGGGCTTACTCCATCCAATGTCATAGTATTGGTATACTTTGGAGGCATTTGATACGGTGGGGGTTGCAGCCGGATAGGATGTTCTTCGTCGAGCACTTGACCGACCACGTGATGATGTTGAGTATGGTGGTTTAGATCTTGCTGTTGATCACCCTCCGTCGGTACATCGATAGGTTCATCCAAAATGCTAGTAAACTGGCGGTTGTGTGATCCCATCGAAACCGGTGGACTAGCGACAGAACCAGAGTCATCGCCCGGCGATGATAGGTCAATAAGAACACCTTCGGCTGATCCTTGAGGAAGATTGTGCGGTTGAGGGGGCCGCAAGGGCCGATTTTTGCTATCCTTAACCAATTGTTGTTGCTTCTGCTGGTTGAGTTTGTGATGATTTTCGTTGACAAGTTTGTTGTAGGAAAACTGTTTCTGGGCGTTGCTTTTACGTTCCTTGGCGTACTGCTCTGAGATACATTTTCCTCGACGATCAGTATTCAAGGTGTTATTCTTGCCTGGTAAGTAAGATATGAATTTTAATGTTTGAAGAATATTATTGTGATCATCAGAAATTACCTCGCAGTTTCACTTCTTCGTTCATTTCAAGCGTGCTGGGGTTACCCCAGCATGCCCCAAAGGCAGCCCCATGGGCTGTGTGACGGAATGAGTCATGTAGCGGACGACTGATGGTTCCCGATCCACCACGGTGCTTGGACGAATCAATGGCTACATTCCTAAAACAAAAAACTAGGGTTATTTCTAATAAAAACACTGGACGACAAAATCAGAAGATTTTTTTTTATTCGTAAAGCATCTGTAGTTCTTGACCTCTGAAATTGATTGATTACTGGCGTTCGTTGTTTGATTGGAAAAATTTCAAGATTATTTAGTCATAAAGTAAGAAAAGGTTCATCGCTTTAACGGCGCTGAAGTTACTTGCATATTTGCATGATTGCATGTTTATATAAGTTTAAATACTAAGTTATTAAAATAATCTAAGTAACCAAAATCAACCCAGCATGGCCATACAAGTATTTTTAGTCATTCTGTATTACGTGCAGTTCAAATTAGTTTAATGCAGATGTCCTAAACTCTCTAAGTTATTCTGAAGTTCATATCAATTGGTATACAAGATCAACTACGCCTGGTATGCAATCGAAATCGTAATTGACTTTAAATTTAATTCTGTCTAATCTATCACTTACCGAGGAAAGATTCCAATTTCAAAAGTGCGCTGATTTTGACCTTTCACGAACTGCAACTCTGGCCGATCATCGATTACACATATGGAATCGCCTTGTTCCACAGTCAATCGACTTTCAGCCTTGTAATTCATCACTGCCCGATATATCGAAGGACTCGTGCCAGATAGGAACTCCCTGAAAAAGCATAACACATAGTTTTTAAGATGTGAATAGAAATAAATGCGAATCATCAATGACTTACTTAATAGCAGCAAACGTCGGTCGCTCCGCCGGTGTTTTATCCCAACACTGTAACATCAGCTGGTACACATCCGGTGGACATGCATCTGGATGATGCAACCGCTCGCCCTCGCGATCAATCTTTCGCAGTATCTGCGATCCATTCAGCCCTACCCAGGGGTCTTCCCCGAAAGTGAACATCTCCCACAGCGTCACCGCGAACATCCAAGTATCGGATGCATGACTGAACTGCCGGTACCGCAACGACTCCGGAGCGCACCAAGGAAAGGGAACTTTCTTATGCTCGGTCATCACGTAACAATCCTCCTGCTGTGGAAGCGCTCGCATCAACCCGAAATCTCCGATCTTAATTTTATTCCCCGATGCCAATAACACGTTTCTACAAGCCAAATCCCTGTGCAAAAATCTCTTACTCTCCAAATACGCCATCCCGGTGGCAACCTGAACGGACCAGTTCCAAATGGTCGTCAGCGATGTATTCTTACACTGCTTACGCAGTGTATCCAGGAGGGAACCATTTGATGCCAGTTCAGTGACCATCATCATTGGCTGCGATAGCACCACACCATGCAATCTAACTAAATTCGGATGATTCAAGGCATGCATCGCTTGAACCTCCTTGAAAAAATCTTCTATCACACCGGGTTGTGCCAGAGTGTCAGCTTTCAAAATCTTCACAGCCACCGGAACGATCTGCCCGCCAGGGGCGTTCCATTCGCCTCGTCGAACAACTCCAAATGATCCGTCCCCTAATTTAATTGACATGGTTACATCTTTTTCGTGGATCAAACAAGTCAACGCTAGAGCCGATGGCTCTTCGGACTCCCTTGCAACGGCAGTCTTTTTCTGAGGTTGCTGCTTTCCTCCACCGATCAGTTTCGAGAGGATGTTCCGTCGCCACTGTTGCGCTTTACGTTTTTTCACCGCTTCCATCAAGCGCCGGATGCCGGGTTTGCCCAGTCCGATCTTTTCCAGATCGTCCACGTGGACATAGTCGAAGTGTGCCAGTCGGGTTATTTGCAGTTCGTCTCGTATCCGTGGCAGGAACTGCTCCAGCTGGACGTCCACCAGCAGTTCCTCCAGCCAGAGGGTGTCCGGGTCGGACATTTTTTACGGCGTGTATAAATTATCTGAAAGGAGAAATGATATACTGTTAGAGTGGAACAAAGTGTTTAAGGTACAAGATCATTCAGTGTTAATGGTATGGGGTGACAATAGTCTTGATTTACTGTCAAAATTTCAATCGCATGAAAAGCCCAGCTAAAATGTATGAAATTCATAATAACATCTTAAGCTCGTCCTTCTCGGTTATTTTGGCAACTGAAACCAGCTGGGATGAAAGCGTGAATAGTGAAGAATTTTTTGGAAGCAGCTTTAACATATTCAGGGACGATCGCGATTTCTTAGAATAAAAAAAAGTCTTGCGGTGGAGTTCTAATCGCAATCTGTAGCAATTTTGATTCAGAAATAATAACTACAAAAAAATATAAGAACTTTGAGTATGTTTGGGTGAAATCTAACATTGCAGGAGAAACCCATGTTTTCTCCTCTGTGTATTTCCCACCGGAACATGCGCAAACAACATCTTATGAAAGTTTTTTAAAAACTGCAGAAGAAATTTTATCGGGACTTCCAAAGTACATATTTACGGAGACTTTAACCAACGCACCGTTGACTTTATTCCGGATTCAGAGAACGAACAAATTCTACTTCCAGTCGCTGGGGAAATGAAACACTTATGTTTATATTTGACAGAACTGCTAGCCTAGGACTTAACCAAATCAATCACATTAAAAATCAACAGAACTGTTACCTTGATCTCCTACTAACCAATATTCAAGAAGATTTCTGTGTGACTAAATCATTGAATCCCTTATGGAAAAACGAAACATTCCACACGGCAATCGAATACTCTGTGTTCGTTCATGAATATAAAAAACCCAGCGACTGTGACTTTGAAGAAGTCCTTGAATACCATAAAGCAAACTATGACAGCATAAGACATAAGCTAAGTAGATTCAACTGGAAGCAAATTTTAGAGAATGAAGGTAATATAGAATCTTCCGTTGATGTTTATAACATTATTTTGATATTATTATTGACGAGGTCCCAAAAAGAAGAAAACGACGGAGCGGAAATTCAAAATATCCAATTTGGTACAATAGGCAAATAAAAAATTTAAAGAATCGCAAACAAAAATTACATAAAACTTACAAGCTAGACAAGACGAATGAAAATTTGGAAAAATATTTGAACATCTGCGATCAATTAAAATTAGCAATTGATGTAGCATTTGAAGAACACAACACGAAAACAGAAAACGAAATAAAGTCATGTCCAAAGAACTTCTTCAATTACGTAAAATCAAAATTAAAATCAGACAATTTTCCGTCAACCATGTATTTAGACGAACGCGTCGGTAATTGCTCGGAAGATATCTGTAATCTTTTTGGAGATTTCTTCCAAGAAATATACACCACCTTTTCGGAACAAGATCGCGACCTAGATTTTTTTGCGCCTATCCCAGAATTCGCTAGGGATATCGGTGTTAATCAGATCATGGTGAACGATATTCTAAACGAAAAATTTAGATGCATCTAAAGGCCCTGGTCCTGATGGTATTCCACCGATATTTATGAAGAGTCTGGCTAAAGAGCTGACTGCACCTTTGTTTTGGCTCTTCAGATTGTCATTGGAATCCGGAAATTTTCCCAGGGTATGGAAAAGCTCCTATCTTGTGCCTATCTTCAAATCAGGCAAAAATCTGACATTCGTAATTACCGTGGAATAGCCATTATCTCTTGCATTCCCAAACTTTTTGAATCCATTATCAATGAAAATTATTTTCTCAACTTAAAAACAGAATTACGAATAAGCAGCATGGCAAAGGTCGCTCTACCGCTACAAATTTAATAGAATTCATTGACTATTCTCTTAATGCAATGGATAATGGTAACTACGTGGAAGCTCTATACACTGACTTTAGCAAGGCGTTTGATCGTATTGACATTCCAATGTTACTCTTCAAATTGCAAAAAATTGGAATTGAGCCAGGACTCCTTAGATGGCTTGAATCTTATCTCACAGACCGGCAACAAATAATAAAATTTAACGGAAAGAAATCCAATCCCATTCAAGTCACTTCAGGAGTTCCACAAGGCTCTCATCTTGCCCTCTTTTATTTATATTATATGTAAATGTCATTACCTTCATTCTCAAAAATATAAAGATTTTAATTTATGCCGATGACATAAAGCTATTTATGGAAATAAAAAATGAAGACGACATAATCATATTCCAGAATGAAATACACATGTTCTATACATGGTGCAGAAAAAGCCTATTGCAACTGAATGTTAAGAAATGCAACATAATATCATTCAGCAGAAAAAGAATAACACCAAATACACAAATTGTATTAGGGAACTAGAAAGAAAAGTAGAAAGACACGAAAGAGTTAGGGATTTAGGAGTGATTTTAGATTCGAAACTAACTCTTGTTGATCACTATAACACAATCATCCACAAAGCTAATAATATGCTAGGCTTTATCAAGCGTTTTTGCTTCAACTTTCAGGATCCCTACACAATCAAAACACTATATATTTCATATGTACGATCTATACTGGAATATTGTAGCATTGTATGGTCGCCTTATACAACCACACATGAAGAAAGAATAGAGTCAGTACAAAACAATTTCTATTATACGCTCTTCGTAAATTAGGTTGTACGTCATTTCCTCTTCCATCTTATGAAGCACGTTGTATGCTTACAAACATACAAACATTGAAAGAGCGTCGAGAATTGGCAACGGTTTCATTTGTTAACGATATAGTTTCTCAACGTGTTGATTCAACTGAATTTTTATCAAAATCAAATTTTTACATACCTTCTCGGCAACTTCGACATAGAACATTATTTTTAGCCAACCACTGCCGAACAAATTACGCCAAATTTTGACCTCTCAACCGAATGATGTAAACAGCCCACTGCGAAACTATTGACTTAACAATGTCTCGGCATAACATTAGACAGTTTTTAATAACAAACATTACAAATTCAGCAATATAAATTCAAAATCAAATTATACATCACTTTACTAAAAAAAACCTATTATTTAATTATACTATAGCATTACAAAAACAAACATGTATATGTATATGTACTAGTCTACGTTGGTTGACGAAATAAAATAAATAAATAAATATCCGAAAGGCAAATCCGCGCCGACTAAAATAACTGTACCAAGAGAAATTCAAGGCTATTGTTAGTTAATTATTTTTTTCTTCTTTATTGAAGAGGCTTTCAGTCCTTGGCTGGTTCACCTCTGGATATGTTAGTTAAATTTGAACCGACTGCATCTATATATATAAAAACCAATCTATGTATGTATGTTCGCTAACTACTTCTGAACCACTAGGCCGAATCCACCCAAATTTGGTACACACGTTCTCTATCCTCAGGGGAAGTTAACAAAGGGGGTGGGAGGGTCATTTAGGAAGGGGGGAGGGGTTTTGTTTAGAAAACGAACAATTATGTGTAACTTTCATCTCCCAGGACCGATTTCAACCAAATTTTGTACACATATTCACTATAAGGAAACAATCATATGAGAGATTTTGGGAAAGGGGAGGGGTCTGGAGGGAGGGTATTGTTCAGAAAACGGGTAATTTAGAGTAAATTCTGAACCCCTGCACCGATTTCAACCAAATTTGATACACACATTTTCTACCCTAAAGAAAATATAACAAAGGGGGTGGGGCGGTCATTGTAAAAAGAGGGAGGGTATGGGGGGGAGGGGTTGTCTTTATAAAACGAGCAATTCAGTGTTACTCCCAACTTCCAGTACCCATATCAACCAAATATTGTACACGTATTCACTAAGAGAAGTCGATCACATGGAAGTGTAATTTGGGAAAGAGGGAGGGGTCTGGGGGAGGGTATTGTTCAGAAAACAGGCAATTCAGTGTTTCTTTTGAACCCCTGGACCGCTTTCATCCAAATTTGGTACACACATTCTCTATCCTAAGGAGAAAATAACAAAGGGTGGGATGATCATTGGGAAAAGGGAGGGTAAGGGAAGGGTTGTCTTTAGAAAAAGAGCAATTCAGTGTAACACCCAACTCCCAGGACCAATTTCAGCCAAATTTGGTGCACACATTTTCTATTCTAAGGAGAAGATAACAAAGAAGGTGGGAGGGTCATTTTGGAAAAGGGAAAGTTATGGGGGGAAGGGTTGTCTTTAAAAATGAGCAATTCAGTGTAACTCCCAGGATAAATTCCAACCAGATTTGGTACACTTATTCTCTATTTTGGAAGATGTTTATTGAAAAGGTAGGGCCAAACAAAGATATAAAAATATATTGATACAAAGGTTCAATTCTATGAGCGGTAGATCTACCTCTGTGGGTTTCGTGCTACAGCATTGGACATTTTAATTCTATAATTTACTTTTCAGTCCCTAGCAAAGCCGGATACATATAGCTATTAGCTATCTATATATCTCGGATACTTATTCAACGTATGTGACGTATGTGATTTTGTAAACAAAAATTTAAACGTTGATTTCTGCAATCTGATAGCACTCCCACGCAAACTATCGCCACATACAGGTAGGGGGAGGTTTCGGCTACATGTTCGTTGTATTGGTTTGCGTGGGAGTGTCATCATATTTGACAAATCGACGTATGCATCTTTGTTTACAAAATCACATACGTCGTTTTGAATAAGTTGCCGAGATATATAAAACTCAATGTTTGTATGTTTGTGTGTGTGCTCCAGCCTAACTTCTGAACCCATTATTGTATTGTTTAGTTATCGATCAATTCAACCATTTATCGAAATCATGGTTTGCCCAGTGAAAAGCAATGATTAATGTGTTTCCTTCTGGATGGTGAATGTGATCCCTTCTTTAAAAATAGACGTTTGCTCGGAATAAGGCATCGGTGGATGTTTGTCCTTCTTTAGAAATAGACGTTTGCCCGGAATATGGCGATTATGGATTCGCTCCCTTTTCCAAAATCAGTCAATGTTTTCAAATGAAATCTGCCTTCTTTTGATCAAATGATGAAGTATCGATAAGATAACGCAATTATCCTGTTGACCAATTGGTTTATTCATTTTCCGATTGTGAAAAAAAAAACTGCGAATCAAACTGGCAATTCCGAGCAAGGCCGGGTACATAAAGCTAGTTATTCCATAATTGTAAATGAAATCCAATCACAAGCCAGAAGGTCATTTACAGCAAACGGTTTTCTTCTTCTTCTTCTTCTTCTATGGCTTAGTATTTAGTAATTTATAACTTTAGTAAATTATAATTTAGTAACTTAGTATTCTATTAGAATATGCTTGAAAATTTTCTGATCGAAGCTAGAGACCCTTATGAATAAGATTCAAGATCTGCGGGGAATACCGTTTGGTATGTCTTAAAAACCAAATCCTTATAGAAGCTTATTAAATTCCTGCTAGTATCAGATACGCTACTGCCAGCCTTGCTGCCTTCATATTTTGCCCTAAATAAGGGGCCCTATATTGCCTAATTTAATACATAATTGAATGAATGATGATAATAGCCCAAGGGGGTCAAACATTGACATTACTAAGCTCAAAGCGAACCTTTTCGAAGATACACCATCTCCGTGGAGCATTGAATGATATTCAGAACGTGTCGCTGTGGAGAAGGAAAGAACATCATCCTCTGGATTCCAGACTATTCCAAGGACACGTTCTGTCAACGTTTCCTTGTCTTGATGAAAGTGTACAGTAGAAGTTACCGGCTGTTCTCCCATCGCTTCCAGGGGATTTGTGGAATTGGACATCCAACTTCTGATGTGAACCTCTCCACGAGAATGGATCAAATTCACATCGACAGCTTTCTTGATGGCCTACGGTATCTACACTTTAATCATCTACATAGTGTTTGTTGATTATTGCTGTTGAGTGCTGATGCTTCCGGTAATTCTTGCTCAAACTGCCCCGCATTCAAGTTTTTTTTTATGAATTGAGCAGAGTATGGAGAACACGTTGCCCCGAATGTTCTGACCTCCATCACATATGTTTCAGGAGAGCTGGATGGATCTCGTCGGAAGAGAAAGGTTTGGAACTATCTGTCTGCCATTCGTGCCTCTCCTAAATGTTCCCATTCAAACGCCACGCATCTTTCTCGAAACTTGCTGATTACATACTGCAAAGGCTGATCAGGGCCGGTTAAGAGCTCCGAGTTTAGTGTCACCCCATTGACGAATGCTCTCGCGCCCCACATTCCCCCCATATCTGCCAGTTCGTCGACGATTTCCTTATGCGCATAGCATTTTATTAGGTACTCAGCAATCAGCTGATTGACCTTTGAACGGAGCTCCAGAGCTCCCTCCAGCTTCCTCTCTAACGCTTTCAACCGTGAGATGGTCATTGGGTAGGTCTCCAACTCGTTTTGTTGTTGTCAGCATGATATTTCGAGCCTGCGTATCTTCCTTTGATTCTACCGAAGAAATTACTGTGGGATCGCTTAACAGAAACTGAGAACGCATGGCGTCGTGTAGCTCCTGGTTGCTCATTGTATCCAGCGAGTGGAAGTTGACTCATACTTCTGATACTACGGTTTCGCTCGATTGCGGGCCGTAAATCGTTCACCCTAGCTTGGATTTCACACCGATCGGCTCGCCAGGTGATCCAACTCGTGATTCGAGTGGAGCAAATACATTCAGGTTATCCAGTCCGAGGATGAATCTTCGTTCTTCGATCCCGTAGCTCGCTTTTTCGGATGTGTGTACTGGCAAGTTAGCTTTTCTCATTGAAGACTCTGTTTCGGTAGTTTCAGTTCGGCTACAGTGTGAACGACTTTTAACGGCAACTTTTCATCCGATTCACGCGCAGAATTCATAAGGTTGACTCTTTTGGACGTAGTTTCGAATCTCTTCACGTCGCCACTATTAGCGGCTCCGTGAGACCTTGGGAATCCAACTCTCTAGCTACGGCTCCTTCATCCAAGAATGCCAAAATATCCCCGAAATATAAAGTTACGGGAACCATCCGAAAAATCACACCGCGATTCAGTGCACCATGCGCGCTGCACCTAATGTCCATGATCTGCACGGATCATTTAGCATGATGCAATAGAAATAGAGGGTGATGGCCACCTTGAAATCCATTCAGAGTGCACCACGACTTTTCCCGTGTTGTTCAAACAAAAGACACAGAGCTTGAGTTGTTCCACGACCTTTAGTCTGTTGCTGTTCGTAATACCGAGCTTCATGAAATCGACGCAGAAGGGTAGTTTGTTATCCGACCTTTCACAGACGAAACAGGGGTTTTTCCTTTAATGGGGGGTGGAAGTGCCGGTAGACCATAAGATGAATGGTGAATGTTCATATACTTCTTTCGTTTTGCTTTGACTTTTCCACAGTGTGATGGTTCACGAGTATCAATCAAAAATAGTGTTAAGAACTCTGATACTTCGGATGCATCTGCTACGATGTCGTTCATAAAATCGATGAATATTATCAAAGGAGTTCCTATCTTGCCCCATTTGAAACGGACCCAATGGATTCCTGGACAAGCATGTTTAAGGTGATCCGCTAGTTTAGCCGCCTTCAAATGATCGCACAACTATTTCACTGTTAGTATTCAAAGCAACTTATGAACATTGGCCACTTCCATGCCTCGCCCTTGTATACAAGCAGGTTTTTCGATACGGCAAGCTGCCAATTGTTCCTGGAATATTTTCACCGTCTGCCATTGTAGCCAATCTTGTCATCATGATAAATTTTCCCCAGGCCCATACATCATTGTATTCCACACGATTCTTCCGAAAAGCTCGCGGTCTTTGGGAATCCAGCAGAAGATTTTGGCCTCCATGGTATTCTGGGCTATCTTTTTTCTCAAGTGCTTCTTCCTCTTCTTATTTTACCATCGAGCCAGATGGTTTGGATTTCGCTCCAGCTTTATCTTGATCCGGTTGCTTCCGCCACAGACCTTATTATCGAACGATAATTCGTTACCTTTCTCTAGCTTCTTGCCTCCTATAGCACCTGCCCTGTTTTTTTCGGAAATGCTCTTCGCAATGGCTTTCTTCACACCTTGGAACCGCTCGTGCATCTTCTTACGCTCGCTAGCAAATCTAGCTTTTTCTTCTAGCTGCCACCCAAGATTCCCCCTTCCTCATTCAATTGGCGCGCTTTTCCTGAAGGACACGCTCCATTTCGAGACGTTTTTCTCGAATGATCATCTCCTCCTATAAAACAATTTCCATAGCACGTTGCTCGGCTTCTAACTTACGCAGACCTGCTGTCCCCTCTGTGATAGAGGAGGTTGGGCCGATCCTCCTTCGCTCTTAGATTTCGAACTCCCTTTCTTGCTTGAACTCCTTTTCGTTAGCTTCGGGACTTGCAGTTCGTTGCTGCTTTTGTCACAGCTCCAATTCGAATTGTTGATCGCTTTAGTGGCTCCGACGCACGAGAAATGCGCCTGTGATCGGCAAGTATAACACTGCACCATGTCGCAGGTTTTGTTTGATCTGTCCGTTATCCTCTTGTGGACGGGCATGGCAATGTTCGAATACAATGAGTTTATTATGGCGACCCTCAGACTGGGTGCACTTTGCATATAGCCTAATCTCAACTTCTATTCGTACTTGTATAGTAACAAATATAATAATTCCTTAATCAGGTAGTATTAAGCATCTATTAAAATATAACTATTAGACCAATTTTAATTTTGCGACTCACTTCCATGTTTCTTCGATGACCATCTATATTTGTTTTGCTTTGAGTCTGCTAATATCTTCTTCTGAGGATCGCCAGTCTGAGGATCCCATAATAAACCTTCAATGGCTCTACATTCCAACTGGAACTTGGCCTGCTTTTCAACTCAGTATTCTATTAGCATTTCCTGAGCTATTAGGGGCTGTCCATAAACCACGTAGACTCTTGAAGGGGGGGAGGGAGGGGTTTCGAAAAAGTCTACGATAGTCTACGAAGGGGGACGGGGGGGTTTATCAAAAGACTACGTAGACTTTTTATTTTTTTGAAACGATTTATACAGCAGCTTTGTGCGAAGTTCATTCGTTTGATTTTTTAGGATTTTCTCTTTTTTTCCATAAAAATGTAATGAATTTCACTGAAGTAAAAATCATGGATTTCACCAGGAAATTCTTCTGTGCTGAGCAGGAAAATTCTCCAAAGTATTCTATAAAAACTTTCGAAAAAATTTCAAAATCTTCACTTGGATTTTATTGCAGATTCTACTAGATTTTTTTTATTGTCGGCAGGCACATCTTTGGAAACTATGGAAATTAAATAATGTTGTACTTCAACGGATTTTTTTGGAATTTACAAAGGAAGCATTTTGGAATATCCAAGAAAAAGTCTTTGGAATGCACAAAAGATGTTCTTTGGAACTTGTAAAGGGGATTCTCCGAAATTTCCATGAGAAAACCTTCAGAATATCCATCCCCGGAGTCCCCGGAAAATTTTTCTTAATTTCGGAAATTCATCGGAATTTGAATTTGCGAGGAATTCTTTAGACATATAAGGAAAATTCTTCGAAATTCCCGTGAAAAATACTTCGTAAATTTCGTAAATTAAAATCTTCGGAATTTCTAAATAAATTGATCAAAACTTCTAAGAGAAATTATTTGAATTCCCCACCAAAAACTGTTTGAGTTTCCACAACAAAAAATTGTTTGCAGTTTTTGTAAAAAAGCCTTTGTAATTTTCATGAAAATTTATTCGAATTTTTTACGAGAAATTTGCAAACAAATTAACTAAAAGTTCTCCATAATGTTAACCGAATATTATTCAGAAAATTCTTTGAAAGAAAAAAAAATTGCGAGATGAATTTAAAAAATACAGGATAATTTGCCAAATGTTGAACGGCTAATTTCTTCGCCTATTGTTGAACGCACGTGCATTTCTTATAATACAATAGACGATAAAATTAGCCGTTCAACATTTGACGGTTTCCCCTAGTAGAAAACCATTCTAAATTTCCACAGAAAATATATCGGAATGTGCGATTAAACTCAAAATTACCTCGGCAAATAATTCTACATTATATCGGAGAAATACTCGTTTTTTTTAACGGGGAAACTTTTGGAATTTAGAAAAATATTCTTGGGATTTCAACAGATGATTATTCAGCGGAATATTGCATGACATTTTCAAGAAAAGCATCGGAATTATCACGGAGAGTTATTTGGAGTATTATCTGGAAGCTTTCAAGGCTATCAATTGAGAAATTTTCACGAAATTTCCACGCATAACTTATTGGAATGTAGACTTGACACTCTCTTAATTTTAACTCGAACTTATTGGAATGTAGACTTGACATTCTCGTAATTTTAAATTCTGAAAATTCTTCGGTTTTCACAAATTTGAACCAACGTTCAGAATTATAGGACAGATGCGTGACAGATTTTAAGCAGTGGCGCGCCGATGCAAAAGTGTCGACGATGGTGGCGCACACCTCTAGGAGGGATCGAATGCAACAGAAATTAAATTACTTGGCTTTGAAATTTGATTTCTGGAGCTATGGACAGAAGATTAAATTTGATTTCCTTTCAAAATGATTTTTGTTTTGTTGGATTTTGTTCAGTTTGATTTAGTTATGTTTGAAATTCGAGTTTTATTGTAACATGGAAATGGATTTGAGTAGCTGAATTGCTTGAAACGTGGTTGATTTCCATATTTTTTCCAATCACATATGATGTTTTGTAAAATTTCGAAAAGTCTACGTAGACTAGGGGAGGGTGGAGGGGTTTCGTAAAAGTCTACTAGGTGGGACGGGGGGGGGAGGGTTTAAAAAGGTGAAATTTCGGTCTACGTGGTTTATGGACAGCCCCTTAATTGAAAGCTTTTGGTAGATCTTGTAGATAACGTGGGCTGAACCTAGAGATGTGCGCCGCCGTCGACGATTTTGGGTAAAATTTTGCCACGACGATGACTAATCGCAATAAAAAAAATCAATTAACTTGAGTCGAGTACGATTAGTTTCTCGTAATCGACTCGACTCATGGCCTTACACTTGAGGACGAAATACGTGTCAGTAAATCAATACAACGTGCTGAACTTAATTGGAAACGTACTAAACTCGTCTTATCTTCTTCTTATTGGCATTACATCCCCCCACTGGGACAGAGCCGCCTCGCAGCTTAGTGTTCATTAAGCACTTCCACAGTTATTAACTGCGAGGTTTCTAAGTCAGGTTACCATTTTTGCATTCGTATATCATGAGGCCAGACGATGATACTTTTATGCCCACGGAAGTCGAGACAATTTCCAATCCGAAAATTGCCTAGACCGGCACCGGGAATCGAACCCAGCCACCCTCAGCATGGTCTTGCTTTGTAGCCGCGCGTCTTACCGCACGGCTAAGGAGGGCCCACAAACTCGTCTTATGATAGATCATAAATGTTTTCCTTTAAAACATTATCCGGGAATTCTTCCACAACTTCCTGAAGGAATTCCTTCGAAAATGTATCCATGGGTTCTTTCTGAAATTCTTTCAGTAATACCTTTGGAGTTTTTTAGTGTTTGATTTATTTATTTTTTATTCTTTCGAAAATTCGTCAATAAATAATTCGTCAATCGGAAATATTTCATTCTTTTATTAATTTTCTAAGGATTTCCAGGAAGTTATTCCGTAGGAATTTTTTTATAAATCTACGAAGGAACTTCGGAGGCTTTTCGAAAAAACTTTTAAAGAAATCCCTGGAGAAATATCCGAAGGATTTCTTTAAGGAAGAAAATGTATAGAGGAGTTCTCAAATGAGTTTTTGAAGCAATTCCTGGAGGGTTTTCTGCATGAATTTCCGAATGAATTTTCGAATGCATTGTTAAAAGAAAATAATTCCTGTTGCAACTACTTAAAGAATGTTTGAAGTTATTTCTAAAAGACTTCTCAAAATAATTCCTAAAGGAATTTTCAGAGGAATCCATGAAGGAATTTTTGAAGCAATTTCCGGAGGAATTCTCAAAGGAATTTATGAAGAAATTCATAATAGAATATCAGAGGTAATTCCTACTGGTATTTCTGTAGTAATTCTTAGATTCGTCCAACAATTCCTTTGGAATTTCTTCCGGAAATTCCTTCAGAGATACGTCCAAGAACTTCGGAAATCGCCTCAAGGAGTTCTACAACAACTGCTCCGGAAACGAATTCCAGATAGCTTTTCGGAAAATTTTTCAGGTATTCCTTAAATTTTACCCAAGGAATTAGTTCGAAATTTCCTACACGCATTCCTTCAGGAATGTATTAAGGAAAACCTTGAAAAAAATCGTTGAGATATTCTCACGGAAATCTCTTCAGATTTTTTTTTAAGAACTCTTTTGGAATTCCTTGCAAAACTCTAGAACGAAATTTCATTGAAAATTCCCGAACAAGTTCCTGAAGGCATATCCGAAGGATTTAACATAGTAACTCCCGGAAAAATTTCCAACAATATTAGATTTCCTCGATAATTATTTTGGACATTGCGCCAAGAATTCGTTCAGAAATTCGTTTATACCTTCTACAAATCCTTCGTAAATTCGTTTTGAAGTATCTACGGAAAAGGTTTTAGGAGCTCTTTCGAAAATTGTTTCAGAATTCCTCCAAAAAATCTCTAAAAACTTCTTCAGAAATTCATTTACGGACTACTTCGGGAATTTCTCTCAGCTTTGGAAATTTGCTTAGAAATTTCTTCGTAAATTAATTAACGAATTCATTCGGAAGATTCTTTTAGAAATTCCACCAGATTTTTTTTAAATTCCTCTAGGGGTTCCTTAAAAAAATCCTTGACAATTTGTCCTGAAATTTGCATAAGACTTCTTTCAATGCTACTTTAAACAATTTATAGAGAATGTCTCCGGGTAATCCTTTGAAAGTTCCTCCAGTTAATGCTTTGGTAATTTTAAGAAGCTACCTATAGTCACTCACAAGACTAGCTCTGTACACATCGTTGATTCGTCCAATCGCCCTGTACGGCCATGAATCATGAACGTTAAAAGATGCAGATTATCGAATTCTCGATAATACTGCGCTCAATACTACTCAATATGGCGTGGTGGAAAATGGTAAATGGCGCAGACGAATGAATGAATCACGAGTTGTACCAAGTGTACAGGCTGATAAAATACGGTAGATTACAGTGGGCTGGACATGTAGTGCGTATGCCGGAAGAAAGACCAGCAAAAGAACCTGTAGAGAACCTGGAAGAGGACGTTACATTCGGATTTGCTCCGGACAACACGGAGTGTACGACCATCATAGGTATAGGTAAAGGTAACTTTAGGGAGAAATTCTTGGACATTTCCCTCAGGAATTCCTTCACCATTTTTATCGGGATCTCTTCACAAATTCCTTTAGAAGTTTCTTCGGAAAACTATTTGAAAATTCCTTCTAAAATTGCTTTTGGGATGCATTCGGAAATTCTGTTGGGAATTCCTTTGATAATTTCTGTGGGGATTTCTTCGAAATTTTCTTGAAAGGTTCCTACTGATTTTTCTTCGGAAATTATTCCCAAAGTTCTTCCGGGAATGTCTCCAAAAATTTTGCGGGAAATGCCTTCATAAACTCTTTCCGACATTACTCCAGGAATTCTCTTGGAAAGTCATTTAGAAAATTCTTTCAGGAATTCCATCGGAAAATAGTTCATTCTTGAATAAATTTCCGAATAAATTCCTGCAGAAACAATGTATGTTTTAACTAAAGGAATTTTCCTAAAAGAACCTCAATGGATTTTAGAAAGAATACATCCAGTAATATCGATATAACGTAACCTCGATGTATATGAATTTCTGAAGAAATTCTCATAGGACGACGATACAAAAAAATCTAGTTTCCTCCAGAAAATTTCTCCAGAGCTTTTAATTGGCATATTTACCAAATTCCAGGAAAACTATTCAATTTGGTTGGTCATCGTGCCCCAGTCTGTATACAAGAACGCGAAGTGCAAAGTAAACTTGGGGCTGTCATTAGTGGGTTCTACCATATTGCAGGAGTCAGAGCACTACGACTGGAGTGTTTCAAAATCCTGAATTGGAAACAACTTTTGAAAAAAGTTCACACGGGCGATTCTTACCGTGTGAATCAAAACCGCGTGAATCCAAAAATCATCGTTAAAATTGATTTTTCAGCCATTGATTTTTTAATCCACGCCGGGAACCGGGAACCGGGAACCATCGCACAGGTCTAGCTGAATCTTACAACGTTTTGGAATACCTGATATGATAGATAACGTTGGCTGAACTCGAGAACGTTTTGGAGAACCTTGAACATCTCGTATTCCTGAATATTGGTCACTGGCTTGACGTTTAAGATAACTAAACTTGATTGAGTGTTCAAAATTATCAAACAATTGGATATAGGATTCAAATATTTCAGATCATTTGAATGCTCTCAGGAGCGAAATCAAATTTTCCGAAGGTTTCGGATATCTGGGTCTTCAGTGTACAATCACACTTGACCTGCGATATTTTTCCTGATGAACAACTTTGCTGAATAAAGTGGTGTCCTAGTTCTCTCTTGTGATTTTAACACAGCCAATTTAAAACATTGGGCGTACATGACCCATCCGACGCGGAAGGAAAAATGTCATTCTCTGTTTCCTAATCTCAAGAATTTTGGCAAGTTCAGCTATAGGGGTATCCACCTTCTATAATGCATCGGTCAAATCCACCAACTTACCTGTTTAAACAGGATCTTACGAAAACTGTTTTCAGAATATTTTACATCTTCTATTGCTGTTTATCCAGCGTTCTCAAAAAAATGAGTAATTATTACTCTCACGCCAAGTTGGCGCATTAATTAGCTCCTATTATCAGAAATTCTTCGCACAGAGATTTCAATTCGACCGATTGAAGGGCGGTTGAAATGTGGATGAATGAAAATTTTAAATTGGCCTCAAGCAGCTTCAAAACATACTCCGGAGATCAGCGCAATGCCATCAACGCCCTGAGGCATCCTGAACAAGGATTCAAATTTGGCCTACCTGGATATAACTTTGAAGTTCAGCATTTACCCACTGTCGGCTGTCTATATTTTTCTTTGCTCATCCGACGTTGAAGCCTAACTCCATTGAAGTTTACTAATTTCCCATTTTTATTGTACTGGTGAACTACGAAGATCTGGTCATTCGGGATTTGTTCCCTGCAGGATCGGACCGAATACGACGCTAGAAGCAAACAGCAAATTATCATGTCATGTGCCGCACTGTATCGAGTACTTCCTGCAGTAGTTCATTACTTCATCGAAAATCCTAATTTAGCAGCCCATAATAAGTCATACTCAGTCCTTTCACTTTCGCTATCTTCATGCACCGATGATCATCTGCCACTTAGGGGAAGCGCCATCAACCTAGCCCCAAAGTAACAGCCTTTTTTGTGTTATCCTCAGCGAATGGTGCCTCATTTAGCCGTGTAATCGATGATTATCGCTGTAAGAATTTTCTGTCTTTTTTCGATGAGTTTCGCGGTTCGAAGCACCAAGGTAGGAAGACGAATGTACTTCTTACTTCACTCCATGTCACTGTTTGTATTTTGAGTTCCATCTACGTTGGCGTTTTCTTCACATTTCACCAGTTTCCACATTCAGTTTAACACACTTCTTCCCCTTTCGACATCTTCGTTTCGAGTGCAGCAAATGCATTTCAATTGAGTTTCATTTTCTTATTAATATTAATCAACCGTTCGAGCTTTCAAAAGCATCGCCAAGGCTACTCAAACGTCTATATCTATTTAATTAAAGCGCGTCCACGTTATATTCCAGTCACTTTTCCTTCAACACACCGCAGAATACCAGGATGTCAACTAAAGCCCTACAGTTTATTTCATGTATACATTTTGTTTCGATTTATTTTCAATTTGATGAAAATGCGTCGAATTATCGTATACGAAATTCTGAAATATAACACGGATATGCTTTACGGCTATTTTTTAATTAGCGTGATCACAATCAGATGAATGACTAAATTGCGTGTTTTCTGTATCAATACTTCACAGCCCTAGCGATCATTGACTTGTTTTACTCGTTTCTCTTCAAATTTATTCCAAACTTCATTTCTTCTGTTTATCAACTGCAATGTGAGTTTATGGTACCTATCACTCTAAAATGAATTAAATTTTTTTCAAATTATGATTGAAATAATGCGAAAGATTGTCATTGTTTGTCTTCAAGTGAATGATAATAAATTATCTACCTGAAAAACATCAGGAAATCAACGTCCTTGATTCGGTCATAGATTCATAATTGAGTAAATTCGCTGCCTCCTTTTGTAGCCGCGCGATACGCAACGATGGTTCCCTTCAACAACAGTTCGTCACTCCAGCACTGTTGTATTAGTAGTTTAGCAGTAGCAACTAATTCAATGACTTCTCCATACAACTATTAGCAACGCTCCAGTATTGTGGTTACGGCGTGGTAGAGTACCGGCAAACATCACGTGTTTGAATACTAAGCTAGAATTGAACTTCATAGTAACTGAATAAAACCATGTCGACTACAAACTCAGCACAAACACCGGACAGATCTCATTTCCCGAGCCCAGCCGGCGCGTAGTTTACGTTACGTTAGCATTTTCCGCTTCACGCGGAGATTGAATTATTTTCACCATCCATCATCGGCATCTTTTGTGCGCCACAGGTTATCTGCGATGAAATCGCCAGATCGTCATCATTGTTTGGGGCTTCGCCGAAGGAAATTGATTCGTTCGCTAGTTAGCAGCGCTACAGCAGCAGTAGCATTAGCGGGTAGTAATGCAATCGCATTTTTTTTCGGATGTAATCGACCGGAGACCCAGAAAACTGCAATTTAATTTTACCAACAACGGATGACGGTAATTATGCAATTGACTAGCAGGAATGCAATCGAATGATAGATTATTTTGAAAACAATCCTACATTTATTTGAAAATAAAATGATTACTCTTGTCTCACCTTACTCTACAATTAATCAATCTAAGCTACAATCGGATAACTAAAAATATTCGGATGCTCTTGCAAATTAGGACCACACAAAGTCATGAAATAATAGACTACATCTATTGCGTATTTTGCAAATAGTTCATAAGTTTAAATAAATTATGCGATTATTTGCATGTTTCAAATATGTTCATCAATCGATTTTTTTTAGTTTAAACTAAACGAAAAGAAAACAGAAAGAACCTTTTTTCAACTAAAGATATCTATATCTTGTTCTGAATACTCATGTTATTTTTATGGTAGTAATCACAACCTTGACTAAGTTTTTTTTTTACCTTTTTCTCCGTACTGAATAGGATTAGTCTCGATGACGGAATGCTGTCTCAAGTTACTCACTTGTGTGATCGTCTAAGGTTCACGTATAAATCGCAACATTATTGCGAATGACACGTACCTCCACTTACTCTATCTATCATTCAATATGCTCATCGTATCCATCAAGTGCAACTAGTGCGGTGATATGCATAGTTGGAAGTAATGGTTATCAAATAAAAACAGTGGGTAGTAGATTTTGGATTAATTGGCATCCAGAATGGTGGCACTACATACTGGGTACTTGTAACAGTGTCATCAATCTAAAGCAAAGCTCAACAACTTTCAATAACATGTATAGACGCTGGTATTTCACACACATAAAAAAGAATTCCCTATTCATTTTTCATACAAAACATTTTTAAACAATTGAACATCATTTTCGGATTCTATAATAGACACCCGATCACATGAACTCATTAAATTTTTAAATAAGGATACTAATCGAAACAGAAATTACGGTTTGTAAATCCACAATCGTAACAATGTTTTTTCCATTATCTCCAGAAAAATGGGTGCTTTCACAAGAAAGTACCGACCATTCGGATTCAAAGATATAAATTGGATCACGATTCAGTTTGTCGTGGTCAGACTTAACATAGAATTGAATTCAATTGTAACTGGAATCAGATTCGACATTGACTCGGTTATATAGGAAACTCGATTCATAACCAATTTATATTTGATTCGGAATCAAATTCTGGGGGAATTCAATTTGGATCCAGTATCCACTTGAAATTGGAACATTTCCCAACGTTGATTAAGATTTTATTAGAATTTTGTAAAATCTCGATTCGAGAATAATTGACTTAGCTTAAGCTTTGATAAAAAATTGTTTAGGATCAATTTGGAATCAGATTCGGTTACAGCTCATTGTGCCCGATTGGAACTCGATTGTAATTTGATCCGAATACATTTTGAATTCAAATAATTTACGATTTTTTTCGAAAACAGTTTCAAGATGATAATTGGATCGAAGTGTGCCGCGCTCGCGAGTTGACGCGATTATTTCCTCCACTTTGCTCCCGTCACTTTTTTCGGATGTTAAAACCGTATTACAAATGGTTGAAATGTGAATAATAAAGGTAAAGTGCGCGTTAGTGGATCTAGTATTTTTTTATACAGAAGTGTGATTTGTGCTTGGATTCGTGTAAGAGTAGAAAGACTGAAGTGATCCTGATACATGCAGTTCGAGTTGTAGGAAACTATAAAGATAAGTTTTTCCTTTTTTACCCTTCTTACACCCTAAGAAGGGTATAAAGATCGCTTGAAAAACCGACTTTTTATCCGAGGCTCGGAGACCCAAGTCGTATATACCAATCAACTCAGCTCGACGAACTGAGCACATGTATGTATGTGTGTGTGTGCGTGTGTGTGTGTGCGTGTGTGCGTATGTGTGTGCGTTACAAAAATCTCACATCAAGATCTCAGCCGTCCGTGGACCGATTTGCACGATTTTAACACTAAACGAAAGCTATGATTTTGTCATTGTACGAGTTCAATTTTTTTTGCATTCGGACATTTGGTTCCAGAGATATGTGAGAAATACGAACATGAAGTGCATTTTCAGAAAACTAACAAAATAATGTCACATGAATATCTCAGCCGTCTGTAAACCAATTTGCATGATTTTATCTTTAAACGAAAGCTATGACTTTGCCATTGAACCCATTGTATTTTGTTTTTGCAATTAGACATTGGGTTCCGGAGATATCTCTGAAATACGAACATAAAGCATTAGACGTATCAACTTCACACATTGGTAAAATATGTCCCATCAAGATCTCAGTCGTCCTTGGACCGATTTGTGCGATTTTATCTTTAAACGAAAGCTATGTTTTTGTCATTGGACCCATTCATTTTTTTCTGCAATTGGAAATTCGGTTTCAGAGATATCTGTGAAATACGAATATGAGACATATTTTCAGACTACTAATGAAGAATTGTCACACCAATATCTCAGCCGTCTATGACCCGATTTGAACTCTTTTGGGCTTAAACAGAAGCTGTAATATTGCCATTTAAGGCGGCAAA